>NC_049179.1:17592500-18192500 GCF_009769625.2 Cygnus olor
CAGCTGGGAGAACCCGCTTCACTAACAGCCTGTTCTTACACCCTTCTAGTCTGTGCTCATTAGATACTGAGAGTGAGGCCATCGTTCCTGAACCTGCACATCTTGGTCCAGTCTCTAGCTTTTCACACAGCAGAAGAGTGTGCCTTTCGCTGAGATTGTAAAAAGCATTACGATGAATGCCGTGGGATTTTTCACTCATTTGTGTCCACTATCATGAAATCCTAATGCAAAAATCTTCACATTTCAAATAGCGTTTGACTCTTTCTGTTTCTTTTGACAGTCTGCACGGCTGCAGTCAGGAAATTACTGCCTCGCAGAAGTTGGTACCTAGTCCACCGACTCTCTGGGCCCATCTCATGTCTAGCTTGAAATCTGCATAATGAGAAGAAAGACATTTTCCTTGCAATCCATTCTCCTGTTCAAAGCTTCTCATGTGCCAGGTTGTTGTTTTTTAATCACACAAAATGGTATATATTAATGAGCTCTGAAGTTACATAAAGATAGATCTAAAGCATAAAAACACTAATATGCCCTGTAGCATTCAGTGCTTTGAACACAGAATGGCATCTGTGTGAGAGTGTGATTGCATGCAGCTATGGAAACCAGTGCCAGAAAATGAGGAAATGCTGAACAAGTGGTGCAAGATTGGAAAAAACTGGGAACAAAGATATTCAATTTGCATAAAAAGGCCCAGTTCGCGAGCAGCCTGAATTGTGCAACTTTCTGCTTTAAAATGATTATTTTCTAGTTCTGCTGCCAAAGTGTGGATTGTCGATTTCCTGAATGAAAACACTCCCCCCCTCCAGCCCCCAGCAGAAATAAAGGGCAAGCAGGTTCCCGGGTCAGATGTGGCTGTTCCAAATGGGACAAGTTCTGCAAATGTGAATAAGTGCAAGGCCTTTCCTTGTCTTTGCGTCCATCCTGAGCCATTTCCTTCTCATTTCCAGATGGTGCCAATTAAAAGTAAGAACCCCTGCCCTAATGGTTGTTAACAAAACAAGCACAATCTGAGACTTTAATGAGTAAAACTAGAGTCACATAATATGGCCAAGAAAAGCCAAAATGAAAAGAAAGATTGCAGTTGGCAAACACTGTTGCTGGGTCTTAAAATTGTAAAATGCAATGGCCGGAGATTTGGTTTTTAATACTGAGGGGTGCCTTCTACAGCTGAGTTCAGTGGGATTATTTTGGGGCTTAAAGATAAGCGCTTGGATAAACCATTCCAATCAGTGACTGAGGCAGGACTTAAACAGTAAAGCTGGGCCACATGTAATTCATATTAGAAGGTATTTATATGATCTATTATTGAGTTCCTTTTATTAATCAGTAATTGGCAATTAAGATAGCATCCATGCTTTCAAAAAAATAAAAATAAAAATCAGGTATTTCTGTTTAGCAGAGTTTACCATTGAGATGGAGCAAAAACCTCTGGCTAGAAATGGAAGCTGCAAATCAGATACGGATGTTTTAGTTCAGGAGAAGGCAATTAACTATTCTCACCGATTACCTCAGGATATAATGGATGATCTGTCACTTGAAAACCTCACGTTGAGGGTAAGCACCTATCTGGAGAGCATCCTCTAGTGCAGTTGTGTATAACTTGTCTTAATCTGCAGATTCTTGAAAATACTCCTGTGGAGGTTCCAGCTCTTAGGTAGCAAATCTTAGGATTGCCTTGTTTGTACTCGTTACCTTTTCCTGACTCTGCACAAGTAAGTCGTGAGCCCTGAGATTTGTAGACCACAGTCTGAAAAAAAGAAGTAATAATTTTTGCAACCCAAAGTTCTGAAGTTGACAGAAGAATTACTCATTCCCTGGTTTCTGACCATACGGTCTCTAAATCCATAAAGATATGTTGGGACTGTAGTCTAGAGGAGCTAAACTGAGCATATATTGGATAACCTTTTCCTTTAATAGTTTGTTTCTGTGTTGGGAAAAATACTGTGGTATTTTTATACTTCAAAATGCTTGATTTTTTTTGTGTGTGTGTGATCATATTCAAAGCCTGAGCACACACCAGCTGGTAGGATTCTACATCACAACCATGCCCATTACAGCATAAGCCTATTAAAAAAGGAAGGAAGAAATACAAATATTTCAGGCTATTCTTCTATGCCAATTTCCAATATTTGCTTCCCTCCTTCCATGAAGCACCAGCATGGAGCAGAGCAGGTTTAACACGTTTACATCACACAAGATGCTCATCTTCGTATGAAACCTATAGTCTGCTGGCCAAGAGGTGGCACTAACGAAACACACTGTGCTGTAACTAATTAAGAGGGGCGTTTTTTTTCCCCCATCTTCAGAACTAATCTGCACAAATGTTGCTGCACTGAGTACATGACAATAAACAAATCCCAGTTCAAGTTTCTCGGCACACTCTGTACTGTTTGGGCATATGCTGAATCGCGCTTGGACTTTAATAAAGAACTGATGGTTCCACTTGCAAGGGGAGCTGTCACGCTGACATGCAAACCTCTGAGGTTGCCTCTCGATAACTCAGAAATGTTCTTTTATCTGTTTTTCTCTTGCGCTGCTAATTGAGAATTGTGTGAAAATCTGTGTTCAGATGTTTACTCAGGGATGGGATCACCAGACACTTCTGGCTTGAACAAAGAAGAAACATTCATTTATAGCACGAGCTGATGAAGTTCCTCGTTGTTCTAATTCTGCATCAGAATCTAAGGTGACCCTAATCTGCTCCAAGCAGTCTGTGACTCAGCGTGTGTTATAACCATATCCTGCCCAGCTCAGTAGGAGAGGCAATGTGGATGCACACGGAGAGGGGTGCAGAGGCTCTGCAGGCAGGTATCATCAGCTTCACGCAGTGCTCTCTGCAGGTACAACTTCAGGACCTTTCAGATCACAGCAGGGCAGGGACAGAGACGTGGGCTTGTCCCCCATGGCACCATGCCCTGTCAAAGCAGTGGAAACCACACAGCAGGTCTGAAGAGGCTGTAATTACTGTAGGACGTAGGAGATAAGAGCAGTGACGCGGGGTCACACCATCCAGCCCAGTGATTTCAGAGGTCCAGTGACGAGTATGGGGACAGAGCTCGTAAAGGAGAGTATTTTGTGGCACACGCTCCCAGAGGCTTTCTAAACCAAAGGATGCAAGTAGATCATCAAGTGTAACACCCACCAACTTCCAGCTGGAGTCTCCTTCTTAAGCCTCTTATTCCATCCACCCTGAAACCACTGAAGGTTATCATGTGGCTTGGGAAGAAAGCAGACGTGCTCCTAGTCTGTTCCGCAGAGCATAAGCCTCTACAATCACAGGAGAAGATCCAGAGTAAAACCTTAAACTCAAAACTCCCTTGAGGGGCATGCAGCTCTTCACGACATCCACATCGCCACGGAGTCATCTCAGAAATTCATACAGGTCAGACAGCGAGGGGACTCCCTGCTCAGAGTCAACTCCTGCTTCCCAAGCTCCAAGAAGGTAAATCTGGGTATTTCTTCCCATGCCCTGTAGCTTGTACAACTGCCCAGGTTCTTCATTGCTGTTGTATTTGCTTTGTCATTTATTACTGAAGTGAGACAAGGAACACAAGAGTGATTCAGCAGATCACTAAGGAGCAAAAAGAAAAGAACTGTTGTCGTTCTTGCTGAGACAGCTTTAAAATTGGTTTTGTGTGTTTGTGTGTAACTGGACAGAGGGAGTGAGAGTCCCGTAGGTGAGCAGCTGTCAAGAAAAGGCCTCCATTACTGCTGAGATGTCAGGCCAGCGGTCATGGCACAGATGTGCTGAAGCTACTCTGAGTTCCTGCACAGATGTTGCTTGCCAGCACCAGTTCAGAGCCAGCTGCTGTGGATGGCTGGCTACAGGGCTTGAGTTTCCTACAGAAATTCTCTCAGGGTAAATGGCAAAGGTCCTCTGGTTTGGATGGAAACCCTAGTGCTCTGTTCAGATGCAAGGAGTCAGTTTAGAAATCAGATTAATGCTGTATGCAGGGATTTCTGAGCCAGCAAGTTGGGCTGTGCTTCATACTGCAATCAAAGAAATTAGAGGCAACAAAACGTTACATCATCCAGGTCTTAATCCAGATATACACGTACTAAAAATTGTGGCACATGGTTAAATGCTTTGCTAGGTCAGAGACCTAATTTGCTCCCTGTCAGTAGGGCTGTTCTCTATCATGGACATTGTTTGGGCTAATTAGACTGTGCTCCTGGCCATCGCAAGAGCAAAACCCAAGGCATGAATCCTCTGGCACTTCTAAGTGCTGTCAGCATTTTGCAGATAACAACAAATAATAATAACAACCTTTGTGTTTGAGGTCTGCGCTTGGGGTGGTTTCAGGGGTGATCAGATCTGGCAGGAGGATTTCCAAGCCAATCAGGACAGCCCCAGCCCAGTGTGAAAGATGCCCCAGATACAATGCTGAATGCAGAGTTATTTTTGTGCCCTTTTTTACCTCCCCTCTGCCTCCAATTTCTAACCGTTCTCGTGGATCATCCCTCCCCAGTTTTTAGACTTTAAATGCTAAACTGCATCTTCACTAGGTCTGATTTAAGGCTTATGAAGTACATTTGTTATTGCATGACTGATTTGCATACAAAATTAACTTCCATGCACCTACACACAGAGGCTGATGGTTATTAACAAGCTCTCCTGTTCCTGGATTCACCTACTTGTTGCAGCTGGTTTGTAAACTTGTAAGAAAGGGCCCTTCTCGCACCCGTGTGTGCGTGCAGTGCTTAATCTTCTTCCCTCATCAGCACACAAAGGCACCGCTGCAATGCAAACAACATTCATAATGCCATAATGCTTGCTACACGTGCAAATTTGACACATCATTGGGCACATATTTTGTGCATGAAATTCCACAGTCGGCTTGAAGATAACATGCTCCTGCAACATGGTCTCTGCTTTGCTTTCCGAGAGCTAGATTCATTTTTTAACCCAGCTGAAACATTTCCTATCACATAATAAAGACACTGAGGACAATCCTGGGTTAAAGACCAATGCTATCTGGTTTTTAAAAATTAAGGTTTGTCTGCCTCCTTTAGAGTCCTTTGTCTGCCTCCTTTGCAGGCTTTTTAAACTGTTTGCCTGACACGTTTCTCGGGGACTGGAGGCCAGCAGGCCTGGCTGCGAACACTAGGTGGCACTTTGCAGCAAGGAAGGTTAACAGCTTACACAACTAAATGAAAACCTCATTTATTGCCCTCATTCACAGGGCAAGACTTTTTGCTCACCGTGTCCTCACCGCCTCATTGGTCCTAATTCAGCGTTTAGTCCGCAGAGAAAAACCCGATCAGTTCCCAGACAAATTCTCACCTTCACCAAAGGATAAATCTCTGGTGGCATGATTAGTTCATGATGAACTCCAGCTTACATTAATATCAGTCAGACTACTTCGTGCTCTGCCTCAAGTTGCAGCATATGCATGGAGCATCAGTACGATAATTGCTGGGCCAGATACTCCAAAAGCTGTAAAATCTTCCTCCCAGTGAAAAGACAAAGCCGGACCCAGCAATGACCTTGCTGCCACATACCAAAGTGCAGCATCAGGACACGAGGGTGCCACTTCAGGCATATAGATTCTTCCTGCCTCTCCTATAGGGTTGTGTCTGGTGCTGCGTGGATAATTTCAAAAGGCCAGATGTTGCCCTCAGTTCATGCCTGGAATTCGCCAGGCAATGGCACAAGGGAGCAGAGCATGATGGTGCTCCTCACATCCACGCCACAACAGAGGAGAGAAAAAATGGTCCAGCCCCCACAGAGCACACTTCTCCAGGCTCAGCCCTCCCTGAGAGCAAACATACCCCGCATGTGTGTGCACAAGTGTCCTCACGCCTCAAGAAAATGCAGCCACTGCTTCAGACAAGCTGGGCGGAGGACAGATGGCTTTTGGGGGGGGGTGCAAGCTCTTATTTTACTTCAGCCCACTCCGAATCCCAGGGCTGAGCTCCAGGCTCTGCCATGTTCGCTCCCAGGGGGACCAGGAGGAGAGCTCAGCAGTGGGACCACTCACCTTCTAAGACACTGTGATAAAAAGGCAAGTAAAGGGGCAGGTCCAGGCAGCACAGGGGACAAGCGTTTTCCTTTTGCCATATTGAAACAGTGACAGGGAGACACGCAGGTATCTCAGACGCTTCTCCCCAGGTTGGCTGAGGACAAGGAGCTGCCCTTTTCCCTGCTGACTGCTGTAGCTGGTTCGAGGGCCAGCGCTCATGGGAACGTGGCCTCTTTTATTTACCCCCGAGGCTACTCTGGAATAGTAACCCACAGCCAGCCTCAGCCTGCCTTGCAGAGCAGGTACCTGAACGCGGTCCGGAGCATCCTCCTCCTCTCCAGGAAGCTGAGGTTTACCCTACCCTCTGCCCAGTCAGGCCTCCAGGCAGCACCGAGCCCAGTGAGTGCCCTGCAAGCAGGGCAAGAAAGCAGGCTGAGGCCACGGTAAACAACTTGCTGCTATCTATTTAGGTGCAAGGGTAAACTGCCACTGGATACCTGGCAAACGTGACGCACAGGAGGCTTAAGATTGCCTTCAGCACTCAGGTTATCCGTGGGGAGCAGCAAGCGCAGCTGGAGCCCACCCTCCCGGCATTTGGGGCCCTCTGCTGAGCTCTGCCCCACGGCACCTTCCTGGGGGGCTGTGCAGGCTGCGCTGCCACACTTGGGGCAGGGCATTGTGTTCAGGGCAGGCAGGGCAGAGCTGGTGAGCGCAGCCCTACCTCTGGGCAGGCAGAACGGCTGCGTCCTGCTGGGCGGCATGGGAACACTCACACCGTGTGCTCTCCTGAGCCCATGCCCTCCTTCACCCCTTCCTCCAGACATCTCCCAGATGAAATCCAGGGGAGATCTCCCACTGGTGCTGCTTCAACTGTTTTGGAAACCTTTTTTGTTCCTTGTATAGCCATTATTCCTTCATCCTTTTGATAAGGCTTCCACCTCGGCTAACTGTCAGCTGCTGTTACTCACACGGAGCTGCAGCGCTTGGCCTGGCTTGATCTTTCCCAAGGTCTTTCTTAGCTGCTTTCAAAACAGATACGCACCTCCCACCTTTTGTAGCTTTCTCTCTCTTTTCTTTCTTTTAAATAAAAGATATCTACATTTTTAAGTCATCATTATTTCTTTATCCTTTCCTGTCTCCTCACCAAGGTCAGTGCTTCATTGTTTGGAAGTATTTCTTAGCCTTTCCTCCATCAGATCACTGTACGTCTTTTTTCCACAACTACCTGACGGTCTCCAGTCCTTAGCTCCCCTCCAGCGACTTGCTGCAGTCTGTGAACCGGTCAAGCTGCCGAAGAGCAGACTGCACATCTGCACAGCTTCCCCTTATTCCAGGAAGAGCTGAACGATTCTCAAAAACAATTCCAGCTTCTGATGCAGGAATTGATTCCAGCACATATTGCCCTGCTCTAACTCAGTGGTTTGATTTTACATTACTCACCCGTGTTTTGTTCTGCCTCTGGTTAATATTGTTTCCCAGCTCCTCCAACAAACTGTGGGCAAATTCAAGAGGATGTCTGTCAAAGGACTGAATAGAGACCTGATATTGTATCCCAGTCCCACAGCCATGGCTGAACAGCACTGGTAGCTACCACCATGCTGCTGCTGGCCTCCACTGTTGGTGGTGGCTGCATCAGCGACAGCACAGACAATGAAACAGAGGCTGTGATACCGGAAAGGCAGTGCCTATGGCCCAGAGGGGGCCACACATCAGTGGCACCAGTCCAGCACGGGCTCAGCCTGGCTCACGGGCCGGGGAGGGTGAGGGAAAGCTCCTGCTCGCGGTCCTCATGAGGAGGGAGCCACAGAGGGCCCAAGGTGGCTGGGCACGGGACGCCTCGCTACTAACACTGGCACCCAACACTCCCGGCCTCATCCAGTATTGTCTGCGCTGAAAAAGCTTCCAAACCAACCAGACAGCAGATTGCAGCATATTCTTCCATTCTTCCCTCATCACAGAGTATAGCCCTATTAACCTAATAAAGAAGCTTCAATCTCTTTTCAGTTCAGGAGAATTCTCTCCATTGTTTCCAAAGAATTCTTTCTGGATGTACTGCCAAGAGCGTGCGTTTTCTGTTGTGTTCCAAGTTGCTTGAAACAACAAAGAATTATCCTTACAATTAAGATCAGGCTGTACAATTTAGATGTGCGTTAAAAGAGTTATTATTGTCTGCCAGAGATGTATTGTTCTTCCCCATTTAATTTTATTTACTTTTTTTTAGTGGATGCAACAGTTACGCTGTCATTTATCGGAGAAGAAGGAAGCAGCAGCTGCAGAGCTGTATATATAAAATAAACACAATGTGGATGAAGCTATCAGAAGCTCGGCTTTCAAGGAGGAGAGGGGGAGGATTGCTTTTAATAAGATCTTGTGTCAGTAAAGTTGTGAGATGGAACTGCAGGGTCTTACCTATTAAAAACAGGAGTGGGAACAAATTCTTTTATTTAATGGAACAGCAGTGTTAGCCGCATGCATACAGACAGAGGGCTTAATTTAAAAAGTAAAAAGCAATTTGGTCATTCATGTTCAGACTTTGGGCACTCCACAGAGCATGCCAAACACACTCACTTCTTTTTAACCCTTTGGCTGCAAGGCCTGTACGGTACGGAAGAGGCAAAGCCATGGTGCATTTGTTGAGCTGAACAGAACTGTTTTCTCCCTCGAGGTGCTGGGGAGGCAGCCAGCTGATCCCTGGGAACGGCAGGTGGGAGGCAGGCGGCCTGCTCCCAGCTCTGACACGGCTTTGTTGTGTTAGCTTGCGTGAATCGTTTCGCTTGCCATCGGTACGCACACAGATGCTGATGCTATCAGTGGCTGCTGCTTGTTTGTTTATTCATCTGTACTAAAACCAGTGACTAGGAAGCCCCAGCAACCATGAGAGCACCCAGACCAGAGCGCTGTACGAGAGCCAACTGCAATTGTACTCTGCGAGTTTGCAGCCGAGTGCCACAACATCGCATGCCGTGACATGAATCTGCCCCATCCCTCACAGGCTCACGCAGCAGCGGGTTGTACTAGCTTGGAAGGATGCCTAAATCGCTCTGAGGCTGCACTCACACAATGAAACGTCTGTCCTGAAACCAACAGAGGCAACTGCAGACGTGGGCTCGGTGGCTCAACCCGCGCTGCACAGCGTAAGGGGGTCGGTGACTCTGGGGTGTCCTGTTTAGGAGGTCCGTGCACCTCGTGTGGTGCATCCAAGCAGAGGGGGACAGGAGCCGGGTCAGCCAGGCATGTAATAGGGTGGATGAACATCCTTATTGCAGGTGTTTTAGAATAAAGCTGAAACCATTTTGTAATACAACAAGATTCAGGTGATAAGAGTAATAACAGACACGCTCCTCCACTGCACCGTGTCTGTTCAGGCAGCAACCTCACTGCAGCTGGAGCCAAACTAGCTCCGGACAACTCTGAACCAACCAACTGCGGCTGTATTTTCATAAACATGCAAACAGACACACACACACAGAGCTCTATTGCGAGCATTATTTCATTAACAGCATAATTGTGCAAAATAGGTAAGTATTTTCTGTAATTGCATAATCAGCATATAATTATATAGGGCAGAAAATATAAACATAAATTAAATAGGTGAATGCATTTATTACTCAGATATAAATTTAAGTGGTAACTGAAATCACGCCACTGTGTACGTGTGTGTAATTAATAGAGCACTGCAATGAAAGATGTTGTATTTATATAACTACCTGATAGAGCTACGGCCACCTTTGCTCTAAGACACAGATTGCAGTGATGCTGCTTACAGAAGCATCAAAAGACTCGAGCCATGCAGCTGCATTTGAGGCCTGCCGCCAGCATGAGGGATGTCTCCTTCTCACTCCGCTGAAAATTTAACAGCAATAATAAAAGGAAATAGGTACAGCTTCTGCTTTGCAGCCGCATGTGCACGGCGAGGCCTCATCGTGCACGGAGACCAGCGACTCCATCTGCCCACATGGAGAAGTGGGAATGCAGCTGATTACACAAACTCCTCTGAGGCACAAAGAACTGCGCTGGGAAGTCAGAGGAGAAAGGGCTTTTCTTCCTAGTTCAGCCACAGGCCTTCGCTAGCTGCCTACCTCCTTGACTTAAAGCATGGCAATAGTGGGTAAAACAGAGGCAGCCAGAAGTGGTGTTGTTTTTTAAGATGCCGCACTTTGAAATGACGTCTTACGCTAGAGAATATGAAATCACCACCTAGACCTCTTAGAGCCAGTAACCCAACCTGACAAAAAGTAGTATGGAAATTCTGATAGAAAAGGTGCTTAGATCATTGACCTCCTTTCACTCCTGCTTCTGCTTATGTGAGCTGTAGTTGGCCACTGGAGGCAGATTTAGGTCTCTAGGGTTTTATGTCTCATCTAGAAGAGCCATATTCCAGAAAAACAAACCCATTAGCCCAAGCATCTTCCAAGAGAAATGTTTTATCATATGGAACAGCTCAGGGATTCAGCCTTCAATGAGGACTGTGCTTCGATCACAGATGGGATCTTGGGAACTGCACTAAATCACAGATGGTATATTTTTTCCTATAATTCACAAAACGGGCTATTTCCACTGCTTGCCGTTTTTTTTCCCTTCTCTGATTTTTATATTTTGCACATGGCAATTGCAAACATAGATACAATTTTTTAAAAGGGCCCTTTAAAACATTTTCTTTTAATGATGCATGTAATCTTTTCGTGCTCAGTACATCTAACACCACCATGTCATCCTTTTCAGAAATTAAAACATAGTTAATTCTAATAGGATTGGGTTTATGGTTCATATGTTTTGCTTCTTTATATTCGGTGTCATTTCTATTTTCTTGGATAAGCTCGAAATTCCCTTGTTATCTCTTGAAATATTGTGTCAGCCACGAGCTACTTTCTAGACTGAGACATGGCAGCCTCTGCTGTTGCCCACTCTTGGGCTGCAGGAAACTAGCGGATCACACATTTGTACTCCTTACAGTCTGTGTTATCTTAATTCTGAATCATCACCAGCTCAAGAAAGCAGCACAGCCCAAATTCACCCTGTCAAACCTTGGCCCTTTGCTGGGGCAATGTACTCAGGCACCCTACAAAACCCCTGGGCAGTCAGAGGAAGAGGGTGGAAGGAGGGAGGGGAGGAGAGGGAGAGAAAGAAGCACCCCAGCCATCAGCGAGTCGCTCTTTGGAGAAGCTTCTCTCTCTACTGTCTATACAAGCAGCCTAAGGCAGGCAGGTACTTCACCCAAGTTGGGGAAGGGAGAGGAATTTGGACATCCTCCAAACAACTTAGTCTTAAAACATAAAACAACAGATGGAAACAGAGAGATATGGGGGTCCACAAACAGTCAATGAGATTGTGATAGGAGTTTGTGTAACGCACGCCAGTCTCTGCAAATCAGTGCAGAGCCTCTTCCGAGCTGCTAAGTGACAGCAAAAAAAGCCAAAATTACATTTAATACTTGCCTGAAATTGCTTCATTGTTTTCCATGTAAACTGCTGCTATAGCTGGCACAAAGGTTTTATTTGTTTGCTGGTAGGAGAGGAGGACAGCCTATACAATATGAATAAGAGAAAAGGTAGCTATGAGCAAATCTCCGTTCAGCCACGATTCAAAAGATTTAGAGCTCCACATGTTGATAGCAGCATAGAAACAACCGGGCTCCCACCAGCAGCGTGCTGCGATCCAACCTCTGGGGATCCTTTTCTATATCCATTTAACTTTTCCACCTCATTTGCTATCACAAGCTGCGCAAATGCTGTTGTCATTTTGTTTCTGTTTTGTATTTACTGATGTTATCAAATATTACACTTCACTGGAGGGTAATCTAGACAGCATTGCATGCCCTCTTCAGTACAGAGCTGCCCAAACATTCGTGTGTCAGCCCCAAAGCCAAACAGCGAATCAACCAAAACGCTGTGCAAGTCAATGAGAATCTTTCCACCAGGCTTTGAATCAGCCTTTTTGAGAGTATTTCTAATTCACGTTAAATCAGGATTGAATAATCCTTTGGCAGTGACAGGAGCTCAGGGTTGTCGCAGCATGGAATCACATTCAGGCAGAGTTCAGGGCTGCTTGGCTGAATGTGTAGCCAGGCTTTCAGTGCTTTGTGCTGATTTTTCTCACTCTCAGGAAAAGTGCTCAGCAATCTCCCCAGGTCACAGCCAAAGATCTTGACCTGCTAAAGAACAGCACCAAATCCACCATCAATGCTTCTGCCTGAAATGTGATCACACTTAGGAGCACTCTAACTGCACAAAACTCATGACCTCACACCAAGTCCTTGCCAACGCACCTCTCTCACACCCTGCCTTTTTCTGTGACCCAGAGCCATGGGACTTTGTGGGCTATGGGTTGTTTCTGGAAAGAATCTATCGGCCATGCGTTCTGCTCTTCATTTACCATATTTTTGTTGTTGGCTTCCAAGTTTTCCACAGCTTCCTGTGGCTTTCTCCACTATTTAAATATGCACTTGTGTGAAATAATATTTCTTTGTGTGTGACTTTTTTGGACTCTACTGGTTTCCTGTTAATGTGCTCCCTCTCCCAAGTCTCTCTGGTGTCAAAGTAGTGCTGTACTACCACTCCAGTTGCCTTCCTGGCTGACAACATGAGAAAACATGAGGAAAGGGGCATGCGCTTGTATTTTTCACAGACCCAGGATGCTAAGTAGCCAGAGAAAAAGGGCATGTGAGGGACATCGTTCTGACTGCATCTCAGAAATGTCCCCACGAGGGAGCTCCACAGCTGGAATGGATCCTGCTCCTGGGTTTTAATGCTCACGCAGCCTTTCCCATACGGCCCAACTATTCAGCCTTTATGAGACGGAAGTGGATATGAGCCTAAACACTAGAGATGTAGTGAGTTTGTAGTCACACCACACATGATTTAGTGAATAACTGATGCAAGGCAAAAAGATGGCAGAGCTCTGTGATCTAACAGCTGTGCAAACAGGCTAGAGAATTTAAAATTCAGGAAGCTGTATCTGCAGGAAAGCATTTAAAAAAAAAAATCCCTAGTGCCACATCTGGTGGCATCAAATTGTCATTATGACATGGTATTTAAGATGATTTAATGGGTTTATTGCTGAGAAAGAACCTTGGAGTTTGCTTAAACTACTATGCATTAAAAGGATGTAACTCTTTAAATGATATTCTGACAAAGTACTGCCTAAACAGTTCATTATCTCCCAGGAATACACACGTATGTATATCAGCATGTGTTATATGGCAGATCAATAGACAGGAAGACGAATACAGCTTCTATCTACACGCACGTGTATTTAACAACATACTTCAGCGGCCTCACGTGTTGCAGGAGCTATTTTTTTGGAAAAATGCATTCACTCCCCTTTGTCCTTCGCTCTTCTACCCCTCATACATCCATATAGCAGGCAAGATTTCTGTCCACCTTAATTACTTCTCACTTATGGCACTGAATCAATGGGTGGTTTTGAAACAAAGGATTTAGCTACTAAAAACAGCCTGGCAAAGTGTCTGGGAAAGGTTACTGATTATAGATGACTTCTAAGAAAAGGTGTCGAGGAAAAGAAAAGGTGTCTCTTTTCTTGCTGAATAATTTTAATGTGACTTAGTGTTTCTTTCACCTTTAGTTCCCGGAACAGTTCTCATTTCCTCTGAATGTTCTGACTCTTATCTCAGGCCCTTTCAGCTTGTTGATTTTTAAATTCAATCTGGCTAATTCAAATTCAAGGCACACTGCTCCTGAAGTCTTTCACCGTCCCCTGATTCCACAGAAGGGGGCTGTTAATAGTATGGGGTTTTGTCAGTGAGGAGTGGCGCAAACTTCCTTTTACACTTACTCCTTTCATACTAGATTGACACAACACGTTGCAAGCTAGTCAGACAATCTTGCTGTAGGTGTCTAACTTGGGTGATTCTCTCTCTGTGACTGCACACAGAACGCAGGTTTCCAACGAAAGGTGTTCTGATGCACACCTCAGATGCCTTACGTGAACAATAAAGAACATCACCTGGGAAATGACATGACAGAGCAGATTTGCCTAACTGGACATATTCCTGAATAATCCATCGAGTCACCAGGAGCTTTTCCATCATCTATGGCAATTTTCCTCCATCAATGCATTTGCCTTTTAGCGTTTGAATAAACTGTCAGAGCATAGTCTGCCTCTGCTAGCCAACCCTGTGTGCATGTAAAATGAAAGCGAAAAAGGCAGCTTTTCACTGATCCAGGCACAATTAACAGTTCAGACACCTAGAGTGACCTAGCATGGAGCTCCCCATGTCCCAGGTGAGCCATCACCGACCTTCTCAGTACACGCCAGGTTTATGAGGGGATGCCCACCACGCTGCCGGGCACGGCTCCATTGAGCTGAGTCCCTGCTGCTGACCCTCCTCTGTGCAGTCCCACCACACAGGCAAAGCCAGCTTGCAGACAGCTCTTACTGACAGTCTGCCCTATAGCATTATGCTGCCTGTTTACATCTCTGACTTGAATTTTTTATGTATCTATAACAAATTATATTTATTTCTTTTCTTTCCCCCTTGTAAAATCCAGCTCTTACAAGGCAGGAAGGAAGCTGGAGTTTGTTTCCTCTGAAAGTAAGTCATCTTCATTTCAAAACTGAAAGGGGTCTTCAACAGCCAAAGGGCTGGTTTTTCTTTCTCTCTCTTTTTTTTTTTTTTTTTTTTCAGTAAGAGTTTGATAGTGAATAATTGTAAGAGGGAAAAAAAAAATCACCTCAGGTTGTATATTGCCACTTCCTCTTGCATTGCAGTTAATGCAAACCTTTGATTAGCCTGCTGAAGAGACCACACATTCAATAATTTGAAGCAAAAGGTTAATGGTGTTATTACAACTATTATCCCTTTTAAAATCATTATCCTCTTGTTTTTTATGTCTATATTACCTTCACCTTTCCATGAACCCACTTTACCAGCTGTTTCCCTCTGTCATAAAGTTTGCTGAACATCATCCTAGGAATAGGATAAATGCCATGTTTTATCAATCAAGCCTAAGGGAATTCTCAGCTTCTCATAAACCCAAACTGTAAAGGGAGACTATTACAAAGTTTCTATTTTGATTTTTAAATTGGCCATGAGTGAAATATACAGTTAATGTCAAGGTGCAAAATGCTGCAATTAAGACACCATTTTTCTTGGGAAGTTTTACAGATTAGCAAAGTATGAAAACTGGAGACTTAGAAGAGACAAATCAATTGTAATTATTTTTAAATTGGTTATTTGTTAGAAGGATAAATAGTCCCAAGCAAAAAATGCCCAGAATGACCAAAATGAAGATAAAGAAAATGCACAAAGCAGAGGTGATGAGTCCGATTCTAAAGCATCTTCCCAACTTAGGCATTTAAATTGCATAGAGTGTCAGGAAGACTTGTGCTCCTGTCCCTAATATTAGAAAATGTGGGTTAAATTCCTAAAATTTCAGAGTGAGATTGACCTCTGAATGCATGGCAGTGTCCGAGACATTTGAAAATGCTCCCTTCCCTCCAGAGACACTAAGATGATTCAGATTGTCTAACTTCAGCCACCTACACTTGGTTGCTCTATCAATATTTGAGCTAAGTCTTTGCTCTTTATAAGAGAGAACTTCTTGGTGCACTTTCTTTTTTTCTTTTTCTCTTTTTTTTTTTTTTTTACAGTTGGCATCTTCTGTAATCCATTTCCACTTTTTTTCAGATCCTGCAGACACCATTAGTCAGCATCCTTATTGGTTATATATTGAGTCCAGGGTCTAACAGTGGGCCTGGAAGAGCTTGTCTACAAGGAAGCAATTTCCAGTTTGCTTAATTAAGTAAAAAAAATGAAGCATGAAAGAAATGAAAGGCCTTAAAACAATAAAATTTTTTAAATGCTCAGTCTTCTGAATGCCAAATAAAAATGACACTTTTTTTAGAATTTGAAAAGAATCTGTTAATGATAATACCTCTACATGAAAATACCTTCCTTGGAGAATGGCAACAGCACAGCATTTACTGAGCTCTTAGTAAAATAAATGAAGTGCTCTGTGATTGCTTCCTTTGAACACGGAAAAATACAGGTAGCGCATACTAATGTTTTTCAACAATAGTGTCTATCAGGGAAAAGCTTTGATCTGTACAGATATTTAAGCAGAACAAAATGTAGGCTTCGCCTATGCCACTTTTATAATCATGGATGCACAGGAGAAGTTAATGCCGGTATAACTTATAGCGTTGCTGGCAGCAGAAATGAGACATTTTCTTTTTCTCATTTTTAAATTCCAAACATTTGGCTACCAACTTCTGCATGGTAATTCAAGAACAAAAAAGGGAAATTTTTGCCACGTGAAAGATGCAATAAGAGGCAAATTCCCACTACGAAAGACCCGTGATTGACGTGGTCTTGTCATTATCATTGAAAATAATCTTCCAGTGTGTTATAATGACAAGAGGATGTGTAATGTTATTCTGATACAAGAAAAGACTGTGTACATCCATTGATCCAAAGAATTCTAATTCACCCCACAGAGGAAGACAAGAATCACTACAGCAGGCAGTTAAAAGTCCGTCTAGACCGGTATCCTGGCTCTGACAATGCCTAATACTTCATATTTCAGAAGAAAATGTCAAAATAGGAGCCCCATTGTGAGCATTTCTAAAAATGAACAGTATTAATAGTAAGTGTGTTCTTATCTCCCATGCTTTTCACCGCTAGCCGACCATTATTGGCTTCCACAACAATAGTTACTGTAGCAAGTGAGTTTTATGTGCTCTTCTTTTATATTTATGCATATATGCATAGCTGCATATATACGTGTGTCTATAACACACAGATAATGCATACACATGCAATAACTGAAATGATAATAAGTCCTAACATTTAAGAATTCATGTGCTTTTTTTAAAAGAAAATGCAAGCTTAACCAGGTATTGTCAGCCAAGCTTTTTCATTGCTGTTTTAATCACAGCTTGAACTAGTTAACAAGAAATTTCTCCAATAAATGTTTAAATATTTTAAATGTGGTTAGCTCACTGATGGCTTTTAAAAAAGACACCTGGTAAAGTTTAAACACAGAATTCCAGGTTTAGGGAAATGGACCTCACGATAAGCGACATAAAAGATTCAACTTTTTCAGCTTTCAAAGGAAAGGTTTGTGAGGGTAGCTAGAAAAAAATAGCAAGAAAAATAGCTAGAAAAATTAGATCTCTAGAAAAGTCCACATTCAGCAGTGTGATTTGATCTGATCTCATACAAAGCGGCAAAACAATGATTTGCTATTTAGAATATAGCATTAATAATTTCTACTTTGAATTGAGACATAGTTCCTTGCAGCTAGCTGAATAAAATCAGAGGTGACTAGAAAGAATAATGGTGTTGCCATCTCCCGGTACCTTCATATGAAATTCAGTGTCTTTCTAGGCTACGTGCTCTGATCCAGTGTTTGTGACAGTCTTTGCTTGCATGCACATGAAGGGGAAGCGCGATGTGACTCCAATCATCCCGGTCTCCCCAGGGCCTATGAAATGAATTGAGAGATTCAGATTCCCTTCCATAATGGGACACGCTCATAAAAGGTGCGGCTCTGCCCTAAGACAATAATTAGATTTTGTGCCCTGCAGCATCAGCTGGTTACCAGTAAATGTAAGAGGATTTTTTTTTCCCCCCAAGTTTGTCAGTCAGTTTCCATCAGTGGGGGTGTTCTACCTGCCTTTTTGAAGGGGAGGCAGGAGCTCCATGTCCTCTCTTGTGGCAGCAAGAATATGCTTACAGGTTCAAGGTTGTTTTGGTCACCAGGTTTTAGGGAAAGAAGGTGTTTCAGAGTACGCTTGGTTTTCTGCCTTCTGCCATCCAGGGCTGATTTCTTGGTAGGACCACACGGGGAAACCCACCTCCCCAGACCTTACCAGCGCAATGCCGTGCTTACCTCCATTCCCTTCCTGTGCTAGGCACTCAAGTACATGATGAAGGAAACACCACCTTGGCCTTTAAGTTTGATATAAAGTACTCAAGGAAAACTTAGTAGCTTGTGCTATTGGGTAGGCTTGACTAGATGGCCTGAACTCTGGGCAGTTCCTACAAAACTCCAAACCCTTCCTCGGTGTTACAAGGAAAAAGGTTCCATGTCATGGAACTCCAAGCTACTCCAGGGTTATGAGGTAGAGTATCTGAATGTGTTTCTACAACACCCCTGACATTATCCTTTCACTTGTAACATCCAACAGTCTGACATCAAGCATAAACACCTCGTGACACATGTATCTATTAAGGACCTGTGTGGGTCTACATGGCAAACCATGCTGAAAGAGCCAGATAAGCCAAGTAACACTGTTATAAGTTAAAGCATGCGTTCCCATTAGCAGAGCTCAACTGTGATCCCGAGCTGCTTCCTGTCCCACCAACCACTCATGTTATCTCAGGCTGCCGACACCACTTCCCATCCACGGTAGCTCTTACTCTACATTCCCTCTTGGCATAAAGCGTTCCAGTATCTCCATTTTCTGCTGAAGTCATCCCTTTCCTAAGCCTGGGCAACAACAGCAGCAATCAGAAAGGGTGTTGTGAAAAAATCTGCTTCACACGAACACAGCCGCAGTTGTTAATGGCTGCACTGCGGGACCATGCTGAGAGCCACGGATAGCCTCAAGGGAGGCTTCTTCAGCCAGCCACTGTCCAGCAAACAGCACGCTGGGAACCGTCTTCTAGGTGCTGGATATGGCTTCTGTGTTTTGCAGCGATATGAACCCACGTCATTGCTTGGTGCAAATTGCTAGGGCTGAGGAGTCACCACAACACACATATTCCTGTTTACAAGAGTGCTCTAACAAAAGATGAGTTCGATCCAGACTTGCATTTCCCTTCAGCGTGATGTACTCTGTATGAGATTTGGGTTCATCTCAAGTTCAAGTTTTTTCAGTCTAGTATAAAAAAAAAATGCGCTTTACAAGCCATCAAAACCCTCAAGTTACAGCCAACAGTAGGAAACAGCTAAAGCAGCACATAAATAAGAACACAAATTAGTTTGTTAATTCCCCTTTCACTTTCTGGTTATTCATTCCGTCGAGCCTAAACACCAAACCGTGAACCACACATGAATAATGCAGTTTGCTGCTTCAGAGTTGGTTCAACAGGAGAAATCTGTATCCTCCCTCTTTGTCAGATATTTATAGGAGTATTTCTGAACACCTTGCTTTGAAATGCAGAGGGGTACACTTTACATTGTAGGAAGCTCTTCCTCCAGAGAAGCACTTCCAGAAGGCCACTCTAACTGTGCTGGCGCCAATAAGCCCTATAAATCCTTCTGTCCTCAGGGGACAGCAGGATGAAGGAGGTTCTAACCACATCCATTTTTCTCTACTCATGCTCCTTGGCAGAGCCTGTAGTAGCTGTAAAGATTCAAGCCACCCTCAAGCAGCCCTATGCTGCCCTAGAGTGCTGGATTCAGATCCCTTTTATGTAAGGAACCAGCCACAACAGATCCTGCAATCTGACCCATTACACAAATATCTAAGCAAACAGCAGGTCACTCCAGTGTTTCTTACCTGTGCATGAAACAGCACGATGGTTGGTGACATGCCGGACTGCAGCCCCAGTGTGTTGGGCTAGGAACTGGGACGGAGATCCTTGTCCTGGGGCAGGAGTGCTCCTGCCACCCCCCAAACTGTTCACCTGCAGGCGAGGGCGAACGTGGCTGGCGCTGTGCTGCACTCAAGGAGGAGACAGTTCTTGAAGTTTGCACAACTCGTCTCTAAGCCCAGCCCCTCGAACCAGGGATGAGATGCACTTCTCCCACATCCTGAAGGTAATCGTAGGAAGGGGCTACATGAGGCAAGCACTCAGTGCATGAGCCTGGACATGCTAGGTCTCAGCCACCCGCGAACGCAACCTACTCTGCTCCCTTGGCCGATTTCCAACCTTGGCCGCCTCTTGTCACGTATGATTTTCCATTTCCAGACGTAATCTTGTATTAAGTAAGACCGGTCTTTGGCCTTCAAGGGGATTCTGCTTTGTCTGAAGGACTGTATGAAGAAACACCTGCCAAGATAAAATGCACGTATTTATGGAGTCCTTGGCCAGCGTAGCAGTACTGGCTTTTCTAAATGTGCCACGTCCAGCCTGACTCAAAAATACACTCACGGGTGTTAACGCTTTGGCAGTGGTGACATATCAGACTGTGCTTGCAGCAGCAGTTGGAAAAGCATCTCTGGCTTCTTGCAATCTCCTATGTGTAAATGTCACTTAATTGTCTAGAAAAATTTGGCTGACCTTTCAATTACTGGTAATAGAATAAAAGCAATAGAAGACTGTACGTGACAGTGAGTGTCACCAACACCCAGTTGTCACCTTCCTGTGCTGATTGGAGCACCACAGAGAATTCACACTACCATTCCAGGGATGCGTTTTTGGCACAGCACTGATAAAGGAACTCACTGTAAAAGGCCAGGAACTAGGAAATGAAAGGAACAGTCCCTCATCCTTCCCTGTCCTGACTCTTTAAAACAAACCCAGAAAGAGGATTTCTGAATATCTGCAAAAAGGCCTTATGTTCTGAGGGCTTTTGTGGAACCTGAAAGAGCCCATAATACTTGCTTTCAGGTGTAGACATTGCTCTCTTCTGTAACTGGTTTCTAATGCCTGTCAGACCACAGAGGTGTTGACTGTTTACAGATAGATGTCCAGGTGCAGGGGCAAAACCCTCCTGACCACGCAGAACAAAGGTCAGTATGGGTTTACACGCCGTTTTGAGACCTGGGCCAGTATATATGGTTAGGACAATGGTTAACACAACTGTTGTTGAGGGCGTTTGTGAGACCCTCGTTAAGGTAATGCCTTTCTCATGGCTCTCCCACTGAACTATACTGCATGTAGTCACTAGTGGTGTCTGTCATGTTTGGTACTGGATAAGAAAGACACCTGAATGGATGTTATAGTACAGCATCTCACATAAATCCACAGTTTGTAATGTAGCTGTTAGCAGACACTTCTCAAAGCCCTCTTCTAGGAGCAGAAATACTGTTCTCTCTGAACTGCCAGGCTGTTGATTAAGATCAGAAAGGTTTAACCGGCAACCTCCTAGTGCTGGTGCATGACTCATGATTAGAAGTGTTGGATCAGCGTAAGTAAGAAGTTGTCTTTAGTAGGAAGAGGACAGCAAATGCTGACCACGTTTTCCACTTCCTTCCACTCACAGCTTGGCTCCCTGAAAAATAGAGATGTTCCTGGCAGAAGTCACTCTGGCTGAGACCACTTCTCCTCTTGTATCTTCCACAAAATATGATTAATCAGGCGTCCTCCCCTGTGTGCATACTTGGGATCCATACCTTCAAAAATTCCTCTGCCAGGCTCAAGCCCTGATAGCCTATTTTCAGTGTGCGTACTGAGATGATTTGCAACTAATGATTACATCTAGAAACTTAAGCTGCCAGATCCCTCTAAATTCAGTGATCTGATTACAAGAGTCAGTTAACCATCAGAGCTAGGATATTACCAGCTGCTGCAGAAAGATGTTCTTCTAGTTCCTTCACCTTCACGATAAGAGCTGATCACAGCCTCATTGCTAGAGCTGATCACAGCTTTGAGGGCACGCTCAAGTGAGACCTTTCTTTCTGCATTCTTTACTCTTACAGGAGAACTTGTGTGTTAATTAGCTTGCTAAGGCAGCTAGTTCTTACATAGTCCTGAATAAAGTGGCAAAATAAAAATAGAAAGGATAATCAAGCATTTGAATCTCTCTTGCTCTTTCTCACATACACCCACACACATGCATCCAGTCACACACGTACACCCATACTGTCTGAGTGTTCATCTGCTGTTCCTTCCTTCCTTATGGCTTATCAGATACTAAAATAGTGATGTGGTAGTTTCCATCATTCATGCTATGACTTCACTGTGTCAGTCAGTTAAAATGTCTCATGCACAAGAAAGTATTCTCAAGAAGGGTGGATGAGAAAACAGTCAATCACTGCATAATAATTTCAACAAGGAAGTTTTGGTCTTTGAGTTGTGCTGAAAAAGCCTATCAAAGGGGAAACAACATCTGGAACAGTAGCATCTGACTGTGACTGAGTGTTTCCTACTCTCTTATCCTCTGTGATCTAATTGTTCAAGTCATACAAGCTTTTAAACTCTCCTAATTCTGTGTTGTTGTTTTTTTATACACAGTTTCCACATTTACTCCTTTCCCTATCTAGCTCATTTGCACTTGCAAAAGAAGTAACAGAAGGCAAAATTGAATGGTCATGTAATACCTGTAAGAGAATTAATTGTTTTATACAGGATCATAACTCTATGGGAAAAAATGGGATGTGGAATTTTGATTTTTACCTCTTATATTCATAATACTTCAAAATCAGTTACAGGAAATTGCATACATTGTACAGAAGCAAATTTAGCAAATAATAGTCTGCGTGCATATCTGTCCAAGCACATTCTGTTGGCTTGCTACAAACTAACCTGACGCTTGCTAATATATGGAAAAGTTAATATGGAACAGGACAATCAAGCAGTGTTAGTTAATTAACTAAAAATACCAAGATAGTAATACGTTAATATACCTCTGTTCCCAAATATGATAAAAACATTGTTAGTTCTGTGAAAACTAATTCAAAAGCACAAAGGAACTTGAATATCCAAAAATTGTTTAAATACTCAACGAATCATCACAGCATTTTTTTCTTTAGTTACATAATTCTTCGCCATGAGCTGGGAAACCTGTGGCCGACAGTCCAGATAAAGTCTGTGAATTCAGCCCATCTGGAATCACGTTACTTTTCCCCATGTTATTACTGATTAACGCTGAGGTGTGCTTTAACACGTAGCCAATGAAGGTGTTTCCAAAGGCCTACGGGGCTCTCAGCAAGGCCAAGTTTCTTCATCTCAGAAGTAAGTCTGAACATGAGCGTATGTTCAGGGGACAGGATATCACAGAGGGTAGGCCACAAATCCTGAGGAACCCTAAGGTTATCACGTCAGGTAGTTAAAAGTCGAGGCTCTGAGTGTGGAAGCCATTTTTACTATTCCGGTAATTACCTGAGTCAGCGGGGAAGCACCAGGCTGCTCCTTTCCAGTGCTCACGAGGGATAGAAAAAATGCAGGAAGCAGCAGCTGCTGGAAGCGTCGGGCACGCGGGTGACTCGGGCAGGGCAATGCCTCCTGTCAGCGATGGGAACGCAGCTGGTCGTTCCCCGCACACACCTTCAGGGAGAGGCCCTGCTGCAGACTCAGGTGATGACAAAGTGTGACACTTCCTAAACAAAATTAACTTCAGCAACCCTCCGGTGCAGGCACACCGTTTGGTTTTGTAATGCGTATCAGGCTGGCCATGGCTCAGAGCCGCACGGCCGCCAGGCTGCTGGGTCCGGCCCTGTTCCCCTATGGACACAGATAGCCTTCCCGCTCTTCCTACAGGCGCCGGGGGCTTTTCTAAATTTGTGCTGCTAAGAATTGGGAATAACCAGACTTGCTTTTATGCTTGTGGGCGGATTTGTCAAGTATGACCTGCAGAGTTTGTACGGAAAGGCTTCGGCCGTGCTGCTGAGGCCTAGCGGCACGCGGCCCTGAGTGGCCACTTCGCACCCCGAAGGCACGAGCTCCCCAGCGGGGCACCAGCTGGTGATGGAGCGGAGGGAATTCAGCAGGTGCGTGTACAGCGAGGGCAGGCCACAGCCTCCCTGAGGTATACTGAGGGGGTACCACCACACCACCAATCTTTGCTTTGTTTTGTATTCTGTGAGTCCCACCGCCCGCGGGGCGAGGCTGAGCCTGATGGCAACGCAACGCCTGCTCCGAGCTCCTGCCCCCGGCCCTGCTGACAGGAACGGAAGCCCGCTGATGGCCGTGGGCCGCCCTCAGGCCTCCGGCCTCCAGCCCCCAGCCCCAGCCTCCATTCCTAGTCCTCAACCCCCAAGCCCTGTCCCCAGCCCCCAAATCTCCAGCCTCCAGCCCCCATTCCCCTGTCCCCATTCCCCAAACCCCAGTCCCCAACCCTCACCCCTTACCCAGCGCCCCCCCCGCCCAGGAGACCCCACCCCGGGCCCGCCCTCGCCCCTCCCCGCGGCCTGTCCGGGCCCCTCCCCGCCTGTTTACCCACGGGCCGCGCACGTGGCGGCCTCGCCCCGCCATTGGCCCGCCCCTCCGCTGCCCTGCAGCCTCCCCGCCAATCGGCGCTCTGTCCACGGCGCCTCCTCCCCCCACCCCATTGGCTGGAGGGCGGCGATCACGCCGCGTGACGCGCCACCCCTCCGCCGAAACCAAACTGGGGGCGAGCGAACGGCGAGGCGGGGAGCCGCGGGGCGACCAATCGGAGCCGGGCGGGAGGGGCGGGGCTCGGCGCTGCGGGCTCCGGCGGAGCCGGGCGGGTTTTAAAGGCACCGACGGCGGCGGCCGCGGCCTGCCCGGGGGGGGGGGAGCCGGGGCGCCAAGATGGCGGCGGCCGGCTGCGGGCCCGGCGGCGGGGCGGTGCGGGCGTGGCCCTGGTGCTGCAGGACGAGGCGCGGCCGGGCGGCGGCGGCTACTGCAGCGGGGACACGGTGCGCGGCCGGGTGCTGCTGGAGCTGGCGGGGCCGCTGCCGCTCCGCGGGCTGCGCCTGGAGGCCGCGGGCCGGCCCGGTGGCGTGGGGCGAGGCGGCGGGCGGCGGCGGCGGAGGAGGAGGAGGAGGAGGAGGAGCGGTCCCCGGGGGAGCCTGCGGGGCGGCGGCGGGGCCGGTGGGGCCGCGAAGGGAGGCGGAGGTGCGGTACCTGGACGTCCGGCAGAGCCTGCTGCGGGAGCCGCGCGGAGGTGAGGGGATGGGGGGGGGCGGGAGAGGGGGTGAGGGGGGAGCTCTGCTCCCTGCGGGGGCCGGGAGGCGGCTGGGGGGGGGGGGCACAGAGGTGCGGGGAGCAGCCCCCGCGGCGGCCGCAGCCCGCGGTGTACTCGAGGAGAGGGCTCGGCCCGGTTTGGTCGAGTCCTGAGGCTTGGGCAGGGTGGTTTGGGCAGGCGGGATGGCAGGACGAGGGAGAGGTTTTAAGGTAAAAGGGGAGAGGTTTAGGTTAGAGGTTAGGAGGAAATCCTTTGCTCTGTGGGTGAAGAGGGGCTGGGACAGGCTGCCCAGAGAAGCTGTGGGTGCCCCATCCCTGGAGGTGGTCAGCAGCAGGTTACGCGAGGCCCTGAGCGACCTGAGTTAGTGAGTGGTGTCCCTGCCCATGGCGGGGGCTTGGAGCCAGATGGGCTCGGAGGTCCCATCCAGCCCGAGCCGTTCTCTGATGACTGCTGCACCGTGAGCCACAGGTCCAGAAACACAGCCTCCAGTTTTCACTTGGTTTGTTACGTTGGTCTCCTACATAACGTGTCCCGCAGGGGTTAGCTCTTCACAAATTACCTTAGGCACCTGAGCGTTCCTCATGTGCTGTAAGCAGCACCTGAAGTCACCAGTGAAAGACTGCAAGCAGCCAGCTCGCTTTTGGAATGACTTAAGAGGAACACCTTTAACAATCACGCAAACGCCTGCAGCATTAGGGCAGTAACTGAAGAATTAAAGGAAAATGGCATTTCATCATGTAATGGTGAAATACTTCTCAAGTTTATCTGTAGGAGAAGTAACTATTAGGCCTTAA
Source organism: Cygnus olor (assembly GCF_009769625.2). Lineage (NCBI taxonomy): Eukaryota > Metazoa > Chordata > Aves > Anseriformes > Anatidae > Cygnus > Cygnus olor. The sequence goes on from NC_049179.1 coordinate 17,617,980, forward strand.
ATCACTATAGTAGGCCCTCTAAAAATGGTATTATGATTATGTGTATTAGTAATAAAAAATAGTATGCTGGCCTTAAATTGCAGCTTTTAGTACAGAAGGTAGCTGAATTGTTAATTGAATAAGTAGATCAGCTGCTGTCATAGAATTATAGGATCATTTTGGTTGGAAAAGACACCTAAATATCATCAAGTACAGCCATCAACCTGGCACGACCAAGTCCCCAGCTAACCATTCCTTAGGCGCCAAATCCGTGCTTCTCCTTAATACCGCTAGGGATGGCAACTCTGTCGCTTCCCTGGGCAGCTGATTTCCAGTGCCTGACCAACCTTTCTCTGAAGAAATTCTTCATGATAACCAATCTAAACCTATCCTGGCACAACTTGGGGCAATTTCCTCATGTCCTATCACTCTTTCTCTGAGAAAAGAGACCAACATCCACCTTGCTGTAACCTCCCATGCAGGTGGTTATAGGGAGAGAGCGATGAAGTCTCCCCTCAGCCTCCTCTTCAGACTCAGCAGCCCCAGTTCCAGCAGACCGTTCCTCATATGTCATGTTTCTAGTCCCTTCTCCAGTTTCACCCCGCTCTCTCAAATGCGTCCCAGCAAACCAGTATCTTGCTTGTAGTGGGGTGCCCACAACAAGCACTGACGTAGTACTCAAGGTGCGGTCTCACCAGTGCTGAGTACAGAGGGACAATCACTACTTCCCTAAATCACTTCCTTATCACAGTCCTGGTAAAAAGAAAAAAGAAACATAATGCTTTCCAGAAGCCATTTGGATTAGAAATTGGCCAGCATCCTGAACTGAAACTCAAGGTCTCAGTGCTTCCTTGATTTTTATTTCATTGAAATCACACCACAGAATAAATAAAATGTGGGGCTCCCATCCAGAACCCACTGGGATCAGTAAAAAGCTTCTTCTAGTCCCTTGCAATCTGGGTTCTTTCAGTCATAAATAATTTATAAAAGCCTCTGCTTTGTTCTATTTATGGAATAACTAAAATATACTATTGTTTTATTCTGCAGGTGAGGAAAACTTAGTTCTTTTAGATGGAAGACATGAATTTCCCTTCAGCATTTCAACTCCCACAAGAGTAAGTTAAATAATGCAACCTGAAGGGATTGTGTTGGGACACTGCTTGTTGTGGAAAATGAACTCTGTAATTTGACTCAAGTTTTTTAATATCAAACCGATAGTTCAGCTTTATATGTTTGTCTTAATCAACCACCACGTAGATTGGCCTTGCTTGTTACAGTTTCCCTAAAGCCTTAAAAGTACAAGAAGTAAATTGGTAAACACTTTATATATACAGGAACTGTTCATCTTTGCAACTGAGTTACAAACTGATGGTAATGGTTTTATGACTGCTTGTTTCAGGCCTCTGGTGACCTCTTTCACTGGGAAGTATGGCAGTATTCAGTACTATGTGAAAGCAATTCTGGAAAGACCTGCAGCACCTGATCAAAGTGTACAGACGGAGCTTCAGGCATTAGCCATATCGACGTCAACTCACCAGCTTTATGGTAAGAAGGTCCTCCACTCCCCCTTCTACCTTAAGGCCACCTGCAAAAATTAAAATTAATTTAAAATGAACAGTTTACCACCCAGCCATCTAGCATTTTCATGCTATTCTGGAGTGTCATTTCTGACTTCTGAAGCATATAAGCTCCCTAAGCTTTTCTCTATAAATAGATGATCTTAGGTTGTGTGAATAGCAAACAGAGTGGCTTTTTTTTTTTTAATCCCATTGATTACAACCCTGCTGGCTTAGGTGCGTCTTGCCAAAAAGTTATGCAGGCTTCAAATGCATAAATAAGGCTTAATAATAATGCACGAGCATGAAGTAGTTACTCTTACCAGAGCCACTACATTCATAGGGCTGCAGTGTCCTAAACTCGTCAATAATAGTAGGTTGAGGAACAGTAATTATAGAAGAGTATTAATCATGCCCAGCCTGTCATTTATGCTCTGGCCATTATGTTACGTATCCTTCCATTTTGCATGTCGTTTTCTAACATTAAGTGTGTGCATGCAGCTGCTTCAGAGATCTTTTCAGTTATTTCCTTATGACAGATTTGGCCACATTAAACCATTGAGCTTCTAATAATCACTGGAAATACTGTAGAGTAATAAGAAAAATCGGGCATTAAGTAATGAGAAAATAGGCTAGATAGAAGCTAATGAGCTGGATTCTTTTATCTCAACCCATATTATGAAAATAATATAAAATTATACCTTGCACTTTCATGATAGCAACTGGATCTAAATGGTTATTCATTTAAATATGAATAAGTAATTTCTATTTTATTTAAAATGCTAGGATAATTTTAACATTTCATCATGATGTGAGCGTAGTTAGATGTTTTGAGCACTCTTTTTTCCTCTTTATTGGCTCACATTTTAATCTCTCTTGATCTAGAACTTACGGAAGTGTTTTGGCAGTGACATCTGTAAGCAGATTGTAGTCCTTATATTCAGCAACACATTACGAGTGTGAAGGCAGCGTATGTAGTTACCGCAAGAACAGCGTTGAGTTGACCACAGGTTATTGCATAGGAGAGGGCAATGGGTCATCTAGTGAGCAGTGTCTGTTTTTGTGGATTACCGGACTACCACCAAAAAGTGCAAAGCTACGCAAATTTGAGACATGATTACAGCGACTGGGTGGCAGTGCCCAGTAAATGATTTTAAGTATCTTGAATCCTGGCTGCCATTTAAAAACAGTCGTGTGTTCAGATAGCTAAAACTTGTTTCCATTTTACATGGTGACAAAATGCCAGTTCCATTGCATAGTACAAAGATATCAAATCCAAGTGGATTTCAGAATTAATTTCCATAATTGATATGCATTAATATTAAACTGCAAGTGATTGATAACTTTATGCCATAAAATGAAAAAAAAACAACTCCTCTATTTTATAGACACCTGTTCTAAGAAGTCAGGAGAAGATGGTTGGTTGTTGGTTTTTCACCTCTGGGCCAGTGTCTCTGAGTGCCAAAATTGAGAGGAAGGGATACTGTAATGGTAAGAGGAGTTGTCTTCACCCTTCAAGATGTGAATATTAAACATCTAATAGGATTTTTCATCTCTGTAAAGCCAACACTTTATAGTTGAAAGAATAGCTCTGCTAAGGAGGTAATAAAGATCTATATGAATTTGTCTTAAGAAAAATTGTCTCACCCCACCCCTCGCTCCCCCCTCATGAATATAAAGAGAAAGGAAGTCCTGTTAGACAGTAATCTCGTGGAAAAGCCATGTACATCTGAATGTGAAGAACAAGATGCTTTTAGTGGGGATAAAATTGTAATTGGGGATATAGTTTATTTTTAATGTCCCATTTGTGTAGGTTTACACTTCTGTAAGAATGAGCTTTAGCAGCTTCTTTGGCATCTTGATAACATTAGATAGATTGAGGAAATGAAATATTCTGGAATTGAGTTAGCACTACATAAAAGGAGGACTGGTGCGTAATTTGCAAATAAAGCTTTTATAGCTTGTTCATGTTATGCTTAATGTTTCAAAATGAATGAATCATTGTTTATACATAAAATGTAGTAGGTGGCTATAATTCTGCCTGAATACCACTCTGCAAAGAAACTAGCTTGAGGAAACTAACAAGTATTGTTCTCATAACATTGCGGATGATGTACGTGCTGCATAACATGCTTTGATGTTCCCAAAGGAAAGCTGGTAAATACCAATTATTTATTGATTTTTTTTCTGTTTTAAGGGGAAGCCATACCAATCTATGCAGAAATTGAGAATTGCTCTTCCCGCTTGATTGTTCCTAAAGCTGCCATTTTCCAAACACAAACTTACCTGGCCAGCGGGAAGACAAAAAGTTTCCGTCAGATGGTTGCCAATGTGCGAGGAAACCATATTGCCTCGGGGAGTACAGATACCTGGAATGGGAAAACTCTGAAAATCCCACCTGTGTCCCCCTCTATCCTTGACTGCTGTATTATTCGAGTAGAATATTCATTAGCTGTAAGTATGCATTTTCATTACAAATATGTAACTCCTGTGTAACTCTTGAATACTACATTAATTTGGGAATAGAAGAACTTCTTACTGAGCAGCTTTTACATTTTGAATTTGGGAACGACAATAAATACCAATGAATATCATATACAGGAGAGAGACTGAAGATACTGAGGAGGCTCTGAAATAGAAGGATAGGAATGATGGGGAAAATAAGCTGCTGCTTCCTCTGAAACATTTTCTAGTTCTGTACCTGCAGAGGATATTAAGGGGAAAGTATTTCAAACTGAGTGGGATCTTCTGGTCATTCTCATCAGAAGCGGGAAGGTAGGACTGAAAGTCAAATGCAAAATTACTTTTGTGAACATGTTTAGTATTTTTCCTAATATCACCTAGACAAGGTGTAGAAAGAAGGAAATGGCCAAAAAATAACTAAAGCTGTCAGAGTATTTGCTAAACATACCTGTGATGAGGAAACTCCTAATTTTTAAACAACCTGATGCATTGGCAGAATTGTAGCTTCTAGGAGCATCAATGTGGTCTAATGCTGTCTCTTTCTCTTTTGTTTTCTGTTGTCACACAGGTGTATATTCATATTCCTGGTGCTAAGAAATTGATGATTGAAATGCCTCTAGTGATTGGCACTATTCCATGTATTAGCTTTTCAAGCAGAAACTCCAGCATTACCAGCCAGTTTAGCGTGGATATGAGTTGGCTGGCGTTAACCCTACCAGAACACCCTGAAGGTAACATGTATTGAACTTCACATAAGACAACATAGTACTGTTTACAACAGAAAGATAGCAGTGGCAGTTCAAGGACTAGATCAATAAAGGATGTAGACAGTTAAAGTATGACTCAGGAGAAGTGAGGCACACAAATCTAACTCAAAATCCACAAGTATTGGTGAGGATACCCTGCTCCAGCTTTCCTTAAGTCTCCACCTCTATTTGACTTGCAACTGAATCTTGAAATAACTAACCTGATTGTGAGAATTCTACTTTGGCAGTAGGCACCTTAAAGTTACTTACTGAGTGTATCTTGATACAATATAGGTTTGTTGCTGGAGTAGCCCTAAACACATCCGTAGTATGTCTGCAGAATCACTTATGCTTACTAAAAAGAAAGTTCTAGATAGAATATTTATGAATATAGTGCACTTCATACAATTTGACGGTGTACAGTGTTTAATAAACAGGACCTTGTGGTATTGTAAACTGTAATGCATATACTGTCTTGTTGTGAGTGAATACTTTCAAATTTGACGGTAGTATCTCTTGTGTTTCAGCACCACCAAATTATGCTGATGTAGTGTCTGAGGAAGAGTTTTCCAGACATGTTCCTGCTTATCCACCACCAATTGACTGTGAGGAACAATTGTGTTGTCCTGTGTTTGCTTACATACAAGAGTTCCGGTTTCAGCCTCCACCTCTTTATTCAGAGGTAAAAAAAAAATAAACAAAAAGGTTTCAAAAAAAAAAAGCTTTTTGAAAAGCCCCTGCTGAATCTTAAGTGTGTTTACTGTCAGATGGCCAAACAAAGATGTTCCAAAATGCAAGAATTATAGGCAGTAATTGTTGACATTCTCTCTGTAGGTTGATCCACATCCAACTGATGTAGAAGAAGTTCAGCCTGTTTCATTCATGCTTTGAAGAGGATTTGTGATGAATGTCTTATCTTTCTGCTGCTTCAGCTGACAGTGCAACTAAAAAGGAGACAGTTTTCTTCCTCAAAACTGAAGTCTGTGTACAAAAAAAGGCAAAAGAAAATGGAGACGGAGGTATGAGCACGTTTGGTGATGGAGGAGAATCTTCTGGATTAGTCTGCACAAAGGATGTTGTAGGAGCAATTATGATTGGGGTACATGAGAAGTACTGGAAAATACTGAATGTGTTCTAAAAAGTGAATGTACTGCGTAAAGTGCACAGTGGAAATGTAAGGATCTTCTGAAGAGAAAAAGAACTTATACTTTGTCACTCTGGAAGAATTCAAGTAATTATGTTCAGAACTTTGTAGAAGAACAGAACGTAGGGTAAGAAAATATTTCCAAAAGATTGCCCAGAGCTCAAGGGGCTTCAGTTTCACACTATCTGCATCCAAGAACGGAACGCTACTAAAATGTGGAGCAAAATCTTCACTTTAGCTTAACTTCGTTTCATGAGAGCCTGCCCTTTTAACTGTCAAGTGTTAATTTTTTCATCATTTATACTGATTCTAAAGATATCATGGATGACAGAATAACTGTTACGCAATATTAAGAAGGCAACCATTTACTGAATGAAAGACACAAATCTGTAAAAAGAAAACTGAACTTTGATACAAGCTTATGCACTATGCTCTCTTTCAAGGGGTTTCTTAAGGGAATTATTCTGGCCTCTTCTACTGTGTAGTTTTTTTTCTGCATCTTGCATCTATGGATGGCATGATAAGGGGAAGCATGGCAAGGGAAGATCCTTCTGCTGACAGGTGTACTAAGCAAAATGGACAACACTTAATTTATTCAGAAGCCTTTATAAACCTACCTCTGTTTTGGAAATTCACTTATTTTCAGAGCTGAGACTCAAAAAAAAAAAAAAAAGTCTAGTTAAAGCTCCAACATACTTCAAGATTCTAAAAGGGACCCTAAATGGTTTCTGTGGTTAGTGAATGAGATTGGAGGCATAGGGAGAAGCATAAATATACCCAGAATAGATACAGCTTATAACTGAAGTGGAAGCAGACATCAGGGGAACAAAATCCTCTGATAATGGCACAACGCTTCTCATTACTCCTGCATTTTTGTCTATAGATCTATTGTCAGGGGCTGCACTGGTCATTTGGTATCCATATTGTTTTTTGTGTTTCCTTGTTTGTTTATGCTGTTTAATTTTGTTTTGGTGCAATATTCTAATGTTTTCTTCCTCAGGTCACTTAGAACAGTGAGTTTGTTGCTGCTAAGAACGAAGGCACGTGATTTTACTTGGCCCTTTGCTGCTTTCATTTAAAGTAGAATGTTTGCTTCCTGCCAAGCATCAGTTGGAATAAGTAACCCACCATGAACAGATCACTTAAAGGAGCAAAAACACAGCATTCTTAATATGCATGTTTACAGTCAAGTCTTTATACAACAGGGGATCTTGAACTGTTAGAATTACTCCATGTGTCTTACAGAAAGGTTTGGGTTAAAACCCAGTGCTTCATGTGGTTAAAACATTGTACTTTCAGATAACTACGAGAACAGTAATGGAGTTTCCTTCATTTCATCCATAACTGCAGTTTAAAAAAGTTTTGAATGCTTTTTTTTTTTATGAAATCTGTCTTCATTCAAGAAGCAGGGATTTTTTCTACAGGCATATATGGATATATATTTTTAGTCTCCTTTTGGTATGACTTCCTTACATTGTTGAATTTCTAGCACTTCACCTCAAGTCACTTTTACATCAGTGTAAAAGACATGCTGATGGAGATTCACATTTCTAAACTGCAGTTACTTTTTCTCATTTGCAAATTTAAGTATTGTCATCTATAGCAAATGCAGCTTTAACCAAAAGTTGAGTGCATGTTTTATAAAGGACATTATAAAAATGAGTATTTCTCCACTTAAGTCTCAAGATGTAGCTCCTTAGGCCTTTTTATTTAAGTGATGGCAAGTCCATATAATCAATGCAGGATTTACATCACCTGGAAAAGGGAACAAGCATAATGTCCTTAAACAGATACCATTATGGCTACTTGAAAAACACTATGGCTGTGTATTAATTTGCATGTTAACAATTCAAAATACTAGCTTAAAGAAAATTAGGTGCTTTTTTTTTTGACTTTAATACCTTATAGGTGATGTGTGCTACCTGGCTAGTTGTTTGGTATAAACATGGTCAAGCAAACAAAAGCATGAAGGGTAAAGATGTGCTTTTTTTTTTCTTGAATTGTTTTTCATTATTTGCAGATAAACTGTGGCCTTAGATTGTTTGCTGCAAAAAAAAATATATAAAAAAAACTATAATGTGCTTCTTAGGAAGCACACATGGTCCTTCAAAGGGGGGTTGAAAACAAGATCAAATTCTGCTCTCTGACACTTGGCTTAGTGCAGAAACTGGTCCTTTAAATAAATACTGTTTGCACAATAATAAGTTCAATATGCAGGGGGTTTGTTTTGATAACTTAACTGTGAAACAGTTGAAAAGAGACAAAAGAAAAAAAATGCTGTTAAACTTTAACATACGGGAACATGATTGTATTTTGTACTAATGTATGAGCCCTATGGGCTCTTTTTTGTTAATAAAAGTGTAAAACCTGCATAGTGCTGTTCAGTGTGGTTTCAGTATCTGTAAGACAGATAGCTGTGCTGTCTAGAGCTACCTCTATTCTGCTAACTTTGAACACATGTAGGTCTCCTACTTCTCTGAGCCAGAAACTTTGCCTTCATCTGTCACTGCTTTACCAAACAGGAACTGGAACAAACTTTTCAAACATGGCCTGCTCTCATCGCTATTATACAATAATACGAGACTAATAGTGTATATCTTACCCTTAATTACGCAGGATCCATGATGTAAGTGTTTGGGGTGTTTTTGAAAGGAAAACCTCATGTATTATTACTAGATAGTTTGTGTTTCCTTTGGAGAAAATTGTTTACTCAGTGAGTTTAGGGATCTTCAAAACAAAAAACTTGAGTGTGGTAGTGGATAACCAGAGTACTGACTAAACGAGTAGCTCCTATCATGGGGAAACAAGATGACAAATTGCGTTGAATGATACTGATCTGATGTATAGTACACCTAAGCCATAAATGAGATGATGAAATCACTGACGGGTTCCTGCTTCCCAAGGATTTGAACAACAAAACAACTCTCTTCCTATTTCTACTTCTGAGGGAAGACAATGAACCACTCCTTCAGACCTTCAAAAATTCTAGGGGAAGATGATATTCAGGGTCACCAGACCAAACATAACATAGCACTAAGTTCACAGTAGCAATTCTACTTCATCCACTGCTAAACTTTATAGGGGACTATTTCTCTTGACATACTGTAATTGTCTATTAAAAGAGTTAGTGCTTAAACAGGTAGTTAATGATGTGCTCTTCCATACAAGGGTAGAGGAGATGCTGCAGGCTTGTGCTTGCAGCTCAGGCACTTCTGATATTTGAATGGAAACACATACTTCACATACAGAGTAAGAGAGCTCACTTAACTCCCGAACTGGGGCATATTCCAAACTCTTAAAATAGCATGTTCCATTACTTCACTGTCCAATTTGAACATCCGAAGAGAACATCTAGCTCCTCCTGTTAAGTCTGTATTACAGATCTCAATTAAGAAGTCTGGGGAGAGCACAGCTGCCAGCCAAAGTTGATTTGAAGATAATCAATTGCCCTACGACTTTCCCATCCAAATAAGCAGAAAATGCCTACTTTCCAGTAAAATTCGGCTGCTTTTCAGTGCTCTCTTTGGAGGCAGTGAATGAGCACAGGGACATAAAAAGAGCCTTTCAGACTACTGCATTTTCCTAAAGCTGATTATATAATATCTTAACATCAGTAGGGATAGTACAGGCTACTGTGTAAAGTAGATTCTCTAAAGAACTAAATAGGTCTGCAATGAGCCTGGTCATTTGTTTCTAATACTCAAATTTTACACACATGTAGCATAGATGGGATGAGAGTCTTGCTCTAAATTACGTAGTGTTCATCATTTTTACACATGATTAATATAAAATGATATTACACAGAAGTTGTACTGTGGCATCATTTCATTACTGGCATTTTAAGACAACTGACCAAAAGTAAGTCAAAAAATGAAAAGCAGTTTGACATGAAATGCAAGATAGTAATTCAAGTGGGACTTCACTAGAGTAGCTGCTTATGCCAGCAATGTGCTGTGGGTTGTCTTAGTTACACAGGACAAACTCTATCTGATTAAGTACAACTGTATTACTGATAAATCTCTGAGCACCCATCCCTTCAAAAGAAAAGAGGAAATCCTTCTTAGTTTTGGCTTACAACCAACCATCTGGCTGCCTGTAGGGTGAGGAGAACATGAAATGCAAGGTGAAAGTAGGAGCAAGTGCTGGTGCTTGACAGACACCTACAACTAGATTTCCTCAAATAATCTGATGCACGCAGACAAGCCCCAAATGATTTTATACAAATGCACGTGATTTTTGCTCTGTCAATTAATGACAGTTTTTTTTTGTTATTTGTGGTTTCAAGTAACAACTGTGGTCAGATTAAGGGTTGGATGCCTAAGTAAGCGTCATGTAAGGCAGATTTTTAGGTATTTCCCACTCAGCAAGTGTTACAGCCTAATACAAAGCATCACCCAAGCACTGAACCAGCCTTTCTGCTTTGCTTTTAGCTGTATTCAGCACCCCAGCCCTCTAATGGACACCTTTCCCCTACTCCCATCTCCAGCAAAACTGCTCATTGGCACTTTGCTTGTAATGCAAGTTTCAGCTGCAAGCCTCTGTACGCTCACAGAGATGGGGAGAGCAGCATAAGGGCATTTCTAGTCATATAAATAGAAGGGGGACAGAGTTTAAACTGGTAAGCAGCCGTCCGTTGTGAGGCTGTGGGATGGAAACTGGGTGAGTGGGGAGGCATGGGAAGGAGAAGCTGTCAGTGTCAGGCAGAGGACACCGGTGAAGCAGTGAGCAGTCCTCTGGGAGGGGATTTCACCTGAACACCAAAAACAGCCAATCTCCCCTGGGGCCTGGAGTTTTACTGGCAAGACTTGGTTTCAGACGTGGTGACACGCAATGTGCTCAGACAGGATGCAGACCCGTAGGCTAAACCCAGTCAAATAGTTTTGGCTATAAAAAGCTCTCTGTTATTTTACAGTGCCTTGGAACAGCATCAGTTTCACGATAAACCAGATATTGAGTGCACAGAGAGATGCTTGACACTGACTTCCAGAGAGAACAGAAGGTGGGGGTACCTGCATTTCAGTTCCCTGATGTGCAATACTTAACTACACACACAAAGGCTTTTTGAAAAAATGAGGAGCACATCTTGCATAAACAGAGACTTCTCACAAACCAACTTATCAGATATAACCGTATTCACAACCTGACCTTCTGTCGTAGGCATCTTCCGGTCAGAACTTGCGGTGCCTGTACGTCGTGAACAGCGGGACCTCAGCTTCTGGGAAACATGAACACACACCTTTTCAGCCCTGGTTCAGGGAAAATGAAAGAACAGATATAAGGTGGGAATTGAAGAATAGTCAAGACAATAACATTTTGACTGCAAGGTCTTAAACAGGATTGTTGCACACCCAGAAAGAGCCCAGGGCTATGTATAGGCCGGTCCTATTTGATGTCACGTCTCGAATCAGGTTCTGTCAGTCACAACGGGTCAGACCACAGCGTGAGAAGAAAGTGATTCTTACTGCTGAACTAATTAAATTAACCAATGCACAAAAGAGATCACAAGTGACAAAAAGTTAAATTTTAATTTAAATAATTTAAACCCTGAAGTGCTTTTATCATATATCTTAATATGATATGACCAATGCATTAGCCTAAACAGATTAGAAAGATACTAAAATGGAAAATAGTCTGTGGTCTTGAGTGGTAAATGAGAGCAGAAAGGGAGAAGCATCTGCTGATCTGACAGTCTCACACTACAGCATCCTGGGGGAGGAAGTAAGTGTCGGAGAGGCTTTAGTATCCACGCAGACATATGAAGTCTTGCACGCTGTGTCCAAGGGGTATCACTTGCCCCAGCAGTGGCATTTGGTATCATGATATCTGCCCCTCACTCTGAGATCCTAGAGCAGGTTGGCCTGATCCATTACCTGCAATTCAGCGATCAGACCTGCTCAGCACACAGGAGCAAGGTCAGGATGAGAAGCCATACCTCAAAAGGGCCCTGCCAATGTGCAGCCAGCCCTGCAGTCCCTCTCCCATCGCTGTGCTGTTGGCTGCAGGGAGGCGAGCATGGCAGGGGCGAAGATTCGGGACGTCTGTTGGCACAAGGTGGTAAACAGAGAGGCCCCCAGGAAGGGCAACTTTACAGGCTTTTTCTCAAGCGATCCCACCTGCCATCGCTGGGACAGGACTTTATGCTCCTCCAAACAAATTAACAATTCATTTCCAGCCCTGACACGAAGATTAACCCTGCCAATTAATTCCTTAATCTCTTGCTGCCGACAAGACTCTCAGTTGCCATGCGGACGCTTGTCCACCAGGGCCTGAAGCAGGGATGCTCTGTTAATTACCGCTGTCCAGGGTACGGTGTAGCTGATATTCAAACACACTCCGACTATACGAAGCAGGGCCGTATCTCACACCTCACCGATGTGCCAACCAACACCTGATGGATTCCCTGAAAACAGCACGGATCTGAGTGACTGGGGCAGCTCTCGCTGCGTATAGGAAACACGTTGACCCATACGGGTCACTCAGCCATGACGTAGCTGTGCGGCTACGGAAAATGCTTCTTGGTCATTTCTAACACAATAGCATTACAAGTTGAACAGAATAGAAAGTTTTTGTTTCAGATGACTTGAAGAAATAGTCAAACTTTCTCCTTCTGTCTACAATAAGCAAAATCTTGCTTTTTGGCTCGCTGCTGGAGGGAGAAGGAGCAGCCTCCTGCAAGCAGTTAGGAACTGGAGGTGTGATCTGCACTCACACAGGAGCTGGGACGTGCGTGAAACACAACAGAGAGGAAAAGTGATACTCAGTCACCTCAAGGGCTTTCTGTAAGGCAGCTAGGACAAATTGGGTCAATTTTCCTTTGTTTCTCTAGGTTTTACCATATATAATTAAGAAGATACTCTCCATTAAGGTGCTTTATGAAGTTAACTAATACTCAATAAAATCTATGAATAGTATTGAATTAAAGGCTACAAAACATCTCTGGACATACAGAGCAGGAAATTGCAGGTGTATAAAGTAAGCAAGCAACAAAAAAAAAAAATTTAGTGCCTGTTCCAACTAGTCGGGCGTGTGGAACAAGGGAAGGTATTGCAAGGAGCGCATGGGTTGTATAAACACGCAGCGTAAGTGGTGTTTACAGAGCTGTGCGAGGAGGCAGGCAGTACGGTGTACTGGACGGGACTCTCTGCTCCGTGCAGAACTTACATAACATCTGGTTTGGGGTTGGGGTTTTGTTGTTGTTGTTTCACACATTTGGGTTTAATGCTCAATTACGTACTGACCTCCCTTAGCCCAGGAGAGGCCGAGGTCACCCCGGTGCAATAGCAGGCCGGGCAGAGTGCAAAATAAAGTTTGAGTTTCCCTGCAGATCTCCGTCCACCTGCTCCTGGCAAACGTGGAGAAACATCTGCTGTCTGATTTGTGAAAGAGGAAACCATATTTGACGCAAAAATTGCATCTACCTGATTGGGGCAGCCAGTCCAACAGCTCCACTGGTGACTATTTCAGGTGTCATTTGAGAGGGGTATTTATTCTTCAGCAGAGCCTCTATTTAAGGCACGTGGCAAAACCAAGCAAGAACTGAGGACTGAAAAAGTCAGAAGGACAGATCACTACTCACTTAGTGGAGGCGTCTTCAATGACACTGCCAGCGTCAATGCCGATGTCACGGGAGAACGTAGTCTTTGTTTCCTCAGGCTTTATTTCTAGAGGATTTGTCAGAAGGACAAAAAGCTTGCATCACCTTCTGCAAGGCCGCTGCCTGTAACGTGGCGGTTTCATGCAGGACTCCTAAGCCGTCCTTGTTGATTCTTGGCGGTGTTTCCTTCAGGAAGCCACGTGGTACCGATTCTTACTAGGACATGGAGCTGGTGGTGTTGGAGGGGTTAATTTGCTGCTCTCTACAGGATCATTTGGCAATTCCTCCTTTTCTGAAGTCTTCACGCTTTCTTCTAGGAACTCATACTATAAATAGCTCTTGGATGGGTGCCAGGTATGTATTTTTTTTCCCGACACTGCACTATCAAACATGTCATACAACAGAGAGTACTGGCATGAGGGAAAGGGATGTAATCCTTCGGCTACGCACTGCAGGAGCTGGTAGGGAAGCCTCAGCAGTGGCAAGAGCACCATCCTGCACTCCTGCACACAATTTATGCTTCCAATTATTTATCAAATGCAACTTTTCCAAAGCCACACCAGATACTGCCAGAGCTCAGAGTTCTGCTGAAGCCATGCAGGTACATTTTGCGCCCCGGGCTCAGAAGAGCCGATACATCACCCCCAAATGCTTCGGTGCGCATCACAGCTGGATCCCCCTGCCCCACTCCAACCCCTGCCTCTAGCACAGAGCAGCTCCACGTGAATCCACCTCCCACTGCTGTGCTGATCCTCCTTGACCAGCAACCATGGCAGTCATTTACATCTCCCATCATTAAGCCTTCTGTTTGATCACAGCCAGGCAGCCCTTCTGTGGAGCTGGCAAACATTTACAATCCAGGCATGTTGGGAGAACAACTTGAAGGCTATTTAGGGAGGATTCCTGTGCCTGTAAGAGTTCACAGTTCAAGGGGATCCCCGTCTCTGCCTGCAACCCACGCTGCTGGATACACTAGAAAAGCTTGCTTTGGGAGGGGAGGAGAAAGGCAGGAGAGAGAACAGCCTGGCCAGAAGGTCAGCGACATCAGCCTTGGCCTGGGATGTTTTCGTTTAACGCAGGATGGCATTTGGGGATAGACCGGGCTTGGTTCTCTACCATCCCCTGCCCCTCTCTCCATTCATTTACGGTGGTGCCACTTTGCCTGAGCGCAAACCACGGCCCACGGCCCCGGCTGCAGCCAGCCCTCCCTCCCACTCCTTCAATCCCATCTTCACAGCTCCCTTCTCCCAAACAGCTGCACGCCAGCCACTGCTCTTGGCTACGTCACAGCTACAAACCCCGAGTGAAAGAGCAGCTATTGTCTTGCCAACCCTCAGCTGTTCAGTCCTTCCCTTCCTCCCTGCACCGAAATGTATTGCTCTTAAATCCCTGCACAGAGCAGGGGGCGGCAAACGGGCAGGATGCAGGCAGGGAACAAGGCTTCCTGTGCTCGCAGCACAAGCACTCGCTGTCACAGCTCTCCGTGCCAGCTCTACGCGTTTGAGCCAACGGCTGAATGAAATTAATAAGGCCGGGTCCCAGCCCCTGCTACGCTAAGTGAGAAGCAATCTTGCCATGGCTGGCACGCGTTCCTGGCTCGACGGCAGCCAGGGCTGGCAGGATGCATCGCGGGACGCCAGGAGATGCCCCTGCTCGGGTGAGCCCCGGCAGCAGCCGGGCAGCCCTTCTGCCTGGGCTCTGGCACCAGGACACGCGGCTCGCACGCCGCAGTGACTGCTGCTGTGCCAACACTTGTTTGAGTAATGATATCCAAGCTGACGCCCGCAGAGATGTTTGCATTTTGCTCCCATGCACCTCAGGAGTGTTGTAATTGATCTCACAGCCTGGGATTTTCCCCAAGTCCTTAATGGTTTCGTAGCCTCACTTCCAGTAGGAGTTTTGCTCCCTTTTAACAGACTTCAGAGCAGCGACGTGTCACTTTTGTTCTCCAGAAGATCTCAGGCTTTCTGGGCTTTACAAATCCAGATGCCCGTTTTCTTCCTCTCATCCAGTCTCTTGGCAATGTAATGCAACTGATTTACAAGAAAACCTGCTGCAGACTTTGTCGGGTTTCTGCGTGGAAACTCCCAGTTCCTTTTGCTGTTCCTGGCTTAGGAACACTTGTGGTTTCTGGCACGGCCCTCCCAGGTACGAAACCCGTATGACTGCTGAATCATGAGCCGTGCGGGGACTGACGCAAGGCGCCACGCGGCCAGCCTTCCGAGGTGGCCTTTGGCTGGAACATTCACACGGAGGCGGGAGGGGGGAGCACCAAAACCCTCTGCGGGGCTGTGGGGGCGGAGGGGTGGGCTGCGGGCCAGCAGCAGCCGGGAAGAGGTGGCCCCAGAGGGAGGGAGAGGGCTGCGTGGTTCGTGCGGCTCGGCCTGTCGGGGCTGGGCAGGGCTCATCTGTAAGGCTGCTCTTGCTTCGTGTGGTGGCTTTGGCCAGGGGAAGCAGCAACAGGAATCAGCTGGGGGAAACAGCAGAGAAGATGCCACTCCGACTGCCCCACCTACACACACGTGGCGTCCCATTTTGTCACCCCACTTGCCCACCAGGGCACGCCCAGCGAATTATCAAGGAATATAAATAGAAACGTTGTCTGAGAATGGAACAGTGAGCAATGGTTGGTCTTAGAGCAAGGACACGCTGGAAGGAAATTGTTTCTTCTGCGCTGGCTCTCTAACAACCCAAAGGACTCACGCTGCGGCAAACATCTGAAATCAACAGCTGGAAGTCAGAGCCGCTTCCCCCTTTATGTCTTTTAAAGCAGAAAGGAAAAGAAAATGCTGCAGACAACCTCTGCCACCGCCAGGCAGTAAGAAAACACACTGAGCGGCTCCAGTTCCGAGATGCTCTCCAGCACGAGCAGGGCTGCTGCCTTTTGAGAGGACAGAGGTGTGATACAAACCGAGCAGCACCAGAAGAACTTCCTGGCCGCAGAGCTAGAAAGGGACCGCAGCTAGGTGGTGGGGCTGGCATCGGTGTAAACAGGCAGCCCAGCCAACTCACGCAGCCTTAGTCACAACAATAGCAGTCACGGCCTATTGTACCAAACCCAGCGTTCATTAGGTGCTGCCCTGTCATCCGTGTGAGTAATAATAACAACAACAATTAATGCTTCAAACGTGAACAAGTCTGTCCTGCTCTTATAAAAGGAAAAATATTGCTGCCCTTATTTTAAGGATGGGAACCCGAGATAAGCAAAGACGAAGACCTAATCATTGTTATTCTCTGGAGTAGACGATCACTTAGGGTGTTTTGGTGCTTGGTTAATCTAGGTAATTATTTTTGTGATCCGCCCATAAGTAGAGCAACAGAGACAAAGATTTGGAAATGGAGAACAGGCGTAAGACTGTGCTGCTGTGTAGGCTACCGAATAGTCTTCTCTTTACCTGTGACATGAGGGAACAGATAAAGGAGCTTTGGGGCAGAAAAGTGGAATATGATGGGTGGACACCCCCTGGCTCAGATCTTGGCTCCAGACCTTGCAAGCACCACAACATTCAAGCACCCTGCCCTAAAGCTTTTGGTGTCGGGGACAGACACAAAAAGGGGGCAGCGATTTTAACAGCTCTCTGTCCTTCTCATAAGCCTGTCCTGGAAAACTCTCCAAATACAGCTTACTGATCGATCCTTATTACATTGTCCTGCTCTGTACCAAATTCACTGTGTACAGTCTGCTACCACTTTTACCCATCTCATAGTTCTTTCTATCTGGTACTAAATTCTTCTGCTCTTAGCTTCAGACACCCAGGTTCAATCCCTTTATAAAAGCCAAGGTTTAAGCCTTTATACCCAAATCTCCAAACATTTGAACAGCATTACAGTAATCCTCCTAACACGTATCCACCAATCCTAGAGTCAGCCCACAATCCCAATATAGCAGTTGTTACTTCTCGTGGCCCACGAGGAAGTCAGGGAATTCCTACATCCCTGTCCTGCTCGCTGGCTGCTGAGAGGGACAGGGACGGGCCACGAGCAGCACTAGCTTCTGAGCAGTGAAGGAACCATTTCACCCCGTGTCTACCTCCGTCACGTTTCTGTGACTGATGCCAAGCTAGAGAAAAGTGCAGTTAACGAGGTATTCATAAAGCTCCTGACTCACACCAACTTATTGGTGACTTTGCCGGAAAGGAACCTAGCCACCTTCCCAGATCCTAAGTCTGGTCAGAGTGCCAAGGCGCAGCTCGTAAAAATTTGTCACACAGGCAGTTTCATCCCCGTGCTAAGCACAGCTGTCCTCAGAGGTCACAGCGGAGACCTTTGATGCTGGCGTATGACAGAAGGAGACAGGCAATTTGTGGGACAATCCACCCTTCCCCAGCCTGCAACTTTTCCCATGCACACCTCCGCCCTCACTTCAGACCTGGGTTGTGCAGGCAGGCTGAGAGCTGCTGGTGCATTGAAACGGGTGACACAAGCAGCAGGATGACTTTGGCACATGCCACTCCAAGCTCTGTGCAATCCTACCCAGGAGCTGTCAAAGCTCTTGGAGTTTGCAAAAGAGGTTGCAAAGCTGTGAGAGGCCTTTGAGATCATAGCCCTTGAAAAATCACTCCAAAACGTGTCTGGTTTTTGTTTGCTGACAAAAAAGACAAGTAGAATATCACCACTGTCAGCCACACACGTCGAACATGGAAGAAACAGGCTGTTTTCTCCATCCTCCTGCTCTGCTAGGCAAATTCACTGAAGTACAGGAGATCATGTGCTCTCGTGCAGGTTGGGGCCGGTGGACAGAGCGAGGGAGGATGGAGGAATTTCAGGTCTCGGTTTGGACATGCAGTCCAGCAATGCCAAGTAAAGAAATCTCAGTGGGTTTGAGCAACAAGCAGATCTGACAGTGAGCCATGAGAAAGGGGAAGCTCAAAGGGAATCGGGAACGCATCCAAATTCCATCAGACTCAAGCAGGTCTTTTCCAGGATCCAGCAAGTCAAATCACTGGTCCCAAAGCTATTCTTACCCCGACCCTTGTCTCATTATATTGTCAGCGCTGTGATTTGCCCCATTGTGCCTTTCCTGAGCCAGCTGCTCTGAAGGAAAGGTTAGGTGGTAATGACTGTGTCTGTCTGCAACATCCTTCCAGGCTCAGGAGCCCACGAGTCTGGCACATGCCCAAACTAACCCAATTCCCAGGAATTACCAACCTCACCTAATTCCCAGGAAGGACCTTCTGATGGAATGGCAGCATCCTTCCACCAAACTCAGTTCCTTTAATTCGGGACAGACTATTGTACCTTCCTTCTGTCAGTTTTCTCTCTTTCCAGACTACAATCCACCAGCAAGGACTAGGACAGCAGGGAGAAGAATATCTCTCTGTAAAGGAGAGAGCAATGATCTTCCATCCCCAAAACCATACCAATCCCCACCTTGGCACTCTGTTGTCAGCTATAACCTAATAACTGACTTAACTAACTTCCATCACACACATTAGAAGCAGCACGTTTCTTTGGATTTCTATTTCAAAGTGCATTCAGAAATTAGCCATTAATTGCAGAACTGGTGATAAAGGGATCAAGAGAATCCTGCCAGCAGCCAGACAACAAAGCATTAATTCAGTGCATCAGCAGTTCCCACCACATTGCATCACACACTCCGCTCACAGCCTGCAGAGGCCCCTTTTCTCCCCAGCAGCTCCTGGCCTACAGCAGACCTCTTTGCTCAGCTCCTGCACTCGGTTTGGCACAGTGGGAAGCTGTTAATCGTCTCTGCTCTGCACACACACGACCTGGTTGGCCTCGCTTTGGAGACCAACCGAATCAAGCTGGTTTTATTTCACCACGTAAGTGGTATAAAAGAGCAGCCCTGTGCAGCAAAGGGCTGATGGATCAGATTGAAATAGCAAACTAATGCTGGTCTACCCAGGCCACTAAGAATCAGAAATCAGATTAGGGAGAAGTCAGTTACTGCACTGTTCTCCACGCAGGCATTACTCAGGGGATGCAATGGAAGTGGAAGGCCTATTAGAAGTGAAATGACCAAACGACGCTAAAACGCAGGGCGAAGTCTCCGGTAAGGCACATCGTGTACAGGGTACACTGTTGGGCAAGGGCTGAGAGCAGCAACATTTAATTACCTCCAAACACGACGCCTTCACTACTCACTTCAGCTACTGGATCAGGCCAGGGTGCAATACTGTGCTGCACAAAGATGGAGCTGAAGAAGACCCAGTACAGGTGGACAGGAGGGAATGGGCTTTCTTGAAAATGAAATACCTCTTGAAAACAAAAAGGACTTTTCTTCTGCATTAAAAAAAAAAAACATTTTCTTCCCCTTCTGCAGAATATGGATCATTTCACTCCTCACTTGAAGATCATCTTGATCTTGTCAGTGAAGAGGAGCAAGGACATACCCTAAAAACGTGCTGTTAAATTTATATCACACTGTCCATAAAACAGGAGCTACCTGTATGTCTTATTTTGGTACAGCACCTTGCACATGGGGTCCTGATCCCTAACATGGAATAATTCTGAGGTCTCAGATATAGTGGCAGAATCTGGCCCTACATGGAAACACTGTTCTTAAGCTGAAACTGTTCTTGGATGTGACCATCCAGATGGAAACAACCCTGTTTTCAGGCAGATTAAGGGCTAAAGTTTGCACTGATGGAAACTGGGCTGGACAGCGTGAGAAGTGTCTGAGGCAGCTATTTGGGTGTTAAAAGCCATGACGAGACCCATAAATTGAATGGGAACCTACAAGAGCAGGAGCTGATCTGTGATGCAGCCTGTGAACAAGAAAAGAACGGTGCACCAACACACCCCAGCTCAGCCTCCTGCAGCAGGGCAGGTGCCTCTCTGGGGATACAGACTCCAGGTCATTCAAATGGTCCCTTAGGAAATACCCTGAAACTGAGTCAAAAAGGTTCGGAAGACTTCTGCAGCTCCAGCCCACAGCTAACACGACTCTGCTCCCGTCCTGCCGGCCAGGAGACTCCTCTCCACAGCTCAGAGGTGTGAGCACCATCCACAGCTCCCTGCTCCGAAACTGGCTCACTGGGCTCACTGTGGAAGGACCTTTGCAGTGCCCTTGTTTGAAAAGAAAACCAAAATCCCCACGTTCACTGATGGTGTGTTGATCTGCCCCAGCTGACAGTATCAGAAGCACACAGGGAGCTCGGATATTAGAGGGTCTGGAGCAATCTCAGCTTTCAGGCTTTGGTAAGCATCGGGAGAAACACACTGACTCCCAGCCAAAACCAACAGTGCTCACTGTATATAAATAGCTGATTTAAAAAAAAAAAAAAAAAGAACCATCAAAAATCTTCCTTTACTATCAACCATACACCTTAGGGTACCACAAAGCTAATGTCTGGAGGGAATAAAACAGAGTTCTTGATCAAAATCCAATCCTATTATTTTCCAGCTTGTGGAACAGAGACAAAGCAGCATTTAAGTGTCTATCATTTACCAGTGACCTTTGAACAGAAATTTTCTGACAGCCCTTGTTTGTGTTTCCATCGGCGATGGGCTGTTTCACAGATTGCCGGCTGTGTGCTGCAAGCGCAGCGAAGCATATGTGAGCCCACAGAGGTTTCGGGTTTTGCAGTCATCCGAATCCTAAGGTAGTTTAAATATCGTTTAACTGTCTACCACGTTAATGCTTTGAGAATCACACAATCCGGCAGAGAAGACAAATACTGCACAGGCTGAAGTGGTCATTGCTGGGTGCAAAGCAAAGCAGTCCAGTCCTCTCTGGTCCCACAGAGCTTAAAATATGAACCCGGCAGGATTAATTCCCCCAGGGGAAAATTAGAGAGTCAATGGTGCTTTCTGCAAGTGACAAACACACTTCTGAAAAAAACAAGAAATGTACCTCGAGTAATTAAAATTAAATATTATTAATCACAGTCAGCTGAAATCGCAAGGACCTGACAGCAGTGTAATGAACAGCAAGTCTTGTAGGAAATCTGACGGGGTTAAAGTGTTAAGCATTTTCTAACTGGCTGATGCAACTGAGAAAAAAATTTTGAAAAGATATGAAATCTAGAAATAATACTGCTGAGAACAAGTTGTTTGGAATTTAAATACAATTTTGCCAAGGATTTGCTCAAATATAATTCTAGAGAAGTCCTTAATTATGTGATAAACTCCATTAAATAGTTTTAATCATTATTAAAATACCCTCCTTTTATGTTAAATAATGCCTTAAAATAAAAATAAGCCTCCAATTTTGTGCAATTTTACAAAATTCTGCTGGAAGCCAACAGCAATAACTCAACCTCCTGCCCAGTGCCACTTGATCACAATTTCACACGGCTGCTCCTAACGATCTGCCTTGTGAGGCTGCAGCAACTCGAGGCTGTGAAACAAAAGAACTTGTAAAAACAGGGGAAAAAATTAGATTTACAGGAAAAAAAAAATCTGAAAGTGCTCACGGGTCGAGGATGCCCCACTCATTCAGCCAGCCCGTGCGGGGCTGCATCCCAGCCGGGCTCTCAGCCGCTCCCCGCGGCACAGCCAGGCTCACTGCTGCCTGGCCCCAGAGCTCAGGGGGTTTGGTCCAGCCCTGGCTGTGCCCCCCCCAGTGCTCGGTGCTGCAGGCACTGAGAGTGAAAGAGGAACCAGAGATGGTTTTCGGAGAAAAAGATTTCCTTTTTGCAAGTCACATCTGTGAGGGTTAGGTTAGCCCACAGAAAGTTTCTCTGACAGATATCTCGCAGCCTCACGAGGCAGCCATCTCTGTGCTGCGTGAACACAAGCCTCGCTTCTGGGAAATGCAAAGTTTTCATTCCTGGAGACAGCCAGGACACCAAGAGACAACTCCCAGCAGCGTGGCGCGAACCCCACCTTTCCAAGCCTGCTGACCACACTGAGATACAGCCCTCCCAGCTTGGGTGGCATCCCAGAAACACAAACGTGAGTAAGCACTGCCTGTTTCTTTCCTCAGATAAAGCCTCAGATAAAAGGCTAAGATGTGTGCCCAGGTCATTGCAACTCCAAGGTCACAACACTGCAGCTGCAAAAAACTGTCCAGGACTCCTTTTTTCAACCTGGAAGCCCGTCACAAGCTCTGCAGTTGCTACGCTGGCTATTTTCTAGATTTAATTTCCTTCCCTCTCCCCCCATCTCTGAGATGTTTCCTTCAGCATCCCAAGGCATTAGCCCAGTGCGTTAAAGGCTGAGTTGTGTTTCTGATGAACTGTGGGGTCATTTTTCATCACATCCGTGTGGCAACGCAGGGCAGTTGCTCTGTGATTCTAGTCCCATTTCAGCCACACTAATCAGTCTGAGCTGTGAAGAAACCCCCGGTCTTTCAAAACATCCACGTGGTTTCCACCAGCAGATTATATTGCAACAGGAGGACATGAGTTTGTATTTCTTCATACTATGGCACTGCCTGAAAAAAAAAAAAAAAAAAAAAAAAAACATTTTACGACCTCAGGGTAAGGAGGAGGGAAATGTGAAAAAATAAATTGCAGCCTGAATATTAACAGAGCTCCCAGCAGACGTGAAGACCACTGCCCAGGATGGCCACTGACCCTGGGGATGGGCTCCTTCACAGGTGCTGAAGAAAGAAGAGACCAGCAAGGTATCTACAAAGCCAGAAGCAGTTTTCCTTTTCCTACATGCTGGCACCAAACGAGAGAGGTGCACATAGAAATGTGGCTGTGTTTGCAGGGAGGAGATGCTGCCCAGCTGAAGCAGCAGCTTCCCTCCCAACAGCGCAGCTCTCCAGGGCTCTCCTCCAGGCTGCGCTGCTTTGACCTCATTTTACCTACGCTGCTGCGAAGCCCCGAGCCAGCACTGAAAGGTTGCAGCCCACTTTATGGCTCGTGCCGGGTGTGAACAGCAGTGCAAGAGTGCAGATCGCTCCGGTTTTCATTCAAGAGAGCTGACTCACCAGCCATAGTCCCAGAGAGCCCGCTGAGTTCTGGACATCAGCTCCTGTTCCTGGGAGTCCCACAGCTAGGGGGTTATCAGACAGACACACGATGCTCTTCTGTTTTCTTTATGGCTTCGTAGGCAGACTGGTGCCGCAGGAGCAGACAGATGTAAGCGGTAAGAACGGAGGGAAGATCCTGAGATAAGTACATAGCCTGGTCTGGAGCATTTGATTTTCATCCATCCTAGAGCACAGCACGCTGGCAAGGCAGAGTGTCACTTGGCAATTTTTAGATGACATTTGAGACAATCTCCCCCTTCAGAAGAGAGGGGATTTTATGTTCCAAAAATGTCACTGAAATGTTCCTGCCAGTTCATCTCCTGTTCATGATGTAGGAAGATGTCGTAGGCTAATTTCCTGACAATGCACACTAAAACGAACCAGAAAACCAGCAGATTTCTTCTTTTCATTATAGCCCTAGGAAAGGATTTTTTTAATTTATTCTTTTGGTCATCATCCCTGTATTTCCCAATGCAAGTGTTTCAGAAACTCACATTGAAAAGCCAGATCCTCAGAGAGGTTTGGGCACCTAACTCATGCAGACATCCTTGCAGCTGAGCACCAGAAGACCACTGCAGTGCTCCTGGTTTCGGTCTCTGACAAGTCAGGAAAGAGCAAAGAGAGATGAGGGAGAAAACCCAGCCTTGCACACATTTAGTCACAAATATAATCCTTACTTGCCTGAGAAAAGTATTTAATCTTGCAAACTATGTGAGATTAGAAGTAGGCTTCCAAGGCTTTCCTTTACAGAAAGTTGTTAACATCTAGCGCTGTTTTCCACCGCCTACTGGGGCAGCTAACATTTTCCCAAAGCTTTCAGGACTATCAAGAAAACTTTGGATTCCAAAGAATGAAAACAATCCACTTTAGTTTTCCTTTCTGCAGATGCCCGGTTCTCCAGTCCTAGCAAACGACCAAATTCCTTGCAGAAGAAATTTAATCACTCACAGGGAGCCCATACTGAACAGATCACAACATTTGTTCTCTGATCCCGTCTCAAAGACGTCATCGAGCTTGGAGCACACCAACTTCTCATGACTAATCTGCACAGAAATACCATCCAGGAAGCTCTTTCCAGAGAACAGGAAAGTGCAAATACTCTGCTCCGATTTCCAGCTAAACGGGCATGTGACGTTGTGTTTTAATTTTATGTTAAATGTCCTAGCCAGAAATCTCATGTGGCAGCTGGGCCTGAGAATTCTGTAATATGATAATTAAATGTCTGCCTATAAACAAAAATGTTTGTATTACAAGTGCTTTCCCATGGCATTTAACTATGCAGCATGAATCAGATGCAGGCACAGAAGCAGTTTTTCTTGAGTGTAAGCAAGTCTCCTACTCTATATCCCAAGAGGAATAGAAAGGCAACGTGGGATCTTTTCCCAGCAGTGTTGCTCAGCACAGACCTAGCAATAATAATAATGACATCTCTTGCATTTATACAGTACATATATCTTTTATTCCGAAGAATTCTCAAATTACAAATCTATCTCAGGATTTGAGAGTGCTGCTGTATCATGGGTCGATTGCAACAGCAAAGTCTCCTGCGGACTTTGCAGAGTCTCTGGCTCCTCTTTTTGAAAGGAATGCAAAGGCTGGTACCAAAACCTCTGCCATGGGGAAAAAATCCCACGCCACTAAATCCAAAAGAGTGCCACAGCCAGCTGGAAGCACCTGTTGATGGCTGGGATATCACCTCCAGGGAGACATCCACACCAGAGACTTGATCCAGGCTGTGCTCCCTCTTCTCCTAATACAGACCACGCAAGGCCTGCACAGGAATCTGCCAGCAATTTTTCATTGTCTAGGTGTTGAAAGGCTGGGATAAACCTGACAGCGAAGAGCAATAATGCAGGGACCCTGACTGCTGGCTCTGCCAGTGGCTTTGCTCTTTTACATCCACGGGCTCTCCCCTTTGGGTGCAGCACACAGCCGCCATGGGCTGGACCCTACTAAGAAACCCTCCCCAAAACCAAGGGGCAGTGCAGGGGATCCCACGGGCTCTGAGGTGACCCAGACGAGCAATGTGCTGGTGCTCATGTAACCTCGCACGCGAGCTAACCAACTCTGACAGACAGCAGAGCACGTAACTCGAATAACCAGAGGCCTGACTCGGATCTATCAACCAGCTTACCCCAGCGTAGGGCCACTGCCTTCTGCTGAAATACTGCCAAGGTTGCACAGCTTCGGGAGAGTCCAGCTGTAATTTTGCCTACCGAAGGCAGGGCCACATTTTAAGCAAGAACAGATTTAATTAGCGCTATTTGAACATGATGAGTTGAAGAATTAGGAAAGGGGAAAAATAGAGAAAGACAGAGCTCCAACAACTATAAATTCTAATCTCCCCACTGTGAGTTTAAAAAATGCAGGAGATTTGAGGAAGGGAAGAGAAATTACCAAAGGCAAATAATGTCTCTCCTAACAAGATAATGCAGGGTTTGGGAAATAAAACCAAATAGAAAAAGCCTGG
The DNA here is from genome assembly GCF_009769625.2 of Cygnus olor. Lineage (NCBI taxonomy): Eukaryota > Metazoa > Chordata > Aves > Anseriformes > Anatidae > Cygnus > Cygnus olor. The sequence goes on from NC_049179.1 coordinate 17,643,818, forward strand.
AGTTAAGAACCCCGCTGCTTAAAAGCAGCACTGAATTCCCATCACTGCAGGTTATAATGGAGTGGTTCTGCTTTGCTTTGTATTTAACATTCTGCATTTCACTCCTGTTCACAGACCTCTGCGGAAAGCCAAGTTTGGCTGTGGGATTACGGTGCGGTGGCTGATGACCACATTAGCCATCTGGTTTGTTGCAGGTCCGAGCACGAGTCCAGGTCTTTCTCAGCCAAGAGTCGTTGGCTAAATGAAGTGACGTTTCTGATTTGCGTGTCAAACTGTTTCTGCTGCTGCACGCACGTGAGCGTAGCCACAGTTTGCTGCTTGGCGCGGCTGAATTGCGTTCAAGACCTGCAGGAAGAAGACTTCCAGCCGAGACCAGCCGCTAACGGCTCACCTGGCAGGGCTGCTGCCCGTGGCCTAGGCGGCGCTTGCCAAGTCCAGACAGGACCTGTGATGGATGAAGAACACACGCAACAAGTCCAGCCATGGCTAAACGGACTCCAACACCTGGCCTCGAGCCAGCGGAGGCAGTGCCACACATTTCACAGCACATGGGAGAGGGAAGGTGATCGTGTACCTCCAGCAATGGACCCGGCTCAGTGCCTGAGCTCCGTTATTTATGGGAAGTGTGGTCTGCCCATGGCTCATGCTCCAGAGAACTAAATAGTCAGTGACGTGAACTCCAAATGATGCCTGAAATTAGACCAAAATAGAAAAAACTCATTCTAATAATTGGCAACAGGCAAGAACTGTTATCTGCTTTAAATCAGAGCAGAAAGGAATGAACCAGCTCCCAGCTGACCAGCTGCGTCACGGAAATGCCTTCGGTGTCCAGGGGAGCACAGCACAAAAAGGGAAACAGCCCGGCAGAGAGCTGCCCATGTCAGAGGGACTCCTTCCTCCAGCCTCAGCCAGCTGGAAGAAACATCCACAGAGAAACTCCAGAAGCAGCATTTCCTTTGGAGTCCAAAAGACTTCTTCGGTGTCCGCTATAAAAACACTTTTGAGAACCTATTTACTGGGGCCGGCGGTAGCCCTAGCGCATTGCCCAGTGCCTCAGGCTGCTGCAGACAGATGGACGGATGGACAGACGGCCGTTGGATCACTGCCCGGCCAGCAGCCAGCCCACAGCTCTGCGCCTGCTCTGCCGTTCCATCTCACAGCTCTTCCTAACTTTGAGTCACAATCCTGGATACTTTCCTCATCTTTACATCCCCAGTCCTGCACTGAAAGACTCAGCTTGCTTACACCACGGTGGGTCAGAGGGAAGGACACCCAGGGGATACTAATGAGCTATGTAACAGCTCATCAGTAAAAAAAATAAATAAATAAATAAAACCGTTCTGCACAGGGGAAGCACCTGTGGTTTCTCCACCATCACTTTAGAAAAGCAGACCGACTGATGGCACACCCTGGACGAAGCGAGGAGTTCCTGCAAAGCATGTGTGTACACGCACCGTGCCCACAGTCCTGAGCAAGAAAGCAGGCCAGCTTCCAGACTATTTATAGGTCTTGAAAAAGAGCCAGGACTCCCAGATAATGCACAATTTAACATTGTGCAAAGTCATTAAGCCTCACAATACTGACTGCACAGCCCTGACCTGGTACCAGCACACGAGCAGTCCACCAGACCTCGGTACATCAGTTCACGGACTCGCAGACACGCTCAAATACCCCTGCAAGCCGACTGCAACCTGGAATACAAAACACAAGTTGTTGAAAGTGGTACAGACAAAAACGTACTTTGGAAAATATAATCATAAAATTTAACACAGGCCTTTGCAAAGAAGCCTGAAGGTAGAGGCATGAGTCTGCATTTTGCCTTGCACAAGGGCTCTCCTCTGTCCCCCCACCCCCTTTATTTATCATAAGGAAATATTCTACATTTTCTCATTTTTATTTTATATTATTTTTGACTCTGTTTTGAAGGAAGCCCAGTTCTTAGCCCTCCAACAGCACCACAGGGCATCACACAGGCTGAAGGCCTTCGCAAACAGCCCCGGCTGTTAATGTGGATGAAGTTGGTGGTATAAATGAAAATAGTTCCTTGTACCCTTGGACTTTCTTTAGCCTGTCTGATGGAGGAGATTAAGGCAATGCAAGAGGAAGTAAAAGTTCACAAACGGATGATTTGTGAAGGGATTTCCACAGGTTAGCTTTTATTTAAAGCTTTCTCAATCATCTTATCTTGCTGGGCTTTAAAATTGGAACAGTCACCTTGGCACCTACATCCATTCCCTGAAGTGTAGTTATAAAAATGGCTGGGGAGGCCACTCGATTTACCAGGGCACCGCCAGCCATCTGCTGTGCTAATGAAGACAGATAATCAGCAGGCAGTTGAGGCAGGCATCGCAACCTGGCTGAAACAAGGTCTGTGCACTACAGCCCTTCTTCCAAGAGTCACAGGCACCGCAATCCAGCAGATCCCCAATTTTCAGCTTCTCAGAAGGGCTTTTATAGACCTCTGGATTGTAAGATGACCTTGAAACATGACTGAAGCACAACAGAAACAGCAATATCTACTTGGTTCTGCCAAGAGCCTCAGTTACGAGTTCTGAAACCTAAATTCCCTCGCGCCCTTCCCAGCAGAGGGGCACTCCATCACACAGGACCCCACGTGCAGCAAGTCAGGGGTGGCTTCTAATACCTGGCCAGGGATGTCAGTGCCTGGAGTTATCTGCACTCCATTTCCCCACCCCATTCCCACCCAGGTATTTCTACAAGGTCTGAGATTTCTGGATGAAAAGTATCAGCTCCGTTCCAAGGGGTGTTACTGCTCGGGAGCTTAGCCCAACGCTCTGGGAGTTTCGCTGAGCTCATTGGAGCTCTACCAAAGAACAATCTGACCTGAAATCTCCTACCTTGGCTGGTGAGTAAAACCACTAATATGGCTTCATTCAGCCAGATCCAGGATATCTGACTTCAGGCCCCCTGTTGCACCCTAAAGCCTACGAGGATCTCTGTGAACAGCCAGTAAAGAGCATCACCCAACCCTGCGTACCAACACAAGAAGGTTCACAGGGAGCAACTTCTGTGTGGGCCATGTTAGCACTTTAAGAAGTGCTATTTGTCCTTTTTTTCCCTTAAAATCTTTACTACAGAGTAAATTGCATTTCATCACTGTCCACTACCGCTTTAACAAAAACAAGTTATTTTAATTAAAAAGTGGATACAAAGCCTGAAACCCCAAGCGATGGATAGACAGGTAGACATATTGACTGAAGGCGCCTCGGCTGTTTCGGTGCTGTGCCATTTTCTGACTCTGCAGCAAAACGCTGTCTCCTGAGTAGCAAGCAGAGAAATACGTTTGATGTCTGTAGTTACCTGCGGCTCCGATTCAAGTCATTCCAAATCATTCCCAGTCCCACACCACAGAGATCTTCCTCTGCCACAAGGGGCTACGCGCATCCAATCTCCATGCGTTTACAGTTTGTAACTGTAGCTGTCTAGTAATGCTCTACATATGGGCTTGAAAGAACATTATTGACAGCATATTGCTTAAGCTGGGTAAGAAACCACTTCTCAACCTGTTTTCAACCTCATAATTCAGCAGTGTCCAAATTAATTTTATGATAATCTCATGCATCAATAAATTCAACTCACAGGTGGCTGACAGAACCCAAGATTTTGAAAATTACTTGCATTCCCCTTCAGGGAACAGACACGGGCAGAAGCAAAGGCTTGATTGCAGCCTGTGTATTTTTAGACACGTTAATTAAATCTGCCACATCATTTTAGATAGATGGCTCTGCAACTTTAATCCCAAGGTGCTGCCTTTCAGAGGGATTCCTGCGGGAGTCAATTATATTTTGTTTGCATAGTGTTAACAGGTGGTACCTGCAACTCTAAACTCCGGGCATGGAAATGAAAATCCAAAGAGCAAATTCTGTTCACTTCGCTAAAACAAACGTAATTGCAAGCATATATCCAAAAGCCCCACTGGGATAAATTACCTTTCTTGAACTCCTGAGAAAGACAGCGTGCCAGTCCATTCAAGGCCAACTGCTGCTGAAGTCTGGCTCCTTGCTCAAAGAAAACTACGGATCGGTTCTCCTTTTTCTCCCCAAATCTCTCCGCCTCTGGTTTCTTCCTCAGCATTGCTCTGCTGATACCCGAGCCTTCCCTCACAGGCATGGGAGGCTGATGAATTATCTCTTCCAGCAAAATTCAGTGAGGTTAAGGAAAAATTAAAATAGAGGGGGGACAGCCCAGGCAAGGCATTTTACACACACGATTGAAGCTCAGAATGCCTTAAGCTAGGATATAGGTATTGCAACAAAGACAGCAATTAAAACAAGTATCTGTGCGTTGGCTGGGATTTTTGGAGCACCCAGCTGAGTTAGAAGATCATACTCATTAATCAATCTGGTAAAAATCCCTTAATTTCAAAGGCCCTGTGACAGTGATGAAGTTATACTGCTACCAAGTACAACAGATGATCACTAGAAGCCACGTAGACGATAACCACAATAAAGGTCTGTAGGCTGGATTAGGATTGTCAGGATAATTTGGGGTTGGGTTCAGGCACTTTCAAAACTACTTGACGTGATTCATCCTGATGGCTGGACAGATTTTAGACAGACTTGGACTGAAAACGAATATCCTGTAGTCCTCTCCTTTGTTTTTGAGGGGGGGCTTCCTTTCTCACTCAACTTTTCACAGATTTCTAATGTTAAACCTGGTGAAGCCCACAGCCCAGCTAACTGAGGGAGGTCTTCGTCTCCACTGGCACGTGGCAGCAGTTACCTCGTACGAGGATGGACCTGTGTTTTGGTGGTTACTAACCCTGATGGGGAAACATTCCTCCCTTGTTTTCCCAGTGTGCAGCTTCTCTGCTGTATGAACACGTTGTTTACTACTGACATTCGGCTTTTTTGGTTACTGCACACTACACTTGTGGTTTGTTCTCTGATCAGCCGGTGAGTGCTCAGTCCAAGCTTTTAAACATTACTATTAGTCTAGATTTATGAGGTACGTATCTTCCACAACCACAGATCTTCTTCACCATTGTTAATCTCTGTCAAAAGCAATCGGTTTTCATCCTAAATTCACTGCCAAACAAGTTTGCTTGGCTGTAGAAGCCTGACTTCAAGCAGATTTCAGGGAGATTTTTTTTCACGTAGATGGTAGAAAGGTTTGATCTAAAACCTGGCAAGAGCTAATAGTACAAGCATACCCTCCTTGTCCTACTGATTTGGAAGACCTGACAGGCAGGACGAGGCCGTTCTGTGACAAGGCAGTTGGCAAAACAGGCCAGGCATTCTCAGAAATGAGCAGAAAAGACCATGAGGATACAGAATCTGTCCCTTGGAGGAAGAGCAATGTTGCTCTTTGCCACTGCATATTTTTTTAGCGCACAAAAGTTCAGCCTAGCACTATTAAAAGTGACTCAGACAGCGAGGCATCCACCACATGCTTGGGAATGAATCTGGTGAAGAGTTCAGCCTAAGTTCAACCTTCTCTTAATTATACCCTTTTATCTTTGTTGTATCCTCTTTAGGTGACCATAAGAAAATTTAGTCTCCTCTTGCTGAGACAGAATATACAATAAACCCCTTGTATTTTATTCTAAATCCTAAAATAAATCCCCCAAAGCATTATTTAATTTTAATTTAGTTGCTTACACACAAGTACTCATTTTTGCTCACATGACCAAAGTCAAGAGACAACGAGTATAACATACTTCACAAAATGATGTCTTTGTGATATTTTCAGGACAGCTAAATATGGGATGGACCACTGCCTTTGTGGAGCCTCAACTTTCAGTCCACAAATCAATGAGACTCAACCACACTGTCCGGTGACTTGAAACAAAACTCAGCTTACAATCAATCAATGGGAGTTGTGTTACTGATCGCAACAGAAGCAGGATTTTCCAAATGGGCATTTCATTAAATGGACTTTCTGAGATACTCCGACATCTAGAGGTGAGTTAATACTCATCAGAAACACAAGCATGAACACAATCTGCAATTTAAGGAGAAAAAAAATAGCTCCCTGAAAACTGTAGTAGGACAGGGGTTAGCGTGTGCTCGCAGGGAACATCCTGTTCTGCCTTCAGACAAGATGTGCCTCCCTTTCACCTCGTACCTAAGCATGGCATCTGCTCACCGTTCCTCACGTAGAAGTCAGATGCCTTCTAGTTCGTCAGGCTTCTTCCTGGACCACACAGGTCCACCAAAGGCCACAGAGCCTCGCTTGACCATGGACCACCCAGGTACCACGCAGTGCTTTTGTGGCTATTGCATTGCCATCCCCAGCCAGGCATCAAGCAGTTTCTATGTTGCTTGCCCACTGACACAAGAGCAAGGTGACAGAAGTATGTGTGATAATATTACTAACCCAGAGGTGCCGCCTCCCCTCCAGAGCTCTCTTTTATCCATCCAAGGGTTATGCAGCATTACAGGTCCATCAGAAAGTTCCCTAGCAGTCATTCACATCAGCAAGGCATCTGGGCTGATGTGTAAATGGTGTCAAGCAAACCTTTCAGACCCAGACCCCAAATACTTCAAGAGGCTGCTTCAGGAAGGGGAGGGAGATTTGGAGTACAGGCATCATTATCTCATCAGCTCTTTGGTAATTCTGCCAGCCTCCCTTCTTAAGGGTTTCTTTTACTAAAGGTTCCTCAGAGGTGGAGCACCTCAAAATCTCAGGTGGTTTCTGAGATGACTTAATAGGGGTACCTAGGCTTGCAAAGCAACCGTCCTAAATCACACTGGCAGCTATCGCCCTGGCACTCACTCTTCTCTGCTTTAAATAACATTCCTTCTAAACAATTCTTCCGTTACAGTTGATGACAAACTTAAGAAAGAAAAAAAAAACACACAACAGTATTCACAGCTACCAATATTCAATACCAAGGCTGGATGGGGTCCTGGGCAGCCTGATCTAGGGGGTGGCATCCCTGACTGTGGCAGGGGTTGGAACCAGATGGGCTTTAATGTCCCTTCCGCCCCGAGCCATTCTATGATACGATAAGGAGGTGGCTTTTGAAATAACAAATGGGAGAAATTACTGTCCCAATGAGAATATCAATAAACAAAACAGTGAGAACTGTAAATACTATAGGTTTGCTCCCCCCTTTTCCCACTACATTAATAATGTTGGGATTAACATCCACAGATCTGTGTATTTCAAATGCCTGAGAACGAGGGGAATTGTAAAGCTGACCCGTTCTTCTGCCGAGTCTTTGAATCCTTCATTATGCCTCCAACAGCTTATGAGAAATGTAAAAGAAAGCTCTAGATGGTAAACTCAATTCTATTTTTTTCCAGCATTCAACGCAATTCAAAGCATAAAAACAAAGCGCAAGGTGGCATTTTCCCTTTTTGTTAAGGTACACATCTTTTCCTCTAAAACAACAGCAAAAGAAAGCCTTTTATTTCTGCTGCCTTGCTCTCTGCCTGGGAAGTAAAGGCGAGGTGCCATTGTCCCATTAAACAGCGTGTCCACCTGCTCAGATAAGGCAGGCTCGCCTCTTGAATTTGCATGTGAAAATTACCCTGCTTCAGCTCTGGAAATTATGCTTGTAGGTGTAAAGAGAGTAGCTTTTCTTCTTTGAAGTTCACAAGGCGGCCACAATGAAGGCAGGAATTAACTCGGTACTGATTACCAGCTCTTGGTCTCCTCCGCATCAGACTTTTGAACACAGAACAGAAACACGCCGACCAGCCAGGTTACATTTCTTTTTGTGATCCAAAGCCCTCAAAGAGAGGAGACGAAAGCTGTATTTGTTCCTGGAGCCCACCCTTTCCTCTGAGCTGTCTGTTACAGACTCAGGCTCTTGTTGGAAAAACACGTCTTCAGAAAAGTGCCAACATCAAACACGACAGATTTTACAGGTACACATATCGAGGCCGCTCTGCAAAGTGCTGTTTCCCAACGAAAGCACAACCAGGGGAATGCACTGGAATATTTTAATAGTAAGAGGGGCACTCACATTGGTCTGTGGGCTGCTATCAAATAAGGGCTAACTTTCTTTTTTTTAATTTTTATTGTTTTTTGTAACGGCCCCCTACTTATCATCACAAAGTTCTGACTTGGATCCTCTATCAGGAAATCCCTTCAGCATGCACTTAACTCCATCTTCATTCAAACAAGCACTTAAACAAACAAACAAGCTCACGCTTCAGACGCAGTGTAAGCCATACCAAAAAGGGGATGCGGTGCCAAAACCAATCCTAAATCCACCATCTCTGGAGCAAAAGGCATCAGTCAACAAATGCAGAGCAGCTCAGGCCAGCAGTGAGGAGAGGGAAATGTCCCAAGGCTGCTGTTCAGATGCCCTCTCATGGGGCAGAGCCGTAAGGTGGAGCTGCAGAGGTTTATGCAGACCCTGCGTTCCCCCCCAGCCTAACACAAGCTGTTCTGTAACAGACTTAATATAAAGAGCCCTGGCCAGCCTGCTCCTTGCTCTCTGCAGTTGCTGTCCTAATTTCTTGAGGGTTTCCGCGTGGTGCTATCAAGTATATCAGTCTTCCTGGTCCTCTCTGTACTTGAGAAATGCCACTCAAACAAACACCACCTGGGAAAGGCTTGGGTCCACTTCAACTGTTTTCTCCCCCAGTCTCCAAACACTCGGTGCACCTTTCAGCTGCTACGCACATACACACAGTCAGGTCGCACAGGCAGAAGAAAAAATAAAACCATGCAGAGGGAAAATTAAATTATTCCTTGATATTTTAAGATTGTTCATGAAAGACAGTTTATTGGATCAGTATTTCTGTATCCATCCAGTTTATGAAATTAAAACCTTTGCAAGATTTAATAACTAGCAAGAAAAAAAAAAAAAAGACTTGGGGGGGAAGATATCCCTCCAGCCTATAATTTTGCTTTTTTCCTTTTTATAATTTCCTTAAGCTACAGAGGAAGAATATAATAAAGTAGATAATTCTGTAGCTTGAAGCGTATGCTCAGGAGTCCAGCCCCATCAATAAACCACGTACTCCCTAACCGTATGTAGCATGTAAGTTTTGGAAATGTAGTAATTGGAGCCAGATAAGCCAAACAAATGAGAAATGTGCTGAAATGTTGCCCAAAATCTGGAAACAAGTAGCAATCACACTTAGTTTTGCTGAGAGTTTCAAAGAAGTCACAATCACTTCCCTACTCTGCTTTAAACTCCCACCCCCATTTCCCTGCATAGGACCAGCTGAGGAACTCACAGCACCTTCTAGGTCACTACGTCTCGTCCCCTGGCGTCACCACCAACTGTGCCCTATCTCTCCTGCCATAAACAGACCCCTCGCTGCCTTCTGCCTTGCTCAGCATTTGCTCTCATCTGTCAAAACACTCCCTGTGAAGGCTGGTCCTGGATATCATTCCCTGAAGACCAGCCGGCCACCCACTGGCAGCCCACCTTTCTTCTCGGTCATTATTTGCCTATTTGTTCTCGTGTTTACCTTTGACATGCTCTCAACAGCAATCAGAGCCAGCCCAAGTGCTGATGGGCTGGATGAGAGGAGCTCTTTTGATCTCCCCAAGCCGACCTGCCCTTTCCTGCCAGATAAGGACACTGAGGGTTACACCGGGATGGGCGTGCAGTATCTCCCTGTGTGCCTCGGCCAGATGTTTGACGCTGTTACAGCCCCCAGCTACACAGGCAGGATATTTGGGTCATGGATTTGTAGAGGCTTAAGACCCCTTTTTTGTCCTGGGTCTGTTCTCGAAGTTAGTGACCACCTATCACCGGCAATCTCCTGGCAGAGTACAGAAGGAGGAAGTCAAATTGAACCACGGGCTGATAATTGAGCACAGGACTGTGATAAGTCACAGAGAAAAGAACCTTTAATACACAGGCTGAGCATCCAGCTTAAAATCCACACTGACACCTACTGAAATCCTGACAGCAGGCAGCCTTTTCCCTTTGCTTGCAGAATGGCATGTGTTCAGATAGCTCTCAAGGACAAAATTCACTTCTTCAGATTGGCTAATTTGAGTTGGCCCATTAAGTATTCCTGAAACAGTCTTAGATAGTCAATTGTAATCTAGAAATGTTCTGTAGATAGGGCTCCAGCAGGAATCCTTGAAATAAACCACAGTAAAAAGAGAAAATGATAGTCCATAATAGAATCACTCCATTCAACATAATAGAAAATAAAGCATAATCAGGGATTTGAAGAGCGACACACTGTAACTAGGCACTACGCATTACTCATTCTCTTCAAATGATCAAAATTGCCAGGATTTTCTCATGTCTAGAGACCAAACAACCCCATAAAGAAACTGCTGAATATCAAGAGGAAGATTTTTCTCTACCAAGAAAAACCCTTTGGTGGCATTAAAGTCTCACAGTCTGCATCTTAAAGGCTGCAGACAATATTCAAAGGAACAATTTTAGATTCGACGATAGCCACGAGTGAGTCCCATTACACCTCTAAGCCAGCTTCCCAGCCTCCGGACCTCGCCGAACGATCATTTCTAGAACATAAGAGAATGAGGAACATTAAGCGCAAAGTGAGAGTAAATCTACCTGATGCATTGTTAAACTTGTCAAGCCTTTGTGATAAATTACCAGTACCTAACCTAAAGCACGAGTCGCCATTGTTGGGAGACGAGCAGTTGTTGCCCAGCACGGCCGCCCTGCCTCTAGCACAGCACACACATAAATCTTGTTAGCGAACTAAGCATAACTAATGGTTTGTGTAAGCAGTTGTGTGTATGATTTGAGCACCCAGGAATTCACCCTTCCGAAACAAACTGCCTTTCTCGGGTACTGCTGGTAGCTACTTAGTCAAGCCAGTAGTCGCTGCGCAGCCTTGGGATGCCAGTTCTGAAGCCGAATTCCCCTGATGTCACGATGTGACCCCATGTAAGGAAATACAAGAAGAGGTCTCATTATTCTAAATGCTTCATGCTCCAAGCTCTGGAGGTTTACGGTTATTGTGCAGAACAGTCAGACCTTCATGTGTTCACCTGGGAGAAAGCTTACAAAGGTCTGATGTTCCCAAGAACGTATTTAAAGCTGGGTGTGAAAGCAGCAGCAATGTCATCTTCCCTCCTGACGAATCCCGCCTCCTTCTGAGAGCAAATCAAACACACATCTAGTGAGAGAGCATCCCGGAGCAATTGGCTCCCTTCAGGGCTGAGCAAGAGCCTCTCCCAGCATCAGTCACCGTGTACAAGCCAGCCATCGGGGTTCCTGTAACAGAACTGTAAGCAGTCAGCAGCAGAGGATAGAAGAAGGCCTATGGGAGCTCTGATATTAGCCATGAGAACCTGCAGGATTTGCTGTCAGAGCTAACTTAGTGCCTGATCTTCCTGCTGCACCGATGCTTCAGGAGATTAAGCCATCAGCACAACTCCACAGTTCCTTCCTAGTGCAATAAATATTACTGCAGCACACATGAAAACTGGCACAGTAGACACTTTACCATATTATCAGAGAAAAGCTTGAGGGGTTTCTGGTTCCTATGGGTCCTTCCAAAACTGAGAACACACAGACGCGCAAGCCAAACACGTACTTCTACCTGAGCATTGACGTTTACAGTACCAGCCACTGAACGTCCATCTAACCATCTTTTAATCAAGCCTGCTTGGCTCACCTTGTCTAACCCCCATTGCAAAGCAGTCTGGCTTTTCTTTACCCCCAGGTCTGGGCATCCCACAATCTTTAACAGACGAATTCTCACCACACTTCTGTAAGGCAGGGAAATGCTGCTTTGCAAACAAGAAAAAGAGGCCCAGAGATCTTCAGTTCCCAACTCCCATCAAAATCTAAGTTTACCCATGCAGATCTGCCAAGGGGCAAGGAGAAAATTTGGAAAGCGAATTTCTTTTAATTCCCTCAGCTAGTCCCCAAGCAAGGGACCGTTCTTGCTCCCATCTGGAAAATAGAATGGATTATTTGAATCCATGTATGCAAAGTTGCGTTAATTTTCTGTAAGGTCAGAAGCTGACAAGAAAACGAAGCTGAAAAACCCTAAAGCTGGTCCTCTGCTGGCCCTCTGTCCCCCTTGGTGTTGTAGAGTCCCCCCTGCTCTGCCTGCTCTGTGATACCTGACAGGCCCAGAACCCCCCTTTGCAATTTAGCTTGAGAAGGGGATGTTCGTGTTTTACATCAGGCTGTCGAAATTAATCCACGCTTCCTCATCCTTCTAATGCATTACACAGCTCTTCGATTGATACGCTCCTCCCTGGGAGGGAGCAGGTACATGTTCCGAGTTCCGCTTCGCTGTGTGCCATTGTGCAGGGAAACCAGAGTCTGTCACCCTCTTGTCATGTTAAGAGAATAATATAATTTAATCTTTACAGGCAGTTTAAATGAAGCTGCTCTACCCTGAAATAGATACATGGGTGTACAACACGCGAAAGCCAGATCCTTCGACAAACACGTTACCTCTGCCTCTGTCACAGCTGGGGATGTTAAAGGTGGCCAGGGTCATGTGCCCCCCAGCTCAGAAAGCTGTCACCGCATGGAGGGGAACAAACCACGGTGTCTTTGTGCCACTTCTGGAGGTCAAACAGACCTCCAGGCTCCCCTTTCTAATGCCTTTCCTTCAGTAGAGCAGGTGCAAGCTTTGCTGCTCAAGACCTCCTTCAGGCCAGCCCCACGCAGAGGAGTGCCCACAGCACGGCTCCCATCCTGCTGCATCACGCACGAGGGATCATCCCCTCCCCTCCACGATCTCACAAAACATTTTCCACCCTCACAATTCTTCCTACACACGATACCAGCTGTCCCAAACTCTTCCCGTTAGAGTCCTACTACTCATTTAACCACAGGAGAGATGTTGGGCTCTGCTCTCGTCACACAGGGACTCCCCTCCTCATCCCAGCCCCGTAGGATCGCGTGCTGCCTGCTTTGCTGTGCCAGGAACAGGGAGCGTGTCTTCACTGCGGGGGCGAGAACGCTCTCAGCACCCACTCATTTGTATTACAGAAATAAAAGGCATAAAATACTAGTTAATGGGAATTTGGAACACCAACAAACAGAAGGATTAGGTTCATATTCAAGCTATGGCCTTTCACATACAGAAAATGAGCTGAGCAATCCACCTTTTGCAGCCCCATGCCTATTACACAGACACAATTCCTATTGGTATACAAGCACCTACTCCTCCCGCAGAAGCCAGGGATGACATCCCAGGGCAGGCACAGGCACCAGCAAAAGAGCACTGCTCATTTTCACCCACAGCATCCGTGCAGCCACGCCCCTCAGAGATGCTCCGAAAGGTCCCTGGGGCAGCACGTTCCCCATGCTGGGCAGTTTTGGGTTCCCAGCAGGGACATGGGATGTTGCAGAACCGGGGAGCCCTGACCAACCCTTGCAGTGACCTACCTGCTATCTATCGGTGGGTTTTCTAAAAACATTGTTCAAACATCGTCAAACAACCCGTACTCCAATTTCCTACCACTCCAGCTTACAGCCACACAACACTTGTCCTCTCCAGAGGAAGAGAGTTGCAATCAGTTTGAAAAATCTTACACGTTTCTGAGTTGGAAAGTGTAATCCCTCTTTAAGCAAATACTTATTTTCTATTGCTCTAACACACTCTTGGCGACAGCACTTAGATTTGGAAACAAACTCCCCCTGCCACCTGAGAGACACAGTTTGTGTATTTGGTTACAGAAGGCCAACAAATGGAGGGCTTTCAATGCCAGAGGGACCCTTGGAGCAATCAGTGGCTTGTAAAAGAGTGTTTCTGTCTGGTGCTCAGTGGTTTGGGGGCTTTTACACGTTTGTAAGTGATTTTTGCATTTGTGGTCTTGTGGGACAAATAACATCGGCTGGAACCAAGCAGCATGACTAAGTATAACGCAAACTTCCTTGCAAGCCTCTTCTGGCAGAGCTGAAAATTCACCTCCACCAAGGCAGCTGTTACAGCAAGCACTTGGGCAGCTCCAAAACGGAGGCCAGGCACAGTCTCAGCTGCAAGAGCTCTGCTATGAGGATAAATAATCTCCTGGGGGATTAAAGCAGATTGCTAACTGCAGAAAGGCTCCGGAGGCAGTTTTGGGGACAAGCAGCCAGGGCAGCTGCCCAGAGCTGTGGTCTATGGGACAACGCTGCGAAGCCACGCTAAGAGCCAGGCACTGGGGAGGGAGGGGTAGCTGCACTAACTGCAGCTCGGCAGCATTCCAGCCCACAGGAAATTCCACCTAATCAAGCCCCATTCCCATTCCTCTCCTAATGGAGATTTCCTGATCATGGGCAGGACAAATCCCCCACCCTTGCTAAACTGTGGCCACAATTTAGTTGGAAGTCTGATGCTTGCACTTCCTTACTTCACTCCTTCGTGCAGCTTACACAGCTCAGCCCTAGAGCAGCCCGTTAGAGCATTTACTCTGGCATCCAGTATATCACCACCTGCTAAAAATCACCCAAAGGCTTCTGTGGAAGCCAAACCTTCTGTGTGGGAAAGCTTCTCAGCAAGAGCAGCCCCGAGCCTTACAGCTCCCATTCACATTGCTGACATTTGGCAGGCTGGAAAGTGATTCACGAAGTTAGGTGTATAGAGGGAAGTTTGCTGAAGTGCTTTCTGATCTCGCTCCTTCGAAGAAATGTGACAGCAACACTGAGCAAACAGCTGAACGAGTGTCTCAAGTACTGCCCCACAAGGCCCTGGAGCTGCAGATGCGGCACGCGGTGAGCCCTGGGACCCACGTTTCCAAAGGGATGGCTTCTGAGCGGTGCAGAAATCTGTAGGCACATCCCTGCCCCATGCAGTGCGCGACAAGCAGGAGAAGAAAGAAAAGCAAAGAATGAAAGAGTAAGTGCTGCTCTGCAGCTGCCAGTCCTTTGGGGGTTGCAAGAGACCGGAGCAAGTGTTTCAAGTGCAAACAGGGCAAGGAGATACACACCCTGAGCAGCTGGAGCATGGCCCTGTGGGGCAGTGTGTTCCCTCTTACACGTCTGTATAGTACTCGTGGCCATGTTCAGGCATGCTTTCTGTGCTCAGCCATCACAGCCTTTACAAGCCAGAGAGCAGGTACAGAGCAGGAATACAGCTTACTGCACAGCAGAAGGGCACGGTAAGCCAGCCTAGCGCTCAAGTTATGGTCATGCAGTCAGGGGGCAAATGAATTGCAGCAGCTCTGCGCTTCCCCATCCCTCAGCAGAGCTGCCTCAACTTCGCCGCTGCAGGCTCTCAGCCTGCCCCAGCTGCACAGTGGTTTCTGTTAGCTAAATCTCAACGTAAGAGATTCTCATGAACTATGGCAAAGACTGTTTCACCTCCTGAGCAGTGCAAGGACGCTCAGCTCCCACCACAGAAGACACTCCATGACTTTCTGGTACTCAGTGAATCATTCCCCACATCCCATAGCAGTCACTGCAGAACTGGTCAGAAATTGTAAGACAATGCACCAGTGCAAGATGACGTTGTGCTGAATCCAAAATTTTGTCAGAAATATCTTGTAAGCTTCCACCACGGTGGGTCTGTAGGCATGGAATCCAAGAGGAACAGGAATCCTGTTTTCTTCAGGCTTTGCTAGCTAAGCTGGGATTCCAGTCTCCATGGCGGGCAGCTGAACATCTGGAAAAGCAGCATGCAGACTGCCATGGCACGGGCATCCCCGCACTCCCAGCTGCAGAGCATCCTTGCTACCTTCTCTCAGAAACACCACGTGTCAGGAGGTCTGGGTTGGTTTTTGTTTTTTTGACTCAATACCAGAATCTATGGTTTTGAGGCATTTGTAAGATTTTGGCTTCATTCTGTGACAAAATCACCTGTTTTAGAAAAAGGGGGTGAACGTATCACAGAAACGTTTCAAACGTTTTGACATCTTCCACAAACAGCAGCTCCAAGATTTGCTTTGGGCTTGGAGCACACACTGGTGCTGAACTTCTCGAAGCGGTGGAAACTCTGTAGTGCAGTCAGTCCTGGCCAGAGGACCTGACCCCAAGAGGCTCTATAGGTACTAAAGAAGTGAGCAAAGTTCATGATGGAAAGAGGCACCGAGGTATTGATTTTCAGAGGGAAAAGTATTTCCAATTCTCTAGCCTCATCCTGCTGACATACAAGAAGCTGTATTAATTCGCAATAAAATTAAGAAAAGAATGAGGTGCCTTTTGTATGGAAAAGCCTGTAACTACAATAGATACTGACCATGAATATAAATGGGAACTTATAGAAAAAAAAAATAATAATCAGGCCAGGCAAATTAGCCAGTGCTAAAAGCCTAGATATAGCCTACGCATGCCAAATGTTACTCTGGAGAAATCTTGTAATTGCTTTAAGGATAGGCTTAAGATACTGTAAGTAAAAGCCATTCAATAAGGAAGCAGAGAGCATAGCAGGCAGCTACCAGGAATGTCATCATGCAGAAAATGCTTCTTTCCATCTCCATCTAGTGGGTCAAACGAGCTATTGCTTCCTCCTGAGATGCTTTTATGGCATCACATGCAGAGAATTACCCTTGTTACATAACAAGCCTTTCAGTCCCTTAATTCTTTCCCCATGGCTTTCCTCTGTTCCTCTAGCTGCATCTCTCTCTGTCTCTCTCTCTTCATCACAAAAAGAGTGATTCCCTAAGTTTCTCCATTTTGCTTAATGGTATTCATTGCACATTAGGGCCATTTTACAGTGAGATTTACAGCAATGTCACGAATAGAGAAAATTGTTGTAAAATAACCATGGACAACATTATAAAACAGCAATAAAATCAGCAATAATGCACAGCTGTGTATTTATGTCTGCCACCTGTTCCTTTTTTTTTTTTTAAGCCACCTCTAATCAGATCAACCAGTTCAGCAAAAGAATGATCTGATAATGCTTCACATGAAAGCAAAGGTCCAAATTTCAGCCGGCTATCCCATTAGACACAGACACAAAGACAGAGCATCCTCCGTGCACACATGTACACATGCATCAGGCACAGGAACAGAGGAGACATCGTTCAGAGTGGTCAACAGCAGGGCAGTCATCAAATAACGATCTCTACATGCAACACATGCACAAAAACATGCATCCACCCAGAGACACGTACTATAAACATTCATCTGACCACGTGTTCAAGGTAGCTATATCCATCTGCTTAGGCGTCCACAGGGTCCTAATCCCCTGTTCCCAGACTGATCTGGAGGTCCCATGTTGAGCAAGAAGTCCTTGGCCATGGCCTGCAGAAAGCTGGCTGGCCACTGGGCCGATTCCTCTGTGTAAGAAGAAAAGAGGAAGATGTCAGCAAGAGAGCCAAGCCATGAATCATAGGTCGGGTGACAGGGGAATCTTACGAAAAATGAAAAATAAAAGAGACACGGGGCCAGAGAGGTGCAGGAAAGGCAAAAGATAGGAAAATCAGAAATGCATTTCAGAAGTACTCAGTGAATTAAACAGGGGGTTGAAATATAAGAAATACAGCCTTTTCATAGTATTTCTTCATGAACGATGCCCTTGCTCTCCCCCAAAAGCCACCTCTCACTTTCCTTCTGCTGCACCCAGGGTGTCCAGGGCCCCGAGCGTTGCTTGTGAGGCACCCAGGGCACAAACGCTGTGGCCGTGCCGCAGGCACAGCCCACCTCAACTGAACCAACAACCTTCCCTACAACACAGTCCCTGAGCGCCTCTGGTCACCCTCCTGGTTCAGAAGTGATATAATTGGCAGGTGCTACTTTTCTAAGGCAAAAATCAGCAGATTTGGAAGTGCAGTTTATGTATATGAACATTTACCTGTAAGTGCAATGTTAATTAGCAAAGGTCAGAACCACTTCAAGTATTTCATAAATACAATTGACTTTGGAAGTACAGGTATAGATACTCATCTGTACACCCACACATGATCTATATATAATATATATATACACTCTCATACATATATACACAACTGCCTGAGGTCAGCAATAAAACAATGGATTTATACCTTCCAGATCTGGTCTCTAATAAATTCTATTGTTATTTTTAGTGGCAAGGACAAACAGATGTTTTTGGTTGGAAACAGAGGTTTCCACGTGCCCAGCTCTGTCAGCGCACAGCACTGGCTGTCCAGCTCACCGTGTGCTGCTCCTCTGGTTTAGCCCTGTACAAACTGGGCACTTACTGATACATGCAGGCACTTTCCTGTGGCTCTTTCTACGTCTTTTTATCAGGCAAAATTCCCCCTAACACATCAGTACGTTACCATTGCTCAAGCCTGGGGAACCCATGACTTGCACGTGAGCCAGAGCTTCCTCCTCTTCCTAAACTCCTTGCTGAATTCAGCTTGAGGGCCAGGAGAGAAAGATCGTGGGAAAATAAATTAATGTTAGTGAAGAAGAAGGAGGTAAGTCTGCCTTCACATCGATGAGGGCTGCAGCACGTCCCCACCACTGGGTGATGACAAGTGGCCACAGGGGGCTCAGCACAGCAGCCCTCATGTCAGACGTCAAAGGCTGAAGAATAAGTAAACGGTGAGGCTGAAAGAGAACAGTTTTGTCCTTTAGTCTAACTTCCAACACAGACCATCCATGGCAGGCTGCACTTAATATTTCAGCTCTAAATACGCCGTCTGGTTAGTGCTGGGGTGGTTTGCCA
This sequence comes from Cygnus olor, assembly GCF_009769625.2. NCBI lineage: Eukaryota > Metazoa > Chordata > Aves > Anseriformes > Anatidae > Cygnus > Cygnus olor. The sequence continues at coordinate 17,662,264 of NC_049179.1, forward strand.
AGACCATCCTTCCCCCTGGGCAAGGGAGAGTGGACTGAGACCAGCCACTGCTCGCAGGGCGTGGATTTCATATGGTTCGCAACTTGCTTTCCACCTCTGGCAAGCATTTCTACATCCAACACTCCGAAATAATTGCTGTGGGATCTGTGAACAGCCTGGTGCATTTAGATATCCCAATTTGCTTTATGGATCGTTTTGTGATGAACAAGGGCAGAACGGCTGCCTTGGGTAACATCCAACCAACAGTGATAAAAAGCAGCCCTGTGCGCCGTACCACCTAGGAGGAACGTGTGAAAGGGGCTGTCAAAAAACATTTGGGTAAACTATCAATAACCGCTCTTGTGCAAACCACAAAACTCTCTGGAACGGAAGGCGCATGGACTGAATTTTAAATGTCCTACCCTGCTGCAGTCAGAGCCACCGCAGACGGTTATTGGTCGCACTCGAGGCACTTTTGTTCAGATGCTGCAGCTCTGCCTACAAACAGCGCTGCTTGGTTAACACACGTTGTTAACAGCCACCTCTGAATTAGGAAGGAGCTTTCGTTGCGCAGATACCCAATGGGTAAGACGTTAGAAGAAACTGCAAATGAGAGCAAGTGTAGAGCTGGTGAAAAGTTTCCGCTGAAAAGCAGCTTTAAGTGAGCAATGTTTTACACAATAAGGGCCTGCCCTCAGCGAAAAGATCCTCAGCAGGGATCCAGTGAGCAGGTCTCGTGCTCGCTCCCTTTTCCACCTGCCCAGATTTCCAACCCCAGCCCCAACCTCCAGGATCCAGCAGAGCTGGGTGACCGCAGCGTGACGGCAGTGCCACGGGAAAGCAGGGCCCACCTGGGGAGGGCACGGGAGCGTGTGGTGCCTGAATTACAGCTCTTCTGAAGTTCAGTCTGAATCATTTAAGTACCCCAATGTTTATTCCTCTTGAATACTACATATATTTTCATTGTTGTTAGAAAATTCCAAATTGTTGGAGTTGTTTTGAACTCCAAGTTGAAAAAATCTCAACCTCTTCTAGCCAAGAGGCACAGAACAACTCCACCTTAGTTGAACGAATGGTAATGATATTATAACACAGCAAAACACCATACAAAAGATCTGCTTGGAGCCATATTAGCCCTGATTTTACTCATCACTGAGTCACACAGGGAGCAGCAAGTGAGGTGTGAGTGAGGCTCCAGGACCATTAGCAAACCCTTTCCTTCCTCTGCTCCTCAATTCACCCACCCCTGCCCTGGGCATAATGAAGTTTTCTCTAACTCCCAAGCTTCAAGGCTAAATGCATTAATAACTGTAAAACACTCTTCCCTCAGTAGCTAGATGAAAAGAATATAGAAATTAAAACAATGTATACAAGATTATTATAATGGGGATGATATGAAAGCCCTTGTGGAAGTGCTTGAAGGCCGTTGGATAAAGTCATTCAGTGATGACCCTAAAGCTATAATGAGCTTCTCATCTTGTACAGCTTCTCCAACTAATCTAATATGGTGGTGAAAAAAAGGAATATCAGCCTTTTGTGAAACGAAGCCTGAAGGCAAATCTTTCCTTAACACAAGTTCTGCAGGTCAAAATAGGATCAAGAATCTTCATCACTAGCAAGCAAATAATTACCCCAAAGGTGAAAGACAAGTAACTGAGGACCCATCCAAATTACACGCAGCTAGCCCAGCACAAAGCAGAAAGATTTCTAATGTGGTGATCTTTCTCATGGTTATTTGTCACAAGTATTCCTTTATCTGACGGTTTCTGAGGAAAAGAGAAGGATCAATTCTGGCAAAAAAATCTCTACCCTGCAGTTGAATTTTCAAAGCTGTGACAGATCATATGGACACTATATAGAAATGAAAAGAAGGTCAGGCAACACAGGCAGCCTAACAGTTAGTGTTGCATTTGAGATGCATGAAGGATCAAGCAATGATAAGCTTGATACCATGCTGAAGCTAACACGGTAGTACACAAAGCAGTAATGAAGCATGTACTTCAAAAGCACGTCCCCACTCCTGTCCACAAAGGTACAAAAATTAAAACCGAAGCTTGCAGGAAAGCCTGTGAGAAGGGTGGGTGTGCAAGAAGAGAGGGGTGCGGAAATTCAAAACCTTCATTTTCAAATATTAAAACATCACCATTCAAAAACTGGTGGGAGAAATGAATCAACACGCTTCACTGCTTCTAACAAGTGCTTTCTCAGTGCAAAAACCCTTGAATTTTTTTTTTTTTGAATTTAAAATTCTTACAGACATCTTAAAACTTGCAGCCAGCTCTATTCTGCACAAAATCAGACCGCCAGGGTGTTGGGGCAGTTTAAGGCACCCTACAAAACCAGTGAAATTCATTTCACATAGCCCTTAGTGTTTAAATGCCATTCCTTAGGCAGATGGCAAGTGACCTGACCAATTTCAGCCACCCAAACTACACGACTCCTGCACTTAGGAGCTACCTCTCATGCACACTAAATCACAGGTGCCTCGCACTGGGATGGGATGAACGGGGCATCTGAAGATGGCTTAACTGCCCGCAAAGCGTATGGTAATAAGGAAACTTCCAGCTGAGTTATGTAGCCTGCTAGCACCAGTGATAAAGTACAGCTTGTGACAACATGCTGCTCTGAGTTAGCAAATCACAGCATTATTGTTATTTTATTTGGCTTCTGCGGAGGGAGGCATTTAAAAGCTTAGGTCAATACCAACCGTTTTTAGAAACGCCAGACATCCGCAGTTAAGAGGAGCCTCAGCTGCAGACTCAGCTCTTCGGAGACAGGCCATGAACGCACTTCTCCAGACGGGCACCCAAAAGCGGAGGCACTCAAACCCAACAGCTGCAGCTGGAGTAGTTGGCCCCAGTGTTTATTTCTCCCCAGCCCTCCCAATTTTGTTTACCGAGACCAGAAGATGGACTGGCCAAGAATGGGTTAGGAGGCATAAATTTAGCACTCTGGGAGTTTTGTCATTCCGATCATGTTTGCAATGAGTATGACATCATTCCTTATCATGGCAGGCGAGACCCCGAGGGAAGGAAAGAACTAACAGCTCTGACACACGCCAAGGACCTGATTCACCCTTACTTTACACCAGCTTTCTGTGCCACTGCAATTCAATCGGAAACAGTGTGAATCAGCCCCGTGATTCTTATCAGGGATCTAGCTGGCTGGTTAATTCTAAAATAAAATAAAACATGGAGTTCATAGTCGTCGTCCTGGCACCGTGGAAGAAAACACAAAGCTGCCTTCCGACTGGGTCTGGAAGGGACAGACCTGTCCCTGCTGCGAAGTCAGCACGCCACTGAGCTGCTGGATCTGCCCTAAGGACTGCGGAAGTGACTTAGCTCACTCCACCTTCCTCCCACTGCTTAGTTCCTTCTCCACTTGATTTTTTCCTACCTTGTCCAAAGCTACAGATTTTGTCTACCAAGCACAAGCCGACTGTAGGAGGGTCACAGCTCACCTTATAGGAGTGGTTCTGCTACTGCAAAATAAAAAAAAAAAAATTTCCCCTCTGGTAACTTCTTATCACATGTTAGGCTGTCTCCAATGTCTGCCCCTGTCCTGCAGGGCTGACTATCGCTTCCGTCCATATCAGAAGCACAAGAAGTGCCTGCAACCTTCCGGAGGCAGCAAGGGGTGAACCTGACAGATTTCAATGATGCTGACACGTCCTCGTCACCAAGGTTGTGATTGGGACACAGAATCCCAATGCCAGTAAAACTCAAACTCATCAGAGTAACTCAATGTAATGATCAGGAAGGAAGGAGGAAAAGAAAAGGAAAAAAGGGAAGAGGTAGGGTGATGAGCACCCAGCAAAGAGGGGAAAACATTTATCTGAGAACTGCTACCAAGAGCTGCTTGGTGCAAGCTGCCACATGCACCAAGGTGCCACTAGTAGCATGGGCTGCTGTTGCTTTTCTCCTAGGTGGAAGTGCAGCTCTGACTCTCAGAAGTCCCTCTCCTCCTTTCCCCTTAATCAGGAACCTTAACCACATGGAGCAAACAATGATCTTGGCCTAATTTGCAATGCTTAGCTAAGATCTGTCTGCATTTAAGTGCTATGTCAGTGTATTTGCTGTAGGTATTAAGACAGTTAGTCATCTCTGCTGCTGAGCCTACAGCAATATTGCTACAACTTCAAAGGCCCTTACTGAGAATAATATCTTTTGGCTAATTAAATCAGGATATAATGTAACAAAGTTTTTTTTTTTTTTTCTCTTCCTTGAGTTTCTGCTTTCATAACCTAATCAGGCATTTTACTGGGTGAAACATCTCTATTAAGTCTCTCATTTCTCAGCCACATGATACAAAAACAGGATGATAATTGAGGCTGCATAATTGATGTGCGCAATGACAGAATATAGAAAAGGGCTCCATTAGCCAGGTCACATCATTAGCATACATTACGTTCAACAAGATTGCTCTCTTCACCTCCTATTTATTAATGGGTTAATCCAGTCCCATCAGCCTGAATACATCATTGTTTAGGTCCTTTCCTGTAAGATACAGTAGCTCAGTGTTACCTTAGGAAAGAACTGCTGCCAAGGGTAATAAAATCCCCTCCGTGTCAGCATTGCAGCGGTGCTGTTTGCAGGAGCGCTCGGCTCCTCTAAAAGCCAGGGCTGCAGTAACATCTGCAGCACCGACACAGCATTGGCAGCACAGGTCCGAGCGGAGAGGGAACTCTGCAAGGACACGTGTGAGATGCTGCCAGATCAGACCACACATGGGCTCCTCCAACGATCCCAGCATCTAATCTGCCTTTGATTTCCTGTCTTGGTGACCACGTTTCCCAGCGAGAAGAGAGTTCATTTCCTTCCCCGCTGCCACTGACATAGACACCAGCTCCCGTGCCAAAAGAAATTCAGAGCTAAAATGTTTTGGCCTCCTCCGGAGGTGCAGATACCTGGTTATTGCATTGGCTGCACTGAATTTGCATTAAGAAATTGCCGTGGGGCCGAAGGCAGCTGCCCGTCATTGGAAAAACTCTGGAAGAGTTCACATCTGCTAACGGTGGGGTGAAGTTAAAAGCCTGGTGTCCCGGTGCTCTGGTAAATGCTGGAGGGAAAAGCCGCCCCTGAAGACAAGCCAGGAGAACTTCTAGGTGCTGTGAGGGAGCTCTCTGGTTGTATCGTGACCCTACAGAAACTGGCCTTGTAAATTTGGTATATAACTAGACGGCTTAAGTCAACCTGTGTCTTTCACATTCCTCCTTGTACAAAACCCAGCACTAGGTTACAAAATCCCTTGGAACTTCAAACCTCACAACTCAGAGGCAAGTTTTGTCCAACTGAAAAGTTCATTCCAGGATTATCTTCTAACAATAACCTGTGTGTGATCTCCCAAACTGCTCTTATGACTGTACCTTTTCAGTTTATTGTTTTAGCACGTGGAGAGATCAACTGAGCTCAGAGCTCCATTGTGCTAGACGGCACACGGGTAGCCAGATAAATGACAGAAGGAGGAAGAGCTATTATTCCCATTTCACATCTAGGTTCAAAAAACCTACATGACTTGTCTAGTCACATAGAAAAATCTATAACAGAAGGAAGTGAAGACATATTTCTGACTGTAGCCATGCTCCTTACCTGTGCTAATTAACCTGCCCCAAGGCAATAATTATCCACTTCCTTTCCTGGCCTATCTTGCTCCCCTCCACCAGAAAGGGAACAGAAGCAGCGAGGCCAATCTCAGATGATGAGAACTTGAAATGGTGAATGGCTTGCACACGATTCGCTTACTGCTCCTTGAGGAAGAAACCAGTCTTTGTAAATCGACTTCTTCTTATTCTGGGAATCTGCAGATCAAACTATTGCACTGCTTGTGTGAGTGACGTCCCTACAATGCAGAGAGCACCGAGCCCCCGCAGTTAATCAGCGCTGCCAGGTGCACTTCTGCCTAGCAGTGCAGCCTGCTTGACTCCGCTACTTGAGCAGAGTAGATGCACAAACCATTCTCATTTTCATATCTCATTCAGAAAGTGACACAGAAAGACTTCTGCGCTCGAAGCCGGTGATGCATTGATACATTTACCAGCATATCATCATCAGTACTGTGGCTGAGACATGAACATAATCTGCTGTGTTGGATCTCTCAGACATGTTAAGAGTTATATTAATAAGACAGCAGGTTGTCAGCTCTCCTAGTGAAGTACCAGAGGTTTTTTTTTTTTTAAACACTTAATAGTAGCAACTCACGGTTTAGAAGCTCTGAAGTAAAATATAGGCTCCTATCTCTTAACTGGCCTTTCATTCATGCTCCTTTTTTCAAGATTGGTATGGGATACAGCACAAAATAATTACTCTGAAGACCTCCACTAGAGCAAAGCTCTCAAACAGCAAGCAAATGTACCTTTCCACCTACCCAGGATGCTGAATTAAACCATATACAGACCACAAAAATCTTCAAGTCCCATAGTAAAGTAAAAGGAATTGATAACAGTCATTTTAAATGAAGTGGGCACTGCCATTTCAGTTCATATGAATAGGGAAAGGAAAGTCAAACATCCCCTTTGCAGCTGGACCCTCTGCCCCAGCCCTCCACCAGAAAACCGAGATGGCTACTTTGCTACAAAAATATTCTCCATATTCAGCTAGCATAAGCTATTGTGTATTTGTCTATTTTATATTTCTTTTTAATGTGCATCATTTAAATCATTTTCATTCTGGGTCTGATCAAAAATAGTTCACATCCAAAGCCAAATAAATCCTCACTGAAAGTGCATTTTCCCTGTGAAAACTCACTGATTATGAGACCTGAAACCGCAATCAGCATGAAATAGCACGGCTTGATTTCACTCTTCAATCTGTGTGCCTCGATTCCGATCCCTGCTCAAGCCAGCTGATGACAAGGGAATCATCCCAGGGCTACCCAGCACCGTCCATGTAGGAATCTCTCCAGCACCACATTGACTGAGCACCCCACTGACACCCAAACTAAGGGCCCTACTCTGGTTTTAGTCAGGATTTACGCAGCAAATTCTGGCTGATTTGTACGGCAGGTGGCCCAGGGACTGACTGCGAAAAAAATCAGAATCTAGGGATTTGACCTGTCCTGGAAGGGGCAGATTGGGATGCCAACCACTAATCGGGACTAAAGTTTAAGAGAAAAATAATCAAGAGAGCTATATGTGGCAGGAAACAAGAGAGGCTGGATCCGTGGCTCCATCTGCCTTCTCCCCTCTTCTGAAGGGAGGAAGCAACCAAGCCTATTTATTTTCCTGTGTGCACAAGACCCCACATACACACACCCTGGAGGGGGCTATAAGGGGTTGGGGTTTCTTACTCTCACACCGAGTCAGATTTTAGTGCTGAGGAGGGTGGTTTTACTCTCTGATAAGGTCAGCATAGCGTACCCAGAGAGACAGAAAGGAAAGGGCTCTTTTAATTGCATTAATTATGATACATTCTCTTTTGTTTCTGATGACTGTTGCATTTTAGGATCCAGGAATGGTATCACTGAATTTTAATCAGAGATCTGAACAAGCTACTGAAATATGATTAGTTTTTCTATCTGACACTGTGATTACTGCTTAGGAGACATCTGCTGTTGCATAAAATCAAATCTTCCTTTTCTGCCTTCCATTGTGTCAACACGGGAGCTTTTCTCTTTTTTTGAAGTAGGTGGAGACATTCTCAAGAAGCGCCCCGGCCTGGGAGGTTGCTCAGTCTTTGGTACCACGTGCCCTCCGAGAACACTCTGGCACACCTCTCAGATGGATTTTGCCCTTTGCAAGACCTCTAGGCTGACAGATTGCCCACTTTGAGAGTACAGTGGGGAACAAGGCTTGATTGCTGTGCACGCATTTGCATGCGCAGGATGTGGCCCTTCTCTGTATTGCAGTTGGGGCTGCCAACTCTTCCTGTTCTCGTGGCTCGACGTTTGTCGTTGTCCTTGTGACACCTGGTCACGGGAATCGCTTGAACAGCCTGCAGCTGGGTCTCCGCTCCTGCTAGCATGTGCTGCTGAAACGCTCCTTCAAAACAAAATATGTCGCTCTCATCCAGGCGGGTGAAAAGGCCTTTTGCAAGATGACTTCATCAGAGCGCAGACGGTGGCTTTAGGCTACGCATTTAAAGCCTGATCTTGGGAGGTGCTGATCTCAACAGGGGCTGAGGGCAGCATTCAGCACCTCGCAAAGACAGCATCCGGAAAATAAAGGTAGCAGCAGAGAGGGAAGAGAGGGAGAGAGAGGAAGAAAAGAAAGAAGAAAAAAAAGAAGAAAGAAAAGGTAATATTTTTCACATCTGACCTCAAAGCTACTGGGACTGCTGTGAGGCATTTTTCCCACCCAGGTTGGTCTGTTCTAAAAGGCTGTGGGCATCAAAGAGAAAACATTATAAAATATCCATCTTCCACTCGCCTGCATTTTGCCTGTAATAGGTCTCCCACTTACACCGTTATTTTTTCCCCCCTCATCTCACCATAGAACAGAAGACGGCTGCTCACAAGGCTCATTAATATGCATAAAGTGCAGTATAATTAGTTGCCACAGGTAACCCTTCTATAACTGTGTGAATTGAGCTAATGTGCAAATATATGAAGCACTGCAAGTAGGACGGTGTAAGTAAAAGTCCCCCATTTCATAAAAGGAAATATTTGAATAATATGCAAATGCACTGGATGTTATTAACAGGATGTCAAGGTTTGACAGTCCATGTTATTGTGGAAATAAATGAGTTTTGACACAAATAACTTAGATATGCATTGATTTTTTGAACAAACGTTGTAATGAGATGTTATGTATTGTAGTGCAGGTTTATACAGATTTTGATGACTATTAGGGGGAAACATAACAGTGGATCAATTATTAATGTATTCATTAATATGCTCCAATGTGTAACAATAATTATTTTCTTTCCTTTCTCCCACCCCCCTTCAAAATGCAGTTCCTCTTGCATATTTAATATACCTGCTTGAAAGTATACCGAGCAGAGTCAATATAGGATTCAAATCAAAGATGTCGGGAAAGATGAAATTGTTCCAAAAATAAAAAGGACTGCACCTAATAACCACTGACAAATACTTCGTGAATGCTCCTTATACTCCGAATTTCTTCACTATAACTCCCTGGAGGAGGCATTAGCTTCTGTTCTTTCAAGGAACCCAGTTTCCAAGCTGGAGCCCATAGCCAGGTCAACACTTCCCAATGTTGGTCAGTGAGCTTATGTGAATTTCCATTGTGCTGGCAGTTGCTCCTGAGAAGCAGAGGAAAGATGCATCCGGAAAGCATTCAATGCCTAAGGACAAACATCTGCTGAAATAGCTTGCTGGCCAAGTTCACCAACAGGGGAATCTGCAGTTGATCCATTCTGCTGAACCTGCCAGATGTCCTTGTTTTGTGCCATCCCGTCCTGATTTCTAAAAGGACTGTCAGGGAGTCCCAGTAGGTGTTTTGGAGTCCTGCATGGGAGGGCTATCAGAGCCCTCCTCGCTGTACTCACTGTCACATTTCAGTGCTCCAAAGACCATTAGTGTGTGGAAGGGGACGTGCAAGCATTCAGCAGGGGCAGAACAGCAGCAAGAAATCCTGAGCTGATAGCAAGTGCTACAGATTTAGCTAGACCCTTTTTAACATTCCTCCAACACTATTTTCCATCACCCTAGACTTGCACAGTCATTTCCATTGGTGCAAAGATGCTGCAGGACCTTGAAGGACCACAAGAAGGTGCCCCAAAAAGCCAATAACATTTTATGGATGAAGATAAACAACTGAGCCTTCATTTCATCAAGATATTAATTTTGCCGTCACAAACTTCTCCATGCAGTAAATCTTACTGTTTTGTAGGACCTTCTGTAATATTCTTAGGTTAGGACGTTCTGGCCCTAAAAGCTTACACCATAACAGAATCAGACACAGAAGTCAAAGATATTTCAGGACAAACTCTTTCCCAGTCGTTTCACAAAGAGTAACAGAGCAGCAATTATTCTGGAAGGTGGCCAACTGAAGAGGAGTAGTCCAATTTGTGAGTATGGTCCTTGGCATCTCTGTCAAGAGAAGGGTATTTGGAGGGGTAGATGAGAGGTTCCTCTCAGCTTAGGCTGGCGAGTACTGTAGAAGGTTTTTTGACTTCTTAGAAAAATGGGCACAATCCACTTCTTGAATCACCTGAAGATGTACTTTGTGAAATTCCCCAACTTCTCAAGAATACCAGACACACAAAGCTCAGTCCGTCCAACAATCTTCCTGCCGCATAGGATAGAAACTCCTGGCTGCTTGGTATGGTTTGTTAATAGGTACTGGGAAGTATGTTCTGGCCTGTAGAGCATGGAGGCAAATTGAAGATGATCTGTTGACCTTTCTCCTTGATAGGTGGGATTCATCTTACTTAACTTTAGCTAAATTTAATAGCCTCAGCCATGGTGATTCATCCTAAATAACTAAATACACCTCCAGATAGTGCTCTCTCTCTCAGCAATAGATAAAGCCTGGATGATTAGTTCAAACTTGATGTCAACTTTCAGACAAGTTTTGTATGGCTGCTGAACCCAGTGACCCAGCAACTTCCAAGTACTGTGGGACCTGGGAACTGTGGCAAGTAAATATCTATTTCCATCAACACCACGGTTCTTTTTAAACTCATGAATTACGATTATTAGTTGATACCCTAGGACCACAAGTTACAAAAACTTATTACTTCATCAGGAGTTTTATAGCTGTTACACTTTCTCAGACTGTAGTCTGAGACAGAGTTTAACTTTAATACCCAAAGTTTTGCCATGATGCTACATGAGCAGCCACACCACCTATTTAAATGAGACACTCCTGCAATAGGGATCACCATGACTAGGTTTAATTGCCTTTTGGCTATGATGTGAACAAGAACATGCTGAAGGCAAGGTGGCAAACGAGCCACAGAGAATTAACCTAAGCCTGGACACCCCAAGCCCTGAAAGTGGGGAAAAAAAAAAAAAAAAGAAATCCAATACCAGATTTTAAATTGTGGCTAGAATCATAGGTCTAGAAGAACTAAGGAGCACATCTGCTAATTGTATGCATGTCATAAACAATGGGCTAGCTAGAGATTCACTGCCTAAACCACTCGTTTCATATGGCCAATTAGCATGCTACCTAACCCATTATCTGGCATTACTGTGGGTATCACAGTGCACAAAGAAGAGGGTCATGTAATTATAACATGATCCAGGTGACCTTTTGTACCACAGGTAATACATCGTGCCTCTCACGCTGTCTACCACTGGCCAGTAGGCTTCAGACAACTCTGAATTGTTCAGCTACAGACAAGATTTCAGAAGTGTTTCCAGCCTTGAAGCACCCAAAATAATAAGTCATTTGAGGTCTCGTGTTTTCAAGAACAGGTACCGATTTTCAGGGGCAGATTAGATGCCTTGAACATTTGCTTCGGAGATAATAACTCTCTGATGGATTTTGCTCACAGACAGTCATCATCGCCGGGTAAGTGAATCTGAAAGCAACACGAGTGTATAATTGACCGCACATTGGGGTCTGAAGCTGAGCACGGAGATGTAACCAAAGAACAGTGAAAAGCTTCAAGTGCCAAGAGGAGGAAATATTTTCTTTAGCCCATAAAAAACAGTCCCCTAAAACTGCAGGCTTTAAAACTCAAAGCCAAGTTTTCACACATGACTTCTAAAGCTAACCAACTCCATACAAACCATTCCCATTCTCTTCGATATTTCACAAATTCCAATCACTCTCAGACACAGATGAAAATAAAGCTGCCCGTTCCTACGAATACTAATATTTTTACAGGCGTACCTTTTAATGCTACAGATCATGTCCTGTGTTTATCATTCGCATTTATTTATAAAAGTGCTGTCTCCCATCACTGGCTAACATCACATGTTGCATATTTGTGCAATGCAGCAGAAGAGAATAACTGGGATTCCTGCTAGAAAGCCTAAAGAAATAATTTTGTGTTGGTTATTTCCAAGCCAATAACAATACTGTACAAAAATACAGCATTTTTCCTGCAGCAATATCATGATGTCTGCAAAAGATCACCTCCCAAGCAAAAGGACTGACAGCTTAGATTTAACCCAGGCAATGCCAACCAGAAGCAGAAAATCCTTTTGAGTGATAGCTCCTACTTCTTGCTTTGCACTTCAAAAAATAAATAAAAAATTGAAAATCTCCCAAAAGAAGAAAAAAGATCTTGTCTGTTCTTTACGGGTATAGAAAGCAGAGCAAGGAGAGATGAAGTGAGTTGCCAATGATCATCCACCTGCAACACAGGGACAGATCAAATTCTTCTGGTCATCTCTATACCAACCAGTGAACGTGGTGCAGCACACTGTAGGGCTCTGGTCCCCACTCATCCAAACAGGGCACCCAACTAGGACACTTTTTAGCTTCTAATTCATGCACCCACATTTCTTTTGCTCAGTAAAAAGGAAAGTACAGGTAGGGAAAGAAGACCTGAGGAGTGATGCACAGCCCGATTTTGCCCCCAGATGCAGCCTGGAAGCACACCTCAGTCTGGCAGCCCAGCTTCGCTCCAGTCTGGCTGATGCCCCTCAGCTATTTTCCGTGTAGCTCACCAGCCAACACAACAGCCCTCAAGCTGCCTTGGCTGATTTGAAGAGGCATCTGACTCACTGTGTGCTTTACCTGAGGCATCTCTCCTCCTACCTGTCATAGTGAAATGAAAATTTAGGCTGTTTCCAGCCAGTGATATCAGTATCAGCATTACAGCTCTTATCATGTAAAGAAATATTGTTCCTTCATCCCAGCAAGAACTGGTCCATAGAGAGCTACACTTTTTTTTTTTTTCCAGCTGCATCATTCTAATTTGCTGTGTCTGCAGATGAATGAAGAGGAATAAGATCACTGTATTTCCAATGCAATGAACATCATCACACTCCATCCAGTGGCTCCTAGATTGCTTCAGATTTCATGTAAAATGGCTAGATTTCCATGAACTGATCCTCAGCTGGGCTATCAAGAGGCACCAAGGGAATTGTAAGCACTCCAACAAGAGTGAAAAAGCTCACAACGGGATTCCTCTGAGGAGTTTCCAGAAAAGAACAGATTAACTCAGAGCATCAAGAAACACTACAGGACCCTCCACACTATCGGTTTTTCTCACTGAAGTTGCAGCATGCGTTTACAAAAGGTACAGACCTGTTCTACAGAAATCAGCACAAGACTATGGACTCACCAGGGTCAATCCCCTGCCTGGGTAGGTTCCCGCAGAAGGGTCGTGGATAGAAGGGCAGACAGCTGAGCACAAACCTTTAAACCATAACCAGATTTTTTTAGATCATTTATAATTATGCGGTGTAATGGAACACAAGAAAGATCTATTTTAACACAGAAACAAAGTCTGCAAGAAGACATCTGATTTCATTCAATTTGAGCTGGATTTTTTCACTCTTACTCTCTCCATCCTTAGTTCAGGATCAAAATAAAAGAAACGAAAGGGGGGAAACAGGAAGTAAAAAACAGTCCAAAAAGTTGTATCTTTTATATTCAAAATTACTTTTTTTTTTTTTTAAATAAGCAATCTGTATGTTTTGAACACTTTTTACTTTTTGTTTGTTTGTTTGTTTTCCACAAACCAGGTTTACCTTCTATACCAGCTCCAACAGACAAGGAGGCAAGCAGACAGCCGCAATCCTCTATCTGAAAAGCTTTGCTCAAGTTCTTGCCCTCCCTAATGCGATTGCCAACAAGGAGTGACAGTTGGTACCATCTGCAGTGCTGGTTTTTCTGATTTGAATAACTTCTCAGACTTTCAGTGCGACAAACAGGTCTTTTCTGATAGACATCAAACTCAACCAGCTTTTGGTCACTTGTGCCCCGGGTCAAATTTGACTACAACCCGTCACTTGCAAATCATCTATCAGGAGGTTGCTCCTCCCTCCAAAAACACCAAGATCAAAAATACAAGTAGGAAACCACAGGCTAACCCCTTTATATTTCAAAATACTTAGTTAGATGAAGGAGGATATTTAAGGAAACTTTTTAGGCCCTCCCCCTTTTATTAGTCTACTGCTTCACAAACTTCACAAGAAATCAGTTTATTTTATTTGCCCTGGAGAGATTTAAAAGCTAACTAATATAACCAAAAGAAAACTATATGTCAAAAAGGATGCTAAAATTCCATGTCAGACGTAACAATACCTGGTACCATAACGCTGAAATGCCAATTCAAGCAACTGTTTTCCCTTGCTTATCAGATGGATGATATACATGGCCCTTCATTAGAAGGGCTTGCACAGACAGGCCTCCAAGGTCTTGCCTTCAGCTCCTTCAGTAAGTGCAAAATACATGAATCAAGAACAGCAGGGCACAGAAGGTGAATATTTGCAAAGATGTAATGACTGCCCACGTAGTGACTGTGCCTTGTGCACAATAAACGGTCATGAATGTGAGATGAATGCAGAAATGGCGTTATCCAGTTACATAATTTGAGAAATATCATTCCTGTTTAGAACTGATAAACTCAGGGGAAAAACACTGAAAATACAGAAAAAGCAGGATGCTTTTCAGACTATATCCGTTTTGTTTCTAAAACGAAAGCCAACTCAGTTGTCTGAAAGCACTTCATACGACACATTGCTTAATGATATAAAAACAGTTTAATTGCTTAGGCCAAACTCTTCAAATATGTTTCAAACATCACGTTCCACATTCCTCTGTGGATTCAGGTCTAACTCACTCAAAAGCCTGGACTGTGAAAGAACAGGGAGGAGAAGGACTACTCAGGCCTGTAGAGTGCACAGGACCCCTCTCTGCCATACCCAAGAGGCAAACACCAAGGAATAAGTATAATCTTCAGAAAAGCATCTAGTCCTTATAAGGACAAGAAAAAAAAAAATCCACCATTACCCTTAATTTGCCAGTACTTACTCTTGTTGAGATAAACTGATATCTAAGTCATTGCACTTCAACATCCAAACACTTGATTCTAGTTATATATTCACTAAGAGATTAAAGAATCTCTTACAAACTAGTGTTTTCTTGCCGTGGAGGCACTGAACACAAGTCATCCCTTGGTCTTTGTGATAAGCTAAAACGATCAAGAGCGTCTCTTGTATTACTCTAGGTGATTCATTTCTGCATTCTCTTTAGATCACCAGTAATTTTTTCAGAATGTGAGCATTGGAAGAATCAGACAAAATGCAGTACCGCTGGCTTCCTAAAGACACAGGTAAGTTGCCTTCCCACTCCTCTTCACTGCTGCCCTGATTAAATATCCATGAAACACGAAGCCCTTCTAGAATCAACACAGAAACTGCAGATTCTGTAGACACATACATAGGGAAGCACGAGCTAAAGAAAGCTAGATGGTACCATATATTCTGCTGGCTCCATGTAAAGTTACCAGAAAGTATATAACCTTGTGGGTGGGATCTACTTTGCTCCAAGACCCAAACTGCAACACCAAGAAGGAATTTGCTTCACAACTCCCTTTACTGCTCTCAACAGCATTTTTGGAACTTGAAGCTGACTTTTTGTACTGACCTTGCTACATTCCCTCTTTTAGCAGTAGACTGACAAACATGTATCTTAATCATGTTTTCATGGCTGCTTTTACGGTTTAATGGCGTGTTATAGTTTAAATGGTCACCAATTGAATGGGCCTTGTTGGTTTATGAAATAGCTGTTAATATTAGATTGCACAGTTGGGAATATTACAGCGTGCACTTGTGCATTAAATATTAATTTGTCTGGTGAGAGCTGAGACTATTTGAAGTGTAAGAATTGAAATTTGGGCAGGGCTTCAGTGTGTTGTTGCCAGTGGCTTAATGATGTATGCAATGTACGCGCTAGGCTGAGCCTTTGGAGTGCTACAGCCTCCAGTTAGGGCCCTTGGCCTGTATTTTCCATTTTGTCCTTGTTCCTGCTGAATACTGAAATAAAGACATACAGATTGCTATTGTACATTCTTTCTTTTAGCCAGTCCAGGGCTTTTTCCAGATGATCAAAAGCATTGCTTTCTATTCCTGCTCAAAGTGGGTCATGCAACACAGTGGCAAACATAAATTTTGCTACCACAAGCCTCTTCACAGTAAACTATAGGTCCCTTAGGATAGTCTATTGCCAGTGTGTACTTCTCTTTGGTGTAACTCTTATTAGAACAGTCCACATTAAGTTTGAACTAGTCTCTCAAGTATCATCAAACAGCATACAAGAAAAAAAAAATCAGCCAGAGGAAATACTCTCACTGAAAGGGTTTGCTGTGTATGTCAGTGAATTGAATGAATCCCTGTGAATAACTCATGAACCAGCGATTTTTAACTTTGGTGATTCCAGGTATTGCACTTAGCACAAGTGAGTTTCTAATATGTAATACTCGTGCAACAGCACAGATATGGAAAGTCTTTTTAGGTGTCCAGATACCAGATGGGCACACTGCAGACTCAATACAGAGGAAAATTCATGTCACAGATAAAAAATAAGACATTGCATTTCATAAACCCAGAATCTTGGTTTTATTCAAATACGAACAGAGGGGTTGGGTGACACTATTCAGAGTTCACCCAACTTAGCTAACAAGATGGTGCCTTGGCTAACCCATCGGTTATCTGCATTCCTTCTCCTTGCTTTTGCCTATGCATGCATTCATCCATCCAGTACTAAATGATCTGAATGCTGCTCGTCTAAAATCCATAACCTACTGAAGTGTCTGATAGACTGTGGCACCTGAGACATCTTCCTTTTCCATGTCAAAGTTCTGCCTGACAGGGAAAGTTGTAACAATTTCTTATTTAGTTTCTTTCTTTGGTAAGCAGCTGCAACAACACAGTCAATTTTGGGGACACCAATTCTTTCAGAAGAAGTTAGAGAGACCTCAACTAGCAAAGAAGTACCTTCATAACTTTACACACAGTCCTACCGCCTTCCTATAGACTATCTGCATGGTTTACAACAATACTCACTAGGAGAGTCAGACTATATTATCCTGGAGTTTTCAGGGGGTGTGGTATTCCTCTGACCCAAATTACTATATATTTTAAAACTTCATAATATTTTAGCCCAAGGACATTCAATGCGGCCTGTCGAGGTGTGGCTAGTAAACTTTACAATGCACGTTAGGTTGCTTTGCTGAAAAGCAGTTTGCAACGCTGCATGATGCAATGCCATTAGTGAACTTCTGGAATCTGCTGCCGCAGGCAGCTGTGGAGGCAGATAGTATGAGCAGGTTTTAAAGAGATTAGAGAAATTCATGGTCAACAGGTCAATCAGAAGGGTAGGCAGGAATGTGCCCTCTAACATCTTTAATCCAATGATTACGGAGGCTGAAGGAGTATGAACGGAAAGGGCCACAGAAGGTGGCTAAAGTCACACACTCCTCCTAGACAACATCTTTTGGTGGCAGTCTGAGACATCCAACCTAGATGAATGATTGGTCTGACCCAAACTGTACTTCTTCCATCAGTTATTTATCTCTTAGTCTTTTTTTTTTTTTTCCCCCACCTTGCAGATGAAGTCATTTTCAAGTAAGGCATTCAGATTTGACTATGGTTAATAGGAGCAGTGTGCTCCTGCCAGTATTACAGGAGCCTTGTGGTGAATGATCCCAGCATGGCTGCTGGTGGCTTAAAATCAAAAATGCAATAGCATTAGCAGCACTGCCCACTTCATCCGGTTTCACGTCACTTCTGGGGTTTCTGATAGAGTTCAGGACACATACAGAATATGCAGAGCCCTCATACAGCTGCTCTGATTTCTCTTTCTGTCTGGTGAGTCAAAGTCCCTCTCAGAGGAGATCTCTCAAGGACTGTTATTTCTCTGATATTTCCTGATTAGCATTTCCAGGAGCAATTTTGCTTCATAAGGAAATCCAATGAATAGAGTTACTGATAAGCCTGAAACTTGCCTCCCGTGTTTTCAACAGTGACTGATGATTTTGAGCACCTCTGTTTGCAGCTGGCCAGTTCGGGATGCTTTAAAAGGCCCCCAGTTTTAGAGGTCAGAAGTCCGACAGAGGGACAAACTTTTGTCCTCTTGCAGGCACTTTAAACTGTGCACTCCTCTCTCTGCAAGGAAAGGAAACTAAAACCAACAGCCTCTGAGAAAAATCTAAAACTCAGATTTTGAGATGCGGCACGAGAATTAAAATGGTAATTATAGTTGCCAAGAGGGGAAAGACTTCAGCACACACCTCCAGGTGAACAGATATTTCAGTCCTGATGAAACACATGGCTTTATCTCAAACACACCTTTGACATTTCTAGTGTATGTGTTTGGGTGGAGATGGGTGTAAAACAGAGCACAGTTCCTGTAAAAAATGGAAGCAGACTTCAGAGCTCGATGGGAAACACATGGTGACACCAGATAAAAGAGACAGACAGAAAATAAAAAGAGCAAAATTTCTGCCAAAGGGGAAAATCACAACTCACATCCTCTGCTTTGGAGATGGCTCTGTTTGATTACAAGCGAGCTGTGAATATGGCTGTTCTGATAAAAAAAAAAAAAAAAAAGTCTTCACCATTCATAGAAGAAAGTTTTTCTGTTGGAGGGGAAAACGCTGTTAGCTTTTTTTTCTCTCTCAGCTAAGCAGCTTTTGGGTACAACCAGCATTACAATACACAAAGCCCTGCCTACAAGCTAATACCCAAATGCACACCCTGATTCCTAAGCGCATATTCATTTGAACCACAGTGACAGCCTCATTTAGAAACAAATTAGGGGTTAACTAAGAAGTCCAAGACGGAGGCAGAATCGAGTTTCCCTTTTCCCCTCACTGTCTGTTAGAATTAGAAAGTGTCTATGAGCACTGTGTGTCAAGAATATGAACATGAGATGTCATTTCTCCTGCCTCTAATTGAAGCCAAGATAAATGAAGTGGAAAGGCGGCGTCCAATCCAATCAAAACATGAAAAAGGTATTTTGACATGTAAATTACAAACTTCCTGTGTATTTTGTCTCCCCAATTACACCCTCCCCTGTCATGTTTTTTTAAATTATATCTTAATCTCCCAGTCTCCTAATAATTATGTCATCATTCTTGGGTCTTGAACACTGTGTAATGGTATTTTATAGGATGTGCCATTCATTATTAACTAAACTCACTCTCTGTCCCCAGTGATGCTATTTCTCATGGTGTTCAAATATGCATTGTGTCAGTTCTCCCTTTGTAAATGTTAGGCCAGTTCCACTCACTGCTTCTTGATTAAATGGTATGGAGTAGGCGAGATACTTTCAGACAGTTTATTCTGCCCATCATTATTTTACAGGGATGCACGCTCCCTAGTATTTTTTTAATGGAATGGGTGAATGGTTTCAAATGTAACTTCTCAGTCAGTTTGGATCACTGAAAGAGCTTTGTGGCTTTCATGGTGTAATTGACTGTGTTTTCTCTCCACCTCTTGAAAGAGGAGACAGTATTGGCTCAAATTAAAATGCACAGTAAGGGATCATGAGAGTAAGATCAATGCAGTATATAACTACACCTACATGAGAGTACTTCCATCGACTGTAACAGTCTTTACATCAGATCTAACAGAATGACACCAAGGATCAAATTCATCACATCTATATTTAGGCATTGTGAATGTTACATCTAAGGTAGTCATCAAGACCAAAATAAGCACTTCTGGAATGCTATTCATCTCATTCCTTTAAACCTCTATTTTTGGATGAGATTAATCGCACCTTAGAAGTGCCTTTTTCTCTCAGAAGACCAGAACAGGAGTCCTTGTGGCTTGTTCAAGCTGTAGAAGACACCAGAAGAGGAATTCCACCCCAAAAGAAAGGAGACCGTTTCTGGTATTACAGATCAGACTCAGTTGCCATGTTAAGGGTGAAAAGATGACTACAGGGAGGAGAATTTAGGTAAGTCTTCTGATACTTGATCTTGTTATTAATGGAGTCAGCCATGGATTACTGATAAACAGAACTCAAATAATAGTTGTTTAGGTTTCTGAGCAGAGTCTGTCTAGAATACCACCCAAACCATCAATGATTCAATAATGGTAGATAATTCTCCCAATACAAGAGACTGCATAACCATGCCATATTTTTCTGTTCTAGCAATTATTAGACAAAAAACGGGTGCCCTTTATGATGCAAAAGCAAATATTTAGTTAGATTTCACTGGTTCAGCAATATAACTTAACTCCTGATTTTAAGAGCACAGCAAGTGCTCTCCAGAGGTGACTTGCACATAAACAGCTGGAAAAATTACAAAGAAAATGGCTCACTTGACTGTATCTAAAAGTGATGTTAAATAACTTCTGTCTACACATAGAGTTTTATGTTCTCAATCAAGCCTTCAGTGAGGCAGAGAAGTGTGTGAAATGCTTTCATCCCAGCCTTTCTGTTATTGAACACAGCATACACACAAGTCAGTCCTGTTTTTCAGCATCCACCTGCATGACAGGAATTTAGCCCTGGATTTGAACTGCTCCTCATTTTTGTCTAAGCTCTGTATAAGTGAATAATGATCCTAGTATCAAAGATACAAAAGTTTAGCTTTGGATACACCTGGGCAATCTCTATTTATTACTGCAGTCAGTGAGTAAAACAGAAGAGCTGTGCAAAACCCTCAGTGGCCCTAGCTCAGAAATGAAGGAAATGGAAACTCCTATTGAGTTTCAGTGTTCTCCCTCTTTGCAGGAAGAGCTGTATCACTGGAAGAGCTCTGGTCCACAGCTGGGAAAAAAATAAAATATAATCAGGAGCCCTCCTTTCCTCCCTCAGCAAACGAGCTGTGAGAGCCAGGCCCCACCTCATTAGGCCTGGGAATGGCCTCTTCCCTAGGCCTCTCAGCACAGACATCTCTTTACGCTAGCAAGGACAAAAAGTATCCAGCTCTACAAAGACTATCAGTCACCTGAGACTTATTTCTTCCTAGGATGTTTTCTTTTGTCATTTCCCTCAGACCTGTTGAGTAATATTTGACCTGAGGTGAGACTGCTGTTAACAGGGCAATCTCCTCTTCTTTCACACATGCTATGGAGAGTCTGTATCTGTCTCCTCTCCCCTCTACAGTATCCTTTTTATTGGTTTTCTTCCTCCTTACCTCTCTGATGTAAAAGCCTGCACTTCTGATCACCTGTCTCCATAGCACTCATACAGTAACTTCTGATAAATTAAGGAGCAAGGTTGATTTAAGAGTTAAATTTCAAAGCCTGGAGTCCACCTGCTGAGGAGAACCCACTGTTCTCAGTCCGCTCTGTGCAGACAAGCCCACAGATGCATTAAGCCTCAGAAGGCCTCTACTGGCCATCCATCCCCTGCTGGCGACTGGCTTTTTATATATTCACAGCAATGTTACTGTCCTGCTCATGCTCTGGTACCTCATGCACAAAGCCCAGCTTCCCTGGAGATCTGCAAGCTCTCCTGCACCATTGTAAGCACCTTCTCCAGCTAGGCCACAAAGCTAGGGCTCTCTCCTGTCTGGCACATACATAGGCACACCTTTTATGCAGTTCCTCAGGGAACTGCTCATCGGTGACGGGACTGGACACTCATCTCGATCCCTTCCCATAGAAACAAGAGAATCAAATTGTTTTAGACATCCCATCATCTGAAGGTTCCCCTGCCTGAACAGGAAGCAAGATTTATTGCATTTCCTTGAGTTCCTGCAAGTAGGCCATCATGCCTTCTACCACACTGCAGTTTCATAGCCCCAGCTGCAGACAGGTTCACCAAGCTGTGCCAGTCCCACATACATGCACAAACGTGTATTTCTGTTTGGAAATGAATGGTAAAGTTCCTGCCACACTGGATTTAATCCATTAGCAGATGATGTTATGTTTTCCTGTAGCTTGGCCCTTCTAGCACTAGATATAAACAACAGGTACTCAGAAATGGTAGTGCCAGTCTCACCTTAACTAAAGCCACCTGAAATTAGAGAGGCTTTTTCTTCAATTGCAGCTTTTCTTTCTGCACAGGGTTCACCTCTACCCATCCAGTAAGGTTCCCACACAGACAGAGACCTCATCCATCTCTTGGGGTTCTCCTTTAAGCACAATGTACATCTCTACCCAGATGAGGCTGGGGAAATAGCTCTTCTCCAAGCACATGCAGTGTTACCAGTTTACTACCACCCAGAATAAGCTGGGCCAGCTTGTCATGCTTTTGTTTTTCATCAGGATATCTTTTAACATATATATTTTTTTAATATAAAATATAAAGACAATTCATTCAGAAAATGTTGAACCTGACTGGTACCAGAGTGCTTGTTCAGATATGGCAGTCAAACCCCTCACCTCTGTGCTTTGTCTTTAGATGGAAACGCATAAAGAGAAAGTTTCCTATAACAGCTTTTCTTGTGGCACAGCCAGAATGCATTTGCAGCGTGAGTTGCCCAGTTACTATGCGAGTTATGCAGCCTGAATATCCCCATAAAGTAGTGCATGTACCAGACAATGACTTTCTTATGCACTCTGGTATTCTGAAATGCCTTCATGTGTCCTTCTCCCTTTCCACATGCTCCGAATATATCTGCACTTTAATAGATTTTGTCCTGTTCAGCCTAAAGTGCTAAGCTCACTCAGTCACAGAGTTTACCAGGCCCATTCCTGAGTGATGCTTCTGTATTGCTAACAGGTATGCAGGCAGGCCTGCTGGCACTGACTCATTGCACTGACAAATGGGTGAGCAGGATTTATACCCATGGCCAGCAGTGCTGTGCAGGACACAAAAAGGGGTTCTCTTAGGCATGGAGAAAGATGCTGCTCATGAAGGGCCTCCCCTGCCTCCCCCCTGGCTCTCCACAGCTCCTGCAATCACATCACGTGTCCGGCAGCAAACCCTCAGCACGGCCCCCGAAAGGCAGAACAAGCAAGACGAGAATACAAGGGACGATACAGCAAAATAAACGCAATGAGAGCTTGTACAAAGATTTCCTCAAACAGCTTCTTTCAGGGACTTGTATATATATGCATATATACACACATTAACCTCAACCCCTATCTAACTGAGGATGAAGAGCCATTTCTCGTCACATCCCTTCTTATCACAGCCTCCAGCAGCGGAACTAGCTGTGTGCAGGGATATGTTCACCAGGTCAAGACAAAGAAACATCCCACTGTAAAGCAGCCTGTGCTAGCAGCTGTGACTCTGAAGGGACACAGCCGCAGCTGGAAGCCTGGGTTCCCCATAAAGAGCCAAATCGTTACCAGAGATCCACCAAATCTCCCTTTGGTCACAGCATCCCCAACCCCAGGCATTAGAGGAAGGGGCTCTGCCTACTCTGAAATCACAGGCCCCACCACATACACTCCAAAATTGCAGTTTTAATGCAACAACAAACTCTGAACCCCCTACAGAAGTTGTGTTCCTGTGAACAGGTCACGGCCCCCTTGGGAGCAGCCAAGGACACCCAGCACAGATCCCAGACCCGAGGTGGATGCCCAGACCCATGATGTGCTGAGGAAATGGCATCTTCTGGCTCTTCTTTTCTGCGACCTCTGAACCCAGGTAACACCTCACCACAAATATCCTAACCTCACTTTAAGTTGCAAAAGCACATAAGCGTTACATAAGCACATAAAACAACACGGGAAATCACACTTCTGATGAAGTCAGGACCCTTCCTTCTTGTGGGTGCACCCTCAGCATTTCTCTTCTATTGCTCATTCATACATTCCCATTCTAGCATTGATTTTAATTCATGGGTACATTTATCAGAGTAAACTTAAAAATAGATATAATTTCTAATATATTTTTAGCAGTGAAGAATTAGGAGAGAGAGAGAAAAAAAATATGCTGGTAAATAAAAATGGCATGGCTCCTCAGTGAGCTACAGACCTGATCAGAAAATGCTTGAAATCTGAGTTTTTCCACCAGTTCTCCCCCCCACCCCCAACCCCATCCCCTCATTTGTCAACCTTTACCAAATACATAAAGTAGGGTTTGGACTAGAATTCATTTGTAACTAAGAAGCCCTTTATCTTCATCAACATTGCTCCTATGACACTGCTTTCACTAGTAAGTACTGGGATACTGAAAACACTGGATGCCAGTATCCCTGCAAATGCTTCCCCCCCCCCCCTTTTTTTTCCTTTGGCTATCAAATCCTAGATTTCAATTCCAAAGCACAGAATTCAACGCATACAAATTCAATACTACATTGAAAAGTGGCATTTGTTCCTGCTGGGCCAGATCCTCTCCTGATATAAATCAATACAGATCTCTTTAGCCTGAGTGCATTTGCGTTGTGAATCCGGCCCCTGGGATCCTTGAGCTCGCATACAGGAAAAGTCTGCTTTTAATTAAAAATAAAATAAAAGGCTTTGCAAATGTGGGCTTGCTAGACTGCGTTAGGCCTCTCTGCAGCTTTGCTCTGCTTTACGTGCATTTTCATAGCTGGAAATTCATGTGCAGCCCGCAGAACAGACCCGTGCCACCAGGAACATGCAGCGTGGCCAAACCAAGGGCTGGGATGGCCACTGCCTCGGCCCGAACATTCTCACAAAGATGTTAGTTTTGGCAGCACCCATCTCTTGGGAAGCTTGTCCCAGTTTCACCAAACTCCTTGTCTTTGATACAGGAAGAGAAAGAGTGTTTAAAACCCGTTATTTTGATATGTACAAGCCAGAACTGAACTACAACTGTTTTGTTTGGCAATTTCCTTTAATTTTATGTTAAATGATTCAAACCATCCTTAAAAGCAAAGCATTTATGGAACAAAACAGATGTTTTGGGGAGAAATAAAAAATTTATTTTGACACAAAAGAGTCTGCTCCTTCCCTTTTGCAGTTAGATATTTTTTTTATTTCACTTCAAAAAAACATATTTATTTTAATTTTTTTGCACTGCCAGAGAACAAAAATAATCAATTATTCACGCTGCTGTAGATAAACCATGCATAAATCATGAATAAAAGCATGCATTAATTCCCTCCGCCATAAACTACCACTGTGAAAAGTAAAATACAACAGGAGTCTAAACTTATTCTTCGCCTCTCTTTGTCTTGTTTTTCACTTCGGATTCAAGTATAACAGCTTGGATCTTGGGACAACCTTAGAGCAGCTACGCTCCTTCCATGTTGTTATACTACCATCTACTGATAAAAGGATGCTACTTCTCTGGAATCTTATCTCCTGTCTTAGTCACCTTGGTGCAACAAGCAATATTTCAGCTCAATCAGAGCTCAAAAATGAGCATTAACTGCTACATCAAGCGTTATCACCTGAATGCTCTTTTCTGCAATATAAACATATTCACAGAGTAATCAGCTGCACTCTGGAACCCTCGTAGAAAATAAGTTATTGGGGGATTTCTATTTGGTACTTCCTTTGTTTCTTTCAAGGAAAAAAAAAAAAAAAAAAGAAGCTAAGGGATGGAAAGTGATCATTAAAAGCCTTTTGTCAACTTGGAGGAAGGAGGCTGGGAAGGTCTTCTACTAAAGTGAGGGAACATTTAATTGCTAGTTTAAGCTTAAAGATGCATTAGATTTCAAAACAAAATGATAACAAATTTCGTCCTACAAAATGCTAATTATTCCCCCATTATTAGCAGCCAGAAAGGCAGTTGCACAGCTTTTTGCAGTGTTCCCACACCCCTCTAGGGGGTTCTCGGTGTTTCCAGTGAGATGTCCCTGGTCAGCATTCAAGAAAAAAAAGAAAAAAAAAACTCATCTGGGATTACTATTCTGTTTAAATGAGCAGCAGAGAATAGAGAGAAAAGCTGAGGACTCTTTGCAAGGTCTGTGGATGAAACAATTGTAAGTGCCAGTTAATTTCATATCCTCTGCCCTTCCCAGATATACCCAAAATAGAAAGAGTGGCATGCACTTTTTATTTTAATCAGTGCGCTACAGTGATTTGGGGCTAATTAGATGTTAGTAATTAAGAAAAGACTGCTCTGACGGATGTTTTTACAGGTTGCATTGTTGATTCAAGAAATAAGACTGTTCACCTTTAAGTATTGTCAGTCACACTACTTTAGCTGGAAAGAATTAAATGTCAATTTTATCTTGCTTCATCACTGCTCTTTAATCAATGTCGATGCATCACTTCCCCCTATCATTCCTTCATCAAACACTGACCTGGAAATCTGACACTGAGCTTTCCAACACCAGCTCAGCTAATTAAGAACTTTGTTATTCCACCTTCAATCTTTTAAAGAAAAGTAAGAAAAGTGCCAAAGAGACTCTTGTTTTCATGTGGAAAAGCATCAGCAGGAGGTTAATAATAATTACTAACATGACTGACAGCTCAGGCTAGGCTGTGATTTGGCCCAGCCCTGTAGTCACAGAAAGGTAAAAGCTAAGGAAAGTCAAGCCCTGAATTTCTACAGTGAATAAAGGGGATTTTAGGAAAGGAAACAGCTTCCTACCCTCCGATTACAGGAACAAGCCAAGATTGTCTTGTAACCCACAAAGGTGCTGGTATTTATCTTTGCATCCAACCCTTTCAGCATGGCCACCATATCCTCATTAAATCACTGCTAATGATCAGCAGAAGGCACACTCAGAGCCTTTCCAAAGAAGCCAGTGACAGGCAGCACAGGCCACCATGAAGGAACTAAAAGCAGGGCTAAGCCACATCCTGATGTGTTCACTGGATTTTCCTGCACCCAAACACAAGCAGAGGAGACCACTTAATGCTTGTACCACCACAGGTTCTGGGTGTGCAATGGCCAGATTAAGATCCCAGTACTCTGGAAACTGCACGAAATGACAGCCCCAATCCTGACGATTGCTCAGCGTGAGCCCAATAACTAGAAACACCAGGTGGAGGCAACCTGCACGTGGCAGCACAGGAAACAATGGGAAAAAAGTAAAAGCAACAAAGAGTGCTTGGTCAGGACCGCGTCACTGCTCCTGTCTTTGGCAGGCTTTTAGTGGGAAAGCAGGAGAAGAAGCACGGTTTAAGCATTACAAAAATAGGTGCTTGTGGAGATACTCACTACCTTTCCCCAAGTCCACAGGGAGCTCATAAGGCCAGATACCACAGGAGTGTTTGCTAGAAAACTTTGCTGGTAGCAAATCAATTAGTTGTGGCCTGTCAGAAGCGGGCATAGATTTGTCAATACTGAGTAAGAGTGATAAGCAGGATGGATATGGGCTGTGAAGGCTCTTCAATAAAGAGACAGCCAGGACTAGCAGCGAGGGCTCAAGAGGTAGGAGCAGGTCAGAGCTTCCTGGATTCTGAATCCAGCAGAACGGCAAATCCAGGCAAGAAATGGCTTTGTTTCTGCCGTGCGTCTGGAAGGGAAACACTAGGGGTGTTTTTTGAACACAATCAGAAGGAAAAACCAAGGCATATATTCAGCTGATATCAGTGGTTCCTTATTCAACGGCAAATAGTATCAGGAGGCTCAGATTTGGTTGGTTTAACTGCTTGGAGGTGGTAGCACAGAAGTCCAAGCACTTGGCATGAACATTGCCTATATGATCTCACCCGGAAGACCTGCACACCTAACAATTCAAGCAGACTCTGAGGGCTTTCACAGGATTAATTATGTGAAAAAGCAATATTTTTTTTCTGTTCCAGAGAATGAGGAATCTGATC
This sequence comes from Cygnus olor, assembly GCF_009769625.2. Lineage (NCBI taxonomy): Eukaryota > Metazoa > Chordata > Aves > Anseriformes > Anatidae > Cygnus > Cygnus olor. Next base: position 17,689,645 of record NC_049179.1, read on the forward strand.
TCCATATAAGTTTCAAGGGCCAGATTTCTAGTGAAAGGAGAAAACATTCAAGTTGCACTCAATGTCCATTTTCAAGGCCAGCATTTTCTTTGACAACATTTTTTTAAAGGGGAAAAAAAATCGCTATTGAGGAAACCATGCTACGTGGAGTTTTCATCACCATCTCAAAGCCCTCTCTCTGAACTCCAAAGCAGGCTTGTGCAGCAGCTCCATCCTGACCCAGCCCTACACCTCTGCTTCCAGCACGACTCCAGGAAATCCTAGCTCTGGAGGCCCTCTGTTCCCCAAACCAATTGCCAGCCCACAGCAGGGCACAGCAGGCCCCTCTCAGCTCCATTTAAAACCCATCAAATTACAATATACCTGCAGGGCAGCTTGGATTCCCCAAGTTTTGAACCTTTTAATTTTTTTTTCCAAGTCCATTAAGGGGACATCTCATGGATAAAACGCTGAATGGAGGCACCGCGACTAAGTTCAAGTCTTTGCACTGCCACAAGCATCTTCGGAGACTGCTGGTAAACTGCTTCATCTCTCAATACTTCAGTCCCTCATCTGGAAACTGAGGGTTCCTTAACTTAAAGATCTTGTGAAGATCAATTCTTTAGTATCTGTGAAAGGCAGCATTAGAGCATCTACTTAGTAATGCTGTTTGTGTCCTTAGTACCACCTTATGGATTGCATTTTTCCGGGAGCACACTGACCTCGATCCTGCAAACTCTGTAAGCACAGACTTAAAGTTTAGCTGATTTTTAACTGGCTTACAGAATCAGGGCCAATACATCCATCACAGATATATCCAAACACACAGCTGATGAAATAAATATCTTCTTAGCGTTCATATTATCATCCAGTGTTTTGGGGCCATCTCATAAAGGCGCTTATGTGCAACAATGCCTAAGCAAAATGGGTTGATTTAAGAGGGCTGAGGGAACACTTAGCTGAGAATTTCCTGGCTTCAGTTAGTTGTAGTCGGAGCGTTAAGATTATATTTCAGTGTCAGTATATTGCTTTTATTTGCTTTATTAAATTTGCTTTAACTTGCATTGACATTTTCTTTCCCTTGTTACTCAATCTCTCAGCTGTAAAGATTCCATTTGTTGAATTGTTTTGCCATTTTGATCAGAAAGAAACGTTAACGCAATAGGAATTCCTGTGGTCTTTTTCACCAAGAAGTAAACTCAAACCCCAGATTCTGACGCTGCTGCTCACCTTCCAGTCTCAGCCTGGACAGACCTGTCGGGAGCTTTTGCTTAAAGATGGCTGCACCACCAATACCCACAATTTGTCCTTTCTGGAGACCACGCACTTACCGGAGTGGGACACCACTGGCTGCCACTGAAGTTGTTTTTTATTTAGCCACCCCCCTCTTGCAGATGGGGAAGTATTAGTGTTAGCAACAACACTGCTGTTCCTGATTACAACTACAGACAAGATCACATAGTACTAAATTTCCTAAAGATAACTACATTTTCAGCACATAAGCATAGTATCTGTAATTATTTTTTGTTGGCTAAGTGGTAGCGTGATAGGATTTCCTTACTGGAAACTGACATGGAAAAATGAATGCATATTTAGTCATGTCCTGGTGTGCCGTGGTACCTCTCTGTATTATACAGCAGTCAGAGATTCTGGTTCTGCAAAAATTATTTTCAGTTTTCCAAAGACAAAAGCAGTTAGTTTCAGATTTGATTGTAAATAAATGTCCAAAGAAGAGAGAGAAAATGTCCAGATCAAACAGAGCTCTATATCAAGCATACGACCATTCTAAAGTACCTGGACCTTGTGTAAATAAGTTAGACTGGCACACGGACTTTAAACATGCTTCTGAGACATCGCGTGAGGCTCTGCAGAGTCCCAGGAACCGATGCAGTAACAAAGGAGGACACCTAACACAGCTACAGCAAGGGCCACTGTACTTTCTATCAGGGCTCTTCTGTGTGCAGGGCACCTCTGGGGGCCCCAGCTCCAGGACTTTGCATGGATGGGATCTGGCACGGGGCAGAGAGCGGCCAAAGCACAGGGCATGAAACGCTGCCCTGCCCCTGGCAGCAAAGGAAAGGCACTAAGCAAGATGTGGCCTAACCTGGAAAGCAGAGCACAGCGGGGCTAAGCCAGGCTGGGTGGAAATCAGATCTTTGCCTGATAGCGGGACAAGATTTAGGTTTTGGTGCCTCTCTCCAATATTCAGGGAAGGGCATGACTACCTGGCGTGGGAGGTGAGTGCAGTAGCTTATGTTGAACAGCTGGAATCATCTTGCCCGTGCAAGAGCAGAGGAGGAATGGTTCTCATGCCCCTTCAAGTTTTTGAAGGCAAAGACCAACAAAAGTCAATTTTTCTATGGCTATTTTTGTGTGTGTGTGGATAGGGAGTGGAAAGGGATAAAGAAATAATTAAAATATGGACAGGATTTCTAATAACTGCTACAGAACCTACCCCGTGAGCAGGCACTAGTGCTGTGGTGCACCAACTCCACGAGTATGAAGTGCTCCATCGGCCTCGTGCCTTTAACACACAGTGCAATTCTTGATATGCTTCAGGACAGCTTTTCACTGTCACATTCGCCCGGGATCACGCCCAGATGAGCACAACACTGCGCCAGCCTCTGTGCTTTGCCGTGTGAATGCTTGTGCCAGTCCCAGGGATGCAAAAGTCCTGACACCAACATCAGGAAGCCACGTGAATAGGTCAAACATCAAGAGATTCTTCTAAAAGAAATCACCACAGGTCCCTTTCATGCACCTTCTGCTTCCTGAACCTTTAGGGCACATGCGCTTTGTGTTTCTCAGCTTTCTTTTTCAGCTCTAGAAACCAGTGCATTTAAGACGAAAACTGCAAATTCTTCTCTTCTCTTCCAGCAGCTACTGCTTTAAGAGAAGGCACAAACATTGCAGGGAAATTTCCCTGGCTGGCAGGGGTTTTTCTCTGGCCCGAGGCTGTCCAGGCGAGCACCAATGTGCAGGCCACGGCCTGCAGTTGGCTGAGCACCGCTGCCCATGCGGGGCTCTGCAGGACCTGCACGTGCAGGATCAACAACTCCTTTTGGCCTGCAGTGGAAGGCGTTTGGGTTTGCACCATCTTAAGGACAGTTTTCTTTGCCACCCCTATAAGGGCACGGTTTATTTATAAAATGCTTTTTGCCAGTAAGGCCTGCCAGGAGGAATTGCTGGTCTTTTCAATGTCATGGTCTAAAGCGCTGATCAGATTGGCACGGATCAAAGGCACCAGCCCCTTTGGAAAAGGATTGATGCCGTGACGTATGGCAAAAAATAGCCACAAATGCTGCAGGAGATAGAATATATTAGGAGGGGAAAAACTGTCAAAATGCCTGCTAGGCTACTCCAGCATGTCCCCTGCACTGAGGCTCGTTTCCAACCCATAAAGGCTTTTCAAGACCCTGATCCAGACCCAGCAAAACCCTGTGTAATGACTTGTAGGTCATTCCCAACACCCTTTAACTTTGCCCCAGGCAGCACACGGAGGACAGCAACCAAAGAACGAGGTGACTTAAATGCTTAAATGCTGAGCCTGGTAAATTCTGCACAGGGCTCTTCAGACCCACACAGCCAGGTGCAACCCAATCCATGTTAGAGTTCAGTTTTTTATTTTTGCCTTTTCCTCCTTTGAAAAAGCAGCAACGGGAAGAAAAAATGCCAGTTCTCCAGGAGCTTGAGCAAAGAAGTCCACCTCCTCTCCCCACGCTTGGTGGTGCACCTCGAAAGGGACAACCTGGCTCAAGTCCTGTTTGCAGCTTGTCCTGCAGGGCTGAGAGTAAATTAGGGAATTGGGGCACGGGGATAGCCTCTAGCCACCAAATAAGATGCATGTGGACCTACCCAGAGCACCCCAGCACTGCATAACTGACATTCGGTTCAGACCAAGCCTACAGCCTGCCATTTGGTCTCCCACAAAGTACAACGTGCCACTTTTTCTACACTAATAAACCCATAAGGGCAGGAAAGGCTGCAGGAAAAATGAGAACTACCAGAGCAGAACAGCCCCTGAGTTTTTGTTTATCGCAGACTAATTAAAACAAAAAGTACACCATAACTCAACCTGTAATAATAGGTAACCAGATGTGTCATTACTTGACCATACTCTATAGCAGCATGTATATAAAGGTAATAATATTATTTTTCAAAGCAGTGTGCCACAACTAAGGGTTTCCCTGCACTTTTATAACGAACTTAGCACCTGAAGGGATTTTAGCTACCAAAACTAAATCAAGAGATTGCTAAACTTATTGCACATACACAGTCCCTCAACCCAGGAATGAAAATTTCAGCACAGGGCAATGTTGCAGGGTAGACTGCAAGACACCATTACTATTAATAAGAGATACTTTCTCTGAAAGACCATTTTTTCTTTTTTCTTCTTGAATTACACAAAATGTTCTGAATAAGGAAAAAGGTGCGAAAACACCAGTGGGCTGTTCTTACTTTTTGTGCCCAGCTCACTCAGCCCCACCCAGCACAAGCAAAACCTCAGTGTTTACAGCAGTGATAAATTATTGCGGTGTAAGCAATTTACCTGGCTGCTGGAAGGACCAGAAGCAAAAGGACAGCACTAAACAGACTCCTAGGCCTAAATCCAATAAAGCCTGTAGGCTCCTAAAACCCCACGGAAATCACTGTTCATTACACACTTCTAGATGAGAGAGCACTGGTTATGTCTGAAACAACCCAAGATCCACACGTTATTAATTTCATCCCACTGTCAATCACTTTCCAATCCACCCAACTGATATTTTCCACCCTGATCTTCAATATCTCTTCTGGGGATTGAATTTTCGAGATGCCCAGCGCTGATTGAACTCTTTCCTCATTGAAGCCAGCCCGGGCACCAGCGGGAGTGGCACCGAATGCTCTCGGGACCGACAGGCTGGACTTGGCACAGGCTGCAGCGGAGCGATGTGGGGACACCGCTGCAAGGAGCCGCTCTCCGTAGTGGCCTCGCCTCCAGCCTCCAGGGCTGCTTCTGGCTCCAGGGAGCAACACGGCTGCCTGAGCACGTGTAAGGACAAACCTGTGGGCATCCGAATGACTTCAGTGCTTGAAACGTGAGGCTTTGTGGGTCTGTCCCATGCAGCGTAGACACATGCTACAAGATCCCTTTGGATAACCCAGTTTTGGCTTGGTGATTTATTTTAGCAAAGTAAATAAGCCAAACATATACATAGGCTTGGCTAGAAACATTAAAAAAAAAACCACAATGGTGCCTTTCACACAAAAACTGTTCCGACTGTTGTGTCCTGGCCAGAATCTCCCGTAGGTTGAAATACAGGCTTTTCTTTCTGAACCATAATTAACGTTTTTGCAATATTGCCTCAGAGTTCGACCAGGCCATCTGATGAATCTGACTAATAGGAGAAGATGCTTTTAACCTGTGGGCTGCCAGACAGCTGGGTACCTCTGTGGCCACATATATTTGGCTGTCAGGTTGAAAGAAAGGCAGCAGATTCAGGGTTAAGCACTATTCCTGTCATGATTGCCCTGAACTTGCCCAGTTAAATTGCAACAGCATGGGTCTCCATAATTATCTAATTGTTAGTGTTGTGCCTTTACGTAATTTATGATGTAGCACTAAAGCCTGACCTCTGGTTTGAGATGAAGTGCAGTACTGCTGACATCCAAGCTCAAATTAGTAGGTAAGTAAGCACCCAATTAACGATTATGCCACTGAGCTTTCATTTCAATCTGACCACACTGCTACACTAATCAGTTTTCTAAGCCTTTCACCTTCCCCATAACTAATAAGCATTTCTCCTGCTTTTTATGTCTGCAAAAGCCTTGTTATCCTCATAAAAAGCACTCCAAGATTGCTGCTTCCAGTAATTCCTGCATTAAGCCCCTGGCCCAGTGGCACATTACCAGCTCTCCAGCCACCCGGTCAGTAAAACCCAAGGCACACAGCACAGGCAAGCTGCCACTCTGCAGCAGGGACAAAACCCGCAGCGTGGTGGAGTTGTTTCAGGCTCTAACCGGGGCAATTCAGATGAGAATTTGGTCCTGCCAGGGATCACACAGTTTCATGGGAGTTTATGGACACAAGGATTGAACGTCAAACCACATTTTGCAGCTGACTAAATTCTGTCATATTAACAAAACAGTGGCAAGAGTGGAACATCAAGGATCTGCAGTTTTAACCTGAGACTCGTGAATCCCCTTTTATTTGTCATGAGCTGGGAGCATGCATGGAGGGGGCTTTGCCTCCACAGGCAGCTCGGGCTGTGCACAGACACCGTATCACAGCTTGCATCGCTGACGAGAATGTCACACTCCTTGAAAATCTGTGGTTTAGATCCGAAGACCTGTTCCTCTTGGAATGAGATTCCTGCGGCTGCATAGCCATGATGGTACAAGGCCATGTGGGAACACAAACCTACGTGGGGAAAAGAAAACCCCACTTCGCTGCAATCCCACGTGCAACATCCTCTCAACTTGCAGCTTTCCAGAGCTCCTCTAAACTCTATACTTTCTCCTGTCTTCCCAGGACTTGCACCTTTCCTTAGTAACCAGCTATTTAAATCTGATCTCAACAATACAAGGGACAGCTCTGAGAAATAGGAGGTTTTCCAAAGGAAGAAAGCTTCACAGTCGAGCACCGCCACCGGGCCAGACAAGCATTGCAAAGCTGTGATTAAGATGTAGAAGTGTGCAGCAAAACACAATTCCACCCCAAGTGGAAGGAACCAGCATGTTTTGGAAGGAATCACGCGCAGTTAGAAGTACAAAGGCATAAACAGGTGCAGTAAGGAGTGTCAGGAGAAAGTAAAAAAATAATAATACGTAATTAGTGTCAGGCTTAAGATCTGAATACCACATCAGGGAACGCTATATAAAAATAATCTTACCCCCAAAAAAAAATAATGGTAGAAAAAGCTTCACATCGTAAGAAATCAGTTGTGCGAACCGTGTAGAGAAGCTGACAGAGTCATAGAGCTGGAGAGGCTAATTTCCTGTTCCGCTGGGGAGACAGCCCTGATCAGCTGGACTTAATACAGCCTTCCCCATGGCAGCTGGGTCAAATAGTGGCCTACGCACTAGAAAATTGCCTGCCATGTGGATGAGTTTAGCACACAAGAAGCTGTGCAGTAAATAAACATGGTTAGCACGCTCACAAATAGATAGCGCGCTCAAGAGTTCAGCGACACATCCGGACAGAGGCGGCCACAGAGCTGCTGCACATCGGCTGACTCAGGGTAACGCCGTCATGGGACCGGTCCTTGGGGCCCACAAGCTGTTTCCTACATGTCAACAAAACATTTTAATAAGATCCACGCGTGCGAGGAACAAAACAGCATCGCTTCCTCGTAACTCTGCGTATGTACGGCAATCCTAATGGCAACGCTTTCAAAAAAAAGCGGCCCCAATTTAGAAGGCATCGCTGCAAGCTCTCCTGGCTGTAACACGCTGAAGCCCTGCCATGGCCTGCAGTAGCTTTTAAAAGCTGCTGCCTCTTTCCGGGTCTCGCTCACACGCAATATGCTCCTGACTCTCCAACCCTTTTTTCTGTTAGCAACCGTATCCGCCAACTTACGCTATCGCCCACGTGTTTTTTCAATGCCACTAATGAGTACCCCGGTGGATTAGGTTCTGGACTGCCCACTCATCTCTTACAAATTACCACAGATTTAAAAAAAAAGAAAAAAAACTATTACGGAGTCTATAAGGACATAAGCCTGGGTTTTACAGCCACCCTTGCCCTGGCTGAGTCAACAAGAAAGCACTCTACCTGACTAATTGGGAGTCACTCTGCCTTCTGACATTCGTGCCTTCAGCTCTTACGCCGAGCTACTCAGAGGAGGCTTGGGAATGTTTTAAATTATTGATGAAGATAGGAAACCTATCTCTGAAACGCCTTTGGCAAACTCTTAATATTCTGGGATTTGGCATCACAAAAGACAATGCTTCTCTCTCGCTCGCTCCTGCTCTTGATGCCTCTCACCCATTTACACTATAAAATTACAGTTTCTGATTAAGTCCATGTAGTATGAAGAGGCAAATGGAAAGTACATTGTTTATAGCTCTGAAAGCTTCTAGGTAATCCATCTTTGGCGCCAGAGTCTGCAAAGCCCTCCATTTGCAGAATTTTCATTGATGACAGGAGTCCTCAGAGAAGCTGACCCAAAGCAGTCGGTTGTCATAAACATATTGGATAATTATCTTAATTATTTATAATAGCACCAGTAAGCAAGCCAGCACTGAATGCACTGGTCCTGCCCTGGACAGCTCACATTTTAATCAGATGTGAACACAGTGTGCAAGACAGAGAGTGGGGATGACATACAGGCTGCCAGGTGAGTTTATTAATATTTTAGAAAAGGGTTCTTCAGTGAAGGAGTATTAGTGTTTTCAGACTCTGAGACATGAGAACGTTAAACCTGACCAAGCATTCCATGACAGACAACATTTTTTTCCGCATATATTTAAAGGGAACATATTCAAACATGACAAAGCCCTACAGAAATCTTCTAATTATTTTCTCTCAACTCACGTGGCTTCAGATTAGCTGCTTTGACTCAAGCTGCGTTGACTGTACCTTCAAAGTTAGCAAAGCTGAGTGAAATCTCCTTCAGAGAGTTTAGGACAAAGTTCCCAAATCCAGAAGGGTTAAGAGACTTGGCTCATTTTCATTTTACTTTGGTGGCTCAGGAGGAACATTGCTCACAAATGACACTGAGGGTGATATATAGGTATTAATTGCACCATCCTTTCTGAAAAAGCGCCAGCTACACTTGTCATTATCAATAACGTAAGAAAGCAGCTTGTCCAACTAATGGGCAATGTTTCACCACCACCTTTGAGGAAAGGAAAAGAAAAAGCTCTAGGGGAGAGCAAGAACCTGCCTGCAGTCAGATGGCAGCTTGGGGGCATGCCAGGAATGGGACCGACCTCTCTCGACTCCCACACCTGCACTCTTGTTGCCAGACATTGTTCTGCCATTCAATCAAGTTTCTTCAGGTTTTACCTGTAAACAGTCTCCCCAAGTCTGCCTAAAGATGTCACTGGCAATATGTGTATATATATCCACATCCATATATATTACACACATACACACGCAGAGTCTGCCTTTCTTCATAAAAAGGCTTCTACCTGGATAAGGGCACTTGACCATACTGAGAGCAGTGAAAGAGGTTGAATTTGTCTTTAACCTATGGATTTTGCAAGTGCTGACTGCCAAAACATGTTTTTTCAGCTGGTTGGTATACCGGTCATTCGTTAATAACCATTTTTTATTATCCATTAGTGTACATTAAGCTAAAAAAAAATGGATTTGGAGCAGGGATCCCATTCTTCTTGTTTTATCTAGTTTTCTTTTCCCAGAGGAAGTTTATATTTTTTCGTTCGAAAGGGATAGAATTACTGCAAAAGGGTCTGTCTGCACAAACAGACTTAGCTTTCTTTCCCTCCTCAACAGCTGGGTTATTATTAGAACTGGCAGAATAATTCATAATGAATAATTTGACACCTCTTTTTCCACACATATATCACAAGTTGCCCACATTTATTTGTTACTCCAAATTATTAACCGCAGACTTTCTGCCAATAATTCCCAAAGGGATATTAGTGATACAGTATCTTCCTTGTCCCCCCCATCAGGAAATCCCTTCATTAAAATCAGAGTGGGAAGCATTAATTACCCCTTATTTAAGGGTAATAACTCATCATCTGTAATCACTCCTCAGATAGATGCTAGTGTGATGACCCAAACTACTACAGAGTTTGAATTTAGCTTTGGATGCAGATGAAAATTCACTGCGAATATGAGGAAGAGCAGTTCCAGATTCTGGGTCATGTCCTTGTAAAAAGAAACTTCTGTTGGATTATGGTCTTTTCAAGACTGCCTGCATCCCGTGAGAGATCATTTCTGCCTTGTCTAAAAGACTCAGACAGGAGCCATCGAAGTCTTTAAGCCACTGAGCGTGATCATTGCACTGTGTAAGCTCTATTTTGAAAGGTTAAGTGGGACTTAAGCACTGAATAGACCTCGTTTTGGTGCCCAGAACACAGGTGAATATAGACCTTTGTGCATTTGGTGGCACGTTGCATACGTTCCCTTTTGTGGCCAGTTAGTTTTCATCTGTAGCAACATGGGTCAAACATAGCTCCGGGGACACATTTCTGCTAAGCTCCTAGGTAAATCAGCATGCAATTAGAAAAGACAGCCCACAAACACATCCATCGCACCTCCAACGTTGTATCTTCTCAGCAGAAAGACAAACACACATTTCTCCTTTGTCTGAAGGGTAGAGCTCACTCCAGCACCATGTCAGTGGTGCATATGAAAGAGAACCAACCGAGACAACTTCTACCTAGAGCAAGTACGCTGCAATTGAAAGCTTAGGACAGCCTCAGGTACCTAGTGGCATTAATATATGTTGAAACCACTCACAGAACACCCCAAGCAGGCTTGTAAGCCGAAGACAAACACCAGCAAATGTAAAAAACTGCTGGGTGCAATACCAAGCCTATGGCATACGGGTACAAATGCAATAACCAAATGCCCAGCCTAGAAACCACAAGAGCTCACAATCCACTGAGAGTTGCCTGTCACCAACCGTACAAAAGCTTTTAGTTATTTTAAGTTCAACAGGTGAGTTTAAACAACCTGTTTAACATAAAACAGAAGGCTAAAAACCACAAGTAAGCTAAACATATTGGCATTCTGGCACCTTATGCTGAATAATTCATACATAAGGTACTGCAGAAAAGAAACATATGGTTTTGGTCCACAGTGACTTTTTAAGCAGAACATTTAAGAACCAACCTCATAGTATGTGTCCAGCATTAAACGTCTTGTGCAGAGTCAAAAGAGATTAGCACAACTCCAGTCTACCTCCATCTTCACCATTTCCCATGGTGATTTATATTTCCTTATTTGTTTTATCCATGAAACAAACGAGGAACACTTACAAAATCACATCTAAGAGAAGATTTAAGTTGCTACCCAGGCTCCAGCACAACTGTGCCCACATGGGCTTAGCTCATTTTGACACACTAATGGCAGATGCAAATTTGATGTATTAGGAGACAAAAACTCTCAGAACTAAAGCCTCTCTTCCCAAGGTGGGCAGCAATTGCAGTCCAACCCGTCTGCAGAGGACTTGTCGTGCTACAGTCATCAGTGCATCAATTCTCTCCTTGGTTGTTCGGAATAGTGTCCCTTACTGAGCACCATATGCATGTCTGATAGCTGCCATTAAAAATCATCATTGCTCACACCAGAACTTCAAATACAGTCAGTGGAAAATAAACTCAGAATCCCAGCATGGTAACTGCTGGCAAATGAAGACTTTTAGCGCTATATTCAGCCAAAGTACACAGCTACTTTACTCTTGGCTAATGCTGCATCTTTTCTGAGACACCTAAACCTACGTGCAAAGTGACAGCATTGCTGCAGTTACATCTTTAATCACAGCAGTGGTTAAAAGCCAAAAGTAAGCTAAACATATTGGCATTCTGGCACCTTATGCTGAATAATTCGTACGTAAAGTGCTGTAGAGAAGAAACATATGTTCTTGGTCCAGAGTGACTTTACCATAAAATATTTAAGAATTAGCCTTGGACGTATACATTCTATAGCAACCCATTGGTGTGGTCAAAGTCTATCTGCACCTACATGTACTCATTCAGTGTGCTGACAGAGCACATGTATAGCAAAGATACAAATCCATATAGCAAATAATTTTTTTCCATGTTATTTGAACATTTTGAGCACTTCTTTCCAGCGGATCTGAATGGTAGCCCACAATGTTTCTCACGTGCACTATATGAAGCAACGTACAAAGCTGTTCTTCCTCTACAAACACAGCAATAAGGATGTCAGAATTTACCAGTCCTTCACAGCATCCAGCCTGACTTGTATGGTTTTACATTTCCACTCAAGGTCTTGAATCCAGAGTCATCACACAACAGAGCTCAGAATCAGGCCCAGTAAATCCGGAAACACACCCAGACACATGCACACACAGAAGAAACCTTTTTGGCATATCTATGAAGAATAGACCTTCCAAAAAAACATCCAGTATACAGATGAGCCCTCAAATTAGTAGAGAAAGCATGACGACTTCAGCAGAGGTGGCTGATGAAGAGACACACACATATACACCTCTGCCACCAATCGTGCTGCTAGGGCATTCATCAAGTTAAGTACCACGAGGAACAACACCTCTGATATCTCTTCATTTGGGGCTCCAGTAAATGAGGCACTAGATTAGGCCTGACAGAGGCCTAATGCAGCTTGAGCTTTTCCTGGTGTAATTAATTGGAACCTCGCCAGCTTGACAAATTGGAATGATGAATCTATCTTGTATGAATGGGAAAAAAAAATGCATAATCAGTCAAAGATTTAGTTAAGACAGCTTCTCTCTGACTCCCTGCCATAGCTAAATCCATTAAGGCGAGGAAACATCACTTTAGGAAAAGGCACTGCTCTCCGTATGTTCAATTTATAACTTTTTGTTCTTGAATTTAATGGAGCAGTCAACCTGGACAGATTTGACTTTGGAGGGGTGAGGAAGGGGGAGGTGGGAAAGGTGGTTTTATTTTTAGCATTCTAATCTTCCATGCTCCTGGATCGTCAGGGAAGGAAAATCGTCGCTTCAGTCTGAACGTGTATTCGTGGTTTTGTAATTTAAATCGCGGGGTTGCATGAGGGAATCTAATAAGAGCGCCCCACGTACTTTGCCACCAAGCTGATTTTGTGATAAAACTTGCTTGTCAAGTTTGTCCCCTACTCACTTGTTTAATTGCTGGTAACATTTAGGCTCCACACAATGTGATAGATTGACTGCTCTGCCAGCACTGCTTTTTCCTCCCTAATTACCAGCTAGTTGTGAAGGCCCTTTCCTGACACATGTAATGGGGAGGCAGAGGGAAAACAGGTTTGCTTACTTTTAAAGTCTATTTGTATCATTCAGCAATTATTTCCCATATATTTAATTTAAACCATGTGCCTCCCCCTCCCCATCTCGCTAGTTCAGCCATAAGGCTTGAATGTTGAAAAGTCGCTTCAGCAGCTAATACCCCTACTTGCACTGAATGTTTAGAGAAACTTTACATTTCCTCTTCAAGGCCACGGGTTGCAAAATAAGTTATTTACACACTGCAGAAGAAATGCTCCTCGGGTAAGTGAGAGCTGACAATGATGGTTTAGGTTTCAAACAATCCCGAATCCCTCGTTGGCTCACACATGCTACAGTGCTAGGCAAATGTTTAGCTGACATAATGCAAACGATCGGCTGTAGATTTATTTGACAAACAGTTGAGCAGACAGCCCTATGCCGCACTCACTCGTACCCCACACAACCCCACCGGAGCCAGGAGGATTTTGCTGGCGTGGACGAGAGCAGAATTAGACCCAAAGAGCGCTGTTCGCACACTGAGCCCCTCGCTTCTGGCCACCAGCCAGCCTGCCAGCCACATTTAAATAAGCCACCTGCTGAGTAGGGAGTTTAAAGACTTAAGTGCTCGGGAGAGCTTTAGCTGAAAAGTATATTGAACTTCTGCAAGAAGGCGTGAAGTGACAGGATTTCAGCGACAAGGAGTATGAGAGGCCGTATCACGGTCCTAACCTCAGGTTCCAGGGCACACACACAGAACTGTGCTCGGGCTGCTCCCCTACCTTGCCAACGCTATCAAAAATACATAGGGGAGAAGCTCTGCCCAGAGACCACTATTAAACACGTTCCAAGAAGTGAGCTATACACAGCAGACGCTCAAATTTATTTTCTTTGATATACCTAATAGTGTTATAGAATGGGAATGCTTATGCAGAACACATCATTTCCTGCTGCTTAAAGATTGTTGTGATTTTATTGCTCAGAAGAACTGGGTTAGCAGCACAAGGGACAGAAGTCCTTTCCCACTGCAATCGCCTTGCCACTAAGCCTCGTCTAAGGCACCTCGTGATCCCTCTCCACTCGCTTCCCGGCTCCTCGCTGACATTAACCAAGTTGTCTTTAAGCACCTAGATGTTGAAACGAGGCTTCACTCTTTCCACTGCTGATTATGTGTGAAAAAAATAACAACTTTCTGTTATTACCAATCTGGTGACAAAAACTTCCCCAAAAGAGAGAGACTGAAGAAAGTGACAGAAAGGCAAGCAATTCTGCTGCGCCAGTCTGTAACAACAGCAGATTGCAGGAGTGTTATTTGGCTCTTTCTTAGCCCCAAATTGTTCAAATCAAATCTACCCAAGTTATAGCTGCACAGACCACTGGGAGAGAGGCTCGCTCAGCGGCAGCCCCTCCAGCAGTCAGGCTCTCCAACCAGACTGCTTTTCCTTTGAACTTCAGACGAGCACACCTGATGCATCGCATCCACCTCGGTAATCCAGGGACACAGCCACACTCTTTTCTCATTTACACTATTACTTCTTAACTTTTCTCCTTCTCTTTGTTCAGAAAGCCCTGATACCAGTGGAAACCAGCAGTTTATTTTTTATTTCTTTACCCTCAAACTGTCACACGAATGCCTTCTGACTTTGGTGGTGATCCAGAGGTTGCGATGTCACGTTCAGCAGCTGATTCACAGGCCATTACTCACACGACTGCCATTCCCCTTTTAACCTCCCCAGCCTGGGTTTAAAAAACAAATATCCCCTTAGCTATCTTGCTAAGGACCACTTTGAAAACTTAATTCAAATAAAAAGATGTTATTTTTGGCGTGGAAGAGCTCTTATTTAGATATAGGAGAACATGACAAGTAAATTTAATGGCAAACGCCTTGAACCCTCACTCATTACGGTACAACATGGCAGTTCTGTGCCATCTAGGGGTTAATGATTAGCCAACAAAAGAGATGCAGCCAAGCAATCTATCCAATATTACAGCAATGTATTTGCCACAGGAGGTCCTCCTGTTCCAAGGGGCTCTGCAGGCATGGTCCAGGAGTGATTTGCATACCAGGTCACCTTATTTCTGATCACATCTCAGCCCCTGCCCCGACGGTGGGAAGAACGTGCCCATCGCTCGCTGCATCCTGCAGTTTGCCAGCTGGGATTTGTCCCATGCTTAACAGACAGAACAACCAAGGTCAGCTGTGGGCTGCTTTACCATAACACTTGGAACCTCAGGAGGTTCCAGAGACTATGAAAGTAACCTGTGAGGCTGTGCTGTTTGTGCATACACACACCCCCTGTGCAGCACCGCCCGGCAAATCCGCATGCACACCCAGCACCTGCCTTGCCCTTAGCTCACTCTTGATGCAATCACAGAAATATGCTAAAACACACAACCTGCAAAACAGAGGTCTGAGTTTGAAACATCCCTGTGTCTGGGTGTTTGGCTCCAAAGGGTATTTCAGCCTGTTAAAACTGTAGGAATTTCAATTCAGGCTTTGAGTTCATTTTTTCTCTAACACCACATTCCCAAACCCTCGTGCACATACACACACCTGCCCCTTGTCCAGGTTTCTTTTTCATCCGTATATATATATATATATATATATATATATATATATTTAAGCTATCCTTTCTATGCAAGGAAAATCTGTCTCTTCCTAGTCATGTCCCTATTACAGAAGATCCTATTCCAATAAATGATTGGTACATGCAGAATGCATTAAAATGAATTATAATAGCAATCCGATCCCCAGTGCCTTGGCAGAACCTTTCTGTCACAGGTGACAGCTGGTTCCCTTGGGTTTAGCTGTGGAGAGAGAGCACCAGACCTCAAAACTTAATCCAGTAACTTTGTACAAACCTGACCAAGTACAAGGAGCATTCAGCTTTTCCACTATCCCTGCACTAGCGAAGGCATACCTCAAAGGCTGTTCAACAAGCTGGCATATGCAACTTCATCTCAAATAAATGTAAATGCATTTTTCCATATATTATGTGATTACAGCCTCTATCTGCCTATGGTGCTATGTTTTATTACAGGCCACCAGAAATAATTAGCTGGTGACCCAGAAAACTGATATATAAAATCCTTTTAATCACCAATATGGCTTTCAATTATATAGTGTAAACTTATTAACCTTTTTAACTGCTGAGATTTGATTTATGGAATTCCAGCTGCATTAACATTACAGGAGGAGATAGAAAGTGTCTTGTATGACACGTTGGGATTAACAACTGATAGCTGGCTTTGCCATCACAGAGTCTCACAGAGCAAAGGCAGCATCCTGCAAGTCTCCAGGGGCTCATTTCCATCAGAGCTACGTTAAAAGTTTGGTCTGTGGAGTGAGAGCGTGTAATTTCTGTCACTTCATATACAAACCTGAACACACAGGCCAGTTACGGCTTTCAGAAAGAGCAGGGGCTGTGTGAGCACTGGCTGCATTCATAAACAGGAAGAGCAAAGATACGGCTGCTTTTGTACCTCTCCTTACTCGCGTCATCAGAAATGCTTTTATATTGAATTTGGTGAATTCTGCTGCACGGGAATGCTAAACAGCCACTTTATTCAAACAAAGGTTGCATACAGAGGGAAGAGCTACTTGTTTGTAGAAGACAATTTTCAGATGTGTTCTCCTTTCATTTTAACTAGTCAGATACTTCCCCTTTTTAGTTGTAGTAGATTTTTTTTTCTGGAAACCAGAGAGTTCCCAGAAATTCATGGATTGGTCTCAGAGGAATTGTTCACTTCCTCCTGGTACTGAAACAGCAGTTAGTGCTTTGTTCAGTCTCAGGCATTCCTGGTTATCTTCCTATGGGGCTGTGTTCCTAGAGATAACGCAGAGATCATCAGGAGAGACAAAGAGGTCTCAGTAAAGTCCTGCTAATTAAAAAAACAAATTGCTAATCTGAGCTAGATGATGCATCAAGATCCAATAAAAGATACAGGCACCCAAAAGCTAAATACTATAAGTACTACGTCATACCAGACCTGATTGATTCAGCCAAGGATGGGAAGCCACGTATTTCTAGCCCACACACGTGATTTCATACAAGCTTGAAGAACATACAGAGAAATAACGGATCTTGCCATAACTTCTGTTAGCTGCTCCCCTCCTATTTCTCAATGGCTCGTTACTTGTTGTTTAATGACAATAAAATAGAATAGCAATGTTCTGTAAGATCATTTCTGCTGTGAACATCTAATTACCTTTTTTAGTCCCAGCAGGACTAAAAATTAATAGATTTGGGTAAAATTTTGCAAATAAATATCAGTTTTCAATTTTCAAATCTTACCCTTTTTCAATCTTAAGAAGTATTTTACAGTTAATCTACCTTTCAGGAATTTTTAATGCACAAACATCCCCAAATGGCACAGAATAGCAAGGTGAAATAACCAACATTCCACACAAACTGGGGGGAAGTCATCATTCACGTGGGTTTTTGTTCTTCAAATCTGAAAAGCTTTGAAAGCCCCAGCAAAGAGAGGCTCTGTGGGTAGGTGCTTTGACAGCCCGCGTAACAGCCATCATCTTTATAGAAGGGAAATGCCAACATTTGCCATCATCTTTCTGAGAATTAAACGTTGATGAATGAGACACAATTTCCCCCATCTGCAAAACAGGCAACCCAGTCCCCTTTGAGCAGTCCTCAGGTCACTGTTTCAGTAGATTTTCACCTTCGCAGAAGCATTTCACTGCAACCCACACACTGGGTAAAGACCCCCAGCCAGATTCAGACCGCCTGGCTCATACCTGGACATCCAGCAGGTGCATGCCAAGGTCAGCTCTGACGTCTCCTCCACAAGGCACAATTCTGTGTGCAGCAGAACAGCACATGTTACCGCCATCCAACCCACGCCGCCTCCTCTGAGTGCTAATAAGGCCCGTCACAGGGACGGCGAGATTTTAAGCATATTCTGTGAAACAAGGAGAATAAAAATCAATGACACTACATAATCCAGTCAGTGCCTTCCTTTGCTCACAAATCTTCATTTGTTCAGCTGAGAAAATTATGAACTGTCTCGCTCTAATACAGTAAAGGCGGTCAATGACAATTACAGCACAAAGAGTGATAGAGATGGTGCTACGATTCTGGGATATTCTCTTCTCCTGAAGACCATTTATAATTTTTAATAAAAATGGTAACGCTTTATGATAAGTGGACATCATTTAATGCTCAATTACTATGAAATTCCTTGGGAAATATATATTAAATGCAGCAGCTCTGTATTCATACCAGGAAGGTTCCTTGAGATTGATGTTATCACAGCGAATACTAGGGGAATGTCAAGTCCAACATTCAATATTCTCACCCTCTAGGTCAGGTATCCTTTCTTCCCCTACCCTGACGTTTGAGATGAGTCCTTATCTACTCAGAGAAGAGCCCCATGAATTACATATGTGCTGCATTTAAAATAATAATTTTGCAACACAGACCAACAAGGTCTTCAGCAGTGATTAACTGAGACACATCTGAATAACACGGAAAGGTACAGCTCCTAAACGAACAATTTTCTCTTGATGGCCAACAGGTTTCTAAACCCCTACATTTATAAAGGAAACATTACCACAGAGAAAACATAAAACCTTTACAGCAGAACTACCTTCTCTTTAACTTACCAAAGGTTTCTCTTAGCAAGAAAAATATCCTAAGCTTTATCCTCCATATGAAGAGAGAATTACATCACCACTTCCTTTGTTCTACCTTACCACCAGAGTTCACTACAAACACCTGAGTCCTCAGCCTTGCTGAGCCCAGGTGGGACTCCTCAGCATGGCAGAACCTCCCCGATCCCCTACAGCTGCCCGCAGTTATGCTTTCGGCCACAGATGTCAGTGCTGTGAATCACCACGGCTCTCTCCTGGCAGGTTGAGGGAAAACTTGTTTGTCCCCGAGGTATTTGGGAGGGAATGCAAAGGGGATGTGATCAGTGAAGCAGCAAATTGAACCCTAGCAATGGATGGCCAGACCTTGCTGAAGAAGCCTTAACCCAGAGGCTCCCACGCTTTGTTCAGCCCCAATCTCTGTTAGCAGCAGAAACAACAAAAATGGCTGGACTTGGTTTGGGAGATGCTTTAGGGAAGCTGAATCTGAGAAAATCCTTTCTTCCTAGACATATCCGCAGCCAGGGTTGTTATCTGAATGCAGTCCTTAACTCTGGATGTCATATCTGTCGCCTGAGGGTGGTAGGTAGCTACCTGGCCTCTGTGGGGACAGGGTGCTGCCACTCGGGTGCTGCCCTGCTCACCCCGCGGTGCAGCCTGACAAGATTAGATGAGACGTGAAAGACGCAGGTGTCAGGCACAGGTCGCGGGAGCCTTCAGTTTGCAACACTGCTAGGATCCAAAGACAAATGTAAAGCAGCACATCTCTTCCCAGGTAATAAATACCATCAGCGGCTACTTAGCGACTTAGGAAAAAGCAACAGCATTTGGAGAAGGGGGGCATCCTGAGTGCTCTGCTAGAACATCCTTCCATTTCACCTTAAATCATATTTTGCATCTTCTGCTGTAATGCTATTTATCCCAGACCTCCGGGCAGCTTAGACACCTGGCATAATAGCCCATTAATTACTTCAGCATGGGAAATAAATTTTAATATCTTTCTCTTTGATGCTAATTACTAACCACTTCACACATCCATACGCTGATTCTCCAACTGCCTCTTCAGTACCTCAAGCAAATACCCACATCAGTGGTTCATCCTTCTTCTTTCTAGATACAACAGGCTTTATTTTACAGTCTGACTTTAATTGACACTTCCCTCAGTTCTGGGTGGCACGTGATCATGTTTGCACCCTCATCCAGGGTCAGCGGTTCGTTTAGGAACTCGGGATAAGGTGTTTATATTTTGCTGCACTCATGTTCTCATCCTGTTAAAGGTGATTACAACATCAAGTTTTGTCCAGTGCTTCGGTCTCTGCAGATGAAAGATGTTATAAGGTATAATGGTGGTAGGTCAGCACTTTCAATAAGCATCCATCTGTAAACAAGTCCCTTAAAATACTGCAGCAGTGTGAAAGGAAGCTGCATCCTAATTGGGTATCGTGAAAAGCCATAGGGCTTATAAATATAATGTGTAGGTTATCTGTCTTGCCAAAAAAGAGGAGGTTTGTTACATGAAGGACACATTATACTTTTCCTATGATTCAGCATGGTAAGTAGTCATTCCTAATTGGCTTACAGCTTAGTATGAAATATTAGGATGCCACACAACGTGATGACACAGCTGGATTCCTAAGGGAAGCCAAAGGGTGATCTGAGAACAGAAGAGGGACAAGAGCAGATGCAGATCTGGAAAAAAAAAATAGTTGCAGCTTACAGAGTAGCATGTCATTCTTTATCCTCCTCCACCCGTGTACAGCATGCTGCGTACAGCACGCTGCTCTCCCAGTAGAAAAGCAGGAGACTTGTCATTTCAGAGTTCCTAAATAAAACGTGGGAGAAAAATGTGATTGCTGGGCGTATTGGAACAGGAAGAGGCAGGCAGGCTGAATAAATCTGGCCAATAGCTGCCTCATCATGAAAAAATATACTGCACAAATTTCATCTCTTTGTGCACCGAATGATGATTTCCTCGAATTTATTCTTGACTGAAAAGTACTTGCCAAATTACCTATTCAAACAGTCCGCGGGTCACTCACAGAAGTTTGGCATTCAGGAGACAAGCAGTTTGACTAGGCACCCAGGTCGGCTGCCGGGGGCTCGATTCCTGGTCCTGGCCTCAATTCAGGAAGGTAATTAAACAGCTGCCCACCTGAAGTCAATAGGGCTATTCACATGAACTTAAGTGCTGCAGACACCAGGCTGAGGGGAATAGGCTTCTCAGGGGGAGATTTTTGCTGCAAATACTAGTGCTAATTCGAAATTCACTTTCTACAAAGTCCTCCTGCAGTCAGCTGAAATTAGCTATATCCACTGTTGTGCCTGCCAGGAAACTTGATAGAATATTGCCCAAAGTGAACATAAAGGAGAAATAAACACAGCAGAAATTAATAACAGGAGTTCAGACCAGTAGGTTGCAGAAGATGTGTTATAAATTTCATCCAGCTGTAATGCAAATTCTGCCAAATGAGTGGGAACATCTCCCTTTTTATATCACTGTCTCACTACATATTAATAGCAACCAGTTACTGATGCGGTACTAAAATATTAATGATATGGTCATAAACCTGAATCAGTGCCTAACTTGGCAGAACAACATAGGGCGACTTTTCAATCACGTGCAAACAAAACCAGTTTTCAGAAACCATTTTGTTACTGCGAGACCATGTGAGCAGAAGTAATTGCATGGCTATTTTAGGCACAGAAATTGTTAGTCTTCCTTGGAAAATCAACAGCCCCATTGAGGTGTACAGTATGGATGCCCAGATATTCATGCAAGGCTGAGAGAATGGCAAACCAGGCAGAAACAAAGTTCATGCAATTAATTAGTAAGATTTCATCTGTGATTTCATCTGCAGCTGGTATTAGTGACTTTTATATGTACATTAGAGAGAATAGCCTCAAGCCCCCAGGGACTGATTGTTTCAGCAGGATTTAGCTCTTTGTTCTGGACTGAGCTGGAATATGCTTCCCAAGTAATGCAAGACATTGAAAGCAAAACCCAGAGCATTTGCACTTGCCTGATATAAGAGCAGGTGAATGTGTCAGCTCTGCACTGGGTCATCTTTGAACACAACAGAAATTTGGGGATGTTAAGCGGATTTAAAAGAGGCTTCTCTTGCTATGGCTCCTTTTATATTTTCCAGCCCACTACCCAAGCCACCCTACTCAGGATGGGGTAACACCAGCTTAACAAGGCAGTCTTTGGGATGCTTGATTACATCTGTAAAAAAGAAATGTCTTGACATCCCCTTGCCTTTCACTTTACCTATGTTCCAGCAGAACTCAGCTGGTCCGTTTTATTATTCACATTTGTCCCTTTCTATGAACATGGGGCCATATATCTATACCTTTCAAACACCTTTAATTGCAGACACAAATTAAGGCAAGGAAGGATAAGCACAGAAGGACTCTGTGTACAATTCCCAATAGCCGCTAGCACCCTGGGAACAGCCTGTCCTGATCAAAGGTGCTAGAATGCTGACAAAATATTTTATTTATACATTTCCACAGGGCACAGCTAATGGCTTACTTCCCCTGCCCCGTCACAAGAGGCACTGGAGGATACTCATATAGCCAACATTTTATGGAGGTGTATCACACTAAGCCAAGGTCTTTGCTTAAAAGAAAGGTCTTTCACTGCTTCTTCTCAGAGTCATCAGTGCGTAAGTAAGCTGATTTTGGTCATGACTAACAGAATTTGCAGAGAATGGCATGAAATTCATTGTGTCACAAAAAAGAAAGGCCCTTTCCTTCTAGATTTCTATTGCCATCACATAAATGAGGGCCCAAAATACCACCAAGACATCACTTTACATGTTGTTGGTCTCTGGGAGGCAGGTCTGACCAGTGAGACAACGTCGTTATTATTTGCTGACCAGAGCTGCTGCAGCCACATAGAGCAATGATAATCTTTCTTCATTATATCTACAAGTAGATGTCATCAAGGTGTGACTGACAGAGTGAGTGATCATAGGTTTTCCAGTGCTCTCAAATCCATTGGCTCCTTGTTTATTAATGACAGTTGAAATTGTAGCATTGCTTCTGCTCAGGTGGGAGACGGCAGACATTTACCTGATTGACACCTGTCATTAGCAAGTTTTCTCAAACAACTGAAGTGGTAAATAATGCAGTCTTACTGCAAACCGAAATGGCTGTGGTTTACAGGTTACCAAAGCAGGAGAAAAAATCCACATTCTGAAACTTCTAGTGAAACACTGGAACTGCAGAGAGCAGTAGGAGAACCTCTAGGCAGTCATTCATTGCTGATCTCAAATAACCAGCTTCCAGCTCCTAACAGAATGAGTGGCAATTGTAGTATTTCACAGCTCCTTCCCACAACAAAACAATCAGCATTAGTGGAGCACCAAGAAGACAATTATACCTCCAAACATAGCTACTCCTTGGACAAAGTCCATGGCCTGCATTGGCACCATGATAAATCTGCATCTTACAACTGTAAAGAGCAGCTCCCACAACATCTCCCACATCTAAAGCCTACTCCAGAAAATAAAATGAAATCCTCTCTTGGAAGAAGACAAGTCAAACATAACTCATTCCTTTATTCTTTTTCTCTCTTACCATGCTTTACAGATGATTGTTTCATCTCATTCTTCTGTTTTGAGGAAAGACCTTTCTAAATCCTCAGGCAATATTCAGAGCAGGCAGATTTTTCTTTGAGTGTTCAAGGCTGATCTGATCAATTAAAAAAAAGAAGGTTACAGTACATTTTAAACCAAATACTCCATAGTATACGATCTCTGAGGTCATTTTATAAGAAAAAATATTTTCTGTCAGCAAGTAAATGCAAAAAAAATGGTAATGGGGATTCAGCACAAACCCCTTTCTCATGTGTCCTGTGGGGTTTCCGGCATTGTTCTCTCTGTTAAAATGGTTTAAAATGCAAGGGTAACGCTGCTGAAGTCCTGAACATGCGAGTTTTGTTCTCTGGATGGAAACTAAGTGTTGCAAATCACACAAAATTCTTCCAAGCTGTTTCGTCTCCCCACATTTGTCTCCATTTTCCCTTGTGAAAGCTACGAATCCTCTCCAGCCCCAGACTTCCTCCCAGCATGTGACGCACAACAGGGCCCCACAATCTTATCTGAAGCTTTTTGTGCCCAGCTGCAAAGTAAACTTTCTGCACTACTGCAACTCCCTTACAGGGTTTAGAGTCTCTCTTTGCAATAGAAAATTTCCAGTGCAGTACAACTGCTTCCACGAGGTGAGTGTTCCCTAAGGCCTCGGGAATCGGCGCTGACATAACGTGAAATTTGCTTCCCCCTTTACCAACTCTGGCTAAATAAACTCATCTTCTGTACAGTAGGACACACTTCATTTTCCTGTCCTTCATTTTCTTCTCCCTCTTGATTCCAAAAGGAGACCACATAGACCAACCATCACAGCCAATTTGATTTCCAATTTTCTGGGCAGCTTTGCAATCACACTCCATTTGTCACCTGAATGCAGTATCGAATTTGCAGCCTGGGTGTGAATGAATCCTGGAATTATCTCCCCTGGACAAGACACCAAAGCAATTCAAAAGCAAGTAAACAGAATGCAGAAATACCCCTGAATAGGATTACTCAGGTTTCTAAATCCTAATCCTGTTACTTCAGCAGCTATCCATTTCTCTTTTCCTTCTTCCCTTCTGGCTAATATTTTCCTACCCAGAACTCAGCTCAGTATTGCCACAACAATCTGATATATTCTGTAAAGTTTCTAGGGCTGCAGGAACATTTAAAGCTCGGCAAGCTCTATCGTAACACCAAAATACGTTCTTGACAGCCACTGACCCCAAAAGCTGATGTGATCAAATGCATCCCCCCATGAAAGAAAGAATAAGACCGTAATAAGTTTTACTATTTTAAGGAAAATAAATCCTAATCCTTTGCCTTTCTGTGGTATTCCTCTAATTGCTGTTTCCTTACACATTCAAACATCCACAATTCGGTCCCGTTGTCTGAATGTCACTTGGAATCAAATCAGTGTTGCGGATACAACGTCTTTGAACCTTTTAGTCCAGCTGTGAACTTTGGGCTTAATCCTTTAGGGCGTCCTTGTCTAGCAAGCTTTAATGTATATTAAATTTTCTAAAAGGAGAGTGAAAGTGGTCAAAGCAAGCTAGTGCAAGATTCTGTGTTTCATAAATTAATAAGCATCACCAACTGCATTGCTTGACCCTTTCAACTCTGTGAAATTAATATAAGTAGACAACCAAAGTGCACTCGGCCCCTGAAGAGCCTTGGAAGTTCACTTAAGCAATCCAAGTTTCCTTAAAGTTTTATAAGCCAGCTTTTAAAGCGAGTCCTTTGTACTTATTACTGGTGACAGTGAGCATTACAACGGCCAATGAACCTTTGCTGACTTCCGACCCCAATATGGTAGAGCACAGTTATCAAGGGAAATATCAGAATCAGAGCTTGTATATTACATTGAGGTCCTGACTCTTGAAAGAGCCCCCTGTAGACTCTTCAGAGTATGTCAGTGAAATAAACAGCTAATATTCTCAGACATCTACTTATGATGTACTGATATTATTGTTTACTTAAGCGCTTTTGGCATAGTAAACCCCCACCCCCAACAAAAGGGGAAGCCTCTTAAGAGGAAAGCTGTGGCACTGCCCGTTCCCTTGCAGTAAGACGATATTTTAAGATCTTTTATTTAGCCCGGAAAAACACCCCACTTGGTGGTGGTGAGTCAAGCAACACTAAGTCTTCATCTTAAGCGATTAATGGATTTAAATTATTAACTGGCATTAGGTAGGCATGGTGAGGAATACATGGTCTTCTCTTAGCCCTCTGCGCGGGGTGAGGCTGCCTTGAACAATGAGGGAAATGTGTATCCACACCTACTGCGCCTTGGCATTAATTTTGCAGTCACTTGTAAGACTTGAGTTAGCTTCCTGTAGAAATAAGATATCCCACCCTTGCCAGCTGATTATATTTTTCATAATGTAAAAGGTTCTTGCTGAATTATTCAGGTGTTTTTCCCACTGCTTAAAAAAAAAAAAAAAAAAAAGGAAAAAAGAAAAAAAAAAGGAGAGAGACAGAAAAGCTAAGGCAGGCTCTTCATAGGTACCTTGGAATAAAGAGGCTGACATGCAGTTGTGCCCAGTATTAATAATCATTGTTGGGCTGTAAAGCCCAATTAATGACAATGCTTAAGGTAATTTTTTTCTGAATGGCAAGTTGAATTTCTAAAACCAGGCGGGTGATGAGAAATCACAGAGATTGTCTGCTGAAGGACATCAAACTCTTATTGCAGGTATTCCCCTCCCTCAGCAGTGAAGTCAGGGAGGGCACGTGTTGTCTTTTCTCTCTAGCTATTTAGAAATTTGGGTGAAGCTTTTGGGGATATTTTGTGACACTGGTTTCCATTTCTTCAACTCATTTGTCTGCCTAGATCTAGACACCGACAGAGACAACAACATCATTGCATGGAGAAAACAAATACTTAAACAGAACATACACACTTTATATGTACGCCATAACCAATCATACATGAGAAATTAAACCCACATAGGAAGCAGAATTCAACTCTCAGGAAATAACTGCTGAAATTTCTTACCAGAAACAGAGAGAGCAAGAAGAGGCTGGAAAAATGAGGTACTTTCGATGAATGTGGCTCACAGATTCTATGTAAAATGAACGTTAACAGGGACAGGCTGGCGGCAGGGTTGCAGTCCCTGCCAGGCAAACGCTTCCTTAAGAACAGCGAAGTTCATTTAGCAACTTCCTGATTATTAGATAGAAATTGGACCATAACTGAACCTTGAAATATTTTGAGTCTATTCTGAAGCATGTTGTTCCAATTCAGGTTTCTGTGAGTGTAACCAGGCAATGATTTTTGAAAATGGAATCACATGGCTTGGTCATTATTGATAATGCAGCTAATCCGAATTGGTTTCCTTATATCCATTGCCACCCACAGTTATATTAGTTGTTTAACTGAATGGCCTAATACTGAAGGAAAATGGGCTATATTCAAATGAATCCCATGCGCTGGCTGGCCAAATAATTTAAGGGGCCACTCTAGAGCAGCATAAGAAGGCAAATTACAAAACTTTTTGCATAAGAGAAAATGATTTCTACATTTAGGACTGCCTCATTTGAAATCCAGTCACTGACAGGCCTGCTGGTTGCTGCCTTTTCTCAGAGCTAATACTCTTGCTGCTTGCAAGCAGATCACCAGCAGGTGCCAGGAGGCAATATCCATCAAGGCACAGAACGGGGCATTTTTTAAAGGCGGTGACAAAGGAGGTCTGTGTTCCCTTCCAAGGAGTGAAAGCCAACTTTGTAAATCCTGGTTTCTGGTTTTCTACCTGAACTTCTGAAGAAGGCTCTGGTAAATGCTCAGTTAGAACTGGTAAAATACACTCTGCATAAGCAACAAAGTGTTTAGCTCCTCACTAGCTCTCTTCTCCAGAGAACCATCTGTGTAACTCTACCTGCAGTGGAAGCCAGACACATCTCTCCCAGCTAGGAAGATGCTTCCCTTGGAACAGTTCAGCTTTGGAGAATTTACAGGAGTTTGGAGATAGGACATTAATTTGTTTTCCACCTTTCCTCAGAAGATTTCCAGGCTTACAGAGCTGATGAATGAGCACTGTCTGTGCAGATCCCATATTCATCCAGGCCTGGGACCCGTCTTTGTCTTTTGGCTCCCTGGATCAGAAAAGCTCGCTGGGTCTGGGGGATCCCAGAACTGCCATCCCACTCACTCGGGTCTTCTGCAGAGCACGTCTCGTTAGCTAGCTGGAAAGGAAAAGCCCCTTTTATCAAACCCCTGGGGCTAACTCATATTGAAAATAATCTGTTCTTAGCACTATTCGAGGCAGGCTTTCAAATGATGAATGAAGAAGAACATTCTCTGTTGCAGAGTTTTCTTTGTTTTTCAAACAAAAGTGTGAGTTTGTGATCTCTGAAATCCCAGTACTAGGAGCACTGTCACTTTCCACTGAACTTGCCACTGTTTTCTTATGCAGAAGCCTGAATGTCTTGAAAAAGAAAAATACACATTTGTTTGTTATCCTGGAAATATATGTTGAGAGTATTTCCCTAACTACGGTAATTAACTTGGGGTCCACAGCTACATTTTATTTCTTCGGACAGCATCTAGTACCAAATGCAGCAACCCTGACTGTCCATGAACACTTCAGCCACACAAACAACTTTATAATAATGTGAAGTAGCCAAGGTATGCCTGCCTGCCTTCATGCACTGGTTTTCAGTACGTGCTCGTACATGTTCTCTTTGAAATGTCTGTGTTTGTGTTTTTTTTTCCCTTTTCTTTTTTATTTTTAACTTTTCTAATGTTTTGGAGTGCTTCTTCTCTTTCAGGTTTAGTAAATTTTCAGCTGGGTTTCATTATCTCTTGGGAAGAACAGAGATGAAATGTAATTAAAATGTTTATAGTTTCCAGTTTCAAGGCAACTTTTCCTAAATACAAACAAATAAATAAATAAAATAAAATGGAAACATGAAAATAGGCTTTGATCAAGTGCTCAAAAATTTCAGTCGCTAAAGAATGCTAGTGTGTTATTAACAGTTTCAAACGTGTTTAACCAGAAGCTGGTACAATTTTTTTTGAAACAGCAAACCCTTTTCTATTTTATCAGTGAAGCTTATTAAAAGAAAAATCTAATAAATGAATAGGAAAAATGCTCTAGTGAGACTAACAATTAAAACTACAAATACTGCACTTGGATCAGGAACTTCCATTTCCATGGTAAGTGAATATTAATTTCAAGGATATAACTTAGTTGCTGCAGCGTTACATATATCGTATGTTGTACATTACATTGTACAAACTACTTCTAATGAGAACAAATACCGCCGGTCCAGTCCCTCAAAGACTTCCAGACACATAACCCCTACTGATTTCCCCTGAACCATTTCACTTGAGGGTGCAAGCACAATTTGCTTGCTTAGAGCTAGATCAGGAACCTCTGTGCAGCACTGCCTTCTGATACAAAGATATGCTGTGGTCCTTCCAGCTACTGCGGTCGTCACCGTTTTATGGTTATATATACCTCGCCTGTCACAGCTCTGGGGTCCCACCTTCCAGCCTTGCACCTAGAGGACACCATGTCCCCTCTGCATCACCGATGGTCTTCACTTCCAGCCTCCTGCCTCCAAGAGGGGCCAAAAGGGGAAATCCTGCCTAATCAGCTGTGGCCACGACGGAAAGCAATTGCCATTTCCCACTTGTAGAAGTGTGTTTCTCTTCAGGTGTCTGTCTGCTTTGATCTGGGTGTACACCTGCCCGAGGGAATGGAGTCCGACATCAGCCTCCCTGGGGGTGAGATGGAAATGGCTTCAGGGTAGCCCTCATGATTCTTTTCTGCCAGCTAAGGGAAGGTTTAAAATGGGTGAAGTTGGACCTCAGCATGTCCCTAACTGTTGAAATTAAAGCATAAGAGAGGGGCTAAACCTTCAACCACTAGAAAAAAGGTCTGGTATTAGCTTTCAGCTATGCCAAATAAAGTCTAATTAATCCATTCCTGCCCAGGTAAGCCTTCAGCCCAGCTCTCCCTTTGGGCTATTTGTCTCCATTAGACACTGCAGCAAATTCAAATATTGCATTAGCCCCCAAAAGAAACCCGTCCTACACAGCCCAAACACACTGCATCCCCCACAAAGGAAGGAGACTTTTCCACAGCTCCAGAAATATTCATTTGACAGTTTCTCCTTCCTAGGCTACAGCTCTAGTAATTGATCTGTTCTATTATTTTTCCCCATTCTTTCTCTCTTACATTTAAATATGTCCTTCATATTTCTGGAGCTTTTTTTTTTTTTCCCCAGCCTGTATCTCCACTGTTACATTATTTTTCATCTCTGTCCTCTATTTTTCAAGTGTGAAAAGGGTGCTCTGTTCTCTAATATTCACTTCTTTTTTTTTATTCTGCAAGTACTTTCTTTCCCATCTGTAACAGCCCCTAATATGCACCTCCATTCGATTTTACTTACCCAGCTTGAAACCCTCTCATTCTAATTACCTTTTCAGTTTTCTTCTATTTCTCCCTTGAGATGTCTCAATTAGTGTACTTTTTCTTACTGGCTGTCACCTCTGAGCTACAAGGTGGGTCTAACTCCAACTTAAACCATGCAGAAAATAAATGAGGAGCCGTTCTTGGCGGCCCCGCTGAAGGTGGTGTTACTTTACAAACTAGTGCACCTTTAATAGATGATAAATGGACAGAAAAGTGGCCTTGTTAATGCAGCAACCCTTGATTTGGTTGCCATGCCGTGTCCTTTCATTACTCAAAGATACAGGAAAGGCAACCTATGCTAAGTCCTGGGTGATGTACTTCCATACAAAAAGAGTGAGTAGAGGCTAATTAACATAGTTCTGGTCAAAGCCTGAAATTAACTCTTGTCTTTAAAGACCAAAGCTAAAAATGTCATTTGTCTTGCCCGTAATTGTGTTTAGCAGTAATTATGGTAGTAGAATAACAGCAAGCAAAATGAATCTCGGAGTGAGTTTTTCTGCCCTTTCTATCTCTAGCAGAACACTAAATTCTATTTCTGTCAAAGAGAACTGGATAAAAATGCAGGTGACATCCGCAGTACGTTTCTTTGATTAAAATTGGCACCGTCATATTGAAGTTCACACAGAGCTTTCAGAACCTGAGGAGTAAATTCTCTCTCTGCATGCTCCCATATAATAGGAAAGAGAGCCCCCTCCCCACCAGAGCCCGTACCGTGCAGCCAGGGGGAGATGTGGGCACGGCTGATTAAAGTGCCAGACTGGGACCCGAGGACAGTATCCACAGGACATGACCTGACGCGTACACGTGTCCCAGGTCACTTCAAATGATCCAGGATATCTACATCTCATAGGGCACTGTGCAGCACTCACAGGGAAGCAGCCCTGTCCCGTATTAGCACAGTATTACCTTCAAATTAAAGCCCTTGCTTTCTCGGGTAATTAAATTGTTGGGCAGATCTGACCATACTGCATCCAGCTTTCAGCCTCCTTTGTCCAGAGCTGGGGTAGCTATCTCTGTATTCGGCAGTGCACATAGACCCCAGATGTCTAAACCCATGTATTTAAATTTAAAAACCTGAGATTGTTGTTGTTATTATTGCTGCTATTGTTAAAATCCCTGTGGCATATGCTGCTGTCACCCTTCGGTTGTCCAGAGATCCATCCACCTGCAGTGCCTCTTTCACCACCATCACTGAAACTTATCAGCACATCAGCCCTTAGTGGGCTGGAGGATTTTTCTGTCAGGTATTTTAAAGATTTCAAACTAAACTTTTCAGAAGTTCTTATATATTTGGATCAAAGCTTGATGCTGAAGCTAAACTTTTCCCAAAAGTTTATTACTGAAAAAAGTTTCAAATGCCCAATACACCTAGATCTATCTATATACACATTCTTTCTTCCAGTTATTGCATTTATCTAAGGTGGCAAAGATTTAGATTTCTACTGCACTGGGCCTGAGGGTCTTCATGTGATACTAAATGCATATCTACCGGGCACACCAAAATTCCTAGGGCATGCATTAGTGGATCAGCTGCTGGCAAGCACCAAGGCCTGTAACACAAATGGACACAGAGCATATTCACTTGGGCCAGATTTGTCCTTTTCTGAAATTATTACACTTTACAGTGTAAACCCAATGAATTCACCCTAGGGCCCACAATATCATTTTTGGCACAAGCACAACTAAGATATAGTAATGATATTCGTTGAGATAACAATACAGCACAAAACGTGCCATAGCAACTTTTTTGAAGTGCTGGAGGAGTAAAGATCACCCATGCAGACTTCTCCAATTCTTCCAACGGAATCACCTCTGCCAGTTTGACTAGTATCCCTCGTGGTGAGCAGGGAGTCAAGGCAAAAGTTCCCCTGAAGGGATCGGCCCTAGGGGTCCTGAAGGTGCTCTCTCTCTGGGTCCCAGACAGGTCTCAGTCCACAGAGCTCAGCTCAGCCGAAGTCCCAATGTGAGCACTGCAGGGTACAGGAGTTCAGTTCTGCTTCACACAATGCACGCAGACTTGGAATCCTTTTGAAAGTCTCAGTGCCCTATCAAAGGTGAATTCTGGAGAGCCTGTATATCCCTTGGGTTGTGACTTTCAAGAACTCCAGAAATTTTCCAGAAAGTAGGGCTCATGAGCCCAAAAGTTTATGTTTTTTTCCCAACGTATCAGTTATCTAATAAAAGTTATTCCCTCTCCCTATAGATGTCTCCTCACATACCTCTTCAGACCCTCACAGCTATTGTATTACCACACCAGCCTTTACAAGCAGCACAAGTACCTTTACGATGACATCTGCCAGCATCACCTGACAGATAAAACCACCAAAGTCCATCTGGAAATGTTGCCTCTTCCCATAATATCTTTGCATCTTTTGTGAGATTTTCTTGCACAACTTTGTAATAATTTATTTACACACAAAAAACTCAAGAGTTATGTGTTACTCTGACATCTATTGCAGCCAAACTCTCTTCTGGGTCCTGTTAGTTGAGTTTCCTCAGTAACTAGATGGAACTTCAGGCCTCCAAACCTTGCAGCATTGTCATTTATAGGACCTTTGCTGAGGTTACAGGCCACATCTCTCCATTCCTAGCAGCAAAGACACCTTTCTGCAGCACACACAGCTTAGCTTATACTCCCAGGGGAAGTGCAAATTATGGCGAGTACAAAACAGAAAACCATACGGTGACTTAAGTAATCCACAGACAGCAAACAATAATCCTGAAAATAACCCGTATTCTGCCTTTCCCTGGCACAGCATAGAACTGACGGAACAAATTTGGGATCTGAAAATAAAATGTCTGAATTCATAGCTAGCACACAGTCACCAAGGGCACGTGTGTCCCTCTTCTGGCCTGCAGGTGCCCAGCAGCACACCACGAGCTGAGTGCTGGGGGCCGACGCTAGGAAATGGTTACGTCAGGAAGCTCACGGGGCTCAACACCACCACGAGATTAGTGAAACACCACAACGTTTAGCCATGTTAGCCCAGGAGTTACTGCAGAATTTCTTAGCATGCCAAATATTGCATTGGGCTCTGCAATGGCTTGTGTCTTGTTCCAGAGGTATTTCTGCCCGTCTTTGTTGCGCTGAGCTTTGGTGTGCCTGCACCCACTGGGCAGCAGAGACACACCCATAGAGAAACTCTGTCCCCACCACACTTGAGAGGTGGCACTGGAAAAGATTTTAGAGACCCTGATGTATTTAGCCATGGAACAGCACTGTTTCACTGCAAATTGTTGCACGGGAGTGACTTATCTTTTGGTTTTGCTACGGGAAGTTCATCAGACACTGCAATGTCTGAACCAGGCCCACCTGTGGAGTTACTAGCAGAGCACTTTCTCCTTTGAGATCTGCCTAACTAAAGCCTTTCCACCAGTACTGGCACCTAGATCCCAAGTTGTGCTAGTTATACCACTGCATAAAGCCATTTCAAGATGACTTGCTGCCACAAAAGGGCTCACTGTCTTTTCATCCATACGTTTGGGCATGATCGACACCAACTCCCGACCCTGAGCTCACAGGATCATGGTATTGCTCTCCTTAACATCAATGAGATACCTAAAACGATAAAATACTTCTACTGAAGCCCTCAGCTCTTATCGGAGACAAACATGCATATTGGAGGGTGAAGGTGAGGGCAGAAACAGAGCTCCCAGTTTATGCTCAGCATCCGGCAGGATGAAACCCATCAATGCTGCTTGGCTTCCAGTGGTTAATTTAAGTGAAGAAACCCCTTTTCTTTACAGAAATCTTCATAAATCTGCAGGAATTCATGTCACAACTGCTTCCCCATTTCTACT
This sequence comes from Cygnus olor, assembly GCF_009769625.2. NCBI lineage: Eukaryota > Metazoa > Chordata > Aves > Anseriformes > Anatidae > Cygnus > Cygnus olor. The sequence goes on from NC_049179.1 coordinate 17,722,886, forward strand.
GCTTTTTGAGAGCACCTTGGTCTTTGCAGAGTAGTGCAAACCAACACAGACAACTCTAAAATGTCTTATATGGCAGCTCCAAATGCTTACAGTTTATGTAAAGCCATGGAGCCAGCATGATAAGATCTAATTACCAAGCAAATTAGTAAAAAAACAGCTGCAAGGTTTGCAGAAATGTCTGGAAGTGCAGAGTAAATGGCCACAATTGATAGAGTTATTGCACAGGCATCCTGAGGGCACAGTCTGCAGCACTCAAGTCCTAACCAAAATCACTGTCAACAGTTGTTGTTTTCTCCATTCTGTTAAATGAAAAGAGCATGAAAATGATCCTGCAAACAGCCATTTAATATTCTCATGCACATGAACTGCAATTATCAGCAGCAGCAACAACAAACCCTGCTGTAATGTGTTCATGGTTAATCAATTCAATTGATCACTGTTTATTAAATAAAAACCTGCTCTCTAAACAGTTCTTCTCTAAGCGGCATGTTTGGGGGCTCTTTTTTTCCCCTAGATTTTCTTTCTCTTTTTAATAAAAACTGCTAGGAAAATCAGGAGATCAATTAAAGCTTTTAATTTAAATCCAGGCTAAGAGAGATGCTAGCAGTGCATACTGCCTTTACAAAAGCATTAGCTTAAAGGAGGTTTGAATCAGCCTAGCCACTCCCTGGGAGAGCTAGGCAGAAGCTGATTCGTTCCTATTTTAAAGCCTTTCAAGCCACGTTAGCAACAGCCAGCGTATTTATCTGTGTAAGAGACAGTCATGACCAGGTCAGCTCAGGATATCAGGAAGTGGGCCGTTGATAATGCAGATTAGGGGGCATGCTTTATTCACATCAGCACTGTAGCATTGATCACCCCTATTCCGCACCTTTAGACGGTAGATTGGAAATCAATGAATTCCAGGCTGGAGAGATGCTGTAGATAACAGAAATCCTCTATAGTCGGTTATCTCCCTACAAGGAATAACGATCTAGCACAGAATTGAATGCTTTAAATGTACGAAGAATATACACTACATTACAAGTTCAATGGCAGATTGATACCAGGACAGCCAGAGCCTGGCTGTATCCCAGCCCCGAGCCAACTCCCGCAGCTCAGTGCTGCACTGAGAACTTGCACCTACCTGGAGTCCTCCCTGCCCTTCGGCTGCTCCGAGTGGTGCAGAAGGGAGGAGAAGGGGAGTGTTGACACACAAAAATAACCTCATGGGATTTAATTAAGACTACTGAACCTGTGTCACTTGTAATTTATGGCAGATTTGAACCTATGCCTCCAGAGGGAGAAAATGAAGGCATTTCCAGTACATTAGCTGACTTCAATAACAAAGTCAAATCTGACGTCCTGTGACCCTCGAGTGAACGAAGACTAAGGAGTCCCTGTTATCCCAATTATTTCTGGCTAGATTTGTGAGATGTTTGCACTGCCATGGAATCCAGCCACAACCAGGTACCTGCCCTAATGGGGGAAGTGCAAAGCCTCCTCATGCCACAAAACCCTTGTGAGAGCATTAGAAACCTCCAGCAAAATTGGGTCATTAATGGTATGTTCCAGGGAGAAAAAGGGATGCCGGGCATATTCCCTCCCCTGCCAGCAGGCACCTGGCCTCCACAGGAGCTAAGAAAAGGCTTACAAATAAAGCTGTGCAAATAGCTGGCTTTGCCTTTTATGGCCAAAGTGAAAAAATAAACTTAGCAAAAATGCTTTAGGTCAACTAAAATGTTTCGTTCAGCCTCATATCAGGCACGTCACCTTTCATCCTTTGGGAGACTGGGGGAAGGGTGAGAACATGCTTTATTATTGGGCACATTTTGCAATGAAAAAAAAAAAAAAGAAAATGTTAAAATGTTTTTTTAAACTATTTTTCTTATTCTTTGATTTTCACCCAGAATTAATTGCTAACCAACTTCCAAATAGATTCAGCTGACCCAAAACTATCAGTCTGTCTCTTCAGGGGTAGGGGGAGAAATCATTGAAATCTTTTACTCAGATTAACTTCTACAAAGGTACTTCAGGGAACCGAAAAGCAGACATACCTTCTTTTTTTTTGAGCAGCCAGAGTAAATGAGTTCAAAAAATAATATTAAAAGGAAAACTTTTCACCAGGATGACGCAGATATCTTGCATGACTGACCAGCCCTGGAACCCATAACAGCAGTGCCAACGAGGCTGAAAGCTGCAGCAGTAGCAGCAGCCTCTCTAGTCTGACCTGTTTGAGAGAAAAGGGATTATTAGGGAATAAAATTAAATCCTTTCGATATAGATTCTGCAGCCAGTGAGTTTAGCACACAGATGTCTCGTGGCTGCGTTAAATCCATCTTTCCCCCTAGGCTTGCTAGGCAGCATCACGTAAATGAATCCCTGCCCATTCCGATAAGGAGCTGAGAGTTCTGCCGAGGGGAGGCAGGAGGCAGGTAGAGCCAAGTCAGCCGCCCTGGGGAACGCTGCGCAGAGCAGTGCGTGCAGAGATGTCCTGAGCTTGTGCCGAAAACACCGGCCTTGCTCTGGGAACACTTAGGGACACGCCACTTAAGGCTGCGGGTTGTGGTTTTTTTTCCCCTTTAGGAAATTGCCACTCAAGTTAGGATAGGAGCAATGCCGCATCAAAGCGGTTCATAATTAGGTACAAATTTCGCTTGTAGTTCAGCAATTTCTACGGATTAGCAGCCGCTGACCTTCGCCAGGCCCCAATGGCAGCGAGCCTCCATCCTTGGTCCCAGAGTGACCTCTAGTGTCGCCAGAAGCGGCGTGCTCCCGGCGCTCCCCTTCAGTTATTTGGCAAGAGGTTAGCCCAGAGAGCATTACCCACATGGTGAGCCTGCTTCGCTCCTGCTTTCTCCTCATTTCTGTCCGTGCACACAGCGTGAAAGGGGCAGCGAGGCTCAGGTCGTGCACAGAGGCCAGGTGAGGCCTGTTCCCACCCGGGGTTATGCTGGTACCTTCTCCTGGCTGTCCTGTGCGCTGCTGGTTTCAGGCCGGTGGTGGCATCCCTCCTCCAGGCCTTCCCAGCCCTGCTGCCCTTCGCGGAAAAGAAGCACCCACAAGCCCGAAGGCCTCGGTCCTTCCCCTGTCTTCCCACTCGTGAGAGCATGCTGCTGCTCTTGCTAACCGGCACATGGAAGCTTTAAAAGAATATTTTTAAACCCTGACAAATGTTTGTGTGGAAAGGCAAGAGGAGAGCTGAGTGAAGAGAGGTTTGAATCTATTTGCTACAGAGCTCAGGTGGCTGGGAGCAGCTAACCAGGCCTGCTGTGTGACAGGATGCTGAACCAGCACCAGCCTCTGACGGCTACTTACTCCTGTACCTTTCCGGCTCCTGTCTGGAAAGCAGGAGCTCTAGCACCCCGCCAGGAGGGGACAGGCTCCTGGCACCTCTTAAACTGGTTTCCATTTGGGTCTGGAGGAGCACCTGGCACATTCAAATCAAAACAACCAAGGCGTGAAGGCAAATGCCTCTCTCTCTTTTTTACCCCCACTATAAGCACGACTCAGAGCACTCTACATTCTGACATGCTCCTGTATTTCATGGCAGGATTTCACCATCCACAGACCAAAACCAGCCCCTGAGAAAGCCTTTCCCTTCCCCCATGGAACTAAGAGAACATTGCCTAAGATTTAATAAATAAAATAAAATACTCAATTTAAAAGCATCAGAAGATGTCATTCACCTACACAAAAGAGTTGAAAAGACAAGTGCCTATTTTTGGCAGGGGAGGCTAGAAAGTCCACTAGTGCAGGCACAGTGGCTTTTCCAGACGAAATGAAGACATGAACCGGAACAGTGTGAACAACAGGGCTGGCATTCCTTGCAGGCCATGATTATCACTTATTAAATTACCCATGAGCAGAGCAAGCCAAGTGGAGCAGCACATCACACTGACACACACCAAACCAAGGCCTGCAGGAAGCCTCAGAAATCCCTGTCGTCGGCTGGGGGAAAGAAAGAAATATTGTAGGGTAGGCATGAGAGAGTGACTCTGTGTTCAAAATTACCTGTTCTCATTTCAGAATCATGAAAGCCAGAAAAAGAACTCACTATTCAGAAAAGAAAAAAAAAGAAGAAAAAAAAAAAAGATATTCTGGTAACATACAGGGATGGAAGAATGCGATAAAAGGGTTAAGGAGGTGGCAGCCTGGAATATATCTGGATTTTGTTCGGTTCAGTGTTCTCAGGGACTGGCCCAATAGTCCTTGGAGTCACTGAAGTGGTTTTCATCAATTTCAGTGAGCATTTAACTCACCCCCTGTCTGACAGACCTATCTCCAGAACACCTTGAGTACCATTGCACCAAGAAGAAATCTCATCTGAAAGAAAGTAGGTTCGATGACAGCTGAAATTAAGGCTTGTTATATGCAAGACACAGAGTTCACATAGGAGGGAGAAAAATTAAAGGATGCCTGAAGACTCCCTGACAAGACACAGATTCTGGAATAACAGTACAAATAATCTGCATCCATTTTCAAAGGGCAATGGACCCCAAATGTGAGCTTCCACAGAGTGATAATCCAGAGTTATTCCTGACTGATATCTCTTCCTGTAGACAAACACTCACTTGTTAAAAGTGAAACACAGTGTATTGACAGGAATAAACTGTCAAATTCAGATATGTTTGTTAAGGCCAAGAGAAGTGTAAGCCTCGAAGATAAAATTAGGGAAAGTTTCTAGGTGTAACTTGTTGAGGAGTCCGGGGAGAAAGCTAAAATCAAACACCACCAGACAGAAAACTATCAGTAACCCAAACAACAAAGAGAGGTACAAAAGGCCAGAGGAATAGCAGCCCAGATGGTGGTCATGTGAAAAAACACATTCCACAGATTGCAAAGCACTTAACTTATTTTTGATTATAGAAGACAGAAGGATGGAAAAGTTAAAAAAGAAATATGCTTGGGCCATAGTCATCACAGACATACGCCAGTTGTGGACCTCTCTATTTTTGACCCATTGGTTCTTGCCTTATTTTTCCAGTGAAATATCTTAGATGCTTTAGATACAGTTAGAAGTAAAAAATAAACAATAAATCATGTGAGACTTGTGTGAGTTGTCCATACCAAAGACCTGCAGAAACAGGTGGTGGGTTTTTTTGAGACAGAAATTCTAGAAAATTTTAAAGTGGTCAACAGCTACTTGCTACATGTCTCCCCAAGGAAAAGATTAACATTATTGTGATAAGTGAAGTGATAGTATTGCAGCTTCTCCCAGCATTGCCTGAACATCAATGCCCCAACAAGAGAGAAAAATAACCATACCAGGAACATCTCTCCTCTTTGTCTTCATTAACTTACATTTTGGCTGCACACTCCAGAGGTGTGCAGCAGAGAAGAATATGCAGGCTCAAAAGGGCTCAGCTGGAATTGCAGCCCAGTTCTGCCATAAAATGACTCAAACTTCATTAAATAAAATAAAGCTGCTGTAGCCCAAGGATTGAGTGACTTGTAGTTTCCCTTGCTCCCGGGTTAATACAGCAAAGCTGGCACATTGATAGAACACTTAGCAGGACAGTGGGATGTGCTGAATTCAAATAAGAATCATAGCTGGTAGGACTGTCCTAGGTGCTTCATACATAATCTGCTGCTCGGAGGAAGAGAAGAGAATACAGCTAAAGAAGGGAACAAAAGTGTAAAAATCTACAATTGCACACTGACACAGATTTGTCTCAGAAAATAGAGGACCCTTCAGGCCTAGAAGTGACTATAAATTAGAGAAAACCATATTAGAGTCAAGATTAAGAGGATCTTCTGACTTAGATATGTCTGACTACAGATCAGCTCATTATAAAAACCAACAGTCCTGACATCCCAATGGGATATCATCAGAAATCCCAAAACAGAGCCCACGTGCTGTGTCCAGCCCGCAGCACACGCGCTGGACAACTGAATCACACAGCAAACCAACGACTACCAGAATGCGCGAGCTGTCTTGGACAGGTTCACGATTCCCAACAATCTAAGAAAGAAGTGGAACGCCTCCATTCCAGTTCTTGCTCCGTTCACAGCTCAGTCATGCTGCACACGAGGTGTCAGGCATCAGCCGCGCAGAGCTGATGATGTAAAGTCACGATACCTCCCAAGAGCACGTGAGGTGGAGTCTGTCCATGAGATCCTACTGCTCATTTGCTGGAGGTTTCTACTCGTAGAGCGACCTTGCAAGAGCTACTGTTCCAAGAGTGCTGTCAGACACCTAGGAGACAGAGCATACAGTGGATGGCTGTTAAATCCAAAGCCTTCTGCCAAAAGAAATAAGGAAGCACTACAACAAACCTTAGTTCTGGTTCCAAACAAGTCAGGCCAGCACTCAAGAAAGGGCCTTGGCCTCTGGGATATCCACCCTTGGACTAGAAAGAACAATACTGAGCGAGGGCCCGTGCTGTCTGTGCTCTGTTGGCGAGGGCTTGATGGAGAAGCACACGAGCCTGTACAATATGGGACGCCAAGAAAAAGCACACATCTGAAACCTGGCCTCTTCACACACTCAGACAGGGTCTGCTGGCAACAATTAGGCACCTCTGCAAAACTGAAATTCAGGCCTGAAGCTGATTCCTACCAGCAGGCAGGTGGGGCTGTGACCCCCGAGAGGATTACACGGCAACGTGACTGCCAAGCCTAAGGTGGCAGACCTCACAGGACTCTGAACTGGCTTTTAGGAGGTATTGGGGAAAAATCTAGTCCATTTTGGCACAATTTACATATATAAGGGAAGGAAAGACATTCTGGAAACAAAATTTAGGCTCTTGGGAAGGAAACTGCAAACAAGAAATATTCTCTGAAACATTCCCAGTAACCCTACACAGGACTGAAAAGAGAGGCAAAAACGCCAAGGTTTAATACCTGGCTGAGAAGATGGTTAAAGAGCAGACTGACCGGGAACTGGGGACACTTCTGGAGGCAAGGAGACCCACGGCAGAGGGGCAGACATCTCTGACTCACCGCAGAACAGCCTTACGGCACTTAAAATCAAGCAGGTTGTGAGCAGGCTTTTAAACCCAGTCACAGCAGAAGGCAATTAGGTGCAGAGGCACAAACACCTTTGGCTGACACTTCTTTAAGAACAAAGCCATGGAAACCATGTATCCTTATACAGGGAACACAGCAGGGGATGGAACAAGTCAGACAGAAAAAAGCGAACAGACTAAGTGCCACTTGAGTAAAGTGACAGGAGAACCAAACCAGTGACACAAAATCCCAAAAATCTAAGCAAGAAGAGAACTGGAATGCCTCCATCAGGTGAGAACATCAACTAAATACATAGCTCAGACACTTGGTGACAACTTGTGAGCTCCCCCACACCACCCCTTTTGTGCTGAGACAACCACCAACAGGAAACAGACAAACACGGGGTGGTTTCCACTACCTGCAAGAGGAGACATTCAGGGAGGAATGCCCAGCGGCTGATGTTTATTCTATGCTAGATGCATCAGCAGTGTTCTGGCACCAGTGTTAAGGCACAAAAGCAGGGTTTGTGCCTGGGTGCACTCAGCACCTCCCTTGGGTGATGCTGCCACCTTTTTTTGGGACCCGTTTGAGTTATGTTCTGCATGCACAGTTAAAAGCTGTTATCTTTTGTGGAGTTCCTCCACTTTGTGTCCTTGATTTCTGCGTTCCTTTCTGTCCAGGGGCTCCCCCATTTGGAGCCATGCTGCCCCTGTTTGGTTCCTCTGGGATGAAACGTGGCAACCTCTGTGTTAACCTCTCTGATAGCACCTGTGCCATGAGCTGAGGCTGACCTGTGTCTCAGAGGCACGGAACTGAGGAGTGATAACCTGGCCTCTGTCTGCACACCTCAGATTTTTCCTAAAATTGTCATCTAGTTCTTCCTCCTGGCCCAAGGCACAACCTACAGCACTCCCAAGAAATGAATTATCGGGAGAAAATATTCTGAGAGCAGAAAAGCAGTTACTTAAACACCACTTCATTTTAATGCCTATCCGCTTTCAATCTGTATCTGTATCAGTGTGGGTGTGTTTAACATGGCATTGTACAATTCCTAGAGTAATTTCAAGAACAAATTGTACCAGATCCACGGAAAGAGAGAGAGAGATCCCTAGGAGGTATTTGGGTAACATAATCAATTCATACGGAGTGAGCGGGTGTCTGAGTATGCATGCGAGTACAAAAAAAGCACATGTACACATACACCCACACAGCACGCCAGGATGCTGCAGAATCCCATAGACATCACAAGTATAAAAGCCAGACTTTTGCATGCATTATTTCTGAAATTTCTCAAGCCCTCCGGTTTCACAAAGCTGAATTATTTAAAACCGACATGGAGAAGCAGGACTGTGCTTTATAAAGGAGGATAAAAAAAAAAAACAATACCTGTATCTGAGCAAATCAGATTTTGTTTCATACTCAATTGCTCACAAAGAAAGTTTATAACCCTCGTTTGACCCTACCCAGAGCTGCAATTTTCCAACTCACAGGGTGACAAAACTAAGTTGAAACCTGTATCTGAATACAGTGACAGCAGTTTGACCCTGGCTAGAGTTAAACTGATTTTTATATCTAAAGACAACAATCATTTTTTGTGTCGTCAGAAGTAATGCCGGGGGACAACAATACGAGAAATGTCACAACATGGGGTGCTACGGACTGGAAGAAGCAGCTCCTTGATGGGGTCCCCTGGTCTCTGATGTGCCCCTGGTAAAATGATCTAAGTGATTCTGGCCCATTGCCACAAGCCCTCTTCTCTGCTGTATGTGCAGAGCAACGTGTTACAGCATTATGAACATGTCACTGGCACTGTTAGCAGTACAGAGATAAAACCCCACTCATCTTTAGCACAGCAAGTAGGAATGTGTATCACTCCTTTAATTATTAAGCCTAAGTGGGATATCCTCAGTTTCCCAAAGCCAGTTTAAACTGGATTGTGCCCTGCAGATTCATCACTCGTGGGCTGACGTTGATGAGCTTTAAAAATATTTTGCTGTTCCTCTAGCTCTTTCCCAGTCCTTTGTTCATTTATTTCTCTTCCTTGGACTCCCAAGCCTTCTGAATCGGAGGCGAGGAAGCACCAGGCGTGAACTCGTTGCAAAGCTGGCAGCTATCCTGCCTCACCCTTACCCTCCTGCCAGCAGGGAGCCCTGGCTCCACCTGCCCAGTCCTCCCAGCAGAGCTCGGGCACTCACCTGGGGACAGGTCACTAAGCCTCCTCCCATCCAAGTTCAGTGCTGACACGGCTCAGAGGAAGGGACGGCGCTGCCGCAGCGAGTTGGGGCCCTTCACCCCTCCAGGAGCTGGGATGTATCGGGCTGCTCAGGACACTGCTGCTCGCTAACTGCTACTCCAGCAAATGCACAAAACCAGCTTCTGTAGCACAGGCTGCAGGCCCCAAAAGAGCCAGGGGAGGACCTGTGAAATGAAAAGAACAAGACCTGAGATTTGGCTGAAAGATCCTTTAAAGGATCTTAGGATCCTTAGGATCCTTAAAGGATCTTATCCTCCTCCACCCAGCTCCTCGGGGCTGCTTGTCCACCATGAACAGACCTGCTCACTCACTTGGAGGCCAGAAGGAATAGCACTTTATTGAGGAAATCCAGATTCAAAAGAAAGAGGAAATCAAAATAAATCCTTGGAATACAGGCCAGCCTAAATCCTGGTATTTGGATAATGGGTTAGATATCAACTACACCAAAAGAATCATGAGCATTCAGGCCTCTGATTTTGCATCTCTGACTGGGTGTAAAACCTTGTGTTCCTTCCAGACCACATGGTGCCATCTGTCTCTGCTTCTCACCAACTCCATTTGGCCACGTGCCGCTCTTTAGGACATACGGATGAATCAGCCAGTAAAAAGGAACATCACCTGAGGATTCCTCTCCTTTGATCTTTTCCTCCACCACCACCCCTACCCCACCAATGAACCAGACCCTGAGTTTGACTCCAAGGTCAGGGTAGTTCAGAATGTAGGTCTGATTCGATTTTACTGATGTCTCGTGGGCGCCATGAAAATCGGGTGTGGGATAGAAAGAGAACAGAAAGAGGAGAAAAAAACTGCAGTGCAAATAGTGTTAGACAAGAGAACCTTTGCTTTAGGAGAGATAACAATGAGAAAAAAATGAAAGACAAATTCATCAACAACGTCTACAGTTTAGGATATATACAGCAGGTGAACTGGATATTTCTTCAAGAGTGGTGCAACTAGGCTGTTAAGAACAATCACAATTAGAAGGCAGAGAAACACCCAGGACTTAGGTAGACATGAATGTCCAGACGCCAAAATTTAACTCAAGGTCATCTAAGTACAGAGTACAAACACAGTAACAGCTATGCTGGTTTGTGCAGCTTTGAATGACAGCTGAATCCCTGAAATTTCAGGAGCTCAGACCAGACCCAAAGTTCCCTACACACTCCATAACTTCCCCATGGTGGGGCTTTCCTCTTACTCCTGCTGGCCTTTCCAGCCCATCAATCATCTCGCAAGGGTAAGGCTGAGCTGAAGACACAGAGAGAAGTCCCCACCAATGCCACCCTCCCCATGCAGCCCTCCAACATCTCACACCTCCTTCAGTTCCTTCTTGGCTTATTTGCTGCCTGGTTTTGCACTGGCTGTGCCCACCCTACGCCAGCAAGACATCACCCAGGTGGTCCATACTGCCCAAGGCAGCACAGGAGCACTAGGGGCACAAAAAAAGCCGTGGTGTGGCTTTGGAGCCGATGACTGCCAACTTGCATTGCTTTGGCAACTGAGTGAGCCAGCTGCTGCTGCAAGCAGCGCTCAGAGAGCCCCGCTCCAGCACCAGCTGCCAGACGTGGCACCGTTTCTATGTACTACTGCACTGTGCAGGCAGGTCTGGAACCCAGCTTGTTAAATCACAGCGTTGGGCCAAGCTGTTCCATGGCGTGGAGTAAACCATGCATATCCTTCTTGTTATTCTTTCTAAGCTCAGTCCTGTGCTTCTCTGCATACATTAAACTGGGTTGAGGGAAGAGAAAGATTAATGCAGTGTCTGCACTGGGTTTTTCTCATCTGTCTGTTTTTGCTGAGGGAAGGGGGAAGGCAGATGCTTAACCCCCAGCAGGAGCGCACCACTGATGTTAGCTCTGCAACCTCCTCTTCCTTGCCAATGTTCCTGTGATGATCCTCCAGGCAATCTGCACAGAGCAGACTCTGGCTCTCCTGCAGTCCCTTGCATCTGTGAGATCAGCTGCTTGGTGGCACCTCATCGCTGTGAATGGCTGGAGCTGCTTCATCTCGGCTCCTGCTGAGTTCTGAGGTCAGCAGAAGTTGTGAGCGTCTGCTACATGGGGAAGCAAAACGCTGCTCTGCAAGTAGCAAGGTTTCACAGCCTCTGCTCAGATGAGAATGCAGCTGGAGATGTAAGCCTGGAGCCCCTGCCTGTTACCAGAGGCAGGATTTTGCTTGCATGAAAGGCATGTACTCCGCCTTCCCACCTCCTGCTTAGCTCGGAACCACATTTCCCTCTATAAGTAGTGCTGATACCTGCAGCCTTTCACTACCGCTAATTATGCTTGTAGCTAGATCTGCACCGCTCAGATTTCTGCTCCATACTGCGCTGCCTCTACTGAGCCCTACTGAACATTAGCCTTGTTGTACAGGGTTGAGGAAAGAGCGTGGAAAGGCACTTAGACATCATGGATACAACTTCCAATGGGATAAACAAAGTGAGGACCAACATCAGCCTGCTGAATTTCAATCAGTGCACAGGCAAAAAAGAATCGGAATAAACTTGTGGACTCTAGAAAGATTTTCTTGGCTGCCAGAAAGCTCCTTAGAGCCTTTTATGGAGAGTTATTTCAGAAACAAGAGGCACATGATTTTTTTTCAAGAGGAGAACTGTGCTTGAAGATATTTCTTTGTATTTCTGAGGCACAGCATACCTGTCTTTTATCGATCTGCTGTACAACTGGAAGAGCCAACAGAGCCCCACAGAGTAAGCCCCCACCAGGACAGCACGATGCTCCATCAAACACTGGCCACCTATCCATTGTCATGCCCCCTGTATTCGTCACTACCCAGATCAATCCCATGCTGTTCAGCACATTTTAGGAACCCAGGCTAATAAATCATTTAAGTGCCTCTCACTTCACAGATGGTAAGTGCAGTTCAATGAAGGTAATTATAAAAAAAAATTACTTCTGGAGCAAAAAAATCAAAACATGGGAATATCTGTCTAATAGAAAAGGCTTGCAAAGAGATTTGGGAGTTCTAATAATTCTGAGGAGCAGGTTAAAGGTCTGCGAGTCTGACAGTAGGTTTTCTGTCTGATTGACTGAATCGATCCTGTCCTCGTGTAACAGCTCTGGGCCCCTGTATCCAGGATATTTCAGGTCCTGAAAACACTGCTGAAGAAAAAACTGTAACAAGCCTTGTTCTCTCACTACAATGTTGTGTTTTTTTTTCTTTTTGCAAACACAATATCCATCACTAAGAAGATGAGGTGATGGAAAGGTGAGGATCCTGTAGGGAGCAGGGAAAATACTAAAGCAGGACCAAACTCTGGTAACAGTGGCACAAAGTGGTAACAAAGCAGACTCCCAAATTTCCATTTGATCTTTGTTCTTGGATTTCAACATGACATGCTGCCACTGTGTCATTTCAAGCTATCACTTACAATGCTCTTTCCAGCATGCCAGAAGAAAACTCCTCAGTCTCTAGCTGATGCACGCAAAGGGAAGAGACCCTTCTCAGCCAGCACCCTGCAAGGCACAGTTCCACCTGGTAAAGCCACTTTCTCCAGCTTGGCCACACCAAGTGAAGTCTCCATTGTCCAGGCATCAAGGGCACAGCTAAAACCATCTCAGCCATGCACAGCCAAGCATAGACAGGAGCAAGTCCAGTGAAGGGCCCCAAAGATGATTAATGAACTGGAGCATCTGTCATACAAGGAGAGGCTGGGAGAGCTGTTTTGTTTGTTCAGCCTGGAGGAGGGAAATCTCGGGGGGAATCTTACCCATGAGTAGAAATATCTGACAGGGGGAGTAGAGAAGATAAAGCCAAACTCTTCTCAGGACAAGAGGCAACAGGCACAAATAGAAATACAAGAAATTTCATTTTACCATAAACATTTAAATGCCTTTCTGCATAGATTTTTTTCTGGATAGCAGTTTCAAAAAATTGTTTCTGACTACATCATTGCTTTGAAAACCTTTGATTACACCCATCTTTTTCAGAGTCACTACTCTTAGAGCTGAAGACCTCAGGTGCAGCTTGTTAGCAGTAGCTGAACGAGCCCTTTTATTTGCATACAGCTACCACAGATAGCTGGCTGCTGGAGTAGGTAGCCTTAACCAAAGCAGCACCTCCCTTCAGATGGCAATCTCCCTTCAAATCTGGGGTTGTTACAGAATGAGTGCACCCAGTACTACTGAGATATAGAACTAAATATTAACTTGTTGGATTTATTTATATGTAGCATGGCAAAAACTGATTCAGAAATGGACAAAATCTCTCTAGTGTTCAAAGCAAAGCCAACAAAAAAAAGTCAGTCATCTGATTACCATTTTCTTTCTCTCTTTTCACCTCAGTGACAAATTCATGTCCTTCAAGCAATTTGCAAAGCTAGCCTTCTTACTCCACCTATATTTGTATTGTGATATAACTCAATTTTAACAAAGACATTAATTAAAAAAAAATTAACATAAGGCTGTCACATAAAGCCTTCAGAGTCTCTGGTGTTTACCTCATCCTCTTACTACCTAGCAAGTTCTGATATTTGTCTTGACCCAAAGACACTATGTCCCAAGGGTAAAGTATTGTTTATAAAGCTCTAGGTAAATAACAGTGGCTCCTCCTTATGGTTTTCAGGACAAAGAACACTTTTTTGATTGCAATTACAGTTTGAGGAGCATGATATTTAGTGATACATTCTACGTAACCTTAAATTGTTATGTAAAGGACAAATATAAAATATGATTCCAAGAACTCTTAGGAAATTAGAGATATGAACATAACTATTTGTTGAATAAATGCCTTTCTTGGACCTTGGAATTTCAGCTGTATCTCAATAACAGCCAATCACAAAATCCTTTTTATTATGAAGAGTCCTAATAGCTATATAAAATACGCAATGCTACAAAACAAGTGAGTTAAGATGAGGATAGTTTGGGTGAAATTTGTCACTCTGCTGAAGGCAGGAAAACCTAGCTATATCCCTAAGACCTTGGAAGTCCTATTTTTGACACCCTCTTATAGACTGAAGAGATTTTACCTAAGATTCATCCCAGGCATTTGTGTATATGCATACAGACTGAATCAATAAAGTTTTGAGAGCTATCTGATTTAGCATAAGTTTTGTCATTTCCTAAGTGCCTGAAGCCTTCCTGTTTAGTTTCACTAAAGTCATCAACTAAACTAGTGTATAAACTAGGTAGCCCTGAACTCTTACTCCCTCTCCCACTTTGACAACAGCTTCAATTTAATTAGCACCTTATCATGCTGAGACATCTCAAGGCACTTTATGAAAGATGTAGTCATATTGTCTGCTGTGCCAAGGTAACAAATGAAATCAAGAAAGAAAAAAACAAGAAAAGCCTCAATTTAGATTTATAGAACAAAAGAGTGGCAAAGGACAAAATGGGCTGGATTCTCAGCAGGCAGACACCAGTGACTGGCTTCTCTTCTCCATCTGCTGACGCTCTAGTCCACTAACTTCAACAGAAGTATCTCCTCTTACCTAAGTAATGTTTCATATTCATATTTCCACACATTAGAAATTCAAACAAATAACTAAGGAAGATAATCTGGAAACAAAGTTTTGATATTGCTGATTGGTAACCCTTTACCCCCTTTAAAATCAGCTCCAGAACACTGTATCTATAGAACTAAAAAAAAAAAAAATCATAAAAATAATTTATTGCTCTCATTGTTTCTATTTAATATCTTGCCTGTGGGTCAAGAAGCAATGTATCTCACATCTCACGGTTAGAAGTACACAGATGCCCAGCATTATGTGGTGCAGCATTATGATGTGTGAGGCTGATACTGGAAATGACACCCTTCAAATGAGAAATTAACACTCATCCAATCTGCGTTTCTCCTAATCATCCAGATGGATACTTAAGATAGCACGACACCCTTCACAAAGCATGGGGGCCAACTCCAGTGTCTTGACCAGTATTTCCTACTCAAAACAGCAGGGCTTTATGTCCTAGACAGTGAATAGTTATAAAATGGACTCTGGTTTCCTCTAAAGCATTATTAACGTTATTAATCTGGATCATGGGACACATCCAGATGTTCCTACTCAGATTCTGCTCAAGTGAAACTCCCAGTAAAAGCCGAGGATTTCCTTTTGCCTTTATCTGATTCATTATCTTACTAAAAGCCCCATTTCTGGAGGCTGTCACAGCCAGAACATGTCCAAGTACTACCTTCAACAGGAAGGTAGCTGAAACAGAAAGAAGACCACAAGATATTATGACAAAGATTTAAGTTCAGGAGTCCACTCAAGCTTGTCAGTTGGGCCAAAGATTTATTAGAAACCCTGGTAAGGAAATAAATAGATACTTTTTAAAATCACTTTGTAAATTCCTTCTCTCATAAAACTCTTCATTAGGCATTGACCTCACTGCATTATGTTATACACTGCATCCAGCTGCATTAATAACGTGATGTCTAATGTATTAAATTTATGTCAAAAGTAAGTAGTAACTGAAAAAAAATCTTTTTCTAAGGGGTAAATGCAGTTTTGATGACATCAAGCACAGCTGTGTAAGAAGATCATGTGTGCTCTGGCTTGATTAAAAAAAAAGAAAATTAAGAGCTCAGGCATCTTCCTGATGTGCAACAATGAACCAACCAAATTAGACGTGAAAAAAACAACACACACAAATACTACAACAACAACAACATAAACCACCGCAGTGACCAAAAGGAGGAAAGATTAGAAAATGAAAACCAAAGTCCAATCTGACCCTCTTTGAGACTGAGCACGCTCTACAGCCAAAGACTGAAAGGCAACCGGGAAGTAAGAGTTAAAAAGCAATGAATAAGAATCGCTCTGCTTTTAATAAACTAAATATGAATAAAATGAAACAATGCCATAGAACAAGAATGTGTAGTAAGGACAGAACAAGTTATATTTTCACCAGATCTTCACTGATAGGATTGGAAGAAGTGTGTTTTTAAACCCAGATTTCCCCACTCTTCAAAGCTTTTGATAATATGTAAAAGCTCACAGTTCGTTGCTGTAGAAAAAAATATCTTTTAATATAATTTCATGTTATTCCTTTTTCTTCCTTTTAGTTTCTGTGATGCCCCTAAACAGAAAGAGTATTTTAGTTCAGAAAGATCTACTGGCCTGTCAACTTTCAAAATATCCATCAAGCCATTTTTGTAACACATTAGGGCAAGGAAAGGGGAAAACAAATTTGAAGGACTTGTCAAAGCTTATAGTAATTTATGAAGTGAATGGAAAGTGCCTTTGACAGTAAGAAACTACTTGCCGTGAAACTATTTTGCCGTGAAACAAATACTATAAACTGAACTGCGATGCCAAACTTCTTCCCACTCTCCTAGCAGGGGGCTGTGCAATGCATTGCCATCTCTTGCACCTAATTTATGCCACTTGTCAGAGAAGATTGCTAGGATCCCAACTGTAGAAAGCTTGTCAGCGTTAATCAGGGGGACGGTCTCAAGGAAAGGTAAGAGGTGTCTTCACTTTCATCCTCTACTGAAGACACACCATGTCCTACCTTATCTAAGCATCATTTGGGTTCCAATAGCACCCAGAGGTACCAACAGAGCCCCTGCTATGTTTGGCACCATGCCGACATGTAATGAAAGATATGGGAGTTATAAAACCTTGCGAAATTATGCTCCAGCCACACAAGATGACAGAGGAAGTGTTTCTGTCACACGTTTTGAAGGACAAAAGCTGAAAGTACTCAAAATTTCTGGCAAAACGTGCAGTTGAGGCCGAGCCACTCAAGTGCCTTCATTACAATTTGACATAAGTAGGACTAAAACACCACACATGGCAACAAATATGAGCAGGGTTAATAAGGATTACAGAAATAGATAAAGCAAAAGTAGGACTGGCTACACGATTCCATGTTGTCTGGAAAAGGAAGAGCTCCTTGTGGAGATTTGGGTTTTAATAAACGAAATTGCCTTATTGCTATTACTATTACTACAGAAATAGGGTGCACCAATATTGTCACGGAGTGGCCTAATCCTCCCCAGCCATTTTGGGTCTGAAATGAATATACGGTACAGACGTTCCAGTGAGGATTGCTGGGCAAGTCAGTGAAATGATGCAGTGGAAACACAAGGTTGTGATACAAGGTGAAGGTACTTCGGAAGACATACACATATCCAAGCCAACACGCAGGGAACAACTGAGGAACTTAGAGTGAGGCTGGTGAGATAATTGAGAGGGGCGAGCTCCGAAGAAGAAGGCACTCCTGTGAGTAGGTACAACTCCTATTAGAACTCAGTACAAGCATTATCTAGCTAGCACTGAAAAGAATTGAGAAGAATCAAGATTAGGTGGCTCACAGAGCAGCCTACATCACCAGTTAGTGGATTGTTTCCCAACTGAGACAGGAAAAATAAGCCAGATTTGAGGAAAAAGTCAGATTGCTTTTGTAAGCCCAGTGGCACATGGCTGATTAGAATTGCAGGCAGCATTCTCAGTCATCGTTTGTTGATGTTTTGTCTGTAAATCTGAAAACTGTAGTAACATTTCATACACCCAAGGAAAATTCAGTAGAGAAAAGTAGAGAAAAAATAGTCTGAGTAGCCCATTTACAGTGACCTCCATTCCTGAATCCCTTTATTCCTTATTGCTCTCATTTAATCAGTGAAGGTTATTAACGGAAACAACCCTATGTTTTACTGGCCCTTAATGCCAGAGTTGATTCTTAAAATTATTGAAGAGATGCTACTATGCAAGTCATCTTATTCAGCTCAGTAACAGTGAGACTAATTTCCAGGGTTAGTTGTAGAGCTAAAGAATCGTCTTTGCCATGAAAACTTTGTTTTCAAATCAGTTTTAAATAGTGAACATTACCTTAGGCGATGTCTTTATTTTCAGGCTTCAGCTCTTTCTTTATTTGTTTAATTGTTCCAAAATTCAATGTTTAAAATTAGTTTGATTGGGTTTGGATGACTTTTTGTATTTATCAGCCCAAGGTCAGAGTTTGGATGAGTGCCTTATTAGCTTCAGGGTTTTAACAAGTAGCATAGGGGCTGGGGGGTTCCATTAGTACCAGACAAGCCAGAGTCTTTTAACATTTAGGATGTTCTTTGGGACCCAATTGTGTTTTTGTTGCTATGGAATGAAGTCTCCCATAGGAGGGAAAAACAAAAACAAACAAACAAACCCACCAGGGCATTGAGTCCACATTCTGGGGATGTACTGGCAGCAGACCTACATTGTGCCAGTTGTAGGCTTCTGCATTTTTACATTTTTTTATATGCAAAGTGATGGAACCAAGATAAATGGTTGCAGATGGTTGAAGCTACACTTCAGAAAACAAATCAAGTTTACCTAGTGCTTTGCATATCTACGCCACAGATGTTTGCTTGGTTAGCAGGTCCTGCTGAAACAATTCAGAAAGGATTGCCTGTAAAAGCTGGCTTGGAGATGCAACCTGCTAAGATCATTAGTATATTCCCTTTTAAAAACATCATCAGTCCCTGCTCATTTTCAAGGACTTGTGATCTTGATGTAATTGGAGCTTTTGCCTTCATCTTCCTTTCAGTTGCTTCTGTTTTTTAAAACACAGATGAAGAATAACCTAGCAAGAGAGGGGGCAGCTCACTCTCACAACATATTACGCTCCTGAGAATACAAATGCTGAAATGCAGATATTAGAGAGGACTATCATATGTCCTTAGAATTATAAGGCACAAGCAGAAGATCCAGATTCTAATCCCACTTTTCCCCAGTGAGGACCGTTCATGTCAAAAAGGATATATTAGATTTGGAAAAGATTCAGGGAGACATTATGGAAAACTTCCGTGTAAGGGAGGCTCAGACGGACTCCTTAGGGCTCCAGCTTGGAAAAGAAATTACTTGGAACTTATTTTAGGGGTACCTCAAATCACGAGTGAGAGGTTGGACAGAAATGGACAGTTCACCATCCCTTCCAAAATAAGAATTAGAAGCCATTAAAGACTGTGAGAGCTATTTTCAAATAAGCAAAAGGAGGTTGTTCTTCACATAAGAGAAAACAGATGTGGAACTCTGCCAAAGGTATTGTGAATGCAAAGAATTTACGTGACTTCAAAGGGAGGCTGGGCCAGGATTGGGAAGAAAGATCCAAGTTCAGACATTCTGATTTCATCCACCTCTTTCCGTGACTCTTCAGATCTACAGCCTGCCACTTCATTCTTCCCAGTAAGAAGCATATCATCTGAATCCAAGTAGCTTTCCTCGTTCTCACTTTTAAGTGGTACCTCTGTCTCCTGACTACCCAAAATCCCAGAGCCTGTGGTTATCAAGGAGAGGGATCAGATAAAGTTTATTTTTTTTCAACTTTGACCTATATAGCAACCTCCATAAGTATAACATAGGAAGAAGTCACATGCTGATATAATAATTAAGGATTCCAAAACGGATTTCAGCAACTATCAGTAGATTACCAGTATTAAAGCACAAGAAGGAGGCTTCAGCAAAAAAAAAAAAAAATTACCTGAGAGAAGAGCTAATTGTTCTCTGAAACCATAAACTCATTGAAAGGAAATTAGAAACAAGTCCTACAGAAATGTTACTTGACAGAAATGCATTGGGGTAGCATGTTTATGTAGCAACACACAGATACTAGAGAGAAGGAATTCTAAAGTCTAATAATTGTCTCTTCCTAATGAAAGACTTTTCTTTTTTTTCTTTTTTTTTTTTTTTTTTACTAGCTAGAAGGTAATTCAGTTAACAAAGCAAATAGGTAGAATTCTCTGATAAACTTAAGTATTCTCCCTGTAGGTCCAGAAGGCAGAAACTATCTGTCTTGTAGGTCTGTACATATGCATACTCAAAGAAGACCCAGGGTATTTTCATGTACAAGAGTTCATGACCAAAATGGTTCACAGTACTGCTCACCACTGGGAGACTCAGGGCAGGTTATTCAAGACTTTCTATGATAAGCTTAATAACAAGGAGCATACTGAGCTTGGGCAAAACAGTGTCTAGGTTGTGGCAGGATAACTTCCAGTCTACCACAACAGTTTCACGAACTTTGGAAAAGTGGAACTAGATGCAGAAAGGTACTGAGTAACTCAAAATTGTCGACCGTTTCCAGCACAGTATAGATTTTCAAGAGAAAAGAAAGGGGAATATTTAGTATAGATCATGGAGGGGAAGAAAGAAAAATTCTATCACTAAAAAAACACCAGTAAGTTTTGGGCAAGTACACCACATTTCCCCCACTTCATGCTCTGGGGGACATGAAGCTTGTTAACCTGGTTCCTACAGCAATCCACACCTCAAGTTTCAGAACAATGTTAATTACTCCTAACATATGCTGTGCAACACAATACATCAAATGTATTAAGAAAAGAGACATGACCAAGAAGCAAAGGCAGAACATGAGCGAGAGAGATTCCCGTATGCATCTTTCTCCAAAAATCAGCAATCTCATTAAATGGTTCAGGCCTTGATATTCACCCACAACATTTGCTTCTGTAACCTCCTATGACAGCAAGTTCCTGTGCTGAGTGAGAAAGCATTTCTTTTTTCTACCCCATATTCATTGCCATTGATTTCATTGATTGACCCCCTTTAAATCAGTGTAAAAATATAAAGGGCATCTGATAGGGTTCCGGAGTGACATAACTTGACATAATATAGCCTCACGTGACAAGCTGAAGTCTGAAGGAGAAGATATTCCAATTCCAGCCGGATATCAAGGGTGAACTGAGACAATCTGAGGTCCTCCGCTCACACCTCTGTGATGGAGCACCACCCTGTCAACCCATCTCCCTCCTTTGTCCTTCAGTACCAGTAGCTTTCAGGTGTGAGATGAATGAAGCTATTTACCACTTTAATATTCACCTTGAATGAGAAGGTCTTTGAGGGCACACACTCCTGCTGAAAACCTGTGGTGGGGAAGTTACAACAGTCCAAAGTTTATACCCAACTTTGCACCTGTAGCATTCACGGTGCCCACACAAAGGCACTGGAGTAAACATTTACATTGCTGTCAGAGTGGAGGTACAAGGACAGCTGGTTTTTGAGCACAAGCACACGATGCTCAATGAATTTTCACAACTCCTCCAGCAAATGGAGCACATGCCTCTCCCTCTGAGTTACAGCTGCTGACAGAAGCTGATGTTTTCACAGGTTGCTTGACCTGGAACGAGGTCAAGATTTGAAAGCCTTCCAGGAAATAAGATCCCATCTTGCACTCATAACGCTTTATGCTTTTCTTAAATATCATCATCCAGCAGCATGTCATACATACAGCTCAACAGAGCTTGTGATTGCATGTGCAAAGGTGACTTCATTATTTGACACAAAGTACTCAGCAATGCAGATGCTGAGAAGCACACTGCTGTGCTAGGCCACTGGGAGAACTTCCCACAAAGCCTGATGCTCTTTCTTCACTAAAACTCCTAATTCTTCTCAGAGAATCCTCTTCATAATTAAATGAATATTTCAGTCCTTCAAACAGATGTGGAGGGGACAGCTAAAATCAAAAACAATGTGGACATGAACTCCACTTCATGAATGTAGGTTTCTTACTTGGAAGAGCGTATTCATGACATAGCCAGTGGAAAGAGAGGAGCTTCTCCAAAGAGGGCCTCAGTGACCTACGTTGTGGAGGAGTTCAGCTTTCTCCACTGATGATATAGAGAGGAGTGAGGAACTGTTTATAGTAACAATCAGTCTTTGTTTACAAAGGTGATATTCTGTAGAGAAAAGAAACAAGCAGTGTGCGTAACATAGGTTTACAGATTGCAAGGGATTAGCATTGGCTGCATGCACTCCCACGTCACAGTATGACAATGTACGACAGGTTTTTCACCTTGACACAAGTTTACAGGAAAATTTGCAAGTTCTCTGGCTGTCAGACAAAAGTTTACACCTTCCACACAACTTACAACTTATGTTTAAGCCTGGAGTCATGAAAGAAATAAATAGAAAGCAAGTTCAAGAACATACCAAGTTAGTTTCTTTTGTGTCATATGTATAGATTTGCCAAGAAACTATGTTGACAACGTTCCTAGAAGATCCTCATATGAAAACTTTGAAAGAAGAAAAAGACACAGCTAGACAATCCTACTAATGCAGAAGATAAACTAGATACTTCAATACTTCTGAAAGCAAAGGCTCCATATAGCAGGATGAAACCCATTATGTTAAATCCCTTTCAGTCTCCAGGTAACCAGGAGAGTAAAGGGACCATTTCATTCCACACGTCTTATCCTTCCTTCCTTACCACATACAAAGTAAATGCTGGTAGTCTGCCCTCCTTATAGTTTCTGGTCCCAGAATTAAACCAGACATAACTCCACAATTTTAGCACTCTAACAACAAAAGAGAACCTGAACCTCTTGCCTACTCATTTGTAACACACAAGAATGAAACTAGGTACTCAAATCCCAACTTGTCCCTCATCCTCATTCTTTTACATCCATATAAAAAACTTCTCTATCACCCAAGCATTCGTACTGCTACTTCCCGAAGTGTGTGAAGAGGAAATGAACACAAGGTGTTACATTTGCCCTGCAGGTGCCCAGCTGAGCTGGAATCTGTTACTGTACATCTGCCCATTTTTTTGCTGTACGTGACACATAAGGCATAAGGTTACAAGATTAAAGACCATGTAATCTTTTTCTATGGCAGAAGATGTTGGTTGGGAACACAGGGACCAAAAGGTATCAGGCCGTTAGGAACTTCTGCAGGCAAGCACAGACAACTCTGTCAGAACTAGGAAGCAAAACAACTTTGTATTTGGAAATTCAAAGTGGGATTCATTATGTCCCAACAGCATTTCTCTTTTCTTTTCCTGTAGCTCACTAAAGGGTCTCTGTTTTTCTCTTGCTTTTAAGGTTCTGGTACTGGTAGGTTCCTCAAAAAAAAAAATGCAATTTTTCTTTCTCCATTAAGAAAAATGTTTACATGATGGCTGTTCTTTGCATATAGTGAAAAACCCTGCTTTGGAATAAGTCAGCCTCACTGTTTTTCATGAAGGCACACAGATGAATGCAGCTGGGCCTTTTAGGGGCATCCTTGAGCCTTGTTTCTATGACTCTCTTTGAACCTCGGACTTCTCTTCCAGCTGCATCACTGGAGCTCCATGTGCCAACAAAGGTGATTCAGAAGTCAGATGAGCCTCTCTCAGATCTAGAAATCTTTGCAGTGCAAGATCAGCCTCCTAAACAAACCATAACCAGAATATATTCCTAAAATCTGATTGGTAATACCGACTTCCCTTCCAAAGTGAACTGAATAAAAAGTCTATATTATTTTCACCTTTCCCATGCTATCCATAACCTCTGGATCCATACACCGAAAGTGAGAGGTGCAAATATCTTATTGGTTCCAAAGTCTCATATGTGCACACTTGAATCATTAAAAAACGTATCTTAAACTACAGCAAAGGCTCAGGTAAAGAAAATGCAACAAAACTACTTGTGATGATTAGCCATACTTCCCTACAGCAGCTCACTCTCCGTTCTGCACAGTTTATGATCAAACAGACGATGGCACGCTCATTATCACACCCACCACAGAGTCACAACACCAGGTATGCATTTCCTTAAACACCTCGGTACCCCAGGTGCTGTTTTCATTGTTTAAACATGCTTTTGAAGACTAAGGATTTTTCTTGGCTGGCCAAAGTATGTTTTATTTACATTTGAACAGTAAAATTATGATTCTGTCCCCATGTGCTTTGCATGACTGTAACTTGTGGGTTTTTTACTTGCAACTTGAAGAGATAGCACATACTGAGTTGATTTTAAATGGTTTCCTCTTCAACCACCCCAACCCACAGTATCCAGGACTGAGGCTAAATTCTCCCCTTCAGAATAAACAAACCTTGAAGCTTTCATTTCTCTCTGACTTATCTCTGATCTGTTTTAAAAACCTGACCAGATCCTTCTTTCCGTCTCACAAAAATTCATGCCAAGAGAAGTAACATCATCACAACCTGTCAACACTTACAGGCTAAACAAAGAAAGAAATAGATCAAGAAAACAGAGATGAAAAGCTTTTGTGCCCCTCTTCCCAAACTAATACTCCCAAAATGTGTTTAGAGAGAGGGGGAAGGAGCCATTGTTTGAGCTAACACATCAGTGATGTGCTTATTTAACTAACTATCTCCATCCCCAGACATATCAAATGGAATGCAATGCCAGCTGAAAGTATTATGTAGCCTTCAGTGATGTGAAACATATAAGCTCTAAGGCATACAGTTTGGCTGAAGACTCCAGCTGGCACTGGTAGTTTTATTGTACTGTGAAAAACATTAAAGTCCTCAGATGCCCTGCTGATCATGGGATCTGAGAAACTTTCCTCTATCTGCCTGACATGGACTCACACTGCAATTAACACACTCCTCCCTCTCTTTCATTTTCCCTCGCTGCAGATGTACACATGCACGTGTGCACCACCAGTATTATTCTGTGTGCAACACCAACATTATTTAGCCCAAGAACACTTGTGTTGGAGTCGGTGTGCTGCTGCATTTGGGAGGGGGAGGCGTTCTTTGTCCGAGTGCTAAAAAATCTGGTACCTCAACTTTCACTCGAAGGTGGCAGCAGCACATGTAGAGACCATTAAGGGCTGTGTTTTGCTTCCTAACTTTTCACATTTTTTCCTCCCTTTGTGGCACGTTTATTGGCCTTGAAGGGCGAGGAGGGATACCATAGGAAACCAGAGTCCTCCGTTCAGCTCTGACTCACCTATTGTGCACCCCTGCCTCATTTAAGGGCAGGTTGCACTCGGCATGGTGGCTAGATAGTGTGAGCAACTGGAACCATTAATCCCTGTTCACATCTGATTTTCGGCAAAATCTAAACCAGTGTTAGTTAAATGCGTAGCTTGGGCAATTAAAAAAAAAAAAAAAAAGGTTACAGATGAATATTATTTGGTCTGAAAACAAATCTGCAAGGGGTTTTGGAGACTAGTGCCTTGAGGATTACAGCTTATTTGTGGAGCTTTAACAGGAAACTGCTAATTATGACACCTGCACAAGTTTCCTTGAATTAGACCCTGGGGATTCACTGCCTTGCCTATAGATGTTAGCCAAAGCCTCAGGCTCTTAATCCATAGCCATCATCTTAAGTGAGAACAGAACAGCCAGCCATAGGGCATTTGCAATCTCTGTTAAGAAAGGGTATTGTACAGTTTAAACTGGATGCTGCCTTGCAAGACAAACTACCCAAATTTTGAACATTCTTCTGAAGAATTTTACCCTTCAGGGTTATGAACTTGTGAAATCAGCAGTCTAATTCACTAAAATGGCTTCCAGACAAAGTGAGTATCTATGCGGCACTACAAAAATGTTAGGAAAAATGTTCAAACTGTATGAATCAATACAAATTGTCTAATCAATATGATTGTAAAATGAGGGAATTTCACACAAAGCCATAGTATCACTCACTCCCTATTTCAGGTTGAAGTGGACATGCGTCTCTCAAGCCTTGCCTTGATCCCCAACGTAAGATGACTATCAATTTCCATACTCCTCTGACCCTACTGAAAGAGCAATATTCAAACAACGACAAAGCAATGCAACATTTCTTTTCTTATTGGGGCAGCAAGGGTCGACAAACAGGTGGCAAGACAACGTTAAGCAATGCATTCGTAGAAGAAAGCACTCCTAGGTTTGTTTCCTTGTCTCTGTCAATGACTTTTTGCAAATGTCTTAGCTCCTTTTTGGCTCAAACTGCTTAAAACATGGGAGCGCTCCAAGTAATAATAAACTCCTCGTCTTTAATTTATAACTCCTAAAATTGACAGAAGCCCAAAACACTTTTTTAAGCCTGAAAAGGTGGCAGAGACGCATATTGTGTTCTCAGCACAAGAACTTCTGTGGCTGCAAGGAGAGCTGCCAATGCGCTTGCAGAAATAGCAGCAGTATTTTATTTATCCCGGCAAAGCTTGGCCAGTATATTTTGCACCGAAGGAGCAGATTTACTACGAGGAACTGCTGCCTCCATCCCTTTTAACACTGCTCAGTGCAGAGCACGTCCCAGCCCCAGGCTGCGAGCCCTGCCCTCCCAGCAGCTCCCCACCTCGTGGCCACATCTACCGCAGGAGCACGGAGAAAAGCCATTACACCGGGTGCTATAAACCCTCCTGCTCGAGTTCACAGTCCGGAGCCTGTGTGTCCTCTCCTCCCCATCTCACAGCCCTTCCTATCTCCCACACAAGACCATCAGGCGGTCCCACTGCACCCTCTTGTCCTTCAGAAGCGTGCAGCAGGTGGGCTTCTGCCCAGCCGCATTGTGCGAGGGGCCTGGAAAGCACGGGCTCGGAGCAGGGGCAATGCATACGCTAAATCCTCCATCTGCAGCCCAAAGTAACAACGGGGAGCGGGAGAGGGAGTGTGGTACACGTAGCAATACAAAACGTAGTTTTTGTGCCAGGCTCATCAGTGTGGCAGGGTAATAAGGTCAATGTGAAAACAACTGGAAGGCACATTCCCCAGTAAACATGTGCTGAGTGAAAACGGCCCGACCTTATGTTGTAGAATCCAAACCCATTGAGTCAATTGCCAGAAAACATGACATGACCTTTCAGATTCAGTGAGCATCAGTTCCAAGAGCAGGCTGCCGTGCTCTTTTCCATTTCACTGCTGCCCCCGGAGGGCCTCAAGTCACCGGAAATAATAGCTCGGGCTCAAAATCTGCACTCCTTTAATGAAAAAAAAAATACACATGGCATCCAGTTTGACCCTGGTGGCAGATTTTTTATATGCTTAGCTCAATTTCTTTAAACTTAACAACTGTGCTTTTTTTTATTTTTTTTTTTAAATCTTCCCAGAGCTCAGATTTTCCTGCAGACAACCCTTTTTTGGCAACAGAGGAAATATTTTGGTTTTGTGAATGAGGAAAATAATTAATAGCTAATGAGGTGCTCATTCCAGCCCACAACCTTCCCTCCCCAAACAAGCAAAGAAAAAGCTATTCCAGTTGGAACATATTCTCCTCGCTTTCTGGACTGAGAAACGCATAAAGATGCATTTTCGCCCACAAACCTCCAAAATCTTATTTTAATCCACAGAACTCGAGCAGCCCATGACAGAAGCAAAGCTGTGTAACATTCCGAGCACTCGCAAGATGAGAGCTTGTGATATTAAGTGTAATTCAAAATGTACTTTCCCTCCCACCGAATTACTTTCCCTGCTAAATCCTGATTAAAAATTTTCTCCCCCTTTTTTGTCTCTCTGACAGACTGATGGGGCTGAGATCTGAAACCAACTCCAGCTTTTAGGCGAAATATTTATTTTGGGGGCCAAAGAAGAAGCTTTCTTGGATATTATTCAGATTTTCCCATCCTATGTCAAAAAGCAAAAAGCAGAGGCAAGGATTGCCGTCTGGAAATTGTATTTATTTTGACTTGAGCTGTGCCAACCTGCAGTATACAAATACTCAGTCAAAACTGCCTACCATCTGTGTTTATTGTAGAGGAATAGCAACATCCAATGGCCAGTTAAATGCAGGTTAATTGCAGGCGTGTATTGAATTCCCCGTAGAGCCAAGTACACAGTTAGCTCCCCTAGTGTAATCTCTTTCTGCTACATGAAGGAAATCAAAAAGAGAAGGAACAACAATGCCAACTCACAGAAGAGCTGGATGCCTCTCCGCACAGAGGGGGGGTATCTGCAGGGAACAATAGGGGTCTATTAAATTCTTTCATTGGCACCGGAGAAGTAAAATGAACATAAATTAATCAGCTACAAAAGACGGGACAAGTGTTGGTGCAACTCTATTGAAGTCCATGGAGTTGTGGAAGGGATAAATTTAACCCAGGATCTTTCAATGTCTGCATATTTGAAAGTGGCTCGTTGAAAAAAAAAATGGGCATTCTCAGAAAAGAAAAAAGGAGTGAGGGAGAAATGCCATCCTTTTAATATCCCTGAGCAGCCACATTTCTGCCATATTGACATTTATCATTTTATTTCCTTGCATTTATAAAGCCATCTGGCTAAGATTTTCAAAAGCGCTGACAAATTGTGGGCATGCCACTTCAGAGTTTTAAAGACCCCGGACTGACAATGCTGCAAGATCCTCCTGAGAATTTGAGCCCCGCAGAGGTGTGTCAGGTTGGGCAGGACAAGATGCAGGTGCTCAGTGCGTTTTGGAAGTAGTCGAGGAGCAGCCTCTGGCCGGTGCGAACCACAACAACACGCTGGATCTGGGGAAGAAGCAGGGAAGAGGATCCCATGGCTTCTTCACAGTCCCAGCCTGGGAAATCCATACGAAAAAGTACAGCACGCGAAGTTTCAGTTCACATCAGGTCAACCTCACAGCTGCCATCCTAAACTATGCATTGCATGTGGCCTAAAAAGAGCCGCAAAACCCTTAAAAAAAATAGAAAAAATAGAAAAAACACCCCACAAAGAGAAGCATGGGGGTTGCGGTGTACCCAGAAGACAGAAATTCTGGGTGGTGCCAGAAGCGGGGCATAGAGCTCCCAGGCCTCTCTGGAGAACGTCCTTCCTGCGTGCACGCCGATGGGGCCGCGCAGCACAATGCGCTGCAGCACGGCCATGAGGATATGAGGATTGCTCTCAGCAAAGCGAATCCCAGAGATTTAGGGCTTGAAAACGAGGACCAGATTTAATGGGGAGGGGTGAAGAGAAAGGGAAGGAGGGACTCGAGGGACCGCAGCCTTCATGAGCATTATCACACAATAGAGGAAAGGCCATGCCTTGGCACAGCTTCCCCGGGAGCGCCGCAGCCGCCTCCAGCCCCGAAAGCAAGCAGCCTGCCCCTACAGGGAGCAGGCATTGGCCAGGCTAGCAAGAGCTCCAGGGCAGAGCCGTGCATGAGATAAGGGCAACGGATGAGATACAACACTTCAGGACTACTGCCCAGTAAGTCGGTATCACAGAGAGCCACATTATTTCCCTGACATCCCCTTTGGCTCTGGGAGCAGTAATTCACCTCAGCCTTAAAATACCCACTTCCCACCTCTCCAGCAAGCTCCATGGCTGGCACACCGAATTGACAGAGCTGTGACCCCTTCCTCGCGCTGAAGGAAGGGCTCTGTGCCTCCCACACGCTGCACCACATCCCAAGGGACTTCATGGGGCAGTCGGTGCTCGCTCCCCCCATCCACTTGTGTGCACTCACAGTTTCAGCCTCTGAACTGCTCGCCTCCGGGAGGGGTTAATGCATTTTCTGCTTCCTTTCTACATTGCCCGTGGCGATGTCCTTCTTGCAGGCTCGTGTTCTTAGAGGCATTTTTAGCTCTTCCTCCCTCTTCTCCCCGACGTCCAAGCTGCCATTAAAACTGCCTGCCCACTGTATACTGCTGAGCCTTTCAGCCACGTCTGAGTCATCTCACGCCTCATCTCACTGCAGCTTTCTCCCCTCCAGGCTTCTGCCCTCATCCCCTCCAGTCCATTTACCCAGCCAGCTACCTTCTCTGCCATCCTCAGATCCTTCTGCTTCCCAGCCACTGCTCATCGCAGCAAAGCTTACTGTTTTCACATTCAGCACCTTGCACAACTGTGTTTTATTCTCTCTCTCCACTTCCCTCTCTCTTCATTTTCATCCTGGCCCTCCTCAGCTCTCCCAGGAGGCAATTTATTCATCATTTTCTTCCAATTTCATACCAGAGTTTCTTGTATATGCCACAAACGTCTTCCCTGATCAGTCCTCTACCAGGCCAGATCCATATAGCACAAGTCTATGAGTAAGTTCAGTTCTTCCTCACTTTGAAATGTTACAATAACCATTTCCACTTTGAAAAACAAACTAATGCTATACTTTTCTGCTTCCTTCAGTTACGTCCCATTCCCATGCGCTCACACTGGCTTCAGATGACAAACTGTCCGCCAGCCTTACATCTTTAGGGCAAAACATTAGGGCTGTACGTGGTACCATGTGGTAATGCACGATCTCCCTGAAAACTCCTTCCTCTGTTATTTAACTCGAAAGCATCCCATTTTGAAATCATATCCTAAAATTTCTTTCTGTATCACAACACTTATTATGAAATATTTTATCGGGTGTGGGGTTGGATTCTTAAAAAGCATAAGCCACTATGGTGTTACTGATATCCATTAAATATAAATGGCTCTATTAAAGTGTGTCGAGTAGCATCAGCTGGAAAGTAGGCTCCACAACTTAAAATCCAAACACAATCAAGTCAGTGATTCTGAGTTTAATTCAAATATCACCATCGAACTCTTGGGATTTCACACTGACAAATCTCTTTTAGAATCTAAAGAGGAAAAACCATGTTTTCTCTACATTCCAATGTTTCAGTTCAGAACAAGCAGCAAGCAGACGCTCTGCGCAACGCTGTCGTTTACAAGGCTGAGCCAATGCGCTGAGCATTTCAGCCTGAAGCTGACACCTATCACCATGACCCACGGTGCCCTCATTTACCTCTTGTATTAAAATGGAGCGTATCAACACATTTCCTGTCTTACTCCTTGGATAGTCTCTCACAGAAGGCTTCAGAATGCAAAGTTCATCATTAAACGCAGATTATCACCCTCAGGAAGTTCCAGAAGCCCAGAGAAAGATACTACAAGCTTCAGTTCCTGCAGTGGATTCAATTACGGTATGCAAGGGACATTGAAAACAAACTTCCCCAGGATAAATGAGAGAAAAGAGCCAGCACACTCAGCATGAGTAAAATAAAAAGCAATCTTCAGCTGGTGCCGGCCAAGCATATTTTGAAAACCATCCCCTCCAGCCATTAACAGCAAAAAGTCAGCAAAAACTTATTTTAGAATCTGAAAAGAGAGAAAGTTAAAGCATTTGGCGGCACAATCTGTTACTTAGGGACAAGCTCATTAAAAATGCAGCACTATTTACTGAAGGCGAAACGCAGACATGCACTTTTGCATGCAAAGCAAGCGCTTATTGAACGAGAGGAACACCTTTCCTCCTGCCTGGAATGGGACTGGGGGGGTTGGTTTAATTGTGCTGATGGATGGATGACTCTCAGAAAGAAGGGAATAATTGGAGAAGCCAATCCAAAACCTCATATGAACCCATAAGGCCAACGACTAAGTGATTGAAAGAAGAGAAGAGCTATACAGGGAGTTAAAAGGAGCATATGAAGAACCATGTAATGGACCGTAGGCTGCGTGCACACTGGGGGAGAGCACAGGTTTAGGTGGTAGTCCAAGCAACATGACCGTGAGTCTTTGGACAAAGATAAGTTTGTGAAGGGAGAAGAGAAACCAGGCAAACTGAGCTGCAAAGGTAGATGTCAAGAAATGCTGAAATAGCAGAAGGGGTGATCAGAAAGCAAGGGAAGTGCCATGGTGGGAAGATGAGACTAAGGAAGAACACTGTGACTATCAACCCAAATTAGGGTGAAAGGGCAGACAAAACGAGAGGGAAGGACCCAGAGAAGAGGAGGTTCATTATTCTCCTTTTTTCTACCGAAATTATTTTGTCTGCCTGACTGCAGACTGCAGCTAAAGTTTGTTGGGGAAACTCAGCTATCTGAGCCAGCTACTGATCTCACCATGGATTTACACTGCCATAAATCTCTGACCTAAATCAACTAGTTACTCCTCATCTTGATAGATCAGGAGCAAGCCCTTGGAAGTGAAAGGTGCTACAGGAGCATGAAACATTTTCTTAAAACACAAAGAAAAGACCCTGAATGCAATCAAACACTTGACACTCATGGCTATGAATTCCCTTGCTATATAAAGCCATTTATCAGCCATTCCTAGGGTTGATGGGAGCAAGTCACTTGTTTGTTTCAAAAAATATAAATTATACACATTGCATGCACTCTGTAAAATACATTCAATTAAATGTATTAAGCTTTTTTGGTGGTTTTAATCTCTTGCCTTCAGAGCCCTGGGTGCCCATGACTCCCTTGAAAACATGTCTAGGAAATTTAACTTGAAAAAAGAAAAAGAAAAAAGAAAAAAGAAAAATGCAGGAGAGCAATCAAGAGGCTTAAAGTCAGGAGCTCCTGTCCAAGACAAAAAAGTGGGAGGGGAGGCTCTGCAAACTGAGAAGAGCTGAAAGTTTGAGATACTTGCAAAAGTGAGTAGACCAGTCCACTACACCTCCATGACAACAGTGTGTGGTGTATGACTGCTGCACACATGGAAAAGAAGGAATGGTGGAAGACATCTTAGTCAAATAGTATCTTTTTTTCTGGTCAAAGAATGCTTTGTGGCATATCTCCAACATCCCACATGACTCAGAAAATAGAACATAAATCCAAACTGCACTGGCTTCACCAAAAACACCTCCAGAAAAATTAGATTTGCAACCACAAGACCCAGCCCACTTGGCTACTTAACACTGCTTCCTATCTGGAAGGTAGAGAAGTATTCTCTCTGATGGATAACTGGAGACCCATACTAGGGTTAATTCATTCAAAGTGAGCCTAATAACAAAGCAGAGGTTTATTTCCTAAAGAGGCCTCTTCCACATTGTTTTGCTCCTTTAAATTTTCCCAATCTGGCAATATAAGGCAACACTAGTGGAAAACTGTATGCAAGAAAATCCGTATTTTCTTTTAATGCAAGAAATAATTGGAATATTTGAAATAATAATAATAATAATAATAATAATAATAATAATAATAATAATAATAATCCAAGGGGCTGTTATTGCTATTTCTTTGTGTCTTTACTTCCACTCCCTGTTCTGCTGCCTGTATACAAAAAAATAGAAAATAAAATGCAAGTGTTTAATACAGGATGTGTGGAGAGAGAATGGAAAGGAAATAAAAGAATCAGTATTCCTGGTGAATAATTTGGCTAGAGGAAAAAGACAGATAAAGATCAGATTCTTTTGATATGTTAAAAGCATCCCAAAATGCCTACGCTCTGGATGCTTTTACACAAATTATCTTTCATCATAAAAGTACAAAATACATATAATGGACAGCTCATCTCTCTCCATTGAATATGTAGCCACTAGCTGATAAGATAATAGACTAAACACTGACCTGTCACAGACTTGATGTTCATAAAAGTAGAGTTTAAAAAGTTGGTTCTCACATCTCAGGCATTTAATGGGCAGGCACTAAGATATGCTTCTCATCTTCAAACTCTTTTCCTACCATTCTGCCTTAATAAGCCCAGGCATAACCCTCAAACTGGTAACGTTTGGAGAAAGACACTGTTTGTATATATGTTACTCCTACAACCTTGGTTCCCAGGAACTCCCTCCCACCTAACCTTTGAATGACTTTGGTGTCAGGTAGTTGCTCTGAAAGAAACAGATTAAAAATATTCCGTACTGCGTGCAGCAACCCATTCTGTTTTATATTGTAATCACAAGAGGCACCTGAGGCATCAGTTGATGGATAGGCTCCTAATAAATAGTAACTATTATTGCAGTGTGCTGACGTGCTGAACTACTGAGAACAGAGCCTCACAACTGGTAACTCTCCTGGAGGTAGCCTTCTCTGAAACGCCCCTGTCCTCACTACACGACCCGTGCCTCCTCTCTTCCCTGTCCCTCTATGCCCACAAGAACCAAGCTTTTTTCCTACGTCACCTTCCCCAGGCACTTCCTTCCAGGACAGGGAAGACAATGTCATTTTGGCCTTAATAATTAATTTAACAAGCACTTTCACTCCTGCACATGCACTGCACATATCTGCTACTTTCCTCTCCTACACTGCAAAAGAGCCTGTAGCTGATAGCTCGATCCTCCCTCCTTCTCAGGATGCCCCTTCAGAACCTGACAGGGTTCATGTAAGGACAGAAAATATGCACTTCTGTAAACAACACAGCAGGTGAACCAATTTGAACTGGGCAGAATGCATTACAGATTGCTTTTATGTCGCTCAGTGTCCTGTAAGATGCCACATGAAGATGGCCTGGTTATTGCTAAATATTATATCTCAAATCAACAACCAGCCTGAAAGGAAACAGTCTGCTCAGACCTCAGAGCTGCTGGGCCTGGGTTCTTCCTACAGTTCTGCTGCTAACCCGCTGTGTGGTTCTTGGAAAGCCACTGACTCTCACAATCACCATTTTATAACCTGAAAAAATGGAAGATCAGCTGAAAAATGGTAAATCATTAATGAGGTTGTAGCAGCAGCCTCATACGGGCCCTAACATCTCCTTCTATTAAATGAACAGAAGCTCAGCTCTTCAAAGGAACACAGGTGTTTATTTCCACCACAGAAGCTAAAAGTAGGGGAAAAAAGCATACTGGGCCACCTCCTGGGGGAACAGACCTGCATCTCCCAAGGTTTCTGGTTTTCTGCCCAGTTCACATGACAACCACCTGTGTAGCACCTAACATTTATTTAAACCAATGTTTATTGATTGAGTTAGGCACTTACATAGTTACAGCTTTTCATTCTTCCTTAGTGCTAGGCAGACATCACCACGTTGCTCAGAGGAAAGAGCAACTGCTTTTAGACAACGAGAATGCAAATGCTGACAGCATTCAGGGGTAAAGGCAGGGGAGCACATACAGGCACAGATGCAGTGGGGTGGCTACTGCCTCCCTGAGGAACAGACTCGTGTATATATCATGTGTCTCACCTTTATTTATCCTGGATATAGTTCTTCTATTTTGCCACACTTAGAGCAAGCTCTGGGCATCACCTGTTTTTATTTTGCAGAGTTTACTGAGCACCTGTAGTTTCTCCTTTCAGGAGGCTATGATGAGAAAAGGGCTTACCTCAGGAAGGGCAGCTTCACCCTCACTCTGCTGCTTTAGTTCTGCAATGTTTAAGGCATTTCCTTTCTTTATCCAAATTAGTTTTGCTGACTGTCTTGTGATGGGAAAAAACACACTTTGCCCATTTTGCAGACCTAGCTTTTGACCCATTAATATGCACAGAACTCAAAAAAGACAGGCTGAAGTGCAGCACAGTGCTGCCCAGCAGAATATTCCAAGGACAGTGTGGTAGCCCCTCCGTTGGCCACAGTACCATCCGAGTGCTTGGGAAAATTACTTGCATATAAACAGCACTAGACCACCATGATGAGCAACACATATGCTGCCTTGAACAGAAAGAGGGTCCCTTTGGGCAGGAAGCCAGGTGAGCCTGAGGATGAGGCAACAGCAGCACAAGCATGCTGGCTCACAAGTTTGAGTGGCACTGGGATTGGTGAGACTGGAAGTATTTGTTGCGGTCTTCTGCATACCCTGTGGTCTGTTTTCCTACAGCCTCTCAGTTACGAAGTATTTAATACAACAAAGACACATCTCTATAAATTAATTCTATATATTGTACTCTGGGATTATCACAGCTTGACTCCAAATCTATCCCATTTGGGTTAAGAAAAGAACAGTGTGTGATTCATTTAGGCAGTGTTAGGGACAAACACTCTGGAAATGCAAAAACAATGTTTTAATTATTTTGTGGCAAATAAACAGAAAGCACAATATGCCTGAAATCACCTTTTAGTGGTCTTCTGGAATACATAAGAGCCAGATCCAAGCTTGCACTGACTGGGAGCAAGATGAGAGTTTACACAACCACGACACTGGCTTGTTAAGACACTTTCACAAAGGCGTTTTGATTTCACTTGCACCAGCAGCCTCACAATGAAAGGTTAGACTTAAAATCAAAGAGAATCTAGGAGCTCAATATAACATGAGCTGTTTCTTTGTCACAGAAGGAAAAAGACAAAAGCTCTCCCCCAGAACCAGTAGGGTATCATTCAACGTAGAACCAGAACCTGAACAGCATTAACAGTCTATTGGGTACCTCGGTTCATAGCTGGTGGGTTTGTGGACCCCTCTGAAGCCCTAATCCAAAAGAAAGAAAGTTGCAGAGAAAAGGATGAAGCTGTGGCCATACTGCAGCTCCCTGCAGACCCACTCTCAGAAACCAGTTTGTTGAAGGGGCAAGGATTTGCTCAACATTGCACAAGTTAGTGTTGAGGAAGTGGGCTCCTGGTGTTCTATGCTGCGCAGGGACATTATTGCAGCAAACCAATCCCTCTGGCTGCATTCAGCCTGTACAAATGAATTAATGTACTCCATGGGTTTCTACATCTGGAGATTATGAGGGTCAAAGTGCAGCCTAGAAATACAGCATTTTTGTTTATAAAATTGCTAAGCAGGTTGGACACAGTCTCACCAGTGACTGTTAATCTAAAAGTGGTTTGAAAGGACGAAGGTCTACTGGTAGGTACTTTGGAATTCATTCCCTCCCTTTTTCTGCCAAACCCTTGACTGTGTAACTTTCTAGAAGTGCTGAAATGCTAATCTTTCCCATCCAGCCATTAGGAAGGGATGGGATCGGGAGCCTGTGTGGTCTGCCACAGGGTTAATTATGGTGCTTATGCATTTCTGTACTGTCATGAGAGCAGGCTGATACTTCATTCTTTGTACTGTGTAATTCAACTATTGTCAAACATCAAATCCACACAATATAATACATCTCTGTAAAAAGAGGGAATTCAATGAAATAATACGAGGAATATGAGCAATGCCAAAGGATAAACAGAAGCCTAAGAGACACCATCTTCCATCTAGGCCTGAAACCCACACTACGTAGCAAACCTGGAGTGGTCACTCAGAGAAAGAACAGAAAGGCACGTCAGGCCTAGAGTGATGCTTCTTCCAGCTTCTGGCAGCCTGCCATTTAGGGATTTCCTGAGCCAGAGGTTGCATCTGCACCAGTGTGTTTAATAGCCCCTGCTGGACCTATTTTCCATGAATTTGTCTAATTGCTTCTTGAATCTATATCTGTCAGCATTAAGTTCCACAACTGAATTATGCACTGTGTGAAAAAGCACTTCTATTTGTTGTGTTCTAACATAGCTGCCTGAAAATTCCTTTCGTTAACCCTTTAATCTTGTGTTACGAGGGGATAGTCATTTCCAATTCACTTTTCCCATGCCATTTCTGAATTTACACACACCTGTATTACTTGTCTCTCTTCCAAGCTGAACCGCCCTATTTTATTTAATTTCTCCAATGAAAGTCATTAAATGACTCTACTCATCCCTGTTGCCCTCCTCTGTACCTTCTTCTCGTTTTCTATAGTATCCTTTTTATGAGGACAGGATTGTACTCTTGTTCTGGACATGGGTGGATCATAAGTCTGCAAGTTGCATAAGCTCCTGTTCTCTTTTCTTGTCTACTCTTTACCTAATCATCCTAACACTGTATTGTGCCCTTTGTACTCTGGCTGCAGGCAGGTTGTTTCTCTTTTGACAGTTTATGCTGTAAGCTCTTTGGAGTAAAGTTGTTTTCTGATCCTGAGTTTGTACAGGGCCTACTGCATGATAGGGGGCTACAAAACAGAGACTTTCTGAAGCTAAGCATTGGTAACCAATTTATATGCAGGTTGCAAGACAAACACGTTAGCTAACGCCACTGCTTGCTGCTGGTAACAGTGCAAATTGAGAACACAATCCAGACACAGGAAATGGTCGCGTGGGCCATGCACCTGTGGGGTTAAGCATTCCGCTGCATTCCATATACAAACGGTAGAGAGGTAATAGATAATGATATAAATTAGAGAGACAATAGTAAACACTTCAGTTTTAGTAAAGTGCTCAACAACGAATGGAAAAAAATCCATTATGAGCAATTAATAATCACTCAAAACCTCTATTTCTGTCTCAGAAAATCCTAAGCCTTTGCTAATTTATGCCAGTGAATGTATGAGAAAATTAGTGCCCTAAGTTCTATCCTCAGAAGCTCTGCTGTTGGTCACTCTTCATAACAATGGAATACATACATTCTTTGTTTCATTCAGCATGTCTCTCTTCACATGTATATTTGCAACCATTTAATTGCAGTTGCAGCTCATAGAGCCGACTGCTTTGCAAACTCACACGAGGCAGTTCCTATCTGAAAATATTTCATTCAAAGGAGGCACAAAAAGATCCAGATTTTTGTGCACTGCGGCCAAATACATTTCTTGTTTGCTATGGAATTGCACTCCTCAGAGCAATAATTCTCTTCCACTTCCTGATCAGCACACTCTGGCCAAACACTGTGTCTCAACTTCAGATCAAGCATCTTTGTGGGCCAAGACTAAATCCTTTACACGCAATAGTTCTCAGCTACTACTTTCATACCCAGCATTGTCTATTCCCCCCTATTCCTCATCTCCAGCATCCACAGACTCTACATCTGTACTTCAGAGAGCAGTTGCAAAGAGAATCTAAATTAATTTTTAGAAGAAATTAGCTAAAATGCATTGAATATCTGTGTAGACTTCTGTATTCAGAATTAAAGTAGCCCTAATTCAATTTAACTTACTTCACTTCCAAAGTGAATTAAGGTGAATGTAATTGAGGCTACTTAAATTCTGATTAAGAGTCTTGACATCTGCCTCAAGTGAAGCTACATTATCCACAGGGAGTTAATTCACCAGCGTAAGTGTGGAAACACAGCCGACTGCATAACAGGAAAGCCAGAGAAAAAGGAAATCGTTAGTCCCTGAATTGCAATAATCACCAAAGTGTATTTTATGCTAAATGTTTATTTAATTTGGGAGGGAATATTCTTGCGTACCAAAAAGGGAAATAGTCTTACCTTGCTTAGAAGAAAAATCCTATAAATTTTTCCCTTTTTTTTTCTAACAGAATTGTAACTGTGTCAGAACTCCAGAGAAGTTGATTAAAAAAAAGTTTTGAAGTTTCATCACAGTAAGTGCAACAGTGATCAAGTTTTCCTTGCTAACATGTAGCTCATGAGCAACCATCTTTATGTGGGCATCACAGAAAATGTCTTAGAAAACTACCCCAGTTTACACAATACATTAAAGAAAAAAAAAACACGTGCCATGGCGTGCTTTTCTTCCTCTTACCAATCTGATGGTTAACGCACCGTTTTCTACCTGACTGTAGAATAAGAAAGCAGAATAACAGGTTGCTGGAGGCTGCATCTATGAACAGCTCTATACTGGTGCACCAGCTCTCTGGTGTGCTTTACTTCCTCTTACCAATCTGATGGTTAATGTACTGTTTTCTACCTGACTGTAGAATAAGAAAGCAGAATAACAGGTTGTTGGAGGCTGCATGAACAGCTATGAACAGCTCTATACTTATTGGTAGTAAGAGGCCCATGGATGTCCTTGAAAAAAATCATTGTTTCAACTCAGTTCAAGGGTGCTGTCCCTTGAATTTCTACATACTAGAAATTCTTCCTATACCATTGGTGAAGACACATGTTATATGTATCTGAAAAAGCTGTTTCTTCATGATCTGCTTTTACTCAAGCAGAATAAAAAGAGTTATCAGGAGTGCCTGAATAAAGAGTACAGAAAAAGGTTGCCTAAGAGCAAAACAAGATTGTAGCGGCCAAGGGAAGAGGTACCTTCTTTAGACTACCTGTTACACAGCCTAATAATCCTCCTCCGCTCTCTTCACGTTTCTCCAGGTATGCAAGTCCTTGTGATCTTTGGCCAAGGCTTTCATTGTCCAAGTCCTAAATGATGCTGTTAGGTATTCAGACCAGAGGGGCATACATTTTTCCAGAAAGAAATAAGCAGGAAAGCCATGACCTTTCCCCTGAAAATATGTCTCAAATAATAGTATCAAAAATTTGACTGAAACGGTGGGAAAAAAATTTAATGTCTGAAACCAAAACATAGTATTCTGAAAATCCCCTCAACAATCAAAGTCACCACTTACACAAAGTGAAAAGAGATTAAAAGATGCTATACGATACTTCCAAGAGATTTATTCTTCTGAAAAAAACATTTGTTGATAAAAAGGAGAAAAAAAGCAGAAAAACACCAAAAAAAAAAAAAAACACAGAAAAGTGGGGGAGAATACTTAAGGGACATAACTATGTAAAGGATGTCAGATCTTCCTACCTCATCCCCAGAACTTTTCAGAGCAAGACTAATAATAGGATTTTAACGATAACCATGTAGGAATCAGTTTTCCTACCTGGAATTTCTTGCCTGACAAAGTGATCAAGGCCTCAGACTCAGGGAACTCATAGAGAAATAATATGTGAGGAAAATATAATTTTAATGTCTTCTACCAAAAAATGATGCCAAGCTGTGCCCTCTATACTGGCATTATTAGTTCATTACTTCCACATAATGGGGAAGTAGCTTTGCTGTGTGGTCGTAAGTGAAGTAGACTGGAGTAGTGAGTTCAAAGTGACAGAAAAAAAGAATTCCAGGAACTCAACTGAGAAGCTTACTGGAAAAGTGGGACTGAAGATCTAAATGCAGGAGGTGGATGATTCAGTAATGAATGGAAGGCTCATTTTGACAGCTTGGGCTGCCATCCAAGCTAATTTGTTTCCAAGCCTTCAGTTTGCCAACTGAAGTGGCTGAGAAATAATAGGCCCCCAAAAATATTTCTAAGGAAACACAATGCCCATTATCACTGAAGGAGAAAGAATCTGCACATTTCAAAGAGGAAAAAGAAATTTGAGATCTGCCAACTTTGGCCAGTTCCAAATGACACAGGAAGGAGCAGTTACAATGTAGTGAAAGGAAAGAAGTAGAGTATTGTTAAATAAATTCAAAGTAAAAGTCATCATAAAAATAGACACAATAAATAGAAGGATGTTTCTTTCACAGGGAGATGATTTTATGGCTAAGCCCATGCAAGCAGCCTATGATAAAGAAAAGAGAGGCATAGGAAAAAATGAAAAAGAAATTGGTAAAGAGAAGTAGATAATAATAAAATGAAAAATAATGAGACAACCTCTTTATGTCTGACTTGGTCATCATAGAAACCTTTTTATATAAAACGGATTGGATATTTCATAAACATTAGGGACTTAATTATCTCCCTGCACAAACACTTTGTAGCTCTCACTAAAGTCAACAACAGCAAGGAATGTTTTGTGATTATCACCAAAGGTTAAGCCTGTGTTTAATTTTCCTTCCAATCACACACTACCCATATGATCTTAGCTGAGACACTTAGGACATGTCTACAGAGGGCACAGTGCAGAAATCCCCAACTTACCAGTAAGACCACATGCCATAGCACCGAGCTGCGCTGGTTTAACACCTCGGGTCGGGAAATGCAAGAGACACATTCTGTCCATAGGTCAGCCAGACACAAAGACCATCCTGCTGAATGGGAGCTGCCTGTCTCCATAGCCGTCTTGAAAATAAATCCACGGCCACTCTCTGCCTTCACGCCCTTCTCCTTCCAATTTACTAAGATGACAGCTCATCTAGAAAAGGGAAGCACATTTAAAGACTAGAGCAATTAGATGTACCCCTCTGTAACTCCTAGATGGAGTTAATTTTATGTGCAGTAAAGCAGAATATGAAATTTGGAAGCGCTAAGAAACCATTTCCAGTCAACAAGAAACACCTATGGAGGTTACATACTCTTTTTCACCATTGACTTTTCTTAAAAGGCAGCATATACATTAAAAGCCTTTAATTTATGAAACATTAAAAATTGTCAATATTTGTAAACATATTTCCTTATTATAGCAATTTTTCTACCTAACGTCAAAAAAAATCCAGATTTTTGGAATACGGGCATCACATCTGCTTTGAGACCTGCTCAGGAAAATACTGAAGTTTTCTGTTAGGCTTCACCTTAGGTTTTCCTGACATTCAGCAACTGGAAAACGCCTTTCTCATGTGATGCACACTTGCTGCTACACACACCCTCTCTTTTTGCCAGCATTGTGCACAAAAACAAACTACATTTTGATGAAAGACTTGCCAGTCTTTTGGATGATGCCATCTCTGTGATGCCCCAACAACACATGTCTATAGGAGCCAATTTCTCAGCTTCCTAACCATCTTCCCGATCTGAAAAACCCATATTCTCTAAGGTACGTTCAGCCTGCATTTTCAAATGAATTAAGCAAGAATGAAATTACTGTAATTCTTGGACCACGTATCTCTAAATCTCAAAGTGTTTTAGATGCAAGTTTCATGGTAGGAGGTATTGAGGACCACTCTGAATAGATTTATACAAGGTGCTCACTAACTCCATTTCCACTGAGAATGGAACCCATCACTGATGGTTATTTTTTCTACTTCTACTTCTACTACAATCGTCCTACCAGGCTACTTAATTAAATGGGCACTCAAAGCTAACATGTTCCCTTAGGGTATAGCTAAATTGCAATGGGAAGGTATGACTGCAACTTACATAGACATACCCAGCTGAGTTTCCATCTCATGAGAATCAGTAGCAACAAAGCATCAACTGAGCAGGCTTCATTGCAGGCTGTACCAAAGCACACATTCACACAACTGTTTCACCTCCGTAATTACTAAAACAGCTAGATTAAAACTTGCTACAGTAGAACCAGAGCCAGCATTGGACTCATTAAATGTTTAAGATAAAACATGGATTCTCTTCCCCTTCCAATCACCCGGTGAACTTCTACCAAACTTAATTTCAGACACTTTATAATCGCCCCCGTTCCTTGCCCCTAAAGCCAACAGTGTTTCCATGTGCTCATTTGCAGCAAAGGTACGCTTTTAATAAGTATTCACTGTCATACCTTGCAGTCTTTTCATGTCAGTTGTTTTCATGGGTGGTCACCTCTCCAAGGCAGAGCCCCAGGTTTTTCTCAATACCTTGCAAATTGATTCTTCCTCATGAGAGGGTACTGGCTGGATGCCACCGAAACAGAAAAAACCACGTTTCCGGAGGTGAGGTTGTTTTTCTTTATTCGACAAGCTGCATCTTCACAATATTCTGTTATTGAAAATCCAAGTATTTTAAGAAATTAACCTTTCAACAGAATTCTGACAAGGCAGGATGTTTTGGTGATAGATGAACAGCATCCTGACACACTTAAAAAGATTAATATTTGTGAATTTTGACATAATTACTGATTTCCTCAACAGATTTAAAGTCTAAGTTTATCCTCATGTTAATCCAATTTCATGCCTAGAACAGAGCAAGCACAACAGAATGTCTTTCGTAACCTTCTGATATCATTAATTATTGCTACATTGGGAGTTACAGCATGGAACAAACAGGTTTTTAAATGGAAATCATTTGTCTCTCAGCAGGGAGACTCAACAGTTTTATTTCCTTCAACACCAAGCTGCATTCAAGTAATCTTGTTTCATGGTGATCCTCCCTCGACAACCTGTAAGTCAATGGTGAAATCCCATCTATTTTGTCCCTGGATTGGTCAAATGTGCTGCCCATAAGGGGAGGTGTCTATTTCCTCTCCTAATTGTGGAGGAAGGGTTTTCTATATGTTAAGGCCACGCTTTCCCCAAGCTGTGGGCATTTGGTCAGGTTTCCTGGTGATTTTCCACAAAAGGAAATCCCCTAACTCATTAAAAAAAAAATAGATTAATTGACCGGTTCAGTAACAAGCTGCCCCAGGACCCAATAAACTTTACAAAGGGTACATTCCAATTACGACTGGGCTCAGCATGAACCTGATAAGTAAGCCAGCATAATCTTTCTTCAGCATTAAGGATTTTTTTCTTTTATTTTTTTTCTTTTCCCCCACTAATTTAACTCTTTCTCTGCACTTGAGGATTGACTAACTTCATATTTCTCCTTTTCCTGTAAATGTGAACCCTACTAAATAATTCCTGGCAACCTGTTCTAATGGGTTCAATAAAACCAACCAGTGCTCTAGTCCCTTTCTTTGCACTGCTGCAGCCTTGAAAGAAGGGTTAGCTTCAGCGCTGCCTTCTTCCACACTTTGCCTGGTGTCATAAAATGAATCCAGATCTCAGACCAGGAGTGGGAAGAGGGAAAGTGATCTCCTCGCAGCAGAAACATCTGGTGGAGCAATTGGAGCTGCTTGCTAGCAAAGTGCAGCTGCAAGCCTGCTTTCACTGTGTGAGAGAGTTGGGAGGGATACGGGGTCTTCTGGTAACAAACAACTGCAACAGCAGGAGAAGGAAATAGTAGGCAGACATCAAGTTAGAGAGATAAAAACAAAAGGTAGTGGCTACAAAACACTTGTTTTATATTCTCATATGCTAGACTTCCACAGCATTAGACAACAGACACATAAGAGCATCAGAGCCTGAAGTACTCCTGGCCCTTTTGCACCTATCCCTGTACAGTCTAGAATAGTCTAATGTTTGGAAACACGAACACGTCAGATGTTGGCAGGCCCAGGTAGCCACAAGGAAGAGCTCCTAGCTCTAGGTCGCTGCAGCACTTCCCCACCTGAGGCCACAGGCTGCATGCAGATACAGAAGACAGCGCTCTTCAGCTCTCTCCCCTCTTTGCCTAGGACAAAGCTCAAGCTCCAAGCAGTGGGTTATCCTCAGATATAAAAGAAATCATTTGACCACT
The DNA here is from genome assembly GCF_009769625.2 of Cygnus olor. Lineage (NCBI taxonomy): Eukaryota > Metazoa > Chordata > Aves > Anseriformes > Anatidae > Cygnus > Cygnus olor. The sequence goes on from NC_049179.1 coordinate 17,767,118, forward strand.
CTGGAAGTGCCTGCATGAGGCTCAAACAATCATTAGGTGTCTCTTCCAGAGGCAGGACGCAGAAGGCAGGCAGAAGCCCATGAACTGCATCCGCCCGGCCAAGCCCCCAGCCTGACCTTCCTGCTACACAGTGTGGCTTGGGTGACAAACCCAAAATCTTTCACTGGACTGAACACCACCAAGGCAAGACAGCCTGAATTCACAGAGGCTTGTTTAGAAAACATTCAGTAATTAGCTGGTTAGTCATGCAAAGCACATTTACACACCTGCCTGGTAGCTCCTGCTACTTTTAACACAAAAATGCACAGACATTTGTACAGAAGACACAAACAGTTTGGACCTATATCTTCTTCTGCTCAGATTTAGAATATCATTTTCATACATTTATTACGCCTAGCCTGTGCTGTATTTCTTACAGGAACAAGAATAGCTGTAATTATTGTTGTCAATCAAAGTTTCTCTGAAGTCCTCAGCTTTACTGTTTCAATAACTCATTTTTACCAGTGGCAAATGTCTTCAACAAACACTAGAGCCTAATTTGCAGTTTGGTTCCCTTGTCATTTTCTGAGTCATCTTGGTGGAATGCTGTGAGGCGAGAGATTAGTTTTAGGACTTTTTTTCATCTTCCCTTTCTTTACATCTGAGGGCTGTTAAGAAGTTTGTGTTCAATAGCTCAGACATATCCAAGGCATACTACAGGTACCGAAGGTGCAATGAAATACAAAGTTTATTCTACTTCGGTACAAAGAGAATACCTGATGTACTGTTCCAAAGTCAGCCTTAGCACATGCAGGTGCAGCTGTTATTGGTTTCACTGGAATTATAGTTGCTTACTACTAGTGCTGGATTTAGCTGCTTAAAAGCAAACTCCTCAGCATCACATAGGGCTCAACTGTGCACACCCGTTGGTGTAAACCAAAAGGAATTCTACCAATGATGTGCAAACCTCCAGGTAAACATCAGCCTTCCAAAATAGCTAAAATGCCAAAAATAAACATGATACAATGCTGATGGATTTATAGGCAACTGACAGTTTTCTCCTCAGATTCTTAATCAGGTGTCACTGAGAGGCGCTAATATAATTAGGGATGAGATATGGATTAATAGGAAGAAAATATCATAACCTCACTCTTATAATAAAACAGTCCGTACACTATACTTACCTGCAAACTGCACCATTCTTCTGGTAGCATGACATTTGCTAAAGCAAAAGCCTGTTGATAATTCTCCATAGTCCTATATAGCACTCTGCCATGGCTGCTCTTCAAAAGGCCATATTTATCTCCTGGGAAATATAGCTGTATTAATATGACATTTTGTCACAAATTAATCTTAAACAGGGGTAATATTTTTGACACTGAGTTGAAACTGGAACTAAAAGGCAGTTCAGGTGGTTAAAGTGGCAATATCCTGTAGCAGACCTATATTCCCTGAGATAATACCGTTATGGTCTAAGTACCAACGCACTGGGATGTACCAATGGGGAGAACTGTGCAAGTCTTTCTTCGTTTTAACAATAGACATACAGCATCATTGGCCCTCTACTCTTTATTACAGCTGGTAGTACAGTAATGCCCACTGATCCCAAGCATCAGAGCCTATGGTGACAGGTGCAGTATGGAATAACAAACCTTGTGCTCAGAAAAGCAGCCAAGACAGATAATTAGCACCTCATCTACCATCATGATGAAGTGCACTGTAGAAAAGTAGACAGACAGTTTAACAAAGATTTTTTTTTTCAAAACTAATTTCTCATTAAAGCGATTAAAAGTGGCCTGGTCTGGTTTTTAATTGAAGTCCCATGGCACAAGTCAGTTGTGACGAAAGGGATTCTCTGTGATGTGCTCTCTTTCCTGCTGTGGAAGTTCCCAGGCTTTGTACAGTTCGTCAATGCCAGGCTAATTAACACAATGTAATATTGCCACTTACACCCATTTCCCAACTCATTTGCACATAGCTTCCACTATTACAGAAATCAGGGTAAATTGATAAAACAGATTTCCACAGGAGTTGACCTTATTGTACAAAGGATGCTGTTAACCTTTTCCATCCCATCTTCAAAACTATGTGATACTGATGGTCAGCGAAGATGGCTGGTGATTTGGTGTACCAAAATATAACCTTATGGGTACTTCAGTGTACATCTCAGCTGTTTTTCACCCACTGCATGTCAATTGATTTAAATGGGACCGTTTTCATTAAGACTAATGTCTCCTCCCTGGCTGTTTAATTCCCTCCTGAACCTGAAGGCTGCAGCCAGTGGCCATACAAATATATTTGTGTTATATCTGAACTGAAATACCTCCACTTCTGATTAATATCCATCTTTGAGATGTGATGTGAAGCCCACTGACCACTAGTGATCATTAAAGATCCTATGGCGCTTTTTGCAAGAGCAGAGGGTATTATAAACTCCAAGATCCTGGCTATATTCCAGTTGGGATAATTAAATTCTACCGCACTAAAATTCCCCCTGCGGTTTCAGTTGAAGAACTCCTGTTCTTCACTTCCTGTTTTAACAACCGGAGTGAAGTGTTGCTCGTGCTGAATTGCCAACACGTTCCATCTCTGAGCTGGGGAAGGGGACTTAGCCCATGGGTACACATTCTGCCAAATGCTCTGGGACTCATTAGGAAGGAGGTGTAGAACGTGTGACCTAGAAAACCATAAAAACATAGCTCCAACCTCAGCGTTACTGCAGGTTGATCGCTACGCTCATGTGGTGCTGGATTTTATTTCTGGCAGATGCAATCAACATGAAATGTCTGGGTATCTATCAATGCTACCCTGAAACTCCCCAGGCTGGACAAAGAGGTTTTGCTGGTGAGCGAACTGCTCAAGCAAGTGTAAGAATGAATCCAGTTGAGATTCAAACTTCAGGCCTTTCTGTGCCTGAGTAACCACTTGGTTGCACCGAGTGTCCGCAAGTTTTAGGTAAGAAACTGATCTTCTAGAAACAGGCAGTAACTATAAGCACCCCTAACTTCTGTATTGGGGAACATCAGAAAATATTGATCTGATGGCAGGATTTTTTTACTTGACCAGGGACTCACCTTTGTTTAGCTGACTTGTTTCCTCCTTCTGTTAGCTAAGAATATTATGCATCTGTAGCGAGGCAACGAGGAGTCACAGGGGTACCATTTTAATATCTTAGGAAGAGAGTAAAGAAAGAGACAACGTAAGAGTGGGAAGCACCTATGTAACTTTGTCAAGAGGGGCAAATCCACCACGTATTTAGTTTTAAACTTTGGTCTGATTGATTTTCATTTGAAAAACATTCCCAGGAACTGTAGGTCTGAGACTCAGAAATTATGATGGCTAAACAGACCAATCCACTGAACTATTAAAGAAGCCTTGAAAATACTATTTCTGTGTTCATTTGAGAGCAAAGAGACAAATTTATTTCCTCTGAATTCCTCCAGCTTTGCATAAAAAAAATGATACACTGTAGATTCTGTTGCTCCAGGCAACCGATGAGGAATCTCTTTGATGTGCTTTGATTAATGCAGGCTTCTTTGATTCAATGATATTTGGTTCCAGTTCTACTTAAAAAATATAGATTTATCCTTACCACCACGGGGGAAAATATTAAGGACACTTGCTTGGAAAACACTTGGGCTTACGTTAAGAGTTCTTATTCAAGATTGGAAAGTTTTGTTGCCTCTACTGCTCTCTCTTTTGAGCTGCCTCCTTGACTGCAAAGGTGGGCACCAGGTGTACTATCCTAGGGTAGCACTTTACATCATTTAGAATGGTGGAAACACAGCAGTGAAAGGGACTTCCAGAGATTATGTGGCTCCCCTTTCCTCCCAAACCACCTGCACTGTTTCTAGCAGACATCTATCTGCCTCTGTGATGGAAGTTTCACTCTGCCCTGGAGTGAGCTATTTCAGGATTTAACTATCCCACCCATGCGTACCTTCAGACAAAGAGATGCCTTCGGGAAACATAAGGCCTCCGGAGAAATACAGCTGCTTCTGTAGTAAACTGTGGAAGTTGTATAAAAATACAGAGAGCAAAGCACTTCAGTAATGTTTGCTTAAAAATGAAAATGGATGTTTGATCCAGCTAAGGTGGAAGGGATTGAGTGAGAGTCTGAAGAGTCAGAATCTACCAGGATTCCCTGGCTACTCCACAACTTAGGGAATTTATTTTTGTTAATTTCCAGTCCAGTAGCTTTGGACTAACCAGGCTAGGTTACAATACGAAGCTAGCTTAGTCTGAAGTCCAGATAACAGAAGAAGAAAAAGAGTCAGGAACCAGAAGGCGCAAAAGAAGACCATCTATCATGTTTCATTCACAGGGCAGACATCCTCAAACTCTCAGTCCAAGAGAACTCTCACTTGTTTCTGAACGAGCTGTTCAAAAATAAGCATTTTTCCTGAATGGATCAGTACAGCTCACAGACTAAGGGCTATTCTAGAATGAGCCAATGGCATTTTTTATCACTCTGAGTTAATATCAGTCTACACTGCAACATGTATATTGATAGTGTTATAAGATTTTTTTATTTTTATTTTTTTTAAGAAATGTGAATTCCCGTACGCCCTACTTTGGTAGCTTAAAGATTGTAGGAGGTCAAAAAAATAGGTCAGTGAAAATAACATTGCAACAAGAAATTAATTGCAAAGAACGTTTAATATGACAGGGGACTACATAAAATCCTATTATATTTCTCCACTATCCTACTCAGTAGTCTGTACTATTGCTATACTCAAAGGCCAGGGCAGTCTCCCAGGGTAAATTGCTACATTAGTTTGACATTTCTGGCTCCAATTAACCTTATATTTGAGCTATTTTCCGAGGGTTTTTTAAAAAAAATCTGTGATAAGGTTATGTTTTTCTATTAGAGTTTCAATTGCTTAATGGCCTGTTCCTGATGCCAATCCCTCTTTATACACACCCTAGGTAAGGAAACAAGGCTGTAGTTTGACAACGCATCACCTCTGGCAGCAGGACCAGCCTAAGAGTTTGCCTTGGCACCCAAGCCTGTCCTCACAGCACAATGCACTGTCCTCTCCTTTACACCCACCTGACTAAGGATTGCACTGCAGTCCAGGAACTGATCGGCTTCCACAGCTTGCCTGAAGCCTCTTCTTATCAAGTCTGCATTGTGAGGGAATCAGAAGAACGGCGAGGATCTCTAATTTGCAAGGAAAACAGAACAACATCGCGTTATTGCCATGAAGGGCAGCGCATCAAATCACACTCCATGTTCCGCAGGTAGCCTGGCTGTAAATGCTACGTAAGGAGATCATGAGGGCAGGTGCTGAGAGGATGCACAGCCAGAGGCAGGTCACTGAGCAGGACCCCACAGCATTGTCCACTGAACATACCAAAGCCACCAAATTACAGCTGCTGTTGTTCTGGCACGATTACCTTGTGTGTACAGTACAGAGATTTAAGAATAAAACAAAGCAGCTTCCACCATGGGGTGGTGCCAGATCCTGCTCTCTTGCCTCAAGCTTTAAGGTGCAATTGCACCTTAACTGAAGACCCAGCCAGTTCAGTGTGTTCTGGGGACAAATCAAAGAGAGAAAGAAGAAATTCACGAAAGTTTTCGCTGTGGCTACTTGCCCAAATAATGTGCTGCTAACAACACTACCAGTGAAATTAACTTCCTCCCTCTCCCCAGACACAAGCATATATTCATTATTTGAACTTCACCAGAAAGTAATTTCTGGGAATAAGTCTTGGTCTATAATTTGCTGGCAAGCAGTCTGCTCTAAGTATGAAATATTCAAAACACAAAATTCATGCTATATGACCTACAGTTTGGCAGAAGAGTCAAATCTAATGCTTTAATCACAATTCAGATATAAATGCTTACATTTATGAATGCAAATTTATTAGCTACATGCATTTGCCAAAAAAAAAATGAGTTTTTGAAACATTCCCAATGTCAAGTCTGTTTAGTAGAATGTTTCTGGAAGAGAATTATTTGGGAAGTGAACCATCTTAAATTTTATTTTTGTTTTTATATTAAAATACTTCAAACGGAAAGAAAAATAGCTAGATTTTGCAGATCCCCCCAGCTCCACTATTAGGTGAGTGGTATGCACAAAGAATCATAGAGACAACTACAGAAGTGTGAGAGCTGAGATATGGTTGGCAAGGAAACCACAATTTACAATAGCCTGGATTTTCATATGCAGAACCGACCGCACTGTAATGTTAATTGCGTACAGCAAGGCAATGCTCTGCTTCTGAAGTCGAGTCACTCCATTGACTACCACATGAGCCAAACTAAGCAAATACTGTGTACTTTCATCAACATGCAGAATTTCTCTGATAGAGTTGATGGATGTAAATGACAAAATTTGTCTTTCCTTTCAGTGGACAAAGGTCAGGACCTTGGGCATAATTTTATTTATTTTAATCTATTCTTAACAGCATTTACACTCCAAAACTAAATGGTATGGTGTAATCTCTATGATGTAATCTAGTCCTCTATTAAAAAAATAAACTGAATTTTGGTAACATACAATGAGAAAATAATCATGGCTAAGATATTCAAAGTACTGACATCTAAGCTAGGTAACTTAAAAGGTAGCGGTATGGTCTTTGAGAGCACAGAAGCTCTTGAAATCACATAACAAAAATAAGAACATTTATTTAGGTGCCTAAAGAAAATTCCAGTTAAAAGTGAAGTTTTAGTAGCTTTCAAAAAATCTCAGCATGAAAGTGATACTTCTGAACTACAAAAATCATTCACCTCGAACCTGAAATCCTGGCCAGAATCTTATTAAAATAAGGCACATAGGGGGATTATTAAACCAGGATACAGCTGCCCCTGAAACCTGAAGCACAAGTGTGACTCGGAGCCTAGCAGAGCTGCCCAGACTTAGAGCAGACATCGGGCAAACCTCAGCCCCCGCTGGTGACAGCAACTGCCTGTTGCTCTCTCCCTTCTCCTCAACACCTCAATATCAAAGAGCTCGACCCCAAAACGTGAAAGATCCAACGTGGGGAAACCTTCCCAGCAGTCACCTCTACACCAGGCGGTGATAATGCACCCCGAACCTAGTGGCCCGAGGGACAGATGCTCCCAGCAAACCTGGAGTCACGACAGATCCTGCCTGCCATGTGAACAGGATCAGCAGTGCCCCCAGCCAACCTCTTGCCAAGAGAAGGGTTCCTGCCGAGGGACGGACGGAGCCTGCGGGGCATGAAGCAGAGCATTAGACCCCGAGCACAGCGTGGCCCTCCCTGCCCACCCTGCCCAGGACCCGCCGAGCCAATTTGCATTGTAAATGTCGCACGAGCGCCACTTTATCCATCTGGAGGTTACCAGCATATCATTTATTTATTGTGTTGTCTAAAAATTACCTTTAGAAATATAAATGCTAATTTGACCGTAAAAAGATTGCATCAATGCAGAGATTCAGGCTGGGGGATGTTTTCTACATTCATTAATGCAAAATCAACTGTTCTCTTTTTCAGGAGCTAAGGATCAAGGACTGTCTTTTACATAATTAAAACTCTGAAATTTTAATATTATCTTCCCTGCACAAGACTCAGAATTCAGGAAACACACCTCTCTGAGTATTAATTGTGCAGAATAATATGGCTGTCCATCTGTATGATCTTTCCATCCTTTGATGTTTAAATTGATCCTAGTATTCTGGAGACAGCTTCTGCAGAACTGATTTCCTTGTCTTTATTTTAGCTAGGTTCATTCAAAGGGCAAAATATCTAAGCATTCAGCTTTTGACCCTACTAGCAAATATTTAATGTATGAATTAAACTGGACAGGGCTTTGCCAGAAGCTCTCTTCATGTTTTATTTCTGAAGCTATTTTTACCAACATTTAATCGCTTAAATGTAAGGAGATAAAGACATCGCTGACAAACTGTGTTTATTGAGCTAAATGCCATCAAGGAAAGCCCTTTTATTTTTTCATAACGGGTTCAGCGCACTTTGCATCTCTGGCTTTATTCTGAAACACAATGTCACAATCCAAGAGGATGATACAGTAGCTAATATTACCACTAAATAAATGCACAAGTGCACGGACACAGGAGGCAAATTGACAAAGAGACAGATAGATAAACTGGAAACTGCCTTTAATAGGCTCCCAGGAAATAAAACAGTGGTGTAGCATCCCCAGTTACTCTCCCGCCCTTTCTGTATAGATTTACAAGGGACCACTCTGTAAAACCCGTCAGCGAGCAAACAACAGCCAGGCACCTGACTAAAGGTCACGCCAGCAGCAACAAAGCACAAATTAAAAGGGAAACCCCTGATTTCACTCCCTCTCCCCCACCCCACCAACAAGGAGGCATTAGAGACCAGCTGCCTTAAATACTTTGGATATTATCGGTGGTCCTTGCGATGGGCAGCAGGAGGAAGAAGGCAGCAAGGAGAGGGTTTTAAGCCAGAAGGTGGGGCGGGCAGCCACGGGATGGGCAAGTGACAAAAGGAGGCCAGCATCAGGTGGAAGGGCATTAGAAGAGAACATGATCAAGTAATTAGCAGGTGGAAGGGGAAGTAAAGGGTCAAAATCAATCTGTGAGAGGGCAGCGAGGAGGTATTACCATCGCCACTGGCTCCTGACTTTCCATCGCAGAAGGCCTGCACACTGCTGGGAAGAAATCGCTGCCAAACGTTTGTCCCAACTCTGCTGGCTGCAGGGCGCTTTAGAACAGCCCAAACTTTTATTGCACGTTCATCATTGCTGGTTCTGCTATGCTCACTCCTTTCTGAGGGGAAGAGAGGACTTCCCAGGACTTTACTTTGTCCCCAGAAAGCAGACGAACTGATAGACTTTCTGTCTATCTAAACAGAGGGACAGACATTGCCCAAACTAGTTCCAGTACAAGAACTATTTTAATGCAAGTAGTTAAACGTAATGGTCCCTTCATTTCATTAACATCTCAGACCCCAACTTGTTTCTTTAAACTATTTTTTATGAGGACTTGACATGGCAAATGGAGCAACATAATACAAACAGCAAGCATAGGCCAGACTCACTGGGGAGTTTTCTCCCCCCGAAGAGAAGAGGGGAATTCGTACACTCTTCTGATTTCAAGAACACAACTGAGGCTCTGTCTTTCTGAGCTACCCCTCCTTTGATGTTCAGATCCATCCTCAAGTACTGGAGAGAGCACTGCAGAACACATTTCTTGTCTTTATTTTAGCGAGGTTCATTCAAAGGTCAAATATCCAAGTAGTCAGCTTTTGACCCTAACTAATCTGCCTGGCAGTGCCACAGACAGGAAAACCCTGTCTACGGCGAAGGGACAGAATGGCACGTGGTGAGCCAAACTTCCCCGCCACATGTCCTGCAGGACGGATCGCTGTCAGATTTCCATTTACCAGCAGGGAGAGCGCAGCGTTGCAGCAAGTGAAGCCCTCCACCATGGTCCAGTCACCCCCTGCTGCCCCTGAGGAGGCCAACAATAGTGGTGATTTTTGTCATGGGATAGCGATCTGTAATTTGAGTGGGGGCATTCATCATTCACAAGTCACAGTTGAACGAGCTGCCCAGCGATGACCCTAGGGCACTCCCAGCCACAAAACCAGACTCAAACAGTGATCTGGAGATACAGGGCTCATGTTTGGGGAGGAGTGGTTACATCCTGTCTCTCTCACTACTTCTATTGTTTAACAGATGGTTGAGACCTCATGTGATGTCCTCTATAAAGAGGACTATAAAAGTCTATAAAGACCTACATGAGTTCCAGCAATCAAAGGAAAAAGGAGACTCTGTTAATAGTCAACACTGATGATCCATTCACATTCATCATTGATAGACACACAAAATATAGTCTCCAAAATCTGAAGACTCAAATACACTGCTCTATTGCACATAGGTACATAAATCAACCATTCTCCCACTTCTTTAAGAGCCAGCTCCCAAATACAGTTATTTCAACGGTGATAGCAGAGCTATGTGCCGTCTCCAGGAAAAGAAAAAAAAAAAGGGGGGGGAAAAAAAAAGGGGGCAGGGCAGGGGGTTGAAATTTTTTTTTCCTCAAGAAGCCTCAAAACCCACTCTCAGGCAGGACTCATCAAGAAAAGTAGGATTCGTAATGGAGAAGGGCTGGAAGTCAGTAAGATGCTGAGAACATTTCATGGCCAGCACAGCATACATGGGACATCTGAGAATAGATGATCAGGCATCTTTATGACTGTCTAGTTACCATGCCCATCTAATTACCTACTGGGAAAATTCTATCCATCATCTACTGTCTACCTCCAGTGAGAACAATGCTACTGTCCGCTCCAGTTTCCCAGTCAGAGCAGATTGCCAGGAACAGTAGCAATAACGACATCCCCTTCTGTCCTCACAGGAACTGAACACAGAAATAGAGCTGCTGGGATTCTTCTGCACGCTTTTGCCAGCTCTGTTGCCAGGATCTAGCTGTATGACAGACTGGAACCAGAGATGGCTTCATAAAGGAGGGGAAAAAAGAAAACACCCCAGAACAACCAGATCTGCCCAATAATTGAGAAAGGAGACCTTTTCTTTGATACAGCTATATGAAACTTGGAGCATTATGCAAAAAACAGCTCTAGCTAAAACATATAATGGGACAGAAGTCTTAGGATTTTGTTCCTGCTACTGATCCTTGTGCGATTCACTTCACTCATCTATCATCTATGCCTTGGTTTCCTCTGTCTAAATGGGGATGACAGTACTTTCCCCCGCCTTGGTGGTTTTGTGAGGTTTAACCCTTATTAACGTTTGCAAAGCAGATCGGGACCACTGAATGGAAGGCTGAAAAGAATTTTCAAAGCTTTATTACTAGAGAGAAAAATATGGGGAAAAATATCCCAGCTAGGAGCAGAAGACTCCATTCCCCTTCTTGCTATGCTAGCGTTCAGCTCTTTGGGACCAGTTTAACCCTGCTCTGTAAGGCTGATCTCTGGCTCAGCTGACTCTGAACAATCATGCTCTGCAACCACCTCTCTTCATAGCCATTACAAAAGGTGAGCAATATTTATTGGTTCAAGCAGGGCCAAGGGCTGACATTAAGCAAATTTCAAGGGTTATTTGAAGTTAATTGAGTTTAATCATGTAATGATTTTATAATTAGTCATAGTTCCCAGTCTTGTACTGAAAAAGTCACACTTAAGAATTATTTAAAAGAATATTAAAGCCAATTCAAAATAAGCAGCAGAAAACTCCATCAGTGATTGGTGGGACCGGGTGAGGGGATCACAAGGTGTGCTGGCTACATGCACCAGCTGCTTCAGTGCACCGAACCTCTGCCTTTAAGTGCAGTGAGCTCAAGTCCCAGCTGGGGACTTGCACTAAGGGTAAGGACAGCAGTAAGTTTCCGAATATTAGTTATGCTGACTTGGTGGTATTTCTCACTGGCAAAGAGTTGGATGGATTCTGCCCCAGGGGAAAAGAAACTTCTGAGGTTTTCCACCTCGCTGGAGCCAGGTTCACCTAGCTGATTCAAAAGCTGGCAAAGGCCAGGAAATTGTATTTATACATCCTCGAGACATTGGACTTGCCAGTGGAAAACTGTAATCCTTGGTTATATAGGGGAAGGGAAGTCCTGCAAAAGTAGTTATTCTAGAACTTTAAGCCAGTGCTTGGAAGTTGAATTTGAAATGCAATTTGAAAAAAAAATCCTGTGAAAATGGCATGCACAGCAATAAATGAGGCGTAAACAAGATCAACATCAATGAGTTCGGGGAAGTGGTGACAATAAAAAAACAACTATTGTGTCCTCTGCAAGACAGGACAAGTGGAACACAGCACCTCAGAAAGTAAACACAGATCTGTGCTTAGGGCTAGAGGACTCACGGGTCATACAGCCAGCTACCTGCTTCGTAACAAGCACCACTGCTCCTCACTTCCTGCTCATCCAGGACACCCCTTACAGTAACGTTACATGGCCTCAAGGAGCGGGGTTTCAGCAGGTGGTATGTGATATTAAAATACAGCATGGAATGGTGGGAGATTGCTGTGGGATTAAGCGCTTGCATGTTCATCGTGAGAGCAGAAGCAACGGGCTCATCAGCCTCACGTATTTTCACTGTCTGTGTATCTGAGTCCTGTACACCCTGAAGAGCCAGTCACTAAAACGTCAGTATCCCCCAGGAAGAGAAAACCCAGTGCTTCCAGAGAATAAATCGGTGGGTATGGCTCCCACCAAAGCTGTCCCAAGGTGCAGTAAGAGGAGGCAGCAGCATGAGACCTACCTGCAGCTGTGACTTTTGGGGTTGAGAAGAAGGTCAAAATACAAGGCTAATCCATCTTAGAGAAACAGCAGAATTTCTCCCAGCAACACAAACTGTGCTCAGTCCCATCCCACTCAACAGAAGCAAAAGCCTCCTTCTGCTTTCCATGCTGGTCCACTTCTCTCCCCTCTCAAATCCTCCAGAGCAACCAGTGCCTGCCCGGCCCCTTCCCCTGGTCTCGTCCCCAACAGCCTAAAAGGCACCCAAGTTCAGTTTTACCTATGCAACTTAGAAGCCTTGTGGGGATGCTGTCTGGCTCTGTGTCTGGGAGGCATCGTAAGGTTTCAGCACAGGCTCATGCTCTTTGACGTGGCATGGATGGCACTAATGTCACGCACCGGTCTTCCTGTGCACAGCAGCACAACCAGCAGCACAGGGCAGGCCCCAAGGAGTTACTTATCTGGATTTAAGAAGTCCTTCTGAAAAACAGTTAAGCATTTATAGATAACAGTTCAGTAAACACATTTACCACCCTGCACAGAGACATAATTATTGATAAAATTGTACTTCTTCTCATCACCCACTGATAATTCTTTTATAATTGTCTTGCTTATTTTCACCAAATTACAGAACTGACGTGTCCCCAGCCACTTGGCAATGATGAGCCACATCCAGGAAGCAGGACTAGCTGGGGCAATTTTTTCCTTTTGAATACTTAAATTGTGTGGAAAATTCAGCCAAGGAAAAATAATCAGACAAACAAAAATTCAGAGCAACAATGACAGTGGAGTGCAACACTCTAACTAAAATATTTTCATAATTATTTTTCTTCTTTCAAAAATAAGATTTTAAAGTAATACCATCCTATCTTTAATCACAAATATGTATAATAAGAATATGTATTCTGACTTGAAATGACTGTTTCTGCTTTTACTGTGGAAGAAAAGACTTCAGTGATAAGGCTGTGAGACAAGACTTTGAGAGCAGCCCACTAAATATTACGCCTTCATCCGTTTACACAAAGGAATGCCTCGGAGGCAATGCTCTACATGTGCTGCCACCGGACCTGAGCAGTCATAAAGCCTGCCCAAAACAAAACACCACACCGCTGAGCGCTGCCTGATGCAAAACCTCAGGTCCTTTTTGAGAGAAAAGCAACAAGGAGAGCAACAAGAGGTCTGAGGACAGCTGCACTCAGCAGGAGCCATGCCATGGGACACGCGGTGTGCCCAGCGACAGCAGTGTCAGAGGCAGTGTCAGAGGCAGTGTCAGAGGCAGTGTCAGAGGCAGGCAGCTGGTGGGTAATTCTCTCCGAGGATGCCCACCTCCCAGGACAGCTTCCAAAAGCGAACGCCTCAACCCCAAAAGGCGGGGTTTCAAATGAGGAGCCTAACAAAGGCTTCTTTCCATTTTAAACACAATCTTCTCCACATCCTACCCTCTCCCTACAGCCATAAATAATACCAGTGTATTACTTAATGATATGACTTATTTATTATTTATTTAAATGATTTATGCAGAGCCTATAGCCTTAACAACTATAACGATAACGATTCAAAAACCAGAAGCAACATGAAAAGGAGATGCTTAAATAATTAAAAGCCTCCCTCCTTTCCCGAAAGAGAGCTGAGGAGCAGTGTGTTTTTCTTTCTTTAGGTTTTTAGTTCTCCTACAAGTGAAAGGGCAGAGTGCCATTGGCTAAATGCTGGCTTAGCAAAGGAAAAACAATAAATCAGAATAACCAGTGTTAGAGAAGCTCTCGTCTAGCCTTTCCCATCCGTGCATCTCAGAGGAGGGTAAGTACCACAGGACCTATTTCACAGAAGGTGAAACTGAGGCCATGGAGGTGATGTAAATGGTCCATGGTCACCCAAAAGTTCACTTGCAAAGCTGTACATAAATCTCCTTCTCTTCCATCTGTTAGACCTCCTCCACCAAGCCATAGTGCTTTCATATTTTCTTGTCTTGATTTTTTTTCTTTCGGGTTCTCTGACTTTTCTGCATTTTCCATGTCTCTTCTTTACATCCTTCTCTCTTCCAGCCCCCAACTCCAAGCATTCCTCCTTCCCTGGCAGTCTTTCCCTCCAACCTTATCCCTCCTGGCAGTCACTTTTTACCCAATTTTTCCAAAGAGGTTTTATCCTCTGCAATTAGGCAAATACTTGGCAACTCACAGTGCAAGTGGGTAATTGAGCACAGTTGTAAGTGGATTATCATTGAAATGACTGATTTTTCACAATGCAGAAAGCTCAAGGCAGCAACAGGGTGCTTTGCAATTTAAACATTGTAAAGAGAGTGAAAATATTTTCAGGTTTCATTTTAAAACTTTCTAAATACAAAATGGAAGCCTATTCCCCAATAGCAAGGCATACATACACACTGTAAACTCAAATCACCGAATGTTTGCCTAGTTCTATTAAGGGGAACAGATGAATTATCAGAATCAGACTTTACAGCACAGCTGGAGCAGTAAAAAATAATATGAAATTCTTAAAGATCTTCTGGACTACTCTTCAAAACAACTAAAAAGACAGAAGTGCCTTGACGTAAGTCTTGAGGTGCAATGAAAAAATTACCCTAGTAGATTGACAAGTATCTCCAAGTGAAAACCCTAAATAATTAACCTCAGAGATCTCAAAGTTTACACCTACGTTGTGGAGCATTAACAGAAACGGCCTTGAGAATTCATTCATGGTCTTGACTGGAAATTTCTAAATCCAAACCCAACAGTTTTCTAATCTAGGGATCCTCTCTGTCAGTTTAACACAGAACTAACTCTTTAGATAAAGGAGTTTTTGAGTTTTTCATTGATTTAATTAAGAGTACAGAAAGAGAAATGCCCATGGATGTCTGAATGGTTTTGTTTGTTTGTTTTAACGTATTCAGGACACTGGACTGGTATTTGCTGAACCAGTTCAATATCCAGCCCTGCCACAAACTTTTTGTGTGACCTTGGAACAGTCATTTAGGTCTACTCATCTACATTAGGAAGCTAATCCACCTAGATAATGCAGAGAGAGAGACAGGCACCAAAAGAGTGGGGAGGCAGACCACCTAAATTATACATAAAGATATTACTTTCTCCTACTCTTCATCTCCTCTATTGAGTGTTGCTCGTTCGATGCTACATTATCTTTATGGCATAGACTTTTCTCCCACCCCCAACAGGATCCCAATTTCATACACAGTCTTGAAGTATTGCATTAATTCAAATAAAAATACGAAATCCAAAATGTTATATTTATCTCATCAGAGCTGCGTACATTTAAAAGACTTAACTGTCACAGTGAACAGCTCACAAACAACCTGCAAACTAAAAAGGAAAAATAAATACAATGTTTTGTTAGAAGTTGTTTGAGGAATGATTCAAAAAACCACAATCAACACAAGAAAACCACAGTCTGCCCAGTGACCCACTGAGAACACAAAGAGATACAAATTTTGAATGAAAAAAATCATAACTTAATCTGCCAAACTACCTTCCTTATTCTCAGAAATAGCAAATAAAGGAAAGCATTTGTGAATAAGAACTATTTGAGACTGGAAGCAGGTACATTAGATATGGTGGACTGCAAAAGCAGACTCAGGCTGCTGGAGACAGGCAGTCGCAACAATTTCCAGTGTCAAAGAAAAATCTGGCACCTTGTTAAATATTAATAAGCTGTCAAGGTCAAAATGTTTAGGTCCTCCCAACTCAATCACTTTCATTTCTACTTCTCAGAAGCCATTCAATTGGAAATACCCTTTCCTGTCTTGCCCCTCCTCATCCTGCCATCTCGCCCAGAGCCATGTAAAATCAGAGGAATACGGACAGTAAATGAGTTGGTAGCCAAATGATGGTTTTGTCTCCCCTGCCTTTGCTGGTATGTATTCTGTTATTGTTAGTGAGGCACAGAAAATGTAAATACAAGAATAAGAACAATGCGAAGAGTTGGTTTAGCAAATCTCTGCTGCATTTTCTGCAGGTTAGTGTTATTGATTACTGACACCTAAGGGTCTGACACATAATCAATAGACCTCATGACCCACATATGTGACATGGCCTGTGGGGGCTTTAGAAACAAGAATGAACATGGCAGCTCCATCTGAAGCTTTTCATATAATATTTATTTATTTATTTGCAGGCAAAGCTGTTTCTACTCAAATTACTGTCATGGTGAAAACTGGTGTCAGAGGAGTTTGCTCATTTCTTCTCCTGGTACCTGAAGACAAGAGCAACAATAATAACTGTCAGTGAAACAAAAATCAAACTCTACATCAGCAACCCAGGAGCTGATGCTCCCTTCCCTCACTAAATTAGTTACTCACAATGAGAACTAGTCATCTGAAGGAGAAAGAACTGCTTGAATAGGAGAACTTACCTTCATCTTTATGCAGGGTGCCAGAGCAGCACAAATTAGCATGGAAAACACAAGTTCGACATCAGATCAGAGGGGCTCTTTTCTGGTGCCCGGTCCTCAAAGCCAGATGGGGAGAAGAGCTTTCTCTCTCACCAGTTTGCAGAACACCACAGCCTCCTCCAGACGTAATTCTTTGTCTCATCATTGTCTTCGCCGAATCCAAACTGGTCACTCAGGATTGCTCCTGGGTCTCAGGAGCTACTTCAGATATGCTCATTTCCTTGACTGTAACACTGTTTTTGGCTGGGATTTTACACTCCCAGAGCTTGCTTTCTTCTCTCAGGTGACTATCTTTACTGTTTCTGAATAGTTATTATCTTCTCTCAACACTGTTCCCTTTTGGTTTGAGCAATCTCAGTGCTGAATTCCCATTTATGAAGACTTCAAATGAAGGCAAAGATCTGAAATTCTCCATCTGGATTTTCAGACATTACTGTTCTTCCTCCCTTTTCTCCAGCTTATTCTATCAGTTGCCCACCACCCCCACAATTTGCTTCCAGTTTGTTTGTGGTTTTGTTTCGTTTTACTGTCTGAGGGGCAAATACTATACATTAATCATCACATTGTTGTTGCGATACATCAGACATAAGCAGGCTGCTTCTGTTGGCACCTAAGATAAATGCAGGCATTTAACTTCATGAGCACAATGAACGATTGAAAGCACTCATTAGAGTTAGGGAATCCTGGCTGGAGAAAGCCAGGAGACCAAGGAAAGCACCACGTCATCAGGTGGTCTGCATACGGCTCTGGGTATTCATCTTCACCCACAGAAACTGACATCCAGCAGGGATGGCACAGGCTGAAGATCAGCAGGTGGAAGTCTCAGGCTAGCCTCCTGCTACTGGACTGCTGTGCTGCTAAGGGACAGGTATTTCATTGCTTTGGATAATTCACTATATTAAGCAGATAAAGTCCAACTACTGCTAGGCACCTTCCCAGTCATGGCAAGTTAATTCTCTCCTGGAGGAGCAAATCCATGCCAGAAAAAAATAGACTTTTTTCTTAAGCAAGCAATGGCTTTCATACAGTACCTGCCTTTTCACAGCACTACAGCTTGCTGCCAAACCCGGCCCCAGGAAGCACTTGGTGGGGCTGTCTGAGGCCATGGAAGGCACACTGCTGTTCTCTTCCATGGGGACTTTTCAGCCCACTTCTGTTCCATTGACACTTCCCTGGCATGTTTTGAAGGAGAATATATTTCTGACCCAAAGCTACATGGGCTCCCAGTGTTCCTTCCAAAATGCACAGAAACACACTGCTGGAACCAGACAGTTCCCACCGAGAGCAAATATCCAGGACAGAAACCCAGATCTGATTGCAATCCTTTCTTATATTAACTGTCCTCCAAAGCACCTAATCTTGAGATATCAGTCAGCAAAAGTCAATTGAGAGCCTGTTGACAAGTCCCTCCACAGTCCTGTTCCCTGTGCCAGCTGCTTTGTCATGCTGGAAAGATTTCAGTTCTAATAAATTCTTTGTCAACACGAGCAAAGTTTTTATTAGGCCAGTGAAACATGCATTCCGTAACGCATGCACCATGCCACACTGTGTTGTAGAGGGGCAAATGCTGCTTCAGACGGAGGTAGAAATTAAGGACAGGAGGATAACCCGCACTCACCTGGTGGCCTTAAAGCCACTACAGTTCTTTAGTGGTTCACTACAGCTCTCACTTCTCAGAACAGTAAGGATTTCAGATGCTCACCTCCAAGCAAAGCTTGGCAATTCAACCCTTTCCACTCAGATCCCCTCCTGAGCATCTAACTGCAGTGCTGTTCTGCCCTTCCTCAATAGACGTGTTGATTCTTGATGCTGGGCAGCTTCACCTTGGTGCTGTGCTCCATTTAAGGGTGGGCAGCATGTAGCTTTGAGCACTCTTGGTCTGTGAATTGTTCTGAATCCTTCGGGACGGAGCATACCGTATATTTTAGCCACACACATCTCACAGAAGCCAACTACCTACTTCTTTTTCTCTAGTTTTCAATTTCTTGCAAGACACTGTTATTTTATGGAGAGCTGAAAAATACCCATAAGTAAGTCAGAGGCAAATAATACCCATTCAGTGCATCACTAGAAACCCTATGAAGATTTTCTCTTTCCACAAGACCCAGCAATATCCTGCATGAGAGATGGCCTGCTGCTATCATTTCAGAGGTGCAATCTCTTTCTTTTTTTTTTTCCATCCTTCCTGCTGCAGAAAATTCTTCTCCATCTCCTTGTAAACACTATTTCTGCTTTACCCTGTTGTGTCGCATGGGGAAACATTGCTGGGTGCAGGATCTTCCTGGTACCTATTCTACGCCTCCGGGAGTTTTCCAGCAGCCAGCAATAATAAAAAAGATCACCATGGACTGTGATGTGACCAATTACAGCAGACAGCAGTTATTTATAGAAAAGTCAGCAGCAAAGAAGCTTTAACACCAGCCAGTGCACCCCTCTGCTTCCCGTCACCTAGTGCATACGCTAGCATCCTGCAACACCCCGTGTAGCAAGGAGTTTTAAGGCAATTACCTTGGTACCTCACAAAGCTGTGGAGACACATGGCATATGCCCACAGGACAATGAAGGCGTAGCATTGTACGTGCATGGTATCTTGGAGCTGCCACAGTTTATTTCATTTTCATAAATTGCTGACCTCAGATGTCACTTTCATTCCGAAATCCTTGTCCGCCTACTCAGCAGCATAGCACGTCAGGGCACAGCACAGCCGATGTATGTAAGACCCTGTACCACACACCATCCTCATCCCTAGCTCTTTGTAAAGTCTTTCTCACACGACCTGCTCTAAGGTCTGTCCAAATACTGCAGTACAAAGGAGAACACGCTAGCTAGGTTCCTCTCTGAACTTCTGTAATCATTAAATTAATTAAACTAGTTGATAGAGCTTTCACTCTGCTGTTGCAATCACAGGTGGGAAATCCACCAAAAAGCTACAAAAATCTCAGCAACCAAGTGGGTGATGTTACTCACACGGGTCGCATCCTGCCTCCATGAATCCCTGCTACAAGACGGACAATGCTGATGGTCCCTAACATGTCAATGCCCGTTCTCAGAGCTGACGCACAGGATCAGGGCAGTTTGGGTCCTGCAGCTCAGGCACCTGACAGCAGTAACTGAAGAAATTCGGCTTCACAATTTAATTTTGAATTATTTTCCTTCTGGAATTTTTAATACACTGCAAGTGCAAAGCTGCTCTTGGAAACTGAGGGAAAAAGTTCATGGCCCATTTCTGAGGTGAGCATTTACAGCTGAGCACGCTGCAGAAAGAAATGCAATATTGCCATCTACTGTCCAGACACAGTAGCGTCCCCTCTCCATCTGACATACTCAGCTGAAGATGAGATCAATGTTTCAGGACAAGGAATCTTTTAATCATAATGAAAATGTGTTCTTGACTGATCCGAGGTCACATTACATTAATACAGTCTTCAAAGCTTTTTTAATAATACAATTAACGATTTTTGCTATACCATTAAGAGAATTAAAGACCAAAAAGCTTAAGGGGTATTGACCTATTCAGTTTCAGTTTTTAAAATAACCTCAAAGCAACACGGACTTCTTTTTTTTTTTTTTTTTTAAACACCACCACCCCCTTTAAACTCCCAGATATATAATTCTTAGATGTGTTGTTCTATTTGTGTTCATGGATATTATACTTTTAGTAAAGATTTGGATAAGCCTGTAGAGGGGATCTCCATTCTGATTAGCTAACCCCTTTTATCTCATGAACCAATAGGTCAGGCTAGGACAGCTTACACTACAGTAAGAAGAAAAACAATAACATTAATTAGTAAAGTTGAAACCGCTGTTTGGTACAGAAAGAGACGTATTTGCACAAAGGAGCTCTAATTCATCACCCTCCATTCTCCAAGCCAACATCCTCATTCTCTTCCCAAACCTATCATCTCACTGAGGCACATCTGTGCCTCTGCAAATGACTTGGAAAGCTTTAAGGGAATTTAATAAAGCCCATCATATATCCTCGCTAATTTTCACTCACAGGGAGTTCACTCCTCAGCACCAGAAGCCACAGATTCAAATAGCATTTCTCAACAAGTGGTACTATGGGTCGGTTACTAAGTTTAGTGTGAGCATCCTTGGGTTCAAACTGCACCCTTAGCAGCAGTGCAGGGTGGGATGCTGGCTCTCACGAATAATCCACCATCAGGACTCAGTGCGGCTCGATCTACCCAGAGGCTGTGGCTGGACAGCCAGGTCTGATGCACACTGACATGGTTGTTGTACAAGTAAGGTCAGCATCAGAAAGCAGCAACACAGTGAGTCTCACCCTGGTTGAGTTTCAGGAGAGATTTTAGCCAAAACGGCATTATATCATGCGCCTTTATATCAGCTGAGTCCTATTTTCAGTTGTTTTCTTTCTTTTCTTTTCTTTTTTTTTAGGGCATTATATATAAAAACTGGCAGTCCATGTTTATTTTTAAATAAGGGAAGTGAATCTGGGGTAAGTCATTTTGAATCAATTGCAGTTATTGGCAGGGTTTTGTGAAGGTAAACACACTCGTCTGAGGCTCCACGCTACTCCTGGGCAGGATACAAAAGTAGAGAAGCAGAACTGCGTCTGCGCATGAAAAATTGCAGATGAAATCAAGGGACCGTGTATAATCTATAACAACAATGAAGAACACAACTCAGCTCATGTCATCACTGTATGAGCTTATTGTCCTGGGCAGGGGTTCAACCATGAGATTTGGCAAAGATGATTCTTTCTGATCTGCGTTAAACCAATCCACTGCTACAAATACACAGAATAACCCAGCGTCTAAGCTGCCAGGGTTGTCTAACCCCACACTTCTGGGCTCTGAACAGCAGAACACTGCCTGCCTCCTGGATTTCTAATACCAGTGGGCTTTTCCCTTGGCAGGGTTGTTTGTCCTGACCCTGCTAAGTTGAGAGGTGAATTATCAGAATGTCTTACCTCCCCTTCAGACCCCATCGCTGGAATGGCAGGGGACAGGGAATCACCTCTGTCATTGTAATTATGCTGCATCAAAGAGACTGGCTGATCTGAGAGCGTGCCACTGCAAGGCTGCGACCAGGCAAAAGTACAGAGGCAAAAATCAAGCACTTCTATTGCTTGCAACCGATGTCAGCTCTGTCTTTGGTAGAAACCTGCCTTCCCATTCCTCTGCAGGACTGCAACATCACTCTGCACGCTTAGGCCTGTAAGTCAGAAGCCAGGCAAGGCCAGAGCACAGCATGGTACACCCATCTGTTGGAAGCCAAAGGCCCTCTGAAGCTCTCAGTCTCAGTTACCTCAATGAGTAGAAAGACATAAGGTCCCTCCCTCCCACCCCCAGCATGGCAGAGCAATGTGCTTTGCGATCTATCCCAAGGATATTACCTATCGAAGTGCCGGTGTCTTTGATGCCTTAACTGTTCGGGCAGGACATGCTAAATATCATCTTGCAGAAACTTCTGATGTCTACAGGGAGCAAGACACCTTCGTGACCTCTTCTCTTGCTATTTTGCTGGTTTTGTTCTGTGCTTCTCAGAGGTGCTCCTCCATTCCAGATGCACAAAAGGGGTCAAACTAGCAGAGGTGGCTTGTGCCAAAGGCTTTGGCTTCTACCAAGAGACACTTTAAAAGGAAGATATTTGTGCCTGTGACATGGAGCAAAGAGGGACAATACGTCTTTCACTCCAATTGATTTACCCACCAACCTTCTACGCAAACAAGGATAAAAGCAGCATTTCAGTCTGCATTACAGCAGATGGGCTCTGCATGCAGCACAAGAGAAATAGCTTTAAAAAAAGACTGAGCCAGCCCCAGGATCTGGAGAGGATGGGGAAATCAGAAGGCTCCTTTATATTGTGCAGCTTGAAGATGTCATTTACCTAAAATGCATCTTAGTTAAGATAGCTATCAAAGGCTCGGAAGAGAAGGGACATGCCAAGCAGGAAGAAACTTCGAAAATGAGTCAGTTGAACTAATCCTTTTAGGAACAGGTTTTTTCTTCTCCCTCCCTGCAGAAAGCTGGGAGGGGATTACTGGTTCTAGGTAGGGGGATTGAAGGTATGCTGCACATCTTTATCTTCTAAAAGCAGCATGGAACTAATGCCATTAAGCCAGGGCCGCTCTGTTTACCAGAGGGCACAAGTAGCTCCAAAGTGTTTTTCCGCTCATGGTCACTGACCTTTAACATACCACAGTCCAGAGAGGCTGAGCTATTAATTTACAAATCAGATGTTGTCGAATGAATACTGACATCCCCAAATGTACTCATGATGGTGACTGCAACCTCTGATCTCATCCCTGAGAATCAAAAAAGAAGTTCAACTTCATCTACATGTCAAGTGGCTGCAAGAAAAGAATCCTTCCAGATGGAGGTTACTGATCTTCCAAAAAAAATGAACCCTCCATTTTCAATTAAAACCAAAAAGACTGCTTCAAAAAACACACCACCAAAAAAAAAAAAAAAAAAGACAAAACACCTTCAAGGCACAAAAATTCAATAAGGCAAGGATAAAGTCTAAGGCGAATAGGGAAGATTAAACAGGGACTTTACCATCAAGTTGGATTGCAAGAGGAAACAGATTGAAAAGCAGGCTAATTACAAACTCCTAATTTTGTCTCCTGTGTACTTAAAATTTTATTGCATGCTCATCTGTAGCAAGAAATACATGAAGGAAAGCCTAAGTTAATACCAAGCAACTATCTATATATGGATGCACTCTTTGTTTATGCAGTTGAGTGACAGGTTTGCAAAACAGAAATTGTATTTGTACATATTAATTTTGTCTCTCTCTTTTCTGCAACATCTGTGATATGCTAATGTTAAGAAGGTCATAATTAGGTAATGAAGGATGCTAAAATGTGATTTGAACACCCCTAAATGATTCCAATGCAACTGACCAGACTTTCTTTAGGAACAGGGGTCATTTAGACAGAATCAATCCCAATTACATCAGCCAGGCACTCAGCTCTAAGGATGTCACTGAACGTTTATTTGGACACAACCAATGCAACGGTGCCAGGTTAGTCTGTCTTTCAGACCAACAACTTCAGACAAGCTAGCCCTTTTTTCCCCTAATTTTGCCTCCTACTTACAAGGCAGTCTTGGATGGGTCACTTCTAATGCTCAAGTAATACTGCTGAAAAGTGGTTCTTTTAGAAGTGTTTAATTTGTATTTCTAAAACTCTAAAAGTTTTCAAAAAAAAAAAAATGAAAACACAGCAGAAAGGTTTCAGAATTTTTAAGATGATCTCAAGCACATCCTTCAAGAACAGTTTATGAACGGTCAAAGAGATCCCATAATACACTAATGTCATCATGGAGATGGGAGGGAAGGACATTGGCCCAACTTACTGATGTGATAAACTCTAAGACTTGGAGAGAGCTCCTATCTTTTAGCAGACAGATGCATCATGCCACACTGATCACGGAGTGGGATAGTACAGGCCTGGGGGACTGGGAAATCACCCCAAAGACAGAGTTAGCTTTGGGCTTACACAGAGCAAGTGAAAGAACAGAGAGTGACTTACTTTGAAATGTCTGCATTAGCCTTTGATTAAGATGGTGAGCTGCCTTTAATGGACAACTTTGTCTTTGCACTGAAGTTTTACTATATCAATTCAACTAAACTTTACACATTTCAAAAATTAAAATAAATAAATGAATAAATAAATCTTCTGCTTTCTTCATCTGCTCTTCTCTCCTTTGGAATGGTCACATAGAAAATAGTAGCAAAGGAAGAAACTTAGCCTTTATGGCAAGTAGAACATCTTTGCTTTTCTAATGCTGAAACGTTCACAGCCTATTACATGGCAGCTGTTATTACATGAAAAGAAAGGCACAGAAAGCACTCAGTAGTACTCTGAAGCAAAGTATGTGATAGAGAAGTGTCAGAAACAGAAAAATAAATTCTTAAATTATTTGTCAAACAATGGAGACAAAATTATCTAGTGCTGGGAATCCATGAAGTGAAAAAGTCCTACCCAGGCTTCTGATGAGACAAGAGTATGAAGGGACACCATCTGGGTGCAGTTTCAATTTGTGCTACTCTGTGACTTCATCTTGGCTTCACAACTGTTTGAAAACCATTAACACCATCCCAACTCAGGACAATCTCCACAGATACAATGAGACCGAATGGCAAACACAAGACAAGCTTTACTGCATCCTAAGTCTCCTCTCTCTGAACAAGTAACCTTCCTCTGAAGAAGTCAAGCCAACCAGCCATGTATTTAAATCCTGGGCACTGTCTCAAGCATCTAAGACACGGTGACACTGTTAAGCTATGTAATGGTGCCATCTCGTGGTAACATTAAAATGATGCTACATCGACTCCACATTTCAGTAATAAAGCGTGTCTATTAAAGACAACACATTGAAATAAATACATCTTAATACCTCTGTCGTATAATTTTTACAGTGCATGGTAACCACGAAGACACCCAGCAGCATGAAAGAATCCTGTGATGATTTACAACCAGAGGAGTCAGCAGCTGGGAAATGCTCGCCTATAACTGTCAGGGTGATCTTAACTGGAAATGGGTCTCTGATGATGTTCAGGCTTCTAAAAGGAATTTCAAAAATTAGAAAACCTCCCTGAAAAGACAAAAAGAATGAATCAAGGACTGGAAAATCTGCCTCACAGAGACAGATCCAAAAATCTCAGCGCTGCTCACTGATGTCATAACTAGATCACAATCTACTCCCCTCACAGAAAGAATCCTCGTGGATTTAAAAAAAAAAAAAAGTTGCATTTCAACCAAAACCAATGATTTTTGATACAGCAACATGAAATTGTCTGGCTTACATTACATAAAGCACCGTAATGGATGAATATAATGAAATTTCTAGCATTAAAGTTCATGTTTACTTTTTTGGAGAGTGACTTAAATACTTTGTTTAGTTGGCACCCATCCACCCAGATCACTGCTAACACTAACACTGATGTTTAACTTCTTACTCGTAGGCCAGACTTAAGCATCTATGCCCATAAGATAGGTACTGCCATCCCTCTCACACACACACTTACCTTGCCTCATAAGCAGAAATGCCATCACATCAACTCACAACCACCAGAGTGTAGATTCAAAAATAATATAAATACAAAGTTTTGAAAATGTAAGTCCAAAAATCAGAATGCTCATTCAAACCTTTGCCAACTCTATCAGCACTCTGAAATCATACTACCCATGAATAAACACAGGTTTCTTTTAGACACAAGAATTTTCACTGTGAGAAATTTGTACTGCTTTTTCTATTACATTCTCGTACGACAGTGAAGGTATTAGATCTATTTCTGCTCCAGGCCCTCTTAGGGTTCTTGTGATCTCACTAAGAAGCGCTTCAGACTGCCAAGACCAAGCTGCAGATCCAGGCTTCTAAATGAATCAGATACCTTAAAGCACTCATATAACAACAACAAAGAAAAACAAAAAAGAAACAAAATCAATATTCAGACTGTAAATTCTGCAAGTCAGCATTTCTGAAAGAATACAGGGCAAGAATCATACAATCATAGAATTTTTTTTGCTCTCCTGCAGCCTGTAGCCCAGGAGTTTAGTACTGTTAAGGAGGACCTTAGAAGTTGTGGCTTTGAAGTCTCTCTATATAAGATGTGAACTTAGGAGCAACCAGCATTACAATTCTTGATTAATATTGTATTAAAAAAAGCTGTATGTATTAAACCACACATTGAGTAAGAAAGTAGGCTGCTATGCAGGAGGACATTTGGTTTCTAGCAGTCTTTATAACATTCCCTTTGTGATGGGATGAATCAACAACCAGAAGATGAACTGTGAAGTCAGTCCTAACTGATTCTCTTTGAGACAAAAGAACCATAGCAACATGATTAAGGCTATATGTTATCAGTGTTTTACTTTTCTTGACAGAAACTTGTAGTTTCTAAGCATAGGTTTTTTTTTTTTTTTTTTTTTTTTTTTGAAGGGATATCTAGAAAGATCTGATTTCAATGCATTTCAGGTATATGGTTTACGGAGCAGCTGAACATGGGAGGAGTTACTTGGATATAGGATTAACTGGTATGTTGAATCACAACCTATGGTTCTTAAATAAAATCAGGGTGACAGGGATACATGTGAGGAATTATGCAATAGATGGAGGAAAAAATATACATCCCTACAATATACCTACAATGTCTGCCTACAGAACTGCCTTCCTCAAAATGTTGAGTTAGTTCCTTCTTCCAATGTAAGATTCAGGCTGCTGAATCCATTCAGGTTCACAAAGACTCTACTGTTCATCACTGGGCCCACGTCTTTGCAAAGACTTCTCCTCCAATGGACTAAAGATCTGATCCTTAAGAGCTTCATCCTTAACCATAAATACAATAATCAAGCATTAGAAATTCCTCACTAAAAAAAAAAAAAAATCTAATACAGAATCAGTTTGTGGTGAACAAAATTTCTTTACCAAGCCATAACCGGAGTAATCTGGAAAAATATGTCATACTTCCACATTAATTAAATCTAAAAAATTAGGAAAGATCCTACGAGAAATACAACACGCAATATGTAATCTACACAAAGTGCTAAGCCCTAAAATTACTTGTAGTATGATCACAGTGCCTGAATTTAAAGGCCATTTAAGGCCTATATCTTACTCTTCTGTGTACCAAACTTTTTCTGCATTAACGGAGTTTGCATAACCTCCTGTCCACCACAGAGTTTTAGGCAGATTTTTCTGCTAGAAAAGCTCACATGAAATCAAATGAAACACCTATTGTTCTCTTTGAAAGGAAGGTTACAGTTTTCATTCTGATACCAACGAGTGTTGCAGTATCTCTCTTCCATAACGCAAGATGTGGTTTCCATAGAAATATCTTCTTACATCAGTATCTACAAGCCCTCCAATTATTCCCTTTTGGGCATCTCATGCAATCCATTAAAATCTTTTCAGAGCAGGGAAATAAATAGGCTCAACTGCTACTTAATTTCTTGGTAAGAAGAAAAAGAAAAGACAACTAGTAAACAAAAGCTTTATTAAGACAAAACACAAGATGGAGAATGTGTCTTGCAAAAAAAAATTATATCTTACCTGAATAAATCTCTCTGGCGTTACAAATTATGAATAGTCAATTACAACTTTTGAAGACCATACTGAGATTTTGCTGATTTTTGAGAGTGCAATTATGGCATAATTCTGAATTGTTTGGTGGCCTTGTCTCCAACTAAGTCCACAGGACCTGAATCCTTTCTGAATCCTTTGCATTGCTGACTATTGCTTCCACCTTGTTCTATGTCCTGTCATTCAGGTCCCTGCGAGTTTAGAGTCCTTGCTGTTGCTGTGTCATCTTTTTTTTTCCTGTGGCATCTCCTGCCACTTTCCCAAGATCAAGAATGCATTTGACGCCCTGAAATTAGAACCAAAACACAGGGAAAACCAAATTATACACAAACAACATAAGCAGTGACTTGATATCAGTATGAAATGCCTTTGTCAACCAAGGCCACCACAAGCAAGCAGGCAAAAAACTTAGATGCACTGTTTGTATAGAACAGTTTCATTCCTGCTGCTCTGCCTGTGTTTCCAAAAGTGTCAGTGTAAAGAAAACTGGAAGTGCACAGAGCCTTGATCTGACTGGGTGGGCTCTGAAGCCATGACCACAAAACATAACACAAGAACGTGCACCACAGGGGCAAGCACTGCCATAGCTCCCCCAGGAGACCCATATCTGGAGAAAACAAACTGATTTAATTGTTGTGCGGCAGCCAGAATGTGCTGGGGAAACAACTCCTACAGCACTTTGTTTTGCTTCCATTTCCTCTTTCCTTTTTCTTTATTATGTGAAAAAGCTTCACTACTGTGATTTGTTGTACGTTCCCCTATCTAGGTTGAGGCTCCATTCAAACCTTTTGGCCTGTCTTAGGCCTCTATCCTGCAAAAAGCTAAGAACAGTCAGTTGTGCAGCTCAGTAGTGGCATAAAGCAATTAGGACTGTAAGGAACTTGTCTCCCTCATTCTAAAGGCTCGAGCCACTACAAGCCACTGTATAGGCAAAGGAAAAATAAAACAGTTCAATTCAGAAAGCCATCATATATGCAAACCTTGCAATCTGCTGTATGCCGGCTTGGTTACAGTTCATCAAACTAAAACATTTAGTGAGAACTGGACTTTACTATTTATACTATCTCAAACTACTACTGATTAGCTATATAAATCAATGGGCCAGCAGTAAAAAAACATCTATAGTTATTTGTGACGTTTTCTCTTATTAAAACTCACTACTTCAGTAAAAAGGGAAAAGGCCACCAATGAAAAAGCAAGTCATAAAATGGCAAATTTATCACTGTACCTTATTCATCTGGCCCGCATCTGATTGTCTTTGTTTACTAGGTTGAATATTCTCCATAAGAGACTTCATCCTCTGGAGAAATTAGATGAATAGTTTTGCCCCACAAAGAGATAAAAGTGAAAAAAAAATGTAAGCAGACTTCCATGTAAATTTTCATGTAAAAAACAACAGAAAAATTGTTGTTGCTGTGAATGTGAATGCTATCTTCATGTGAATGCTACCTTCAACCCTTCTTGCTTTTGCTAATTAAGCAAACAAGGGTGCATGACGACACTACCACAAAAGACAATTTAAATCTGTTTGATCAAGAAACAAATTTAACAGCTTCTTGACTGGCACTTAAATATTTAAAGCTCCATTTTTGAAAGTATTCCTAAACCAACCAACTAACCTTATCACACAGAGGTGTGTTTTGTAGATGCAACCTGAACGCTTCTTCAGTTACTGTATAAGAATTTCCTATCTATAAATTGTTCAAAATACGTTTTTGACTGTATTTGTCTTTTCCTAGCTTTCATCAGGCTCACAGATTAAAGTATCACATTAACAAATCAAAGAGAGCCTGTAAGCCATTTTTCCACTGTTTCAGAATAATCTTAATGATTAATAATGAGGTATATTGTCCACAATTAGCAAAGAACAGCCAAGTAGCACTAAGTAGATCTGATTTTGATTATTTGAAGAGAAAGGGAGAAAGACCAGACAATACCAAACTGCACAGACTTTACATGCATGGCCAAACCAGTGCTATTGCTCTGTTCCAAGTGAGTATTTAAACATCGTAATCTTATTTTTTACTTCTTAAGGTGAACATCTATACTAGAAACAAAATGACCCTGGGTCTTAACTGCAAAGTTCTGATAAATTGATAATCCATTCATCGCCAGAATAGTCCTATCTTTCTTCCCTTTCAGAAAAAGCAGATAATCTGACCAACTGAGATAAAGGATTATAAGCAATCATTTGAAATTGATTAAATTCTTGCTCAGTCTGCTTATTTTTTTTTGCATTAGCTTCACGTTTACATGCTTTATATGTACTCCTAAACTATTTTAAAACAGCTCAACTCACTTCCTTATAGATTCTGCAGCTAGAAATCAAACAGATAATCATGGTAAATGATTCCTGTTCCTCCAATCAGCCCCAGGAGAAAAAAGTCACCATGTTCCTATTACTGGGACTATTTGCTGTAAATAAATCTCTCCATTTTTCAAACAGTAAGAATTAACTCAGTATGAATGATTGCAGCTATGGGTGATAAAACACTAAGGAACTCTACAGATATATGTATACAAGCAGGCAGAGATACCTTATAAATATCACTATGTATATGCACACATCCAAATTGAAGTACCAAGAGTGCTGCAGTTTACCTGTACTGCCACTAGATGCAGCCACATAACCTTGCAAAATTAAAAATTCTGACCTCAAGGTTGCAGAAACCTTCCCGGAATACCTTTGATTGTAAAATTCTTACAACAGCATTAACTGTATTCATTCCTCTGGAAAGACACAATATAATATAAAGAGATTTTTTTTTCCTTTTTTTCCCCAATAATTTTGTTCCAAAACATAGCATTGCAAATGTTGACAGGGATCTAAGAAATCACAGCAGAATAAGGCCCATCTATTTTTGTGGTTGTTGCCATAGATTCTGATTGGAGCTGACAATGTTGAATTACATTGTGTTTTTCTTTCTACATGAAGAGCACATTGGAATGAAACACTATGTTCCCAAGTGACCCCATATTCAAGTGAGTGTGCCCATATGAAACAACAGGTAAGGGTACAACTCAGTTTCCATTCTATGCCACATCACTTTCCTCTCTGTGACTCTACACCGCTTCTCTAGAAACACAAATTTCTCTTTGGGTATACAGTAAGCAGCATGACAGGTCCTCCTGGATAGCACATGATTCCTGCAATCAGGAAATATTTCTGCTTTATCTACTATCTGCTATCAGGCAGCAGGAAGCCCTGGAAAATTCTCATTATTTCCTCACCAGCTATCAGACAGAGCTATGCAGGCCTTACACTTCTTTTAAGACAAAGCAAAACCAAGGAAACCCTCCCCTAGTCTTAGCAGGTGTTACCTGTCCTGTGCTCTCCCTTGGTAATTTCCTGGGTACATAATATTCACGGTACAAACACGCAAGTAAATTCCATAGGTAAAATAGATGTAATACCTATATTACAGTTTTAAATACTATTTGTGTAGAGGGTTGATTTTCCACTGAGGACAGTGGAAATAAAGCCTGTTCAGCACATTCTGTGCAAAGGGAAGTGCTGCCCAGCGAGCTGTGCACCAGAGTGCAGAGTATCATTTAAAAAGCAGATTTTTATTATATATTTTAGTGCCAAGTTCACTTGACTTCTCCTCTCTTCCACTATCAAGATCACGCTGCAGTTCACAATCTATATATCAGACAGCCCCCTGCCATCCCCACCCCTTACTCTCCCATTCTAACATTTCTAATTTAGACTTCTCCTCCTTCCTCTTTTTGTAGATAAAAATACCTAACTTCTATCCCCTCAAGGCAGTTCCCAGGCCTCACGTGCATTTTTTACTGACAGCCACTCTGATGGAATTACATTTACCTATGTTTTGGGTTGTTTCTCTTTGTTTGTTTGTTTTTGTAGAAGATGGCAAAATGAAAAATGAAAAATGAAAAATGAAATTATGCTCTCCTCCAGGATCTGCTTTCTTTTTGATGATCTGATCACAGTTCTCTTCAATTGCCATTAATAAACTGAACTGAGCAAGATGGATTAAAGGAAAAAGCAGCACCAGATTTTGTTGGTTTAAAGCATGAGGAACATAAATTTAACGGCTTCAGAGAAAATCCAGCCTAAGGCAAAATTCTGGCTTAACTCTCCTGTGGGGTTCTGCAGACAAGATGAAATGCAATGTCTCAGCTGAAGGTCCCCAAGCCAGCACAAAGTAGGATAGATGTGGGAAGGGATGGGAGCAATTTGCTCTGCAGCACTCCTTGCTGCACTTCCAGAAAGAGACAATGTGTGCCCTTCTTTTGGAATCTACCGCTGATCACAGCTTGTGTGCAGGCAGCAGAGGGGGCCTGGCTGGATCCCCAGGCCAGCTGAACAGACTACATCAACAAGATCCCCATATGAACTGTCAAAAGGGTTTCCTACTCTGTCACTATCTTTTATGAAGTAGGCAAAAAATGCTCCCAGCAAGAATGATTTACCCTGTAGGAGAGTATTTGAATCTTCCAAAAGCTGTAATGAAAATGTTTGTGTTTCCATCCAAGAATGGTACTGGCAGCAAATTGAAGGTAATTAAACACATTGCCCACTGGCAGTATAAATTTATCCTTTGTAATAATTTCAGAGGAACAACCCCCTCTCCATAACCCAGACATTGTGTTGTGCAACAGGAATTTTTTGGGCTAACTTCTACCCTGCTGTAAATGCACTGTAATGGGAGTTACAGACACTCTATGCCAAGACTGTGCTTTGTTCAGTATCTCTCAGATGCTCTGTAGTTCAATTTCATTACCTCATAATTTCTAAGAATTGTCCTGTTTATTGGGAAAACACCAGTGAACTCGACTGCACACTCGGTAGTTTCTCCAAGTGCAAACAACAGAGAAACCATCTTTATATTATCACTGCCTAATCCTTGATTTTAATCATATCTTTATATAACTAAAGTGGCCAAGTTCACACTATTTAACTCACTTCCTGAAGGGGATGACTCCATCTGAATTTTTAACCAGATATTCACTCGCTGGCTCCAATCTCCTGGTGCTTCCACCTCCCACAGTCGCTTCTGCTCCTCAGGATAAGTCTGCAAGAATTTCTGGCAAACTGAAGAGGAGAAACCAAAGGGTAAAAGCATGAATGAATGAAAAGTACAGCAAAAGCGGGAGTCTATTCTATCCTGGAAATTCTCTGAGACCTACTTGGATTAGTTCCTTTGGAAACCTTTTCTTCCCTCTTCGCATCTTCCTTTCTTTCCTTTTAGGTGGAGCTTTTAGGAAAAATGTATGTGGAATGGCCCAGACATGAATGACTGAATTCTGTCCATCAGCTTCAGTCTAGATTACTTCCTTGTGAGCACAGAAATACCATGCTTCTGGAGGCCTTGCATTGCAGAACTACCTCCAGACACTTAGCAGGTTTGAGATTAGCAGCAGTGTGGGGTTTTTTGCCCTCACTACTCTGAAATGAATAGTGCTTCAGTATCTTCCAGCTTTAATGGTTATGAATGCTACTTTATTTTCTATTTATATATTAAAAAAATCATATCAGATTGTTCTTGCATCAATACCACCCTCCATTTTACTACTTCTACTTATGCTTCATTGCTAGGGTTCATTTACTTCTTTGGATTGCGAAAACAGGAAATAGGAATAACTAATACAGAAATAACAAGGCTACCTGTGTCAGATGCATGGTCACCTTTAGAAACCATATTCCCACAGATTCCCACCACTGCTTGTACACTGAATATTAACATTTGAGTATACAATCAACTTTCGGTTTGATTATCTTATCAAATTGAAATCTGTCCCATTTAGCAGTTTCCCTAGGAAGTCTGCAGGACTAAGAGGAGGAATATTTTGCAAGATAAATAGTTCAAAAAATTTAATGCAGATTTTAAAACTTCCCTTAACCAGGATTCTATCAGTTCTATCATTTGTAAAACAGGAAGATGATTTCTGCGCTCTCCTCAGTCCGTTGCAGTCCATCACACTGCAGTATGAATTTAAATGGGTCATTTACCTTCAACATTAAGTTGAGTTTAACAGTGGGATGTTGAAACCAAAACCCAATCTCTGCTAACATAACATTTGTTTTACAGTAATGAACAGATCACTGTCATTAACTTTATCCAAAGATATCCATGCTAAATTAATCATTTCAATAAAAGCTACTGAAAGTAACATATATAGAGAGATAGAGATGTTTGCTAAATGTCTCTTTGCCTCATTTCAGGCATCTATAGAATATTTTTATTATACATTTATTATACAATATATTATTATACAATTATACATAGCATACTAGTGAAAAGTGTGCACATTTTATACAGAGTTTTAGAGCAAAGGTTGCGATCTTTTGTCCAAGTATGAGATCGCAGTGCCAGTGAAAGGAAAAATAGGCAACAACTTCAAGGTACTCAATATGTACTCAATATTTAGCTTTCAGTGTTAGTATTTTTATAAAGTAGGACCCAGAAAACCCAATTAGAACATGATACAAGTCAAATTTATTCATGATTACCTCTAAACTTAGCTGAGATGAAAAGCATAGTCTTGCAATATATTGTTAACATTAACACCCAAACAATGCAGCTTTCTGATCCATAATGTCTAAACCATTGATGCCTGCCATAGGAAAAATTTATTTTACTGGGAAAAGAGAAAGAATGTTGTCAATACTATTCTTTTCTGAACTTAGAAGTAGTAGTACTTTAGGAACTCCTGGGGTACATTTGCATATATCCAATGGCACATACAGACCAAGAGAAAGAATAGATATAGTGAAAATTTTGTTGACACATATTAGGAAATGGCTGCAAAGTCATAAATCAATAGAATTACAGTAAAGACTCTGTACCACACAGAGAGAAACTAACTTTTTTAGAAAAACGTTCCTCCAAAGAACAAAGTTTTACAAATAATATTATCAGTGATATTTTCTGTAAATTTTACTAGCAAAAACTCCAACCTGAACAGAGAGAAGACATATAACTACTTAGCAATCTTTTGAAAGTGGCAAATGTTCAAAGACGGACAATAATGAAAAAAGTACTGATGAGACTGGATGAATGAGCAGAACCCAGGTATGCAGTTTGTTAAATATAATTTCTTACAAA
Organism: Cygnus olor; assembly: GCF_009769625.2. NCBI lineage: Eukaryota > Metazoa > Chordata > Aves > Anseriformes > Anatidae > Cygnus > Cygnus olor. The sequence goes on from NC_049179.1 coordinate 17,801,786, forward strand.
TGCAGTATCTACAAGAGCATTACGTGCATAGTGTAGGCTTGACAACATCTTATGACTCTTCTCTCTGGTGTTAAACTATGTGTAAGTCACTGTTGAGGGCAATGACATAGTTCTATTTCTAAGACACGGTGAGATAAGAATGCAAAATTTCATATAAGTAGTATGAGTTTTACTCTTCTAATTGACTTAAATAAATATTGGCCTACCTTTCTACATGAAATTCCAGATGTTTCAAGAAAAGTAATCAGTTGCATACTAAAAACAGTTAAGTTCAGACAAGTGCACTGAACACTCATACAGTGTTAAGAAGATAAGAAAATCCTACCATGACCATATTGAAATTTATACATTATGCATGACCCTTACCTAACGTTTCCACATCAAACAATTTACCTTGATACATGGCAGCAGAAATAGGGCAACTGATCCCCAAGGCATCCTCAGCCTTGAAAGACTGACAGAAATCGTGCAGCATTTTCATCCCCAGGCCACCTCTTCTGTATTTTCTCTGGACAAATATAGTATCCAAAACTGGCAGCAAGTAACATTGACTGGTAGTACCATCACATAGGCTCCCTGTAAAATAGACATGGAAAAAATACATTAATTTGAAAACAAAACTAGTATTGCTGCAGTAACTAACTGCTGTGTGATTCTAACCACAAACATTGCTTTGATACCTCACCACAGGCTATAAGACTGCCTCCTACTAAAGTGCATTTGTGTAGACAGTAGTGATTCCAAAGAGAAGTAAAACACTTTCCAAGAGGAAGATTTGTGCCATTAAACTGAGAGCACATGCTTAACATGTGGTTGATAGGTGTCACCACAGCAGCATTTACCAGAATCGGACTCTTCATAATCAGACCACCTGGATACGATACACAGGCTATGTACGAAAATAAGTTAACTGAAAATATATAACTGGGCTTAAAGGCATAAATATTCCCAAAATCTCAATATGTTCCTTTAGCTTTTGGCTATCCTACTAAATCACCCCACAAACTCTTTTCACGAAATACATTAAGCCACACAGCACAGCATGATCTAAATGCTCAGAAGGCCCATATTGCCTGATGTAGCTCAACAGTGTAGAAGGCTTCCAGAGAAACTTCCCTAATACTGCTTAAGCAAACAATTTAATGATTGCAGGAAGATAACAGAGGCTCTCTTGGCCTCAAACTATTTGACAACACAAGCATTCAACCCTGAAATGAATGAGCCTCAAACTATTTGACAACACAAGCATTCAACCCTGAAATGAATGACCAGCATCAACTCACCATCTACCTACGTACTGGATAAGGTCACCACAGAAACATTACGCTGATTTATCTTCATTGTTAGAAAATATTTATAAAGATTTTATGCTTCTTCTATCTGGCTATGTGACAGCTTAAATAGAAATGGATACCCATGCCTTTATACCAAAAAAATATGATATTCTATTTTCTTGGTTAAATCTCATCAAGACCTCTTTGCTTTTCTTTATAACCACTTATTAGTGTACCATCCAGTCTAGTTTTCAGTGTCTCAAGTTATGAAACTTTCATTAATTCACTGAGACCTATTTCACAGTTTCAGAGAATGAAATGCTGGAACGGCTGTTCCTAAATTCCAGTGTAAGGCTTTTACTACAATACACTTTTTCTTTATCACAACCACATAGCTAACTTACACTGAGGTCTATTTCAGTTCCTTGAGATCGTGTGTAGTACCTTTTGCTGCTACACGCATGGCCTGCCTTTGATTACTCTGTTTTCCAGGATACCAATTCAGCAAAGCACACATGAATATATTTAATTCTAGACTCTGATCTGTCAAGGCTGTAGCTCTTCATTTAGCAGGAATCCATGTTGCACACCCTCAGCCATACGACAAGAGTATGTAGCTACATAACCAACCCATTCACATCCAGGCTCGGTCCACCCCTGCTTAATCAAAGTGCATGCTTAACTTCAAACACATGTTCAAACGCATTGTTGGAAAGGGATGGTTTGTGGTGGTGTTTATAACCTTTCAATATTTGTAACACATGATGGGTAGTTATTCTTTTTTCAGGAGCCAAGAAATTGAGTATATCCCCAGTCCCATTGTTAGCTGCAAGCCCAGCAGAGATGATGTATTCCAGCAGTATTGCACCATACATTCTAAGAAAGGGACAAACTTTTCCTCATGAAGTCAATAGCTTTAAGAATTCCTGCATGTTGCAAGTGACCTTATAAGTTTATTATTAACTCATATAGTCTGTCTCTATAAACCCTTATGAGACTGCTGTGGTAGCAATCCCAGGAGCTGAGTGATTTATGTCTGTGCAACTAATTTTGTGTTGAGAAGATGACAAAAACTTGTAATGTCTAAAGGCATTGCAAATAAAGAAACCATGAAGCCATTTTTTACCTTGTCCCTGGGAAGCATATTAGGAGAGTCATAGCCTACAGCCCTTTGAAATAAAATAAAATAAAACAAATAAACAAACAAAAACCTCTGGAATTAAGGCCATTTTAACTCTAGTTCTGATCCAACAGCAAGGAGGATCTCATAAGCTAACGGTGGCCCAGAGGTGACCACTAAGCTCTCTCATGCATTTTATTTAGAGGTTTGTTTCATTGTTGAAACGCAAAGAATGAGTTTTGAGGTGAGGGAGGAGACAGGGAAAATATGAGCACTGGCGATGGGGTGGAAGTAGTCATACAGTCTACCCTTTGGGAGCCTTTGATCTGTTTGGTTAGGTCACAAAATGCCAAACGACCAACTTATGAGCCAGCAAAAAACAGATATTATAAGGGCAGGAAAGCAGACAGCCATTAGCATTCCCAAAGAGCCACAAACCAGAAAAAAAAACAACCCAGTCCCCACATCCAGCAGACCCAAACAAAACAGGGTTGTGCATACTGACTGTTTCCCTGCTGAACAAGTTGGCTTGGCACACACATGTTTGGACAGGCCTTCTGCAGCCTGAGTGCTTGTGTGAAGGGTGGGGAATATTTCTGCTGAATAGAACCCAAGGTCAATCCATTGTGTGAATTTGTATGTGAGAAGGGGAACAAAGGTTCTGGCTTCAATAAAATTAAATTAATTCATGTCTTGACTGGTATGTAGTCATTTAATTTTTATTACAGCCAGAACCTTCAGTCTGCCTCAGAAATGCACATTAAAAATATTATTGCTAGAAAACAGAGGGAGAGAAAAGCAATCATCCAACAAGATTTCAGCTAATTGTCTGTCAGGTTAGCTTCAATTCTGTGTTGTTGGTTTTGTGTTTTTGTTGTTGTTGTTGTTTTGTTTTTTGTTTATGTTTTTTTTTTTTCCCTATAAGAAATGTATGTAACCAGTGAAAAATGAAATCGTATTTTTTTTTCGGGATTTATTTCTACAGAATGCCATCTAGGCCCCCGAAGTACTAAAAAAAATCTGCAAACGCTTGTATAAAGAAAGGTGTGAAACAGATTTTAGCTCATGTAAACACTTCCAAGAACAGTCTGAAAGAAAAGTTACCATCGTTTTTGAAGTATTCTGATGTTATCTGTTTAAATGTTAGATATTCCTTTTCAATAAACAGCCCACAAGGTTGCATTACACTGTGTTAACTGAAAAACCAGTCAAGAAAAAGCATCTGCCTCTTCCTTCCCAAAATAAGACCTGGCTCAAGGCTTCTCACAGGGCACAGGGCCGTACTTGTGCTGTTCTTGCCCACAGAAAATAGCAAAACTGAGAGCAAACTGAAGATGTTGCAAAGTTAGGTTTGTAGGCTCTCATGCTACTGAGATGGAGGTATAGAAAATGGGAATGGCCAGTGAATGACCCCACACCAAGCAGCACTTACACACACCTCCATTTTCCACTGCAAAAACAGTTACCTCAACCCTCTACACTCTCTGAGGCTCTGGGGAACGCAAAAAGCAGAGACTGGGTCAGGGATGTTTTGTTGTCTACTTTCTATCAGCTCGGCGTTTTTGTGGTCAGGTGTTCCCAAACAGTGATCTGTGGAGCATCTCTAAAGAATGAATGAGAAGCCAACAATACATTTACTCCTGGTTCAATTGCATGTTTTACAGTCTTCTCAGAGGGCCCAATTTTGTTAAGGCTGGTTTGATTCATGTCAGAGAGAATACAATCTTCCTCTACGCTTTTAGCACAAAGGTTTGACAAAAGGCACATAGCGAGCTTGGGAAGGGACAAGCTTTGGCAACCTAACTCCTTTGCTTTTTTTTTTTTTCGCTGTGCGAAACAGCTTGGTCCGTGACTGGGCAACCCCTATGTGTTATAGAAACAGTAATATGTAAGAATATCAGAAAAGATGAAGTCTTTTATGTGTGTACCACAAAGGGTTTTTGTTATGTTTTATTCTTAAATCAACTAAGACACTCCTGGCTCACAGCATCCTCCAACTTCCTCACTGATTTATTTGCATGATCAATCTTCTACATTCTCCTGACTGTTGGATACTGATGTGAAGGTTGTAAAAATCCATTTTCAGTAATTACTAACCTTCAATAAACAAAAATAAAAAGCAACCAACTTTCAGAGAATTACCTGGTCTCATTGTACAAAAAACACTGTCAATAACCATGGTCATTAACCCTACCCCGCTACACAAAACACATTCTTTTTCAGGTTTTCACACAAATGTAGAGGATGCCAAGAAAAAAATCTGAAAGGAATACTTAAAAAAATATAAAACAGATCTCAAAACTGAAGTATCTATATGAAGGCTCTCTGCAAATTATCTCAGGTGTTGCAGGTTGTCCTCTGCAAAGTAAGGGACAGGGACAGGAAACTAATTTCCTGTTGTACCTTTAAGTAGCTACGTTCAGTAAGGTCTAACTCCTCAGCTGTCTAATATGGAAGCCGCTGACATAGATAAAATTGGAGACATTTATCTTGGCACGTGACAAAGTGTCTTATCAGCCTCATTAGTGGCTTAGTACGTCTCATCAATCTTTAGTTTACCCAGTGGTAAATGCTGCATGCCTGTCATTGGACAGCAATAGGCACATACCAGAGAGGTTAGGGTGATGATCTGTGTAGTCATGAATAAATTTTGTTTTAATAAAGGTGTCTAATGCTCGTGAAAAGTGATAGCCTTGAAGAATGAGTCTTCTGTTTATCTACACAACAGGTGCAGGATGACCAGCGTCAACAGTTGCCAAATTGTCTCAGGACACTGACTTAAAGTTACTGCGTCTCTGAGCAAGGCGAGTGCTCAAAACCATCTGCCCCTCTTCAGCTAGACTACAAAAAGAGATCCAGTTAAGAATGTTCATAAAATGGATGGATGTGTGGAACTGGACCAAAATTACCAAGTTCACTTTGTACAGGCCACCTAGGAACTGGCAAATGAAAGTGACTGCACAATGTTGCCAAGCTGGTTAATTGGAATCAGTGATGATCATTGAAAAATTTAGTTTGCATAAAAGGCATGCTAAATTAATATCAAAGATAGAACAGACTCTCTCTTCCTTAGTCACCATTTCTATGATTCACACAGATTATTCATGTTTCAAATAGCTATGCTCCACAGATCTGTTCTGGCTTATTTGGCTCCACTGAAGAATGCTTTTTTGAAGAATAACGTAGATATTGGAAAATCCACAAATGAGAAATGCAGTTGAATATAACATCAGCATGAGAGTCTCAATTACCTGCTGAAGAAAATAAAATTATACCAAATATCCAGGTAGCTACACAGCATGAAAATAATGTGAATCAGAACCACATGGTAGGCACAGAGGAAGATCATTTCTTTCTAGGACCAGAAACTGTAACAGGGGTCCAGCAAAATGTAATGTCTAGTACTTAAAGCTGCCCCTACTAAATGTTCTGATCAGGTCATTAAGAGGATAAAGAACTTACGTTATGATTAAAAACAAAGTTTAAAAAAAAAATCTGAAACGACTTTGTGAAGTATGACTTCTGAGAGCAGATATTTAGCTTAGCCTGTTTGGGGCCTAATAAATCCCTGGCTCTTCTATAAAACACAGGGAACAGAATCAGCCAGAGCATGGATGATGTGAAACTGAAATCACAGAACTTCAGAAAGCAGAATTATTTTTATACACACAGCAAACAGCAAAAAGGGGCAAAAACAATCAGTTTCAAGCTTCCCGAAAATGCTTTGGCAAAGACTGCAGTATTTTGTGACACAGGCCAAAAGCTTACAAATATAGCAGCCCAAAGGAAAAAAGCACTGGCAACAAAAGACAGATGCTGACAAAGCTGGACTCAAAGAACTTGTATGTTATGTGGACCTGGTTTAAAACCAAACTGTGACTCCCAATTTACTCAGAAACAGTTTCAACTTGACTAATACTCCACCCATAACAGACTACTGTGTAAATTTATTTTACTGAAGCATTACAGACCATGCAAGTGTTTCTTTCCAAAACCTTTGCTCAGAAATATTTAGGGACTTAAAGGAAAATGCACAACGGCAGTTGAAGTGTTTGCAAATTATGAAGCAGCTTAACGACATCTTCACAAATATATACAGGATTCCCTAATCATAGGCTGAGACATGATTCATCATTGATAGTGCAGTAGCACCGTACCAGAACGGTTGGTGTACAAGCTACACCTCAGTGTGAAGAAGCAATTTGCACATCTTGAGGCAGCAGAAGAACAGAACATCTCTTATTGCTGCTGCCCTTTGAGGCACTGCCAGGGAAGGTACCTTCAGACTGTCCTCTGGAATCTCAAGCAGTCAACACCTGCACAGCTCTCAACTTGCTTCTTACTCTCCTCCTTTTGACAGATGACTGCTGACCCGAACAGCACATTCACATCCAAAGATACCAACTACCCTACATTTAAGCTGATAGTGTCGAGATGACAAGATTAATCCTAAACACAGACAGGCAACAACTCTTGGATGAAGGTACATACTCAACTGCACACCTGGAGTTATTTAATGAAGCCTTTTCCACACTAGTTAGCAATACACTTAATTACACTACCAATAAATCATCCTTTAAACAGGAAGTACCACAACTGGATAAAGCATTCCAGGAACAATCTAATGTATATATGTTCTTCTCTACACTACCCAACCACTGCTCCATACACATCCAAGGATATCCTTGCCACTAGCCACTTCTGATACACTGTTTTTCCACGATGAACTGTACTCGTTTTTTCAGATACCGTTCTTTCCAAGATGCAGTTCTCCTTTCTGTGAGTAGGCCTTGCATTCTTTGTTCTTAGATGTACGACCTTCTACTTGGCTGCATTAAAGCATATTTTATTTGAATACGACAGTACCTCAGATCACTCACTGTAACTGAGAATAGAGTTTGGAGCCATCATGTTTAAATGAAAGTAATATGGATGGCTTCCAAATTCTGGGAAGGCTTGTTCCCCAGATTCATTCTGAGAGAGATTTGATATAAAAATGTAAATGAGAGCCAGGATTATTTATACTAAAAGATAAACAGAAGTATTACATTTCTAGCTTTCAGGAGCCAATGGGAATGTGTCTCTAAATTGACCTTACCTTTCATCTTGACCGAGTAAAAGGCAACGGCCTCGCCATTTCTCCAGAGTATCTTGGCACACTCAGTGGCAGAGTGAGGTAGAAAGAATGCATCATTAGCTGAACTCCCTTCCAGCATTCCAAAAATAATATAGTTCAGAACAAAGAGGACAATCCTTTCTCCAAACGTCTGGACCTTAGAGAACAAACAAAAACAGACCAAAGAAAAACGAAGAAGAGAGTAGTATTTTGCCTTTCATGAAGATCTTCAAAATTAAAGACTCTGGGAAGAAAGGTGAGGAAAACGTTACACTTAATTTGGGGAAAATACCTCATGAATTGGTTCAGATAGAATACTAAATATAATTTTCCCAGCGTTCCACCCTCCATCCAGAAGGCATAGAATAATTTACAAACAATTTATAAAGTTTGACATATCTCCTCTGTTGTCACACATACGGATTATAAAGCACTACGAAAAGAAGTCTCTTGCTTGTAGTCACAATGAACTAGTCCCGGATTTGGACACAAGATGAAGGAAATCTAATCCTACCCAAAGGGGAAATACAGACAGGATTCACTGTGCTATCCTGATCACCTCTTCACCATTTTATGTCTTGCCACAGCATCAAAGACCTTCAGTGGGCCATGACCTTACTGAGCTAGACACTATCCAAAACAGCATAAATGCAGAGCCTGTTCCTTATAATCTAGGCATAATAACAGAAACAATTAGCTTTTATGACATGCTTCTTATTAGACAACCAACAAGACAGGCAGATGGAGGAATACAAAGGACAGCATATTGGTCATCAAGGCAAAAAGTGGTGCCAACAACATTTACAGAAACGTTTAAAAAGAAAACGAGAGCTTCCACAAACAAGGACAATTTAACGATGAGCATAAAGGGGCAAGTTTTCTATTTTCAGATTTTTTTTTTTCCGTTTTCAGATTTTTTTTCACTCTCTTGATACAGCAGATGCTCGAAAATCTGAATGGTTGTGGTTTTGACGCAAGTTCTATCTTACAAGGATTTGTATCACAAAATCCATCCACTTCAGTTACCCTCAAAAAAGCTAGTTGATTCACTGAATAATTAAACTCTACGTATGGCAGATAATTAGGGGGAAGGTGACAAAGGAACAGAATCATTAAGGACCAAAACTGGACATAGAGAGTTGTGTACGAAATAGAACTGACTTAACAGACTTATGGCAACACAAGGCTCACATACAGCAGGCGATGACTTCTTAGTTGAAAACAGAATATGGGATATTCAAATCTCTCAAATTATGAAAAGAATAGTTGTATCATACAAAGATCATTTGTTTGGAAGAATTATATATATATAAAACTATTAAATAACTTGCTTTATAAAACGAATTCATTATAAGCATTATCCAAGGCAAAACAGTTTCACAAATAGTTTTATAAGACTGTTCCAAAGGGTACTAATACCTCCCATCAGACAGTCAGTCAACCAACTCTAATGTGAAAAGTTATTACTAATGCAATAATCCAGTTTATTTCATTATTCCTTTAATTGGCAGTGTGGGTAAACTAAAACCAAACATGAGTAATACCGCAGATGAATCATAAAACTGCATGCAGAAAATTGTTTAGAGAGGGTTAATGTGTATGTCACTCTGTACTGGGAGACATTTGAAGTACTTGGTGAGCCACATAGCCCGGATCCCACAGGTTATACAGCATGAGCTACAGGAGACCAGAGACAATTACTGACGATTATTCTAACTGGGAAGTTCCAGGGCAAAGTCAAACGTTTAAAATAGCATTCTTACCGAAATTAACCCATCTCTAGAAGGATCAGCCGTCTTTACAACATCTTCAAGAGGCCACCAACACTGGTTCAAATAAAGTGCCAAAACTACAGAAAGAAAGACAGGAACACATTAACTGCAAACAAATACAAATCTGGTTCTGAACCCCTCTACAAGCAGCCCCAGATGTACTTCTCCCTCCAGTTGACTCCAGTCTGACCTTCTGTGAGACAACAGAACAATGACAATATTTCAATTTCATCCCCATGTCCCTTGATATCCAATTTTCAGTACTGCACAAGGCATCAAGTAAAGGTATTTCTTAGGAATTAATGTGACTTTGGGAATAACAACCTCTATGCCATACAAATAAAGTACTTTCTATAGTATCTGTTCTGTAGCATACTGAGTGGTATTTGGGCCAAAGAAAGCTACCTGGCTAAAGGTTACATGCTTTAAGTTTTTTTTCAGATTTTTTCTCCTGCACACACACGTTCATGGCCATATTGGCAGCCATGCAGGTAAAGCCCAAAAGTTTTCATATCCACTGTATCAAACACCTTTTCAGCTACCCATGTGGCTGAATTTCCACATATCTATAGAGTACAGACTCCTAAATCTCTGGATTGACAGGTAATCACAAAAGTTCAAACGCACACCTGGAGCAAACATGTACGGCCAACCTCTATATAACTCAGGTCCATGTGTAAGTTCTATGTAGAATTTGCGGTCTACTTCATTCTGCTCTTCCTGATTTTTCACATATGCAGAATCAAGTATTTAAACCCTATCCTTCGTGTTTGTCTATAGAATTCATTACCTACAATTAGGTTTACAAGAGAAAGCCTGAAACAGCAACAGTGACATAGAAATTGTTCCCAAGCCCTGTTCAGAAAGAAAAAAAAAATACAGCAGGGTCATTTCAAAGCATATAGGGTTTAGATTAGTTTTTAGAATAAAGACAGAAATTTTATCATTTCTGACCACCAACACATCAAGCAACAGGTATTTCAGCAGAAAGCAATACTATCTGTACATCAGTGACATCCACCTACAGAAACTACACAGTCACATTTCCAGGGGTGTTCAAGAACACCAGTATCTTTATTGTCTTCAAATAGGACAGCTCACATCCCAGTTTTTAGCAAAAAAAAAAAAATACAACATAGGAATTATGCTGCACAGAACCATGTGGGGTTCACACCTTGCAAGTCCTAAGAGAGAGCAGTCTCCGCTGGCTCTCAAAGCTATCCAAATAAGGACAAACATGAGAAAGTTAAAAACCATGTGCCAGCCAGAGACAAATTTACACATAATGAAGTGAAATGGCTTTAATAGGATTCATCAATTACCTGTTCTAGCCTCAGGTTATACAAACGTCTCTGATGTGCACAGGTTAGTTTCCCTTTTTGCTTCAGCCTTTACCAGCTCCCACTGGCTTTCAGGCTGGAGATTCTGCTTAGCTAGCTTGTATTTTAAGTAAATTATTAAAGCATGTGCCAAAAAGCATTACACTTTGTATCCTGGGTTAACAATGAAGAAAGTATTGCACGCAAGGGCAGATGCCTGTTTACAGCACTAGATCCAATTCATTAAATATTATGTGCTTACTTGCATGGCAGTTTCATATTCCTTCTGTGATGGATTCAATCTGTTCCCTCAGTCCCTTCAGTCTGCTTTCAAATGCAGACAGCCACTGCTCCATTACACATCCCTGCTACATGGAGCTACAAAGGCAGCTGAGTCGGACAAAGGAGACAGAATGGGCCAAACGCTGACTTTAATGGGAGCTGCACAGAGGTTTGGCACACAGTCCAGACACATACAACACATGGTAAAGGTCAGAAAAGTTTGAAAAGGCTTTGATGAAAACAGGGAGATGCATTACCATGTTCTATAGAGCTACTTTTATAGAGCATTTACTGTGCTATTCAATAATTTAAATGTGTGGAGGGGGAACACTAGTTGACATAGCAACTGTCACACCGCATTACTTGAACAACCTTATCTATATGGATGCCTTTCTTAAAGGAAAAACATTTCTCCAGATTTCTCACAAACATATGTACTTTGCTTTTTGTTATCATTTCTCAAGTCAACATCTGGTCCTCAGTTAAATCCATCTATGCTTCCTCATATTCACATTTTCATTTTATAGTCAACTTATAGGAACACTACTTCAAATGCAAGTTCTGCAGCAAGCACACGTTCCTTCACTTCCCTTTCCCAGCCTTAGCGTCCTTTCCAAGGCATTGGGTTACATTCTCCTGACCATGAGATCAAGTCATTGCCTATCAGTGAGCTACACACATCACCTGCACGCTGTGAATCATGACGTACATGATTAAAATCATCTTGCAGTTGCAAGATGAGGTGAAATGGCTAAGTCCAATACACTTCAGTTCACAATTAATGGAGTATAGACATGCTCAGTTGCATGGCTTGCCCTGTAAGCACCAGCTTGCTAAAACCTCAGGGCTTTGATGACTTGCAATCAAACAGATTCAGGGTGTTGCAAGAACCTGAGAGCCTGTGAAGTGTACGGTTCATTACCACTGGGGGTATTTGGAAAGAATAACTGAACAACACTGAACTGAGCCAGGCACTAAGTACAATGCAGTTGGGGTTATGAAATGTCTCCTTTTGCTAGGCAAACATGGACTCTTTCCCAATCCAGGTCTGGATTATATTTTTACTTTCTAGGCTCTGCTGGCCAAATATTCCCATACTAGTGGGCAATTATTTGAATGAAATATGCACGTCAAAACTCTACAAAGTAAAGCAGAGAAAAATAAAGCATCATCCAGTTTGATATATTTTTCCCTCAGCCTTCATCCAAGTCACTGAAACCCATCCCCCAGTCACAATCCAAATTAAAGGCAAGGGTCTACGTAAGAGATGGAATTTGAGTTTATTTAATAAATATTGAATCTAAAAGTTCTGCTGAAGACATCTTTCCCTTAATTTTGGAATTAATTCAGACTGATGGCACACTTCAGATTACAGAGGTTGCTGGTGCCAGATTTCCACCTTGGAAGGAGATTGGTGAATTATCCCAACAAGGATTGCCATGCACCCAAGCCCAGGTCAGCTCCGATAACACAACATGCTCAGAGATACTACATTAAACTGCATTCTGCAATGCTGACATAGCCTGAAAGCTGTCTAAATATCTTTAAAATGGAGTAAGAGCATTTTTCTCTGAGTCTTATCGAAATAAATACATGAAAGCTTGGGAGGCATGCAGATGCTGCAGTAATGGCAGCTATTCAAGTATCTAAGATAAATATCTTTCCTGCAACCAATTACATTTTCTTCTACAATTCGAGTTTTACTCAATGATTTGTTGCAAATGTCTTATGATAAATGTTCCGTGGCATCTAGCAGTTATTGTAAGTTATTACATACAGCATACAGGAAGTGCCACAATAGGATATGTTTATTTAGTGTTATAAAGATGTTAATCACCCATGCTATGCTCTGTAAGCCCTTACAACACAATTTACATTCTCATAAAAATATCTGCGCAGATATACTAACAGAACAGAACACTCAACCCATCACAAATAAATTAAAAACGCTCCCAACCAAGACCAAGTCCTATAGAAAGGCTGCCACACTCATTTTCTCTTTGAAATATGCAGGTCATTCCAGATATGTTACGCATCACTTCTGGATAACCTATCTGATCCAGATGATCAGATATAAATCTCAGTGTTTGAATCAACCTCTCTTTAACCTGTGTCCAAAAATTAAATGTCATCAAACTGTGCAGCCCTCCACTGGCAAGCTTATAGCTAGGCTGTTATATTCTGTGTTTTCCAGTCTAAATTGTTAGAATTTCAAACAAATTATTAGATTGAAAATAATCTAATTTTTGGGACCCGCTGGAATAACTGTGGAAGATGCGTATATTATAGAAGATATTATTTCATAATCATATACATCATTTTTATCTATGTAGTACTAATCCATTATAGATTTAAACACAAAGGAAGCTGAAAGAGGAAATCCCATCTCATATGAACATAAGACACGTAAGATACACAGCTCTCTCATTAAGGTACTGTCCAGGCATGTGATTAACCCCAATAATTGTGAAGACTTGGTACAGAATTCATCACAGGGGGTGAGGGAAGTCAGGGAGCTGCGAAGAGCAAAGCTGGGGATGTTGGAGTAAAGCTGAAAGAATTTCTCTCCCCCATCTAGATGAAAGCACAGTTCACAAGAAAACTGTAAAGTTCAAGGGAGGAAAAAGAACCTTGCAACCTGCTTAGCATTTTAACTCGCTGCCCATGTCCTTAACTAATGGCGACTGAATTCATAAATAGTGCTTTTTTTCTGAAGAAATTGGATTTGAAACAATTTGATCTGTTCACTGGACAGCACAAAAGGTTCTAGAGGTAAGCAAATCCAGATGGACTTGTCATGTTAACAGAATCTGCTGCTTTAGGTCAATACTTAATCTGCTGAACAGTGGGAAAAATATTTGGACAAAATACCTTAAAATGGATATACCCATATGTGTAGGTATGCACACACACCCCCCCCCCAACAAACTTTAGAGAACTAATGAAACTGTATTAACATTCACCTAAAGAAAAAAGTCAAGTCAGTCCAATTTGATATGCGTAGGAAGGTTGGCCACGTGTTTATGGCATATAAAATCCAGAAACAAAGAACTTCCAGTAATATCCCTTAAATCATACTTTTAAAAGGAAATAGTTGAAGCCAGATGGTATAGGCCTTAAATATCTAGACTTACCGTTCTCTGGGACTGTTTCGGGGACTGTGGGTGACACAAGCTTAAGTTTTGCAAGGTGGACACACTCATCAGTCAGCCCGTTGTTTATAACACAATAAAGTGTTTATTCTGCTAGGTTTAAGCTTTTAATGTAGATAACTATCATATAATTTAGTCTCCAGCGTGGACTTGTTTGACTTGTTCCTTGTGGGAAATCTTTACTTCTCCGTGGACAAGTATCTCATTAATACATGTTGTTCCCATTACTATTATTCAACTGAAAATTTGTGCTCAGTGAATCACTTTCACTTGCATTTATTTAATAATTCTTTATTTTCATGTTGTAGTTGTTACATAAACCCACTCCTCTTGTGCAGCCTAAACTGTCTTAATGCTGTTTTCAACTTTATTCCTTTGAACACGAGTCAGTAAGTATGCACAACTGCACTCAGTGCAAGTTTGGCCTCTGGTGTAGCCGCTTCCCTCCTTTATCACACCAGTGCCTATCTCTCCTCAGAAAAATGTTAATGGAATAGATAAATTCATGTCAGGAAAGTACTTCGATCTCAGTAGTTTTAGAGGAACCATAAAGTCTTTTGACTACACTTTCATCTTCGAGAGGTCTCCCACCTTCAACTATGTGAATCACAGCCCATCAGTGAAGCTCCAATTGAAAGCGTATGTAAAAGGAGCTGGAAAACTTTGCAGAGTTCACCTCTAACCACAGATGATTTTAATCTGATTTTTGTTCTTATGAAGAACTGCCCTGATTACTTTGTTTGGACTGAGCAATGAATACTTAAGTTACACCAATAGTGCCTGCTCTAGGAGTGATCATTACCTGACACTCTTTAAAACTGAACACAGAATGCTGAACTTGTTTGCCTTGCCTTTGTTGTATTATTAAAAATACTGGCTGACAAAGCCTTTCAGGCATAAGTTATAGGTTATCCTTTCAGAAATACGTATATGTGTTTTTAGTGCCAGATGTCATTAGTTTGCTGCCACATTTGGGAGCTGAAAGAGCTTCGTGTGGATTCCCTTATCTAAGTGACACAAAGAGTCAACACACAGGTTCATGACTTCGTTGTAGTTGTTCCAAAAATTGCGTAGCCTGTCACTTCACAACAGCTCCAAAACTTTCTAAGCTGGGTGGGTCAAAACCTGTGCTTTTGGTACTATGAAACTTGGAGTCAACTTTCCAGTTAATGACGAGTATCAAGGGCTGGTAATTTTTCTGCATTTGCAGTTTTTCAAATCCTGTAGTCAAAGATGCTTGCCTAAGAGAGTAAGTAGGAAGAAAGCAGCCTGTGTCTGAAGACGCTGAAACCCTGACAGTGGTAAGAGAAAGCTTAGATACAATGATTGTTCAGTTCTTAAGAACCTGTTGATACGCTAAGCGGTGATTCATGAAACAGAAGCACCAGGAAGCACATGCTGACTTCTACCACCTGTAACTTGGTTGTAGTGTATCCTCATCACATGGCTGCAACAGAAAAACACCAGCACTACTAGTAGTAAGTAACACAAAGCTGGTAGAGTTTAAAGGAAATATTGGGAAAACTGCCAAATAAAATGGATTTAACTCAATTGCTTAGCATGGTTTCACTCCAAATTTACTCCTCACACATCAGTACCTAAAGTAGAAGGTAATTAAACCTAGAAATGAAGAAGATAACAAAAGAAAAACAACATGAATAAGAATCAGTAAGACCTGATACAATTTCAGCCTTCTAGTACTTAAAGGGGGCCTACAAGAAAGATGGGGAGACACTTTATCCAGGAGCATAGTGATAGGACAAGGGGTAATGGTTTTAAACTAAAAGAGGGTAGATTTAGATTAGACATTAGAAGAAATTTTTCACAATTAGAGTGGTGAGGCACTGGCACAGGTTGCCCAGAGAAGCTGTCGATGTCCCAACCCTGAAGTGCTCAAGACCAGGCTGGATGGGGCCTGGGCAACCTGATCCAGTGGGAGGTGTCCCTGCCATGGCAGGGGGTTTGGAATCAGATGATCTTTAAGGTCCCTTCCAACTCAAACCATTCTAAGATTCTGTGATATATATTTGTTCATTTAAGCATTTCAGAATTCTATCCAAACTATAACACATTAAATTTCACATCCTCCTGAATTAGAAAAATAAAAAAAAAACAAATTCAGAAAGAATAACAGATTTACCCAAGGTCATTTCTCAGCTACTAGCAGAGCTATGCTTAGAATCCAAAAGCTCTGACTGCCAATCCTCCCTTTTAATTATTAGCCCACCAAAACAAATCACTGACAGGTAAACTGAATCTGCTTCATATTCAAAATAAAATCCAAAAAAATTAAGTATACAAACCAGCAGACCATTTTAAAAGTAAAAGAAAGTACAACTACTCAAATTTCAAAATATTTTGACCAATTCTAACCTGTCTCTTTATCCTGTGGATCAGTTAACAGCAACATTTTGCAAGTAGGATTATTTCGGTAGAGAGGGACAAAACACACACAGGAATCTTCAAGTTTAACCTAAAAAATAAACAAGCCCTGTAGCTGTTTGTACTGCAAAGCTGGCAAGTACTTCAAGTATTAGATGCATTTATGGTATGTTTTACTAACATGCATGGTATATGCTTAGCATAACATCCTCTCAATCCTGAACTAAGCCACTAAGTGATACACACGTAATATTATCAGTACGCAATTTAAAAGAAATCAGCTAAAGTTAGTGAAGACCTTCATACTGACTCGCTACAATTAGTACCTAACGTGGCTTTGAACTCTGTTACATGCTGACAAATGGTGTTATGAAAGACCAGACACATTTGTATGAAATGAAAACAAATATAACTTGCACTTCTCACAGCATTGTCCAGCTGAGCACTTGTGGTGTTTTGCAAACAATGAATTAAGCCTCAGGGTATAGGGAGTATCAAAGCACTAGGGCAGTGCCTGGGCAGTTTATCTGTGAGGCACAGGGGGAGCAGATAATTGGCACAAGGTGGTTATGTTGCAGGGAAAGCTCAAATCAAAATGCAGCTCTCAACCTTTCATTCTTAGGCTAAACTTCTAAATGATGTGACACACAAACACCAAATTACTATGCTCAAACAGCTCTATATGCATAAAGATGACGATTTCCATATGAATATTGCAAATGCTCCCATGGAAGTTTAGGTACAGGCAAAGAGCGTGCATAATTTAGCACAGTATGTACTGTACTTTCAAAAATCTGGTCTATTGTGTATGTGTGGGTGTGCCTCTCTCTCTAATTGCACCCATTTGTCAGTTTGCTATGAAACTCAAATCAGTCATGTGATACGTTTAATATTTCTTGGTGCATGGAAGAAGTAGTATGAATATGATTACTCGAGATAACAACGTTAAGCTGAAACCAGTGTTCACTAGTTTGTCAGTGGCAGAATCCTAGGATCATCTGTGCAAACACTGGACTCCTGGAAGTAACTGAGAACTGCCTGAAATCTGTATTCATGAGCTCTCTGAAATCTCAGCATGTTCAGGGGATTCAGCCTTTCTTTGCATACTACAAATATAACAACAGCACGGGTATCATTATGGCAACCGGGAGCATTACTATAATGAAAAGGCCAGTACTATTTCCAATACTGCTATGATTGTTATTTTGTTTTGTAAGGTAATGTGCACTTTCACAGGTGCTAATAACACCAGGATGAGCCAAGCATAGCTTTCTCTTTTTGAGCTCTGCCAATGTGCTTCCTTCCTGACTTGCAATAATCCTTGTTATTTTTGCACTGAATGCTTGACCAAAGACCATGACATACCAAAAAGAAGTTCTGTGACCTGAGCAAGTGGGCTGACAGACACTAATTATGCATGGTTGCCTGTCCTGTCACTTGAAACCTGCTTTAATTCAGATGCACACAGAGACGGGAAGGAAAAAAAAAAAAGGCAAAAGGAAAAAAAAGCTGGTAACTACAGCCAATTATTCAACCACTGAAATCCTCATCCTTCAGGCTGTAGGTACATAGCAGAGATTGTTAGCTCTGATGTTCTCTGGGAACGGGGGCTTAACTATATTACATTTAATTCATTTTTAATTACAAAATATCAACATTCATTGAAATATTTATTATAGAGTATAAGGGAAAAACAATACAGCATGAACATTACCATTACTTATGCCCTTGACTAGCTGTCTGACTGCAGATTAGATTAGACCTGAATTAAATGAATGCAAGGAGAAATGTGTTGCTATGAGACTCAAATCAGTCATGTGACAAATTTAAGGTCTGATGACAAGCCACAGAATCCAGACAGTTCTGAATCAAAAGCCAGAAGTCCTCCTTTAACTGATCTCACTGTGTCTAATTAGTGCAGCAATATATACAGCACTGCTTGGGATTTTATCTTACCCTCCTTTCTAATGGAAGAGCAAATAAGCTTCTAGAAGTAAAACCAGGCATGAAAGGCTGAGCTAAGGACAGAGAAGCCCTCAACTGGGTTCTCTTTGCATTTGGGGGTTTGTTTGTATTTAACCCTACATGGTCCACTAGAGGGCATTAAAAGAATATTTAAAGCTAGTTACATTCCCTGCTCAAAGATGAAGCTGCCCACCTGAAATAGCATTTTTCTGGAATCTACTACATATTATTTTCCTAGACTGTGGAAAAGCCACCATATCCCAACCATTTATTTCAACTAACACACTTATTGTTTTGATAGTACAAAACCAGGTAGTCCAGTACATCTTTTATCATCTAGAAAATGCCCAGAGTGGAAGGTTTCACATGTTGACTGAAGTCAGAATTTTTAACATGCCAATTCTCTCATCTCCAGTCCATTCTTCAGGTGCCTCAGGAATGGAATCTAAAGCGCTGGCACCTACAGTATTTATACCATCTGTCAGTTACAGCTGGTCTGAACTGGGAGAACCCACATTCAACCTTATCAATACAATTATTAGAAAGGATGGAAACAGAAAATAGACTATATGACACACCTGTGTAAACTGCACAGTAGAGGCAGAATACAGAGCAGAGCCATGACACAAACCTCTACCAAATTCACTTTTGATTCAGCCCTGTACGGAGGCAGGTCAAAGTGTAAAGTTCAGATAAGTACTTCAAACCCTCACCCACACTTGGAGGGTTTTAGGGCTTGTAGTTTAAGCTTATCTCTAATTTGCAGCACACAAACTGTTTGAAATAATGCAGAATTTGCTGATTTTGAGTGATTTGTAATCTGGCCATACCAGTTTACCCCTATTCACAGACACATTATGAACACAACCAACAAACTAGTTTGCAAGTACCCTACTTGTAGAATAAAAAACATCAGGCTATTACCTTCTCTCTTCCAGGGATAGAGAAAACATCACGAGTGGATGATGACTGCTTCAAGAGTTTTTCATAATATGTCTCAGCATCTGCCTGCAGAGCCTCTGGATCTCCCACTACTGTATCTACCAAGTAAAGGCAACCTGCAGTTAAAATAAAACACATGATATTTTTTACTTCTAAAGTGAGCTAATAAATATGAATTTTAAAACCACAGTTTTCCCACCAGTTGATTTTTGGAAACGGGCCCTCATCATTCCCATTGGAGCCTTTTGTAATCGTAATCTGAAACAAGAAGTCTGGTAAAATCCTATCTATTTGCTATCTACCTTTTGACATGCAATTTTACAAAGTACAACCATGACAGCATCAAACCACATTTGCCTCCTCTGAATTCAACAAGCACAGTCTTAAATTTCTCTAGGTGTAAGTAAATCGCTTTAAAGCTATAAGAAGAAAATTCTTCAAAACACAGCCTGAATTTTAGTACTGTCCACAAATACAACAGGAACAGAATTCCAAAGCTTCCACAGTTTCTTGGAAGGCTGCCCCTTTATGTGCCAGTCCATGATCTGTAGTATATTGTTAGTTATCTCCTCCTCTTTTTTTTTTTTTAGTCATTTCAATCGGGCACTTTTACAACAATTAAGTAATGTGAAAAAATACCAAAACATTTATCCACAGAAGGGCTCCCAAAATAACAACCACAATCTTTTATGCAACGTAACTTTCAATCCACGTGACTCAACGCTGTAGGATATTCATGCAAGGTATTTGTTAATTGCATGCAAACAAAAATTACATACATCTGATGCCTGCTACGTAAATGCAAATTCCAAAGCAGTGCTTCTCAGAAGGCAAGCACCCTCCTTCTGATACAAGAAATCAGACTGATTGGTGGTTCCTCACCAGCTGAAGAACATTAGAGGCAATGGGTTAGCAGTCAAAATAGTATTCTGCCAGTTGTCTGCCACAGGAAGGAAATATTTTCAATTGAAGATCCTTTCAGTCAACAACCCATGCCTGCAACTCTTGTAAGGCCCAAACTGAGGACAAAATCTTCTACCACACAACTGTAGTTTGAGTCTTAGCTCTAAATCCTCCATTTTTAATCAAGGTTTGCTTTCACATGGCAGTTCCTGTGACCCAAGTTTAATGTGAAATAACTAATCTGATAGTGCAAAGTAAATGGCTGAGACAACGAACAGTCTTCTGAGGGCCACTGTAGGAGCTGTTTATATCAAGATTCAGAAACTATGGATCATGAAAGTACAATATTGAAAACTACACCTTTCCGTGTAGAAACGGGAGCATGGGATGTGCAGTACCAGGTCAGACTTCATCCACTGCCCCACCGTTCTCCCCCTGGCACCGCTCAGTAACTGATTCCTTACCAAAAGGTAAGAAACTATAACCGATAATTCACCACGACCCAGCACAGCTAAAAATACTTCAAACACCATTTCCCTGCCCTTTGCAGGCACTCAGCTTACATCCTGATAAGGCTTGATAGCAAAGCTCTGTAGTCAGACTGCTGAACAGAAGCTACTCCGCTGTCACAAGATGGGAGAAAGAAGCATTGCAACACCGGCAAGTTGAGTCACTTTATAAAATCCCAGCCAGTATCCAACACTAGCGGTTGTTTTTTTCTGCAGCGACCTTCTCTACCGTACTGTGTAACACCACCAAGCAAAGAAGGGAAGGAAGAAATAAGGCAGAAATTAAAGATTATTATTTAAAACGTGAGTAATTTACTGAAGTAAACTTCCTGGGAATTTTTTTAACAAAAGAGCAACATATAAGACTTAAGTTTAGCACAAAGAAAAATATTGATCATGCTGATAAATACCGTTCATGAGAAGCTGTTTACGAGGCTATATCCTGCCACTGCTAGGCCAAAGCAACTTAATAAGCACTTTAAAGCTGTCTCCTCACTGAACAAAACAACCAGCACCTTCAAATTTACACTAACTTTCTGGTACCTAATATACCTATATTCTAAGGTAATGGAGATCTATTTGAAGAATGAAATATTATCACAAATTAAATAATGAGGCATTAGAGAAAACTTCCAATCAACACTGTCTTAATACAGCTTTCCACAGAATTATTTTTTCTCTGAAAATTGCTTTTAGACTTTCATTTAACTTGTCTTTCCTGTGTAATATTCTGAAAATGCCTAAGTATGTTAGGAGTATGTGTTCCCATAAAGGGAAAATCAAAAAAATTGTCATGAATTAAACAAATCTGTCCCAAATTCTGTATATAAGGGGGGGATCCTTCAGGGCAATATGGAGCAGGTGTCTAAATTTGGTGCCCTGGAATGCCCTCAAGAAGTCAGTTGTGCTAAGGCTGGGTTTTGTGAACATCCCCCAAAACCTGCACACACGAGCACAACCACTAGGACTGTTCAGCTGCCAGCGGCAGGAGAAAAATCACTGAGGTAACTTCAATCTGTTTATGTTAACTAAAGTTTTCCCCAGTACAAAGTGAAGAAGTATTTCCTCTTCCATGTATGCCCCTTTCATATGCATTTTGTCTATAAAAACAAACAAAAAAATGACAAAGTCTAACCGTAACTATAATTATTAGGCATTTGACTACAGCAGTAATTATTGCTGGCTAGCAAGACATTATAAAGGTTCCAAAATCAATTGCAAAATAATTTAACTTTGCTTTAAAAGGAAAGCAGCTATTCTCCTGTGAGTGCTTCAGTCTGAGGCCCCTACCAGCATCTAGGGATCCCAAACTTGCAATTTTCTGAGGACAGTCCTTTACCCCAATTTGAATTAAAGGATTTCATATGAATTTGATCTTAGGTAACGACAACAAAAGAGCCCATTGTATCAGCCTGACAGCCAGTGAGAAACAGCCCCGAGCACAAAGGGTTATGTCTGGGCGGGGAAGGAGCAGGGGAGCGGAGGGGGGCAGAGGGGGTGAGTCATAAAAAAGGGGCCTCCTGCTGCAGCCACAGGGGAAGGGCCGTGAACCAGAAGCAGAGTAAATGTAGAATGGGAGGCCTACTGCATTAGAGGGCTTCCAGGCGTTCACACTGTGGTGGCTGCCATCTTAGGTAGCCAACGCTACGTAAACCTGGTCAGCACATCATAAGGACTGATGCAACAGTGGTGTGAGGAAGGGTTTCCAACAGACAGGTCCGAGTCCGGGATTTTAGGGAGCTCCAGCATTCAGGGAAAGAGGGAAGGAAGTGTACACAGCTCCACTGGAAAAAAAAGACTCATCCAGAGATAAATGAATGAATTGACATAGAAATCTGATGGCCATGTTTCCATCTCAAGCATACAAAATGGATTTTAAAGCCCAAACTAACATGGTAACTCTGCTTCTGCTCTCGTTTGTTTCCATGGAGCAGGCTGGGCCACGTACTCAAGCTACTACGTGTAAGTGCATCTGCTCACTCTGGTGATGTGCCATCAATTTGCGCTAAGAATCTGGTACCTGAAGGGAAAAGCTGCAGCTATACAGGCAGTCAGGCACTGCCCGTGCTCCGTCATCCTTAGGGGACACTCACCTCCAGCACCGAGAGGCACCTCAGCCTACACCACCACGCTCCTCTGCTGATCGCCATAAACCAAGGCCCCCGTTCCAGTCCTGATCCTTAAACTCAGTTTTTGTCTAACCCCTCTTGTAATCCACCTCTGATTTCCTCCAGAACAGAGAGCTGGATTTTACGGGTGCTTCATGAAGTGGGCAAATACTGTTCTTGTAGAGGTAAAAGTCAGACAAAGAGCAGTTCGCTTAGGATCCAAAAAGATCAATACGCGTGAATCCCGACAGATCTGCCTGGCATTCTGACGTCCTGCATCAGGCAGATATATAACGACTGGAATCACTAAACAGAAGGCAATACTCTATCTTGAGCTAGAAATTGATTTTTCTGGACTAGAGACAGACCCCATCGTTACAGACTCAGCAAGAATGTCATTTGATCAGTTGAAGTAAGCAGGAAATATTTTTCCATGGGTAAAAGAATGTATTCTCGATACAACAGAAAACACATGGTGCACACACTTGGATGTGAAATTCCACAAGTGAGACTGCAGAGTGCAGGAATGCTCGAAGGTAAATGAAATGCCTCGACTGATTCTTTCTGACAATTCTTCTACATCCTCTGCAGCTAAACCCTACATCATAATAGAAATAATTTAGCTAGAATATAGATAACTGTAGGCTAACATGAATGGGATGCTACAGCAGTTTAAATCACTATCACGTTCCTCGAGCTCTTTTTGACTAGTCACTTCAGTACCTATGGATTAGTTTTACTATTTTGTCACTATTTAACAAATCAGTTACAACTTGGCACAATCAACTCCATCTCTTCGTAAAACTGCTTAAAATATTCATTTATATTTCAAATTAGTATGCACTGCTAATATACTTAGTCCCATTGATCATGAACCCAATACACGATTTATTAAACAAGAGATACTCGCTTTAGTAGTTAAGAATTTTCTATTCCTGCATTCATACGTAGCTTATCAGGACTGGGTCCCTAAGCCAACGCGTTGGTGACGTAGATATTTGGGACCTGACACACCACCAAGTTGGCAAAGATCCGTTAAGGTGTGCTGACACTTCCAAGAAAGTGTTAATTGTTGAAAAGAGTATTTCAGAAATTTGTAAGAGCATTTAGGATGCTGCTGGATTTGTAAAGCAAAATACATCAACCTCACTGTAGATGAAGCGTTAAAAAAGTGTTATGTCTGAAGTGAATTAATCATCTATCCTACAACTACTTTTTCATGTTCTGCAAACACAGGCAACGATAGTACATGCATCCATTAAGAAGTGTGTGTTTACAGAAGAGCTATCAGTCACCGCACGATTAGTATCTGGACCGTGCATCTTAGTGTATGTGGTTGTGTAAATGTGCATTGCATTTATATGTAAAAGAATGAAAAATACTCGAATGGGATTATTAATGGTAAAGGATAGACAAAAACGACCTAGCAGTTCTAACTTCTAAGTCTCATTAGTTTTTATTCAGTTTTGCCATTTGTAATGCTTGGAATAGCAACACTGGTTTCATTTATTTATTGGCTTTACTTGCATGCCAATATATTTCACAATTAAAAAAAAAGAAAAAACTTCAGCAGATTTTAAGCGTTTCTGACGGTATCATGGGTTTTTGCTGTCCAAGAACTATTTTCCACTTTTTTTGTAATCAAAAAACATTTTGTAATATGTAACAAACATACATACACCAACGCAAAAAGTCTGCATATCAAATCAATATTTAGGAGGGAATGTTCTTGTAATTAAACGAGGCAAGTAGGATTTATTCTTACCACAGGTGTGTTTTTGTGGCCCCCAACAAACCACTTTATCTTCTGTTCGGTTGTGGTTGTTATCACTTAAGTGTATGCCTTATCTACCACTTCAAAAGGGCGTGACGTTTTTCATATCAGTCCCTCTGAAGTCACAACATGAAAAGACAAAGAAATCATGTAGCATAAATTGTTCTCTGTTCTCCCGTGGCCTGTCGCTGCCACACTACGGCAGCAAACCCACGACATCGTCTAGGATCTGAAGATAACATTTTTTGCTCCCGTAAATTGAGTACACGTAACAGAAGTACTTTCCATTACCCTCGCACAGGAGCGGGAGCTCTGTGCTAAACGGCAGCGCTTAACACCAACTTCTCCCTTCCTTCCAAGGGGCTTGAACAGCTCTGTGCATGTGGTTATCATTAGACAACCATATTTGTTTAACCTTTCAAAGGAAGGAAGAGGTCTTTGGCATGTTCCCGGGAGTACACGCGGAACCTAACTCTCATATCCTGAATTTAATTGAGCAACTTCACGTCAAAAGCCCGAGCTGGAGTGTAAGTGAAACTTCAGCACAGTAACAATGTGTGGTGGCAATGGAGCTATGGGCAAAGGCTGCGGTGTGATATCTGTCCTACCTGGCAAGGCAGCCCTTAACCACACACTGTACATCATTAATGAAAACAATGTTCTGCCCCACTGCATTACTTTTCACCATTACTAACAGAGCAATCACTCTTGGAAGGTAAAGGATGAAAAAAATGCGTTGGCATCAGCATCGCTCTATGCCTTGAGCCAAAAATGCCATTTATGTTTTAAATGTAATTCTATCATAATTCAAATGGTGAAAAGGGTCTCAAGAGACAAACTAAATATAAGTTTCTGACTGTAGATAATTTTCTGCTGTGGAATCAATAAATTAAGGCAGAAGTGTAGGGAAATAATCTTAATCCCATCCCCAATTAAGAAACCAAACAGTTTAGATACGAGTTCAGCTGTAGCTCTACATGTCATTATTACAAATTCTGCAACTTAAGAAATGGAAAAAAATAGACAATGGAATTAAATAACTGATTTAATTATTTAGCTCATTTTGGAAAACTGCCTGGATGAAACCACGTTATTTAAAATGTTTTCAAATCTAGGAAAGCAAGTGTACATTGAAGGGGTCACATAATGGCATTAATCAACCCAAATCTGCAGTAGTCCTGTGCTACAAACAGCTTTCAACTGCATGTATTTTCCTTCAGATGGATATTCAGCAGTGTTACACTTAAAAAAAATAAAGCCGCGCCCAGCTCATAGTACAGATAAATTGAAATACATCTGTGTAAACAGGCTCCCCCTGCCACATTATACACAAACTGCACATCTGGGCTGGCATGCTTTGCACGAAGCTCTAACCTAATGTAATTGAAAAAAGCTGAGATATTACGGCCCAGAAACAGACTTTATAAATAAATACTGTAGCGTACTGTGCAAACATGGAAATGCTACCAGCTGTAACTATGACATATCAGGAATTCGTCCTCCTGCACATGTAACTCTCTTCTTCACATCGCATAGATGCTAGAAAGAGGTAGGGAGAACAACTCAGGGAAGGTAGTCCTGAAGAGAAGTGACCTTCAGGACCATAATCCATACAGGCTTGAAGGTTCCAGTTTACACCAGGCTTTCATCAATGAAATTTCATTGACTCCATGGGACTGCTGCTAATACGTCTGAATCTGTGAACATCACAACTAGGTTCTTAATATAACTCTAATTTCAGCTACTGAAGACAGGGGAGGTAACAGTAGTAAGGATTCTCTTGGCTATGTAAGAAAATCTTTAAATTTGCCAACTCGATTATTTGTCTACACCTAAACAAAATAGAATATACAAGCAAAAATGAACTTTTCCAAAACAACTGCATCCGCATCGGGGGCTTTTTCCAGCACAACTCTGTCAGTGCTACATCTCACTTCATCATACCCATAGCCAAAACAGCTATGCTAGCAGAAATTCCTATTTCCAGGCCTGACCTCAAATTAAGAGTCTGACTCTCAAAAATCTATGCAAAGAAGGAATGGGAGGCCCCAGATGACACGGAGATGTATCACTGAAGTATTTTCATCATTCAAAGAGCCTGACTAGAAAGAAAAACAACAGAAAAGGTTCAGTAAACAGAAGCAGAGCTTTTAGGAATCACAAGTTCAAATGTGATATAATTAATTCAAGCCTTTACAAAGATGAACGGTAGAAAGGAGGACACAAATTGGCTAAAAGTCATCCCGTAACATAAGGGAAAAGAGGAAGACAATGTCTCCCATAATGGTAAACAAGAAGTAGTGAAATGGTAGGAAATGACAACTGATTTGGAAAATGGACTGACATGAAGATGATTTCATCCCATGGGGACAAGCCAGACAGACTGCCAGTTAGGCCAGTTTCAGAAAATACTCGTATTTTAACACCAAGGAGCATTTAAAGTGATTACTAAAACACCCGCCCTCAAAAACTGGCACCAGGACTAACATTTAAGCGCCACATTAAATACATTTCCTTGTTACTACCATCATTCAAAGCATGTGCGGGGAACCGAAGGCCACAGGGGCTACGCACAACCCTTATCTTCATCTCATGCAAACTACACAAATACGTGCGGCATACCGAAGGCTCCTGAAAGCCACACTTTGCTGTCAGAAAGGACATTCCCCAAACAAATGATGCAGCAATGAAAATATGAGACAACTAGCTTGATTTCCAGTGTTACCAATCTCAGATCCCCCATAATTTAAGTTGCAAATGTTTTGCATCTGAAAAATCTACTGCTCCCACCAGTAGAGTGCATAAGTCTACCTAAGATAGCTCAGCAGCCTCCCCAAATTGCTTAGAAAACCCATTTGTACAGCCAGACTAATCTCAAAATAAAGCAATTAATTTGAGCAAAAAAAGGAAATAAAACAAAACAAAAAAATCCCTCTTTTCCATAACAATTTACACATTGCTAAATTTATTATGCAGCTGCAAATTAATACATCACCTTCACTAGCTATCACAAGCCTGTCTTGGAACTTCTTGCTAAGGCAAGAAATAAACAGCTGTATGTGGTGGAGAAACCATGTAAACATCTCTCTTGTTTCTCTGTGCCATTGTGTCAGCTATTCTGCATGTCTTTGAAGGTGCTCCAAAATCAGCAAGGCTCTGCTTTTCCCTTTTTTTTTCTTTTTTTTCTTTTTTCTTTTCCTTTTTTTTTTTTCTTTTTTTTTTCATTTTTCATTTTGGGAGGAGGAAGAAGGAGAGACAGAAGGACAGACTGGCAATAAAGGGCTACCTCTGTGCTCTTCACAGTAAAGCTGAGATTGTTTAAATTCAGTTTACACAAACTCTTCTGTAAGGACAAAAGAAACCACTGCTGGTGGTTAAAAATGCAAAAGGTTTTGATTGTAAGGGCTTGACAATCAGCCAAAGATATGACTGGGGGAAAAACACAGCAAGACAGCTATGACCAGAATGGAGGAAACAAGGAAAAACACATGGCCTGACTTCAGAGCAGAAAATTGACTTAGGCTTTGCATAAACGACAGCATACCTCAAAGCTTGCCTGATCCACAGCCTGCCTGGAATGAGAACATGTAGTCTAAAAGCAGAGCCTATTAAAAGGCATAATGTTTCTAAACGGCATCTGTTGCGTACTAATAAGCATTACTTAAAGGACACAGGCCTTAAATTGCTACCAAACGTGCACTTATCTGAAACTGCTGCAAGGCAATCATTACAAAAATGTCACATGACACCATGGGAATTTGAATAATATAAGATGTTTTTATTTAGTTTGGCTTGAAATCATTACACAGAAAAAATATGGAGGCACTTTCTGAGATTTTGAGACTGTGGAACTTCGCAGGAATGAAACACTAGCAAGAATTACATCAGCGGAGCCATTTGCCATCTGTTGTTGGTAATACTATAAAGACCAGTCACCAGACAGCAGTTTCGAAGGTTACAAACACAACATTTTTAAGCTTCCGCAGACCGCTCCGTAAGAGAGCAGGACCTGGTTTACTTTCGATATGTGTGACCTGAGGGTCTGCCAATCATTTTGCAAAGACAGCAAAACCGTGAATTGCCACCACAAAAGTTTGGGAGTCTCTTGGTGCGCAACCAATATACAATGCAGAAAATATACCAGCCTGTTCTACATCAGTTCTTATAACATACTCATAAGCATAATGGCTGCACACCTCCCACTCGGAATTTAAACAGGCTAGACTTTCCCTTGTGTTGTTTGTTCTCTCACACTCTCCTCCCAAGGGAAGGAGAAAGTTCACTGCAATGCTATTATGGGTAGGGACTCAGGTTTGTTTGCTGGGTTTTGGACTGTATTTTTTCTTTGAGAGAAGTATTTTGAAGGAGGTAGGATTTTGTTTCCTGTTTCCTTTCCTTCTAGGACATAACTATGTATTTACGTTAAAGCAAGGTTACAGTAATCTGCCTTGCCTGTGGCAGGGAAAGCGAGGAGGTTATGAAAATCCTTACCTCTTAGAGATACACACGCCTCACTCTGAGGAAAAGTCTGCTTGTTTCATAAATGAGAATTTAGTTATACTGAAGGAACATGGTTGTTGATCAGACTCATCTTTGAGCTTCAAGTAGCTTTCTCTAGATGTAGGGACCACATTCATGATACATAGCGCATCTACACTACCAGAATTTTGAGTTTCCACCTTTCAGGATGCTGACCTCCTGCCTGTAAACTTTAACTGATTAACATGGATTTCATTGAGGGCAGGGAATTTTCCATCTACCTAGAGAGGCAGATGGAAATTTAAAGCTTCATTAGTGCAATTGTTAAACTAGATGTACAGGTTTGTCATGTGGCAACTATTTCCCAGGCACCAGCATCATATGTATTTTGTTACTCACTGAATGTCTTTTGCAGCCTTGTTGTTAGATGGTTAGCACATACAAGTCCGACTCTCAAAATGCTCTGAAATCAAAAATGTCTTGTGGCAAGGCTGAATTTAAAACAAGAACCTCAAGTTCTATGTCAACATCTGGCCTGCTTTTCAATGGCAAGGCTTGTGAAAAACAAGTTACAGGAACAGACCTCAGGAACAAGTAGAGTTGCAGCACCTCAATTACAGCAGGGCATGAACTGAAAAGTACCACTTGCACAAGAAGAGCTAATGGATGACTCCAGTATTTTCTTAACATGTTATATACTCAACCTGTTACCAATGGTTACATAATTACTTTAAACAATATTCAATTATTTAACTGTCAAAATTCAGACAACACCTAGAAACAATGACATCCATTCCAAAAGAGGAAGGGAATGGAAGAAGAACGATTTTAAACATTCGAGAATAATGAAAAAAATTGGGGAAAAAAATGTTGACAGAACCTGAAGTGCCCAACAGCACATTTGCCTGAACATGAAAAACCAAGGCTCATTCATCTAGAGACATTTTATTTAAAAACATCAGCAGAATTAAGAGTATCAAAAAAAAAAAAAGATTATTACCAATGTTTGACTTTCAGAAGTGGCTGATAAGAGGGAAAAAATAGAGCCATCTGACTACAGTGCATTTAGCCATCAGCAGTTAGAGGAACTAATGAACAACATCATTATTTTACTGAAGGGGATGAAGTAGGTGCTTTAGATAAATGGCAGCAACTTAAAATGCGTTTCAGAAGATAAATTCACTTTCTCTCCATTTACCTGCTAGCATGACAAATTAAGAAAGAAGAGCATAAAAACCGAGCAGGAGGGAAAGCAGTGCAAAAGCTAACTGAGGTGATGCAACGGGCCCTTATCCAAACAAGTGCATGAACAGAGATTCTTGGAAGTGCTCCTAGTCAAATATAAACCAGGAACACTACACATGCCAGACTGCCTTGGAAATCCATGATAGAGCATGTGCAGAAGATTCACCTGTCCTAAAATAAGATCCCATACCAAGCACCAGGAGTGTTGTCATTTGGGAATTCAGTGTCTATTCATTTCAAAGCGGTGTTCCACCTCATAACAAATTGCGAGTTCTCTCTGTTGGCCCACACTAGACAGAGAAGCTCTTTAGCTATGGCCAAAAACACCAGTAGATCAATTTGGGCTGAAAGCAGATGGTTTTTCTCTCCCCCCAAAAATTAATCATTACAAACCATGTCTTGTCCTACAATCATCTCACAATCAACAAAGAAAGTACTTACTGAATATCCTTTCTTAAGTAACCAAGGGCAACGTAGAAAGCCTTTTATACCTCCTCTCTACACCAAAATAATGCGGCAAGTTATTTCTTGGTGGTCAAGACACAATGTGTTTACTGCTCCTTCCATCCCCGAAACCGTGTTGTACCTCAGTCTGAGTAAACACTTTAACATGTCCTCTGCAACTGGGCCTTACAGATGTAAAAGTATGTTTACACAGTATTGCCTCTGCTCTTTATTAGTTCTCAAGTACTTCACCGTTAAAGTTACAGCCCGATGCACCTGTGCCTCTACACGTACACAAGATGCGCCTTTTTACCAGCACCACCCGCTGAACCAAAGCTGCCTTAAATTCTGGGGCCAGCTCCTCTCTGCTTCAGGGCGGGTTTGGGCTACCCTAAAAAACCTGGAGAAGCTACTTGTGTGCTCAGGAAAGGGAGAAAAGAAAAACTTTAGCGACTTGCTCTAGTAGGCCCACTTTGAGGAGGGCGTCAGACGGGTCCACCCCAGTGGCACCTCCTCACCTCAGCCACCCTGTGGAAAACTGCGGGTTGGGAACACGGCCACGAGGAGCCGGGGCTCGCCCTGCCGTGAGCGCAGGCGAGGGCACCAAAGTGTTCGCGAGGAGGGCAGGGCGGCACGTTGGGCGCTTCAGCAGCGCCCCGAGGCGGGCGCTGAGGAGACGCCGCCATTTCGCGGCGGCGGGGGGCGCCCGGCGGCCCCTCACAGGAGGAGGCGCCCGGCGGGGCTGCGAGGCACCGCGTCCTGCCTCCCGCGGGTGAGCAGCCGGCCCGGGGGGACATCGAGGGCGGCAGGAGGGAGGCGAAACGGCCGCCCTGAGGAGGAGGAGGAGGAGGAGGAGGAGGAGGAGGAGGAGGAGGAGGAGGAGGAGAGGGCGGCGTGAGGGGAGAGACGGGACGAGGGGCCGGCGGGGGAAGGAGGCGAAGCCGCGGGGGAGTGCGGGCCCGGGCGGCGAGCGCTCTCCCTCCCCTCTTACCAGCGGCGGCTCTTCCTCCTCCCTCGGCCTCCATCACTGCCTCGGAGGCGGGCTCCGGCCGCCTGGCCCGCCCCCGGCCCGCCGTGGGATGGCGGCGAGGCCCCGGCCCTGCCCGGCAGCCGGTGAGGGCGGGACGCGAGGGGCAGCGGCCGGGCTGAGGGGAGAGGTGGCTGGAGGGGAACAAAAGAGCGGAGGAGGTTGTGATAAACCGGCCTAGCGCCGCTTCTCTAGGAGGGAAGGCTAAAAAGGGTAGGAGAAGGTGGCTGCAAACGCAGGGCAAGGTGGCAGGGGGGCTAAGGAGAAGCTCCTGTCCTCCCCCCGGCAAGCACCAGCCAAGCATCGCACTTCACCGTAAAAAATGCTGAATAGAAGTTCTAAATTCTTCATTTAAAAGGTCCAGGATGACAAACGATAGGGCTAATGCCAGTTTCGTTAAGCCCTGGGAATAGTGAAGTGCAAAAATGGTATTTTTATGACTGTTCAGACGTGTACTGCAGTGATCTTTAGCAATGTGAAAGAGGCTTTTGAAAAATCTAGCCTGCTGTTCGTTATTAACAACTGAAGTAGAGGTAGGTATATGAAAAAGAATACACAGTTGTCAAAATTAGAAAACAGAATGCAGGTGTTGACTCCTGGGAGCCTTCCTACTGAGATTGTCTGATTGCTTAATTATTTCTAAAATAGCTAGCACAAGTATCAAAGTAAAAAGTAGGGGGGGAAAGTACATGGAAATAATAGTACATTTGCACAGAAACAAGCAAGCTTTCCTTTGGGCTTGCTGTCGGGGAACACCACTGGTTTCAGTCTATCGGACACAACGTTTCAGGAAAGTGCTTTAAGTGCCTCATGTTGCTGTTACACGCTCTGTTCCCTGTCGGCATTTAAAAGAAAACTCCACAGGGTTGATCTTCCCTTCAAATATTTTTGAAAACATGGTAACGTAGATTTGCATTTTCTTTCCTCAACAAGGCAAAGCAATTTTTCTCTCCACAATAGGGCAACGCAATGTCCACACATACACCATGACTTTCAAAAAAGCCGATGTCACGCAACCACTTCACAGCACATCAGTGAGTTTCTTCACATTCTTGTGATCACTTGAAGCTTTGCACTTTCCAGCATTCCCTGAGTATCATGCACGTTGTTCTCAGCCCAGGGGTTTCATCATCATGTAGGTCAGTGGTCTATAGGGAATAGCAAACTTCACACCAAAATGTTTGTCTCTTCTCTTTTTGTGACATTATATTCCACCTACCTGTATGCCATCTTTGGTCTTCCCTGAGGATCATTTATTTTTATTGAGTGGAAAAGAAATGTAAAGTGTTAGATGCTGAAATTTCTATTTAAAGTCCCATTATAGTTTAGTGTTAAATAGCATAACAGCTTGATTTCTCCCTCCTCTCATTAAACGTTGGACAGCTGAGATAAATTTGGAATATATTAAACATTTCCACTTAACAGTTTAACATGTTGGTTGGTTCTTGCCAATAGCAAGAAATAAAAAATCTATATGTAAGTAATAATAAAAGGGATAAAATTTGAAGAGCTGTTTCTAAATGAAGGGCCATATTCAGTTCTTGTTACCTTCACCGCTAAAGAGCTATTTGAGCAGTATTCTGGTACTTCTGCAATGTGGTGAGAGTGCATTTACAGAAAATGCCTTTTCCTCTTAGGAGTTCAAAACATTTTAAACATATCAAACAACCGTACAGTAAAGTGTTCAAAGAGATAACTTGGGCTTTCATAGTTGAGTTGCATCCAATTCTTTTTTACCCTAAGATGAGTACTATGCCAATCATACTTGTATATAGCAGGAAGAAAAACAACCAGTGTTAGTTATGGCTGAGTCAGCTGTGTCTGTGATTTGCCTTCGAATAGCCAGGGCTCAGTCTCTTAATTGTAAATGGGGAGAAAAATTTGCACAAACCTCAAGTATCCATATGTTACGAATACATATACGTGTGTGAGTGCTAATAATAAAGCTACACTCATAGGTTCTCAAAAATTTCAAGAGTAGCTTTAATTTCAGTTGTTTCAGAGTATATGGATCTAACAGATATCTATACTATGCAAGAACATCTAATAAAATGTCTAGTGTTTCCCAGCATTCAACTAATACCCTCAATATAAGTCTATAAAGCTGCTATAATGTCACAAACAAAACACATTCATAATTTCATATGCAGGAAATTAATTAAGCAACTGTAGGTCTTAAATCCTGTTGTATTCCTTGCATATGCTTTGTTCATTAGACCTCCCTATACAAGGTAGAGAGATTTTTTTTTTTTTAATTTACCAATATACATTTAAAAAAAAGTATGTCTGAAATAACTGTGAGAGGACTGGTATGTCATTGTCCTGTTCGGTATCACAGGAGACGTTTTAGTAACCAGCAACACTGAAAATAATTCGTAAAAATCTTAAATGGCATAGGGGAATGAAAGACTATGGCATTGTAGGCGCAATTCACTGAAGGCTGCATCAAATTTGGCATTATTTAAAGCTGTAGAGTTCTTCACATTTACTGTGTTAGCCGCTCCTTCAGCCTCAGTGGCTAGCAAAAGTGAGTTTTGCAAGTTGTATTAGTCGGGAAGAGACATGGGCAGTGTAAGCAGGGTCATTTTATTTAAAAGAATCCACAAATTTCTCTCTCTCAGCGCAGGAGGATTCAGATGACAGAAACAGCTCATAGCTCCAAACTTTGCTCAGCCACCACCCAATCCAAGAGATTTCTTCAGGCATTTTTTTCTTAAGGTCTCATAATTACCATCTCTCTTGAGACTATATAGTGGCTTTCTATTCTTAGTTTATTTCTCCTCTCTCTCTCACACACACGCATACACTTCCTACTCAAAACAAGACCCAGCAAAACCCTCTGCCCACATAGTTATAATTCCCGAGAGGACTTTCATATGCTTTTGTTTTGGGCAGTGACAATGTGCATATGTTTTGATTTCAGGCCCCCTATTGGTTCTTGCACTTCAGTTTAATGAAGACAGACAATTAAGCTCCCCAGTTTCAACAAGTTATAACCCAGCTTCTAGAGTTCCTTTGACCTTTTAAGTTGGAGAGAAATTTTGTAATATGTTGTCCATTCAATGTTATTACCAAGTAAATATTTTGCTTTAGCAAATGCATATTTTCCTGTTTATTTTTGAAAGTGTAAGGTGCTTGAAGTATTTAATAGAAGGCTTAAGATAAAGCTCAAGATTAGTAAATTAGGTAAGTGCTATGAGGAAGAACAGAAGAGTTGCCTCTGTATTTATAGGTGGTAAGAAAGAGGCATAAAGACAGTGGAAATGGACAGATACATTTTTGTAGCTAATGAATTGTTCACGATTAAAGTGAATTACAGCTGTGCTGAAAACACAATATTCACAGACATACAATAAAATTGATCTAATTACTTTTGCTTACTTGTATATAAACAGGTTTCTGATATTGCAGTAAATTTTTCAAAAAGTTTCTTTACGTCCTTTCTGTTCTTCCCCAAATACTGTTGTTGCTTGCATGGTAACAGAAAAAGACATTTGGTGCAGTCCCAATCAGCCAGCCTTCTATCTCTAATAATGAAACGTAACAATTTGTTTTGAAAGTTATATAGATCACAAACTATCCATGTAAGGTGAATCCCAACATGTCTCAGCTTTATGAAACCTTTTCCTTCATCCAATAGAAACGTGCATGCTGCTGAACAGCTTGAATCAAAAAATAGATGCCCCAAATGAGGAAGTCTGCCACAGATGCATGAATTGTGATACTGTTGTTTGGAAGTGAAAGACAACAAGATTTCACCTTTTGGAGCATGGATTCGAAATCCACTGTGGTTGTAACTGGTAAGATTTTTTATTTTCTTCTTCTTTTAGCTAGAGATAGTATGCACACATACTTGATCTCTGTCATAAACAGTTCCCCGGAGGGAAAAACAGTAGCAAATGGTCATACTAACAATTCCAAATGGAAAATAACTTACTACTGTGCCTTCTTAAGAAAATCAGATATATGTCAGAGGAAACAGACTGCAGTATGCCCTCTTCACTGCCATCCAGTTTGGTTTGTTGTTCATTCTCTCCATGTTTTAGTCTTTGTTGACATTCTCTCTGATCCAAACCACGTAGCTCAAGGCAGTGCAGGCTAGCATTAGATAAAGCTTACCCAAAAGGAGCTCTAAAGCAATAAAACCAGGTTGCATCACAATGTCACATACTCAGTGTCCAGAATTAGAGCAACACATGGCAAGTTTCAGGGTCTCAGATTCATGGCAAGGTAAGGGAAATTTAAACAGGAGATGCTACCTCATTGCCGCTAAACTAGACCATTAAATTAAATATATCAAAAGAGCATGCCTGCACATGCAGCACAAGGGACAGAATTTCTCTTTCTCTTGCTGGCTATAACTGCTGCTGAATTACAGTGACAGAAACACCAGCTAGAGACTCCTGAGATTTTAAAAAGGTTAAAGCTCTTAAGGAATGCTGCTGCTCGCTATTCCTCTCATTGCCACTGGCTCATTTAAAGGCAATCATTACACATATCTTGACATGTGAGTTGCTGGATAATTTTCCAGTGCGGGTCATCTGAGGACAAAGGAATGAGGTTGAAGCTACATCAAAGAGATCTGCATCTTGCTGTTTTCAATTAAACACTTCTTTTTTTTAATGGCTCCAAGATGAGCAGAACTAGTTTGTCTTGCTCCAAACAACTGCAGTTGAAATGAATGGGAGTACAGGAGAGAGCAAGAGGTATTTGCTAACCTCTTAAAAGGCTGGCAACCTGGCTCTCTCCTATGATATTTATAGCATATAACCTTGATGGGCACGCTTCTTTAGCACCTTATTTTTTCTTCCTCTCCTTACATAGCCATTTACATGCAGAAATATACTCGTTCAAATGGTTTCAGACTAGTGTGTCCCATTAGAGACACAGGTGCATCTTTAAGCTATTACAGAGATTATCACAGCATGCCTCTGTCACATTTTCACCTGCTCATAATATAAACCTGCTGGCACCGAGCCCAGTTTGTTATATAGTGCCTAATAATATTGAGCCAGTTAGCTCTTCAAGTTGTTGCAGGTATGTCAGTACTGTACAACTCTCCTACATTTACTCATTTCTTTTTGTAGAACAACTTTATCCCAAATGGTGGTTTCTTAAGGCCAAGACTGAGATGCATGTGTTTGTGACCTACTTAATAACTGTATTATAATTCTACTGTTCCACACGCACACAGGTACACAAACATACACAGCAGCTTCAGAATGAAGTGAGTGTCTCCCTAATTTCCCTCTGAAAGTGGAGTGGGACTAGTCAGATATTTTTTGTTCCCTGTGAATGTGAAATGCATGCTATTTCCCCTATTCCCTCTCCTCCCCCTAGTACAAACTTAAGCCTGAGGAAATCATTGTCAAAAGTACTAGCACCATCAGGCTTTTCATAATATTAAAGAGAAAATAGTGAGCAGTTATGAAGTAAGTATCAACAAATTAAGAAATGCTTAAAATCTAACATTAATTATTAAAGCTGTCATAAACCTACAATTTAGGCTTAATTGTTCCCACATACAAGTAACTTGCAAAGTAACAAATGTTACAAAAAGTTACAAAACAAGTTACTAAAAAAAAGTTACAAAAAAAAGTTACAAAACAAAACAAAAGTTACAAACAAGTAACGTGCAAAACAGCAATCATATGCTGTAAGTATTTATTTGTCCATTTGTAGATTTTTAAATATTTAAAAAGTGAAGCATTAAAACCATTTCACAAACTAGTTTTCCTGCCACCCAGTATCAAAGACCTGCCAACACAATGGACTGAGAACAGTAATTGAGATTAATAAAGATAGTGGGAGTATTCCATCAAACTCTTTCATGATAAAATGCCCATCTAGGTCAAAATGATTTTTTTCTTTTTATTAAAGAATCTTTTTTTTTTTTTTAATTGTAAAATTAAATATAGTACTTTGGATTTAAAGAGTCCTTTTCCCTTTCCCCTCTCTTTTCCTGTGGGGAACAAGTGATGAAAGATTTTGCCCAGTACCACAAAAAGCACGTTTTCCCTGATGGAAAACTGAATTTTCTGTTACCTGGGATTCAAAAAAAAATTCCAAATAAAATCCAATTTTACTCTTTCAAACACGCATGCCTTCATCTTCATGAGCCTTAACAATAAGAATAGTACGTTGACAGTGACCTGGGAGTATTTGACACCAGTTCATTTAGTAGTGGTATTTCTGCAGTGGATGATATCATCGTCACCCAAATCATCACTTACATGAACCGTCCCACTGGCTCCAGTACATTTACCAACTTCAGTTAAGGACATTGCATAAGGAAGCCTTGACATGAATGAAGATTGTGGGATTAGTTCTTATGGCAGCACATGCAAAAATGAAAATGCTATTCCCCTAAATGTTACAAAGGGAGAAAGTACTATCTAAGAAAATGTCAACCTCCATAAACAAAAATATTATAACAAAGAACAAAATGAGGGTGCATACATGTCACGTAATCTAAACTTGCAGTGCAAACATAGGTTAAAAGCACCTTTTTTTCCTTTCCAGGTTTTGGTCCCTTTAGACAACACCTGGTTAATTCTAGCTGGGAAGCAGTGAAGGTAAGCATAACAAAAAAGGGAGGGAGGTGTTTTATATTTTGTGGAGATCCAACCATAAACTGTTTCAAGGCTTTCTATTCCCTTCTAGAAACTTACTTCTCATGTCTTATTAAATAGAATTGTGCCTCTTAGAAAAGACCCCCCAACATGGAGGGAAGAGAATAATTAAGTGAACATCATTTGCAAGATTTTTTTTTTCAAAATATTATTTAAAAAATTGAGGACTTGTTTTTTCCCCATGGGAATGGTGCCGTATCTGCAACTAATGCATACACCACAGTTTATCTCTGTCTTCTGTAAACAGGCCATTCTGTACCACAATGCATTTTATCATGTCTAACGTGAATTCCTTCTCATACAAGTGTAGCCTGAGGGGAGTATGGTCTATTAGAGGAACTGAAATAAGTCTGTAAATATTTAAATCCATCTGGACACTGGAATGAAAAAGGCAGCTTTTGCCTTTTTTTTGACGTGAAAAAGTACTAGTGGTGACAGAAAGATGATGGCCCTACAGTACTATGACTGTATTACATTTTTTGGTGACAGCTACTGAGGATCTGTCTTCAAAGTGAAGTGCAGTCGAGGCAAGATGATGGAAAAACAAGGAACTAGTAACTTTTTCCAAAGAGCAAAGCTATAGCAACTCCACCAACCCATACAGATTTTCTATTCTAGCTTTGCTGGGATAGGAACACCGAGTGCAAGTTGGTGTTTGGAAGAATAGATCTATTATCCACTCAAAGTCATGAGGGACTAGTCATGAGTTATCCCTGTAGGCTAACAAGAAACAAAAATACTTCTGTTACACCTTTCCACACCCCAGCCATCACAGGAGATCCATAAATTATCTCAACTCCAACTTGACATGTGCCCTAAACCACAAATATTTGTCAGTTGACAATGTTTGTACTCATTATCTCCTGATTCCTATTGGTTCTAATTTTGGACACAATATCATCCGCTTCTTATTGAAAATAAAACATGTTCTTTATCTGCAAGCAAAACAGCCTAAAGCCAAAACGCACTGATGAGATGAGTTTTCTGTAACAATGCCATGCACTTGCTATGCGAGGAAGTTATATAACATGGACTACAGCATTCCATAATGAAACAGATGTCAGTCCTTGTGTATGAAGGATAATGAATCCATTTCCCTCTGGTGTGACAC
Source organism: Cygnus olor (assembly GCF_009769625.2). Taxonomy (NCBI): domain Eukaryota; kingdom Metazoa; phylum Chordata; class Aves; order Anseriformes; family Anatidae; genus Cygnus; species Cygnus olor. The sequence goes on from NC_049179.1 coordinate 17,841,342, forward strand.
CCTCTGTGTGGAATTAATTTTTATTCATGCTGGTCATGCTGCTTTGGTTTCCTATTCCCTGGCAAAGGTAGTTAATCCAAACAATTCAGGGAAATTTGCTGCAAATCTGGAAGTACTTTGAATTTTGATAGGCTTTTCCATACTCAATAGCAATCTCATGGTATTGTTCATTGGGCTTGTTCACATGAGTAGTCCAATGGTCTTCAGGAAGCTCATGCACAGATATTAAAGATAGCAAAATGTAGACTTGGCTTGTGGTTCCTGCATGGATCACTAACGTCACATAAAGTCCTCCTGCTGACTCTCTTTTCTGAGAATTAAGCAAGAATACGCTCAAACTCGTCATCAAGAAAGAACTGAGCAGTCAGACCAGAGCTACTGAACAGGATTATGCAGGCTTAATGGTTGTGTAGCATTATCCAGAACTATCCTAATTAGTACCTCAAAATGAATTGACACTTACCGAAAGCCAGGATACCATTGCAGTCTCAGTGATGTTGCAACACTGATATCTATTGTCTTAAGACTTGATATCCCAGGCAGGTCCTCACACCAAAAGCACCTCAAATCCTGTAGAAGTACGTGTATTGGGAGTCCTAGAATCCTAATTCTCAAAGGACAGCCTTACCCTCCATGCCTTTAGGAATGGAGCCTTTGCCAAAGAGCAATGGCTTCACTTTTGGGAGAAACACTCGCTCTTACACACATATGCTTGCTTAAAATCACTGTTGCTAGCTTCACTGCAGGATGCTTTTTCACTCTCCACTTTGCTGATGGGATCAGCAATTTTCCTGAATCTCTTTTCTTGCTGTAGGATGGATCAGAGATTTATCCAGTGAGCACACAGCCATTCCAATAGTTGCATCCCTTCCATGCCCCTTCACTGGGCACTCCAAAAAATGGTTGTGCCATGTTGTTTCTCTTACAAATTAACTATTTACTACCTCAGATTTGGTGGAAAAGCTAATTTCCGTTTTCTGACATCTCCAAGAAACAGATGATAAGTGTTAATAAGACTTTACCGATCTCTGTTTCTGCTGGTTTAGAAAGAGCATTTGTTCTGAGTTCTTGGAATTCTTATTGATACTATGTACCAGTGCATTGTCCCGCCTTGCCTCTTTCATAACATGGAAATAAAATATTCAAAGCATGCGAGGCGTACCCTGCTATGTTTGCATTAATCCAAGGTCTCTTCGCAGCACAGGAAGCCTCGCACACAAGGCATGCATCAGCATCACATCTATAGAGCTCTCTCATTCCTTAGCAAGTGCCCCTCTTGAGTGTTTAGGGAAAAGGAGAATCAAAAGGATCTGAAAGTACAGGTGAACCCGTCAATTCAGGGTCACTGAGAAAAGCTTCATAGCTTTTATAGACGGTGTCACATGGCCCAACATGGCTGTCTAGCACTAGAAGGACAGCTTCTCTTCTAGAAACCTGTCTCACTAAGTTTTTCATGGTTCTCATAAGTCCATTCACCTGAAATACCCTTCTAAAATATGCATGAAATCTCTACCAGCAGCACTTTTAACTCTCGAAGCACAGAACAGTCTCCCTAGATGAAAACTCCACCAAGCATTTACTCCACAGTTGCAGACAGACCGAACTGAGATATTACGATGTGCTCTTCAGTACCACATGGGACCCTCAGAATCTCAGATCCCCTGAATTGTTTATTCTGTGTTACAGACTGGTGGTCCCACCAATACCCCTTGATCTGACCCTGTTTCTGTGTCTCCTCCAGAAACTCCCCTCTGTTACTTGGCAGCTAAAAAAGCGTAGCAGGACAATCTACCATCAAGGTCGAAGTCCCCAGTTAATAGAGCACAAATGCAAGTTGAGTGACAACATTCACAGCAATTAAACTGTTAGTGCAAAGAACAGGTCACATTTCCAACTGCTTCTGGGAACTATGTTTGCTATCAGGAGATGAGGATCAGATCTCTGAGAGCAGTTTTTCATCCTGCCACTGGCCATGTGGTCTTTGGAAATTTGTCATTTAATCTCTCTCGCTCCCTCTCTGCTTTAGTTTCATCATCTGTGAAACTAAGACATTGCTATTCAGCTCCTCCATTGCTGTTCTGGAACTTTCTTACATCCCTGAAGCTTTAAAGAGGTATCTACAGGAGTAAAAGAAAACAAAACAAAACACAAACAAACAAAACCTGCAACCAAAAAAACCTTTGCAACATGATTGCAGACTGACTGGGTCAACGGATATCTGTGTTTTTCTTTCTGCACCAACACATGCCTTTTTGAATGAGGTTCACAAAATTAACACACACAACATAACTCCCCACCCCCCGACTTCCAGGCAATCCAAATCAGTGGAAACTCAAGCAAACTCTGTGAAATTTCCTGGAGTTTTCTAAATGTTTAGGTTGCTTGTAACACCCAGTGTGACACACAACCACTGCTTCTGAGCTCAACTGTTCTGTGCAAATCACCTCTGTTTGGAGAGGGCTACGTAGGGACGTGGGCCAGAGCTCCACTGAATTGGGACTATGATCACAACTCACCATCGCTCCATGTTGTCAGCTGATAATGCTGGATTCCATTTCCCTTTTAGAAAAACATTCCAACAACAAACCTTTATGCTTTCTTTCGAACCACTTTTCCCACAAAAATGTCCTCCAAAACTTCTGTCATCCCTCAACATTTCCTTTGCTGTTTCAGTTACAACAGACACACTTGTTTACTGAATTAATTCACCAATGTGAGCTCTTTAGTTTCCAGATCCAGTCTTCCTCTCTAACCATCTTCAGTCTCTCACCTTAAATGCAAAAAATATTTAGGTTGTTCCTTGTCTCAGCCTTAACCATTTCGGTTGTTCCATTCACACAACATCTGGTCTAATGGTGTGCAAGTCCGTGGTTAGGATTCCTAGACAACAGAGTAATATACATTATTGACAACATGCTGGAATTTCGTGGGACGAAGCAAACTATCTGTCTTTGACACAAATTCCCAGCTCTGGGCTACCGGCCAGCTTCTGATTTTGTTCTGCACAAAAAGTATTCCTGCATTTTTCCTGTGACAAATGGTGACAACAGAATGTCAGTCCAGACAGCGCAAGAGGAAAATAGCCTAACAACTCTTCTCTTGTCTCCAAATTCTGTACCAAAGTTATGGATAGCCAAGGACTTTAAGCCTTACAGTTAAAAAGGAAGAATCTCATTAAATATTAAAATTAAAGATGTTTGAGAAAATAAAATGCTAATTGTGAACCAGCTGGGGTTTTCTTTTTTGGAAGCTAAGACACAGTGCAGCATTCTTAAGCAAGATGATGCAATGGCCTCTCGAAGACTGTCAGCGCCCAGAGGAAAAAAGGCTGGCAGTGTTCTCTAGATGTGTTTACTTCCCTGCAGGCATTGTTTCCTTGCTTGTGTCAAATAGTTTATTGAGCACAGCTAATCAATGTTTCCGCTGACAAGAAAATTGGAACAGTTTATATAGGAAGTCAGCATTGAAGGGCAAATTTCCCAGTTAACACAGCTTAGAACTGTGGGCCCCATCCGTACAAGTATCCTTATTAAGAAAGGAAAGCTTGAGGAAACAATAACATTGACAAAAAAGTTACAAATTTCTTGGTATAATCAGATACTGCTGCTACTGCCTTCTTGCCTAGGTCCTCCTTAGAAGCTCAGAAAATCTGTACCCTCCTTTGGAAGCGGTCTACTAAGATGCAACAGGAATTTTCAACCACCATTTTACTTCTCTGGGACAGCTTTCTGCCTCAGATGCATTCTTTCTGCATCCTGCCATTGCAAGTATTCTACCTTCTACTTAGAGACCTATGCCTTGTTCCACTGACAAAACAATTTCAAGTCTTTTCCACATGACATTCATCCTTGACTATTCTCCAGGACATCTTCCAACCATCTGGCCAACCTGCTGTTTTCAAGAATGCCTTTGTTTCTTTCACCTCAAACCTGAGCACAATTTTTGTTTCCTTTGGGAGAGGACCCTATGCAGAACTGCAACTAAATGACAGAGAGATAACATTCCAATAAATAACATTTCCTTCTTTTACCGGGGAAACATATTCTAGACCAAAACGCAATTAAACCCTTTCTAAGTGTGACCTCGTACTGACAGTACAGCAGAGGTTACCAGAAGCAGTTCAAGCCAACAGATGGCACATCACCTGAGTGACAGCTCGTGAATTCTCCCTCATTTGTCTCCAGAAGCACAGGTTTATCTACTAGGTCTTCATGAGGAACAGCTCTTAACTGTATCAAAGCATAATAGACACTTTCAGCATGGATCTTTTCTGAGAATTTCTGCATTTCATGCTTCCCCATTGAGCAGTCCCTAAGCAGTAGGAATTACACAAACCACCCACTGGACACGGAGCATCCCTTTGGAAAATACAACAGTGGGTCAACACAGATGTGACACTAGGGAACAATGGGGCTAGGAAACAATGCATTACAATGTTCTTCCATGTGTTTTCTCAGTTGGATCAGCCCGATTTCTTTCGTCACAGTGAGAAATCCAATGTTCTTACATCCTCAACATCCATCATGTTTTTTTGTTTGATTTGACATATTTTATTTTTCGTATTTATAGGAGCTGTCCAAGAGAGGCCTTGGTAAAACCATAGATCTCCGTATCACGCAACTGCCAGTGGTTTACCAAAAAGCAAAGGAGCAAGTCTTCAAGATATGGACAACTCTTCAGCCACTAGTGAGTAGTTAGTTACAAGGTTGGGCAATCTTTCTCTTAATTTCTGAATAATACTATTTTCAGTGGATCTTTAAAAAGATTTCTAAAAGATTATTGCACAACATGCATCAGACAACTCTGGATAGCGACTATTAAAACAGTGATAAAGGTTTCAAACTGAACTTTGGAGCACACAGTAATTAGCATGCTGCTTTAACTCTGTGCCATTTAAACAGCAGAATTGCATGCAGAACAAAGTAAAAAATATCCACCATAAATTGCATGGTGCAAAAAAAAAAAAATGTACTGAAGCATTGAAGTCCCGAGTTGACTAGACACAACAAAAAAACAAACTAAAGCACAATTTTGTTCTCATTTATAATCTCTTATCAAAGTTTTCTTTAGGCATGAGCTACAGCAAGACTCCCTACCTCGAAGCTAGTATTTCACATAATGCTTGGCACTATTACATTACATGTTTTTAAAAAACAGGTCTCATTTTTAATTTCCTGTTATTCACTCCGGTGGGAAAAACCAGCTTACTGTTCATGTTGGGCTGGCTTCATCCGCCAAAGCAATCATCATCCTTGAGCAGTGTGGGAAGAACAAAGGCTACAAAGAGATGGATGCTTGTGGTTTTCACCCAGAAGGTGGCTGTTGCATGCTAGATGGTCCGGAAAAGATTGAATCTACAATTAATATGAAGACTCTCTGGAAAAACATTTCAGTGGAAGGGATTGATATAATCTTTTCCAGAGATGCGGGAAGGTAAACATTGCATATCGGGGTCTCAGAGTAAAAGCAGAAGTAAGTCAGCCAGCTCATTTAACCTTGAAGAATCTTTGCAATGACTTTTCCTCCAACCAAAATCACTTTGAAACAAGGTCTTCAAGTGGCACAAGTATGAAACTAGGATAAATTCAAATTCTGTGTAGAAAAGCCTTAGTGAAAAACTACAGTCAGTAGATGTTTTTTTCCATGGATTTATGAATTCCAAAGGAAACAAGTTTCAACATAGCACACCCTGTGATTAGCAACCCCAGTAAACCTGTGCTATTAGAGAGTCTGAAAGCAATACTGACTAGTAGCAGATTTTAATCTATCTTTCCCAACTGGGAGGGATACAAAATGTAAATACATACACCGAAGAACAAAACAATTACAAGTAGCTTTAGAACACTGTCTGTGATCTCATCATGTGTAGCAGTAGTACTGAAGCAATTTTCTATTAAAATTTCTTCATTTAAAAGAAAAACAAAAACAAACAAAAAAAGATCATTCTTATTTTTAGTAGCTTATCTTGGCCTGTGCTTTCAGGATTTGGGTCTCCAAGCTAAAAAGTAGGGTGATAAGGGAAGGAAAAAAAAAAAAAAAAGAAAAGAAACAATCTCACCATTACTGTGTGGTTTTATGATCCACACAAAAAAAAATAAAATTATTAGCGTACTGTAATGGCATAGTTGTAGTTCCAGTGGGGCTGTGTTACCTTTCTCATCTGACTTGTCTTACAGAAACCTAGAAAAGAATGCATGTCTTGTGATTTTATTTTTATTTTTGAAGTTCCTTCTGGGTGAGTGTCTGAGAAACTAAATCATCAGATAAGGAATATTTGTTTCTCAAGCTTGTTTTATTTCAGCATTTCCTTTACTCACTAAACAAATATGTTAAATAATTTTATAAACCAGATATGGTTTGGCTACTTAAAGAATATTTAAATTTAATCAAAGTTTACCGTTCCTTAATCCAGGTTTCTGTTTCTGTTTTGTTCTTAATATTTCAGGTATATCTGCGACTACACCTATTACGCTTCTCTGTATTATGGTAATGGAAGAGCAGCTTTCATCCATGTGCCTCCATTATCCAAATCGGTAACAGCAGACTCTCTAGGAAAAGCATTACAGACAATTATCTTAGAAATGTTAAAACAGTGTGGGGAAGAAAAAGAGTAAGATGGATCGTGAGAGAAAAAAAAAAAGAGGATTTCTTAGAATGCAATTCCTTACCTCTTAAAAGTAGCAAATGTAATTGTTACTTAAAACCCTTACATAAAAGATTTTTATATTCCAAGTTATTTTTAGCGAAATCTCCTTACAGAAAACAAATTACTCTGGTGTAAAAAGCTTAAGAGAAAAAAAAATCATCGTTTGTATTGCTAACAATGATAAGGTTGCTTCAGATTTAAGAAAGTGTGTGAACGTGGACTTAAAAGTTGTTACACATTTTCTAAAATCTTTTAAGTATTTTTTTTTTGAAAATTTTGGAGAAAACAAGAAACATTTTGGATGCTCAATCCTAGTTCCAAAGGGTAGAAAAACATTGCTACAGATTTACTGAATCAAGATCCATGCTTGCAGCTCTAAGGACATTCAGCACTGGATCTCAGAGGTCCTTCTCAGTCCCTGTTCAAGTCCAATGAGATAGCTCATCTAATAGAAGGTGCCCATATAACAACTTTAAATACGGGGGAAAACCAAAACACACAGGGATGCTGTTATCTGAAGGTTTCTTCAAATATCTGTATCTCTTGGAGCCCTGCTGTAAACGCTGGTTTTCACATCAAAAACAGACTATGGAGCTGGGGTGACTTAAAAAGAAAGCAAATAAAAAGCTAGAATCTGGCAGACACTGAAATGCTGTTAGTGATTTGGGTTTAAATTGTCCCAAAACACCATTTACCCCAAATTCTCAGTATCTGTCCCAAAGGAGAACACTGTAGTCCTTCCACAAAGCACAGAACAAAGACAACAGTCTTTCAGTACAATGGGTCATGGCTATTCAGGGATTTATACATCAAAATCAAAAAGCTAACTTGTCCCAGGAAAGGCAATCATTGAAGCACTGTGCTGTGGAATGCGTTATGGCACATCATCTTTCTTACAAAACAGGAACCAAATGAGATCCCAAGTTGTAAAACTTGGGATCAGACAGTGACAGATCACTTCTGCGCTTCTCCCCTGCCAAGCCAGGCTCCTCGATGTCTCAAACGCAGCTATATACAGAAGTACTGCACTATTAATGCTGGAGAAGACAGAGGTTTACAGAGTGTCCTCTCTAGCACACATGGAATGGCAACGCGTGCTCTCCTTAGTAATTTTGCTAGTACCAAACCAGACAATTATGACATAAAACTAGCAGTTATTTTTCAAAAACAGCAGAATGGAATGGCAGCACCTTAATATGGGCATCTGGGATTTTTCTAAGGAAAACAAAAGCTCATTCCTCAAGTGTCATGTCAGTAGAAAACGTCAACAGCCAAGGACAACCTAAGGGCTCAGACACCTGAACAAGCTCTGGGCCACCACTGTGCCCTAGTCAAGATTTTGACAACAAGAGTCAGAGGAATTGGAAACGTCAGAATAATGCTAGTTTTCTTGCCACTATCTTTGCCAACAATCTTTGCAGAAAACTGATAACCCCATGCTGGATGGGTGAATGCCTCATCTATGGATTGCTGTAGAGGTAAATGAAAGGGTTTCCTTCGAATAAATAAATAAAAATGCTTCCCTTATTGAAAGAAACCACCTACTGCAAAGCAGGACCCAAAAGTCCCATTGAAAAAGGGCCCACAAACTCAGTGTCATTGGATTAAAATATTTTAGATTTCAACACAACATAATGGCAGTACTGACCTCCACAAAGATTTTTTTTTTCAAAGTTGCTCAATCGAGTGCAGCCAAAAGGGCAGAAGAAAAACAGATTTACTTTTTTTTTTAAAGCTGTACTTGCTCTGCAATAAGGAACAATAAATTCAGAAAGAGACAAATGCATACAGAATTCTTTTATTTAACTTAAATCATGTAGTACTGAAACTACTAGAAAAAAGCAGAGTAAGAGAAACTAAAGGAGCCTTAGCTTCAGCCATTCAAAATAGACAAAGTTTCTTCTTTTCATAATGTAAAGAATCCCGAGTATATCGCAATAACAGGAATAAATTCTTACAACAGAATATACAAAAACATTTTGAATTTTTTTTTATCTACTGATTCATTTTAATATAAACACAGGAATTTCTTTAGGAATAATTTATACACAGCAAGTCTTTCTTATGTAATAAATTGGCCATGTTATTGTTTAATTTTCTCTTAAAAAATTTAAACAAGAAAACTTGGAAAATGTTGTATTTGCAACTGCATCCATTCCTTAGCACTTTCTAGTTTTGTTTTTGTCCCAGAGGTAGACAAACTCTGGCCAATCCTTTCATCTCAAACCTCACTGGTTTAGAAAACAGAAGAGCTGATTTTAAACAATATCTAAATCATCGTAACACTTCAGAAATGCAGTTAGTCTAATTTCGGGGGGGGGGGGGGGAAAGGGATCTTCAGTATTCTTAAATAAAAATAAATAGGGACCCTGCTTTGCCTCTTTCAACAAAGCTTCAAATGGTACTCAGTATCTTTAGAGGCTGCATACAAACTTTTAGAATGATAAGACCTCTGCAAATAGTTCTTCAACAGTAATTACAAAACTGTCTTCCCTCTTTCTCTTATGCAGTCGTATCCTTCAAACCACCTGGCAACCATAAAGCAGGTACTGAACAGCACAAGTGAGACTGCGTAGCAGCAAAACCCGTTCTGTTTCCCCAACCAGTGAGGTTCGTGTAGTCCATTAAGTTAACTGCACTAGACAGTAAAGTGAAATGACCAGTTAAGATGATCCCACCCCAACCAGAGGGCTCTGGAAGACCAGGATACTGAAGATACAGAACATTTCCCCAACTTCTTTATTCATTTGCTATATACTGGGACACAAAGCTTGGGTGGGTAAGGGGAGGGGGATGAGCCATGAATTGGACAAGTTAGCAATCTTTTTTGGCATATTGTAAAGCTAGCTAGTAAACTGGTACCATCAAAAAAAAAACTGATCACATACAGACACACCCACACAGACACAGAAAAGTGCCCTTAAATTATATTTTAGGCATTAATAAACTACAAACATTTTATAAAATTATTCTATGTACTTACAAAACGCAATGAAACATTTAATTAGTTCTTGTAAACCAGATCTTCGTCAACTGACTACCCGTAATCTACTGGACTTAAAGCCCTATTGAAAATGCTAATGGATTACTAATCAACGTAACGCATACAAAAAAAGATGGACGCACACACGCACGCTCGCATACAACCTAGTGATAGTCTTAAGGTACTTGCAAAACAGACCAAGTGTAGGTTGAGACTGATTCATACAGATCGATAATAAAAACCATCAAACTCCCATTAATGAGTTTACTACTTCAGCTGGAAAGTCAAAAGGTTTATTTACAAGTACCAATGATCAGAATCTGAGCTCTGCTGCTGTCCCACACACCAAGCTCAGGAAACAACTTCAAACTTCTGCCAAGCCCTGTGTCTTTGTAAATATCCATTTCCATATCCTTTGTTTTCATATGTCTCCATACAAATACTTCTCAATTCTGATTTACCTGGCTGCACTCAGTATCGGAGGCTGCTTTTCGCCTCTGAGCAATCAGTTCTCTGAACTGAGGCATCCTTTGAAGCCCTCCTGCCTATTTGCAGTTCTGTATCTTCAGCACCCCTGGCCACTGTGTTTTTTCTACACATCATTCTTAAAGTCTTGTCTGCACAACTACTCATGGGTTAAGTTGCAATATCTGGCTTTTATCACTGGTTAGTAAGGAGTGGATCCCTTGCACCTTCCTCCACTGTTGTTTAGCCCAGTGATTAAACACGCTGTTGACAAAATAAGAACAGGAAACAAGTGTTACTTGTACTAATGGAATGAACAGGGTTTAAATATATATATCTATATTATAGATATACATATGCAGATATCTATATGCATATATAGATATATATGTATGGAGTTATACCAACAACAGGAGTGTCGTTAACTTAGACTCAGATTGTACTGAACACCCCTCGGCAGTTCCCAGAGGACCTGAGAGCAGTTCCATCTGGTGACCAGTCGTCCTGGGCAAACCGGGCTTCACTTGTTTCTAAAGACCAACAGGAGCATCAGTGCGAGCATCCCTGGAATCATACATCACTTAGAACCAGCTTTACAGAGCAGAGGCATCGTGCTGAGAAAGACTTGGCGAACACAGGCTGGCCTCAAACTTCCCATCACACTTGGCTTCTGCGTCTACTTTATCGCTCCCCTGAAAGCGCATCTCAGTACCGAGCAGCTGACACTTCTGTGTTTACATAGGAGCCACCTTCCTTCGCAACCAAACCACCTTCTGTGCCACTGCGAAGCTTTGCAATGCCAGTCAGGTGAGAACAACGGCCCGAGTGCTAAATCAAAGCCTTCCCCATAGCAATGACGATTTGTTAGCCTACTGCAATTAGAACATCTTGGTACCATTTGTCAAAATGCTGGTTTTCAGGGCTGGGTGGGCTTTTGCTTTTAATTTATAAACAAATTGGATTACTTTAACTTTATTCAAATATAGCTCAAGTTCCAAATAAATTTTCCATACCAGACAAGCCAGTGGTCTCAGGGAAGAACAACATTACAAACCATATTATGACTCTATCAAGCCAACATTAATTCTCAGTTGTTCACATGCATAAACAACTTGATTTACTGTCCAAGGGAAGTCTGCATGAAAAACCCATGTGAATAAAGCTATTCAAAATGCACAAAACACAACAAAAAAAGCTATGGAAACAAACAGAACAAAAAAGTAATTAAGCTTGAATTGCAAACACAGAACACAATGGTATCATGAAGGTGGTTTGGTCCAGGAGAGCTGACTGTCATCACACATGCGTACTTTTAGTCCCATGACTGTCTTCTATTGAAGTGCTTTTTGAAATGTTTATCATGATGGGTGCTACGTCATTAGTGTTTCTTCCTAATGCATTTTTAAACCACCTACATAAAATTATAAAAACCAGTAACTTGGACAGTTTTAACAAAACCCTCCTAGCCAGCTGAAAGATCTGAGGATCTCCAGTTGTGGTAATTAATATGTGCAAGAGAGGGGAATAGTCACTACACCAAAAGGTCACAAGAAGCTCAAAAAAAGGAGGAAAACAAAAACAGCATAGTAAAAACTTATTATTTTTTTTCCGGGTTTGGGAAATGCTCCCTCCAAAGACAAACCCTGTAGTATTTAACCACAGGACTGTATACTCAAGAGGCCATGTACAACTCCAAGTAGCCAAGCACCACATTATTCAGATACCACAACCAACACCTGCACGAACAGCTGCCAGAGCTGGAAAAAGAGAAACATTATACATCATGTTGATAGCAAGCTCGTGTTAGTCCTGTGTGCCTGTAAACCAGTTACACGCTGTCAGAGGGCAGTTAAAATTTGATGGCTGGTCCATCAGAATCCACAGTTATGAAGCATATAAATGGGGGATGAAAAGGGAACTGAAGTTTTACTGGCACATTAAAAAAAAAAAAATCAATTCAATGTTAGTTTTGAAGAAAAAAGAAAAAAAAAATCAGTGCTTTCATTAAACAGAAGCAGCAAAGATCCAAAGCTGTAAACTTGATGTAGTAATATCATCAGGCAGCCCAGGGCAGGTTTTTTCACTGTTTTGGTCAAAAATAAAAGAAAAAAAAAAGCAATGCTTGCTGTATGAGCCAAATGAATGCAGATTCAACCAAGTATCTCCTTGGTGCTTGTGGTATCTGAGGAAAAATTGGCAGGAATGACTTAAGACAAATAGAAAGTCCATTCCTTTATTCTAGAAACTCTTCTGGACCTGCAAACATTGTAAACAAATCATTTCTATAACAAATTTGATCAAATATTCATAATTTAAAGTTCTTATATCAGGTCACCTATTTGTCCACTCATCTAAACATGCCGTGACAACACATTAAAAAGCCTTTGTGTTTCCTTAGAATAACCGTAAGTCAGCCACCTCTTGGTTTTCTCCTTGCAGTAACAAATTGGGACCAAAAAGGCAAAGCTCCTTGGAATTGAGGCAAATATTCTGAAGTGACCCTTTGTGATGAGCAGTGACTGTTCCCCTCCAGAACCTAGAGCATGTGGTTTATGGAGTGAGAGGTTACCAGTATCAACGGCATTTATTGGCTGCTGAGAAATGTGAGATGTATTTTTTTTATATACACACATATAAAAAAATAAGAGTGAGGTAGATAAATGTTTGAAAAAAATCAAAAACTGTCCCCCTGTCATACTCAAAAACCCTTATCTCAGTATTTAAATTTATTATGGGGCATCTCTACAGTGATTTAAACTGATATCACAAAAATAAATAAAAAGTCCTACATAGAATACCTTCTTAATTAACTTTTTTGTCTTTTTCATTTTTAAAAGGGAAAAATAACTATGGGACAGAGGCAAGAGAAGATAATGGGACCTAAACTACACAAGCAAAAAGCACTACAAACTTTTTAAAATCTCCAGTCAAAACTAGCAATCAGTATATTTTAATTCTTTGTTCTTACTCAAAAGATTTAAACATTTCCATCCCAGAACCACCTCTTCACTGCCATCATTTGGTTGGATCAGTGCTAAACAAAGGCTTAGATGCTGTAACTAAGATGAGCAACTGGTACGACTCCTTGGTTAAAGACTTGATGATTGCCCCCTCCTTCCCTTTTCACCAAGGCTTCTGCAACTGAACAAACAAGCTTACTCATTTTCTTTTGTTCTGAGGTTTGGTCTATGATTTAAGCAACAGGCTTGGACTTGTACAGGTTTCCATAGCTGCCAACACGTAGCTGTTTGCTAGCCGAGCCACTGGCCTCAGCTATGTGCTTCCACCCTGCCCCATGGAAATGGCATGCTGTTTTGTTTCGTTATTTTGTTTTGACCAGGGGTGCAAAGTGCAGCCCAAGGCGTCCTCCACGAGGGCTTCCTCAGCAGGAAGGCGAAGAGCTGGGCCAGGTCTTTAATGGCCACCCTAAGAACGCATGGCACCGCCAGCTGCAATTGGTACAGCTCTCGCTCGTGGGGTGGAAGAGTTAAAAGAGTCATTTTAAAAATCAGTGACCCAAAAGCCTGGTGTCTGCTGTTGTACCCAACAAATAAAAAAGGTGTGTGTCTGTCTGTCTGTGTGGGGAGTGTGTGTGGGGATGGGTGGGTGGATGTGTGCCACGACCAAAACAAGCAGGGAGGGAAGGAGGGGGAGGACCCTTGTACAACAATGAATAGAAACACTGAACAAGAATGTACTAAATATTTAACCTTTTTTCTGACCTGAGTTTGTATCATGCCTTGCACTGTAACAGACTCGCATGCTGTCTGGGCAGAGGTTAGTGGGAAGGAAGGAAAACCGGGTTTTAAAAACACCACACCGCTGCCAGAGTGTTTCCACGCAGGGTGTCCCTTCTTTCTCCATGTCCTCCTCAAAAGCCCTGTAACCCACACAGCCAAGATGTTGTAAAACAACTAATGGGAAAAAAAAAAAAGAGGAAATGTATTTATAAAAAGGCATTAAACAGTTCATGGCAAATCATATGAAAGGTATCAGTTACTGGGAAGGAAGAAGTAAAAGTTACACACTATAGTACAAAGCATAAGAAAATCTGTTGAAGTGGGAAGGAAGGGAAGGGAAGGAGGGCAGACCTGAAGGTTTTCATAGATTAAATCCACAAAGATAAAGAACAAAAAAAATAGCAGCTTTTTTCTGTACAGACATATAGATGAGTATCTGAACCGTAAAAAAGTTATAAAAGTGACACAAAAGACAATGTGTATGCAAATGATCCATGGTCTAACATAGAACTGCAAGACCCTTCGAGAAGTCTTAATAATAAAGAGAAAAGGTCAACAAAGCATTATATACTTGAATCCGGTTACTGCTTTTTTTTGTCTTCTCCAATTTTTGTTTTATAGGTGTTTTTTCCTTGCAAGCCTGTGAAGGAAGGCAGGCTGCAACGATGGAGATCTCTGCCGGTTTTTTCATGTTTTTCATGTTTCATTTTTGGCGTGCAGTTGAATTTTTTTGTACAAAATGCACACGTTTGTTTAGCTCACCACTGCCAGTTTTGTCCAGAATTCATAGGGATGGGGACAGGAGTGGAGAGAGAGCTGTTTCTTTACCCCATCCCTTTTATCTTCTCCATCGTAAGAAAAAAATCACATTTTGTCCAGTTTTGAAAAAAGGTCTAGACAATTTGATTTTTGTTTTTATTTTAAATACCAGTGTATGATTGAATAGAATTTATTGGTCAGGATCTCCTTTAAACAGAGCAGTTGATTACTGTGCTCCTTCCATGCCTACAAAAAAAACAAAAACAAAAAACAGAGTTCAGTTTTTTGGCAAAATTTGGCAGCGTTGAAAATGGTAACAACCTTGGACGAATGATGGCCCTTTTTTATTCTTTTACGTGTTCCTAAAAAGATTAAAGAGCAACATTAAAAATCCAGTCTTTTTAAATTTTTTTTGTATTTTTTGTGTGTGTTTTTGTTATTTTTTTGTTTCTTTTTTTTTTTTGTATGTGTTTTTTTGTTTTGTTTTTTTGTTTTTTAATAAAGACCTACAGTGTTAGGCAGGTGCTTGCAAAGGTACTGGGGAGCCACCTGGCCTGCGATATCTTTGATCTGATAAAAGTGCTGTACGGTTGAACTTGCACGCAGATATGTTTCCCATTATGAAGCAAAGACAGAGACAGAAAGAAAGAGAGAGAAGAAAGAGAGAGAGAGACATCAGATCTCAAGTTTTCTGTTGCTATTAAGTGTTAACATTAGAGTTTTAAAAGGCCAACTGTGTGCCCCATGAATGGAGTCCTTTACTGAAACAAACATCTGCTTGCATATTGAAAAAAGAAAAAACGATAACTTGTTTACTGAAAAAAGGGTTCTCCCAAGTGCAGCTATGGCAGTTCTGAAGATCCACTGAGGTACAGTAGGCTTTGAATATATTGTAATTTTCTTTCTTTCTTCCCCCAATACATGTGTTTTTTTCTGTGTTTTGTTTCTGTGAGATTCTGGTTCTAAGGATCAGCAGGCCGAAGACTGGGGCAACGGTAAGGCCCTCTCATTCTTGCGTCCCCCGTTCATGTGTGCGTACGGCTGTCTCTCCTCGAAGCTGGCCCGAAGGACCACCACGCCTGGGCCGTTCTCGGCTTTGTGTCCTGAGTGCTTGTCAGTGGGTTGGAGGGTGGAGGAGGGATCTAAAGGAATGCTCTCCATGTTTTCAGTCTCCAGGTCAAGCTCCTCTGTATCCGGAGGCTTGTTCTCTTCACTGTAGAAGAAGGAGACCTCTTTGAATGCTGGATCCAGCTCGTCTTTAATGCTCCCGATTATTTCCAGGAAGGAGGGCCTCATTTTCGGATTGTACTGCCAGCACATGCGCATCAGTTCAAACCTGGACAGGAAACACAGAGCAAAACCATTTACTGAGGTGTTTTACGAGCCCTGACTGGAGAGCAACCAGCCGTGACTGAACGAGACCATGCGTTCAGGAAATCAGTCGGTTCTGATGGAAGATGAAGTGACAGAAGTTTTACAGGCCGAGATCCCTGTGACACGTGTTGACCTTTCTGAGCACTGATTTACTTCTCCAGGTCCTATCTAAACCATCTCAACTCCCTTCCACACACACTTGCCTATAAAGCCATCTTGTGGATAGCTGGTATCCAGAAGCATTGCAGATGTTCATCCCAATTTGGTATTTCCCCGGTTTTCCTCTAAAATATCCTGTACCTACCCAATCGTACAGCAAATTGATAGCACCTCTCAGAGCATCTTTTTCAAAGAACCAGTCCCTACTCTATCAACACTGTCTTGAAAAGAAATTAAAATAGAAAATACACTATGTTAAAAAGTCCCTTTTTCCTGAAAGAAGAAAATAACATTAAAATTAATTGTAATACCCAAAAGGCATTTATTTACAAATCTCAACAACATTCTCTAATCTTTTATTTTTAAATTACGTTGTTTTCATTTATGGCCAGGGATGCATAATATTTTATGGAGTGTGAGATCATCTGTTTAAGCACATCCACGATTAGATCTGTACAATGTCCCATGCTGGTAAAACCAAACCACAAAACGAAATAGTAATACGTTCATAATGAAAACAGCATTTTCATGACACAGCAGAATTGGATATTCCTGAGATCGCCCTGAGCTTTAAACGCAACACCAAGAAAGGATTTCGCAGTGTGAAGGTGGAATAGGGATGCCTTCTGTCAACACAGCACAAGAAATATGGCAAATTTCAATATGAAAAGGAAGATTAATTCTTTGAGTCCTCCCTCTGTGTGCACAGCACTCAGAGAAGCTTGCTGTGTGTAGGATGTCACCGCTGGCCCCAGCTACTGCTTTCAGTGGTGGAATAAGAATGTATCTGGAGGGAATGAGAAAAATCTTTCATTTCAAGTAACACACTAGAGAATACTTCACGTTTCTGCCTTATCTCCCAGCCATGCGATCTGCAGTCCCAGTAAGACCCCATCTCTAGCCAGCAGCCAAGCCGGGGCACCTGGTGCCCACCTCTGCCAGCCCTCCTGTGCAAGGTGAGCCAAGTCACCTGAACTTCTAGATTTTGCAGAACACCACCATTTTCCTAACTTCCACAGATGTTCAGAAAGTAAGCAAGACATTCCATTTTTTCACTTTAATCAGCTCGCACTGCCTTATGCCATGGCAGCAGTTTACTAGATCTCCGCACTAGTGTGTGCAATTTTTATTTTTTTAATTAAAAAAAACAACACTTTTTTTTTTTTGATAGCACCTAAGCCCTTCATAGACTAAGGTCCTAATTTCTCCAGGGTCCCTGCACTAGAACAAACCTTGCAACACGACTGTCACCGTGCTGGAAAGCCCTGGCCTCTGATGCCTGTTGCTGTGCACCGATGCACACAGCAGGGCTTGGAGAGCCTGGGAACCCTGGCCTGAAACAAACCAAAACAAGGAAATCCCCTCCCCCAGAAACTTGCTCCTGGGGAAATTCTGTTCCATTTCCTCATCGGGTGCATTGTGTTCTCAGCTGACACGGACCAGCACAGAGGTGGAAAGCTGCTGTGACTGGGATGCAAGCACTGCTGAAAGCGCTTCACCAAAATAAAAGCAATCTTAACTCAAGCATTTGAAGTCACAAATATTCCTTTTAGTGCTTGGCTGGCACAGCTTTGCGTGAACAGAAGCCAGCCACCTGAGCACGGCCTTGTGACACCCAAAAAGAAGCTGGCAGAACCCGTCTGTGATGTGAGAAGTGCCCCGGTCCTCAAAGCCGCATTGTAGCAGGCACGTAGACACACCAACAGCGCTCAGCTCGTGCTTGGTTTGGAGCCTTCAGGAGTCTTTCGTAGCAAAAGTGAAGCCAAACTATAAAACTGTATTATACCCTCACCCACAAACGAGAAGGAAAGCTTGAGACATAAATATATAAAATCCATTTCTGTTACTTCACTGCTGTTTCCTTTCCAGCTGACTGCTGCGTCCCTGAATAGAAGCCTCGGCTGGAGCCAAGAACACGGGATATTCGCTGGCACCGCGCCCTGAGGCCTAAGGGCAATGCTAAGGAGATACCACAAGCAGTGGAGTAATGCATGTGACATCAGCACAAACAAGGACATGTGATGTTTCTTTTAAGCCATTCCAGATTTAAAAACCCTACAGAGTTCCCATAAAAGGATTTTTTTTTCCCTTACTAACTCTGTGGGCTTGAAGACCTTGTTTACATTATCTTAAACAACAAAAACAAAATTAAACTAAACAAAAACACCAAAAAAAAAACACAACACGTTCCAGCAGACAATGGAAGAACTTACAGGCTGCTAATACAATCTGAGTTCTATAAAGTGTGTTTCTGGCTGGTGGCAAGTGAGCCCAAGGAAGTTGCAGGCTTTATCACGAGCAGGGAGATAACCAGTGCTGCTCTAATGCACTCAAGGAATGCTGCAGAAACTGAGCTCCTTTTTTCACTGAGACATTACAAAACGAAAATGGAAGATTACTGTATCAGTTGCATTCCATTTGAGCATGCACTTGTGGCTTGATTTGATGGAGAACAGAGAAAGGGCTCCTATTCTGTTGTTGCTGCATGCCAGGATTACCTCTGGATAGCAGACCCTGGTTTTAAACCAAGCGAGCGCCAGGAACAAAGGAAAAATCGGCAATACGTAAATAGTCTAGTCAGCTACATGTGGGGGAAGCAATTTTTACTTCAAAACCAGAGTGGAATTCCAGCCTCCACAACTTTTAAAAGCCCCATGGGAGCA
This sequence comes from Cygnus olor, assembly GCF_009769625.2. NCBI lineage: Eukaryota > Metazoa > Chordata > Aves > Anseriformes > Anatidae > Cygnus > Cygnus olor. The sequence continues at coordinate 17,860,131 of NC_049179.1, forward strand.
CACTGTCTGCGAGCTTCAGCTGGAACCTCCTCGCCACGCAGCCATCACCTGATGTAACAATGGCAATACACAAAAACAACCTCATACAGGGGAAGAGGAGAAAAACAGCAAGGCTTCTCCTGGCACCGTCTTATTGAACCATCTGTCTTATTGCATGGTTCTGTCTGTAAAATCATGCAAGCTATGCCAAGAGGGTGTAGCATAAACAGAACTGAGTCTTGTTTCACCCTGTGCAAGAGTAAAAAGTCTCTCGAAATACCGTCCTCTTTGTGCTTGGCCCCTGCACAGTGATTTACCACTTCTGTGAACCACAAGACAGCCGTGCCGTACAATCCACCTTTGCACAAGCAGCCGGGACAGCCAAGCTGTAGAACAGAACCCCTCCAGTTCTTCAAGTGTCCTTGGTCTCTGATCCACCTAACGACTCTGCTACCAGGGGTTAGCACAGCACAGCCACTAACAAGCATTATTAGCATTGCAGTCTTAGCAGAGACGGAACGGCCAAGACTGCTTGCACCACGTAGCAGTCACGCAGGGAGGGCAACGAGAAGCCCTTACAAGAACTACTGTACGGTGGCTGGAGTGTGCACGGCTGTGTCAACACTCTCATAATCTGCACGGTTAAAAATAGTCGATTTGGTGTCAGTTGCAAAAAGATTCTTCTCTCTATTCTCATCTCTGCTTCCCCACAGCAGTCTACCTACTCCACCTGTTCTGGAGATTTTGATATGTCAGTGTATTCCCCTCTCTCTTCAGAAAGGTAAGTTTGTCTTTGCGTTAGATACCATCTGCCCATGATTACAATTTAGTTGTTTGCATGTCAAGCTAATTTAAATAAAAGTACCTCTGCATTTGTATCCTACCACATGAGATTTATGAGTGCAGTTCCTAGCTCCACTTCTTGCTTGCCACTTATGCTATACTGAGCACAATAAACACACAGACTTTCCTGCAGCAGGCAGACTTGGCTTTCTGGGCATCTCAGGTTAATATTGTGAGTTAATATCAAAGTATCACAGACCAGTCAGTCTCCAGCACTGAGAACACACACTATCTGAAAAAAAAAAAAGACCTTTCACTGGCACAGACACGCTAAGAAACTTGTCTTTAAACAGAATCTTTTTAGCAACCTCCAGAAAAATGGACCCCTTCGTTTATAAAAGGCTTTGTAAAGCACTAGTAAAAAGTAGTTGCCTGAAACAAGATGTGAACGTACTGTAAAATCCAAATGCAATTTCAGGGCTCTTTGCAACTGTGTTATGAGCACCTTTCAATAGATTCAGTAATATTCTTGTTATGTCCTATGGTGAGGAGCAGGTTACCAGACAGCTGGAGAGGGGAGAAGGAACTCTGCCTACGGAGCAGGTCTCTGCCTGCCAGCAGCAACATGTGTGAGGTTCAAGACTGGCACCAGCTCTCACGTTGCTGAGCACTGCACGGCATCTTTACAGCATCTTGGGCCAACAGGACGGACCATGGGAAAAGAAAGCACTACGATCATGTAAACTATGTTCCTTGAATGCCAAACGCATGTGCGTGGAGCAAAGGTAAAGATCATTCCTGGAGCTCCCTAATGGTATTCCTACAGCAGCCTATTTGAATTTCAGCAGACTTGGGTGTCTGTCCTAATATGAAGGCAAAACAAGCTGAAAGGGAGCTAAAGCAAGTCACAGTAAGCTTCTGGGTCAATTCTTTTTTTTTTTTTTTTCCTGCATTTGGACAAAGTCAGGATTTTTTTTTTTTTACAATTGTATTAACAAAAGAGAGACCTCACTAAACTGGATAGTTGAACCCTAGTTCTTGTTCTGATGGAGAGAAGCAGCTAAAATCCAAGGCAGATATTTTCATTCTGCCCTTCTGCAATGTCAGACTAAAGTTTTGGTGGCCATTAAATAATATGTGAACAGCTTCTTTATTTAAAATGAAGGCTTTTGCTGTTCTACACTAGTGCAAAGATTCATTCTGTCACACATTCACCAAATTCTCCCCGTTTTCAAGCCAGTTACCCCCAAAGTGGACTCATCCTGTAGTAACACCCAGCGAGCACAGGATTATCTTGGAGGAGGAGGAAGGAGAACGGGCCGAGCAGGCTGCAGCAGGAGCTCCTTGCTGAGAGCTAACTGTGACTCCCCTCCCTTCCCCCTGTTCATACCACACATGCCCCAGGTTAATGGGGAATTTCTAATGCTGAATCTCTTGCCAAGTTTGTTCTCACTGTAGAGCTAGTTTTTCCGTACTGGCTCGGGGAGCAGACCAGCTTTACCTAGCCCCCTTCCCGCACCCTGTTCTTTCCCCCTTTTCTGCCTGCTTCTCCCCCTCCTCCATTACACAGCTCTGACCATGTTAAACAATCTCCAGTCAGTCCGACTGCCAGAAATTCTCCACAGCATCGTGGAAGGGAAAGAATGTGAAATTGAGGAATCACATGGCACTACACCTCCCCCTGAATATACCACCCACCCACCTCAAACAACAAAACAACACTGCCTGTCATCTGAAACCAAAGCCAGCGGTCCAGCCAAAAAAGCTCTTTTCCTAAGAATCCCAAGCAGCTGAGGCCCTTAAGTGATTGTATCCCTTCTGTGGGCCTCCAACAAATTTCAATAACTGCAAGACAGTATTTCCTACCCAAAAGCCAGTTTGGGAAGTATATCAAAGTAATAAAGTCTGAACAACTGAAACTGCTGTACACAAAAGCCAGCAGAAGTATTTCAACAATGTAAAGCTAAAAACCGAAGCCTGCTGCACTGCAGACTCCTCTGCTGTAAGGCTTTGTACTGGTTCTAGGGGTAGACAAAGGTTTTTCTGCGTGCCTCTTTCTCTGCTTACAGGGAAGGAAACTGTTAGCAGGGGAGATTTGTTTATCTACATGCAATGAACACTATGACTGAAATAGCAGATCCAAAGCTGCTTCAAACAAGGGAACGACGGATTCGTTTATCTGTATGCTGAACTGAAAAGTTGAATTCCACAGAGTTGATGCACGGTATACTTCAGCTTATCCTAAGCTCTTTTTTTTCTCTTAATACTCAACAACCTTACTTGAAGCAGAAGAGACAAGAAGAGACACATCCTAATAGCCCCTCTCGTAGGTGGGGCAGAAGCAGACATTGAAGGGATCACGAAGAATAAACTGTGGACTGAGAACAGAGATAACTGCCGACACTTACAGCATATCGGGACAATTGTCCGGTTTTTCCAGCAGACCTCCTTCCATCACAAAGCGGAGCACTTGTTCATTGGTCATGCCTTGGTACGGCTGCTCTGCTAACGTTGCGATCTCCCAAAGTACAACACCAAAAGACCTGGAAAACAAATCAGAACTTTAGAAAGCCAAGCAATCTTTACAAAGATATTTCTGTTAAATGATACCGAACAGAGAGGTGTCCACGGGTTTTCTTTTACAGAAAAAATCCAGTTGCTGAAGAGTATGCAGCTACGGTGATATGCATATGACCTAACATCAGAGACTGTTCACATTAAACACCTCTCATCGATGGAGAGAAACAGGGTCCCAATTCTGAATGTTCTTCAGAATGGCCTCTCTCTACTGACTCTGGAAGTAAAGACCAGGAATGCTACATCTCTGTTTCTCACAACATAATCTACAAGTCAGAGCTGGTCGTGATCACGATCATTCCGTGGTCCAACAGTGACCTATACTGAACAAGCATAGGCAAGCAATCAGTTAAAAAAAGCCACCACAGCCTTGCATTGACCAGAAGCTTCCTAATTCAGAGGAGATTTAAGCTTGGAGCTTGCCTGGAGAAATCTGCTTAAACCTCATTTCCCTTTCCCACAGCCTTGTTCAGACTTAAGGTACCTCGGGAGGTGGGAAGAACGCTGGAGAGGGGAAAAGGAAGGATGCAGGGATGGGAAGAAGGGGAGGGAGGGAGACTGTCCTACCAACCTTCTAAGCAGATTGAGAAGTAGCAGAGGCTGGTTGTTTAAAGAGAGCTCAACAAGCCCCCCATGGTGATAGCAAGAAAAAAAAAACACCATACATTTAAAAAACTAAACCCCAAATCTTCATGTAACGTCTCTCTCAGGTACTCCTGACAGCAGCTGAGAAGGCAATAGCGCAGAGCTCTAAGCTTTCATTCCAGTGCAAGCTGCTTTTCATCAGAAATACTTGAGTCACACAAATCTGATTTAAAAGCTGCATTTTTCCCTACCACTCCAGCCAGCTGAGAGCTAGACAGCAAATGCACACCACCACACCTGTGTATCTCATCTGCCTCACCACTAAAAGCAAACAAACCAAACAACCTCCATCCCCCAGGCACAAAAACACTCTGAGTAATACTTTCCATCTATCACTCTGCTCTGGTTTCTTCCACATTCTGAGTCAAAGGTGCAAAGTAAGGATCAAGGCATTTAACATACAGGAGCAAGCAATGAAAGCAATTTGTGAAAAAGATGTAGAAGTGGTGCAAATGTTCTTCAGCTTCTTGCACAAAGACCCTACTTTGCTGCTTCAGCAATAAAACATTGAAGCCCCAACGAGAAACCCAGTTACTCCTTTTGCAACATGTATGCAACCATCATCTTGAAACAGAGCTCCTCGCTCTTTCCAAATAACTACAAAGGACAGCAGGATTGAAAGAAGAAGCTGGTCTAATAATAGGAATTGATTACTCATGAATAAAAATAAGCATAGTTATATAATTGGATAGTTCGGATGCAAGTATTGACACTTTCTAAAAATATTTCAATTTAAAATTAATTTATTGAGCAGACAGCTCCAATTGTCTGCCCTCACTGACCAGTCATCTACTCTTAGAGCTGGTGCAAACGAAAACCTAGATGCTATCTTGCCTTCTGTGGCTGAAGTGCTGAGTCAAGTTCAGAAACAGAAATGTAGTTTCAATACGGTAGTGTTGTGAAACCAGGAGCCCGGTATTATTAGCTGGTTATGGCAGAGTGGTTTTTATCCTTCAGTTCTCCACTGTCTCTGAAAAGGCTCGCAGCTGAAGCCAGAAGCCACGAACAGACTTGCGATTGTTTGCCTTTCAGGGGAGGGAGGGACGGAGGGTCAACTCAACGTTTTGGTGCCTCTGAAGCTACTTTGATCACTGCAGGAATAAGGAGAAAAGTTCTGTGCACCTCCTAGTCATATCATAACACATGCACTTATGTTGCTCCTTCAAGGCAAATACTATCTCTGAAAGAATGCAAGATGCTGAAGACTTATTAATGGAAATACACCCTCATCCTGAACAGTATTACTTTCATTTTGAAATGTTCTCCTTCCCTAACTACAACAACAACAGTCTTATCTAATTACCTCATTCTTCAGCCTGAAGAGCAACAGAAGAATGAATTGCTAAAATAAAGCCCCACCCTTAAAAACCTCCAGACACTCTTTTGCAGTTTGCCATTTCACCTTACAGCTTATAAATCTTGTACTCTGATCACTTGCACAGTTTTGTCTTTTTGACGTTTTGGCTTCTAAAGCAGATCTCTAAGAACATAGAACCAGATGTCACAATATCCTAGCAAAAAGGACAGAAAAGCATTTTTTTTTTTTTTTTTTTTAAATTTGAGAAAATAAACGGCCCCCAAAACAGCCAAACAACGGTTTTCATGAAGTAACTTCAAAACCTGAACTAATACAAGGACTCAGGTGATTCTTCCTAGCATGAAGAAACCTTCAGTGTACAAGAGACTGGTTTCAGAAGTTACTGAGAAGTAAACCAGAATGATCCTCTTAGCCATAAGCTGATCAAGTAACTAGACACAATTTCATGACAGTGATAAACTGAGCTCAGATACATTTCAAATTCAGATCCAAATTTCTGCATCTCTAGCTGTGGATACACAGCACATGGTGTCTGTTTAGAACACCTATACATCTGCATGTTCCTCAAGTTGAACCTGTTGTTTTGTACCTCGAGGTAGCATACCTATGTGAACCAAAATTCAGAAAAAAAAATCACTTCTAACAACAAGACCACAAACCATCCCAAGGAGAAATTGAAATACTGATAAATACTGATGAGATCTGCAGACCTGTGGTCCAAAAGGCATTTTTTTTGTCTCTATGCTTTCAAGTAAAAAATTGTCAAATTCAACTCTTTCTTTTGTAAATTTTCCAACCTCATCATTAGTAAGCTACTTCCCTTTATGTGACTTCTGCAGCCTGGCTAAGATATCTTGCTCAGAGAGTCTTGGACTGTCCCATTAATAAACTGCAATATTGTTTTATCAGTCTTGCTTTGGACTAAATGACCGATGGGTGCCACATCTTGTTGACTTTGAAGGGAGAACATGCGCGTTTCCTGCAGCAATTAAAGTATAAATTTAGTACTGATGCTTGATTAAGCACCTCTTTTTTTTGTGTGCGCGCATTTACAATCTGAGTTAGGTTAAAACAATAATGTCACTTAAGAGTTACAGGTTAAAAGATAAGCTTGCATGAACAACAGCCGTACATCAATGAAGGTGAAGATGAGATCTATTACAGTCCTGAAACAAATGCTGGAAGAGATGGCTAGACTTAAAAGTTACTGTTTGGTGGTAATGGGTAGGCTTGCCGGCTCCTCTCTCTAGTTCAGGTTTAAATCTGGGGATTTTTCTAGTGATATATTTCATATTTGTCTGCTTTGTGAAGCCACTACTAGTTCCAGAATTCTTTTACTACAGAGGGAAGGCTGAAAGCATGCCTGCATGGCTCTGTTAGATGAATGGCTGATACAGGGCTTCCCCTTCAACTCAAAGTGGCTATTTTCATTGCCTTCCAAGTTTGAAGATTATGGGGTACATAAATAAGTTATTAGCCACATGCAAAAGATGTAAGTAACATTCTGATGCTTTGCTTTTTCACTTGTTACTTAATTTCTCTTAGGAACCTTTCACTCAAAGCCAATGCTGTGGACTGCAGTCCACTGACTCCTCCAAAATCTTCAAGCTGTTTAAAGAAAATGCAGTTTACTACTAAAATACCATTCCTACTGACTTTTAGGCATTTGGAGGCAATCAGCTGCCAATTCTGTAACAGATCAGCAGTAAAAACATCTTGTTAGGAAGGCAGAGAAACCATAAAAGACGGAGTAGAGCTTTTGCCAGTACATATTCATCTTTTGCCAAGTCCTCCCTATCTTTCTGCAAAAGTTTGGGGGAGGGAGGGTTAGGGAGGGAGAGGGGAATGTTCCAGAGTATTATTTCTACTAAGAAGTTTATTTTGAAATTTCCTGAATGCCTCTATTAATAACTTCACAGATACAACCACTAAGCAATGTGCTTTTAAAGAAAAAACTATTTCTGCATCTTGCGGTATATAAAGCAAGCAAACAAAGCCCCAAATGGAGAAGGATATACACAAGGGAGAACTCCGAAGGAAAAAAATAAAACTGCTAGCGTACACAAACTGTCTGCAGCAAAGTAGAGTTATTTACACAGAAGATTTTGATAGAAAAGCAGGTCAACACTATGAACCTTTCCATATTCTTGGCAACTTTTAATGCTTTTCTTGAAGAAGGGCAATTTGAAAAATGACAACTTGCTCTTCCAGGTGAAGGTAATGTTTTTCACTGCACAAGTGATTTTACAACCCACAGCAGGAAACACACCACCACCTCCAGCTTTGGAAATCCGTTTAAGACTTTGAGAGCAGAATTTAAACTCACGAGCCCTTGATTTTTGCAATGGAAACAATATAAAGCAGAAGGATTCACAGTGGATAAAGAGAGCTACCTGCGAAGGGACGGGAGAAGCTGTATACTTAGTTAAGTCTTTAAAACAAGAGAAGAGGCTAGAAACAGGAGGGGAAAAACAGTTTTTCAAAGCCCCTTTTTTGTTACCAGACATCGGAGTGCGTTGTGAAGACTCCATCTTTCAGTGATTCTGGGGACATCCAGCGGACAGGCAGCAAACCTTTCCCTCCTTTACGGTAATAATCTGTCTCGTAGATATCTCTTGTCATGCCAAAATCTAGAAGGTACAAGTTTTGTGAGCTCATATAATGAAATACTGAACATTTCCCCTTACTACAAGCCACTGTAGCCAGCAGACAATCAGAGTTTGATGCAAAGAGTCTTCAATCTGTTACCACAGCATTTTGCTTTGCAGAGCCTTTACTTGCCTTCCTAGGGCTGGTTAGCTTCTCTCCCAACGAAACTAATAGATATTTTTACCACTGACTTCAGTGGGTCAGAACTGGATCCAGATCAAGTCTCAATGATTTAAATATATTAGTAAGAAAAGTTCCAGGATTTACGTTCAAGCCTTGCAGTAAACTAAGTCTTCCGAAGCTCACACCATTCACTACTCTGTTCTCTAAATTCCATGATCATCTTTTCTTTTAGAGTAAGGAGTGCAAAGATGTCCATTAGTACTTATATTGTCCTTAATTAAAGAACCTTACCTTTTGCGGGAAATGATTCTTTTACCCTTTTCCTCTCTCGAAAGTTAATTTTCTTTTCCGATGTAATTTTCTATCTCATATGCTATAGAGGATGAGGCTATTCATTTATGACTAATACAGATCAATATTAAAGCCATACTTCTGGCTATACATGTGTCCTTAGCTGTAAATACGTAAGCATTTGCAAGACCTGTGCCTAACGAGGCCCATCTCCTGTTATTCAGACTCATTCCAGACTTTTTTCTTGTGCTATCAGCTTGACACAATCAAAAATGCTGGGCCTTGGACTAGCCAATTTAAATCAGGAACTATATTTTTAGATACCAACAAAAAGTTAACAGATCACGTGGAATCAAATCTCTTACTAAGATTCAATGCTATCTGCTGACACAGAAGGGCTAGGGTAATATCTGTTTTATCATTTTTTTTCTTGCAAAAATGGAGTGAAAAGTTAACAATTCCTCTAGCCTAAGGGGTCCTCACAGTCATTATAACTCGTCTATGGCTTGAGAGACTGACCACTGCTCCTTCTCATTCTAGTGTCTGCTAGGGACACAGCTACCCTCAGTGATTATGACTAAAAGCCCCATTTGTACAACTATCCCACCACTCCCACACACCAGGGTGATTTTACCCCTACAGAATGGAAAACTCTTTTAAAACATACTGCAAATAAGAAACAGATATGCAATGAGCACAGGACAGTGTAACGTAAAGCTCTTCCTTTCAGATCAAAACAGTCTGAGTTGGCATGCTCCAGTCAAAATGTTCCTAAACTGTTTCTACGTGAAGGGATTTTCACTACAGGCACATGAACGAGAGCAGTGCAGCACATTTCATGAAATGCTTTTGGGATAACCATGTACCATGTTAAAGGGAAGAAATGCACCATCTCCAGTTCAAAGAATTAAAAAACATGCTGGATTAGGAAAAGTGGAATGCAAGGGATTCAGGCTGACTTCCCCAAACCTGCAGAAAATGTACAAAATCCCCCAAAGATCTTATTTCCTAATTAACTGACTCAAAATGAAATCATATTTTCTTTCTCCCAAATGACAGGATTACTTACACGAATTATCAAAATAGCTGAGTTAAGCTCAGAGAAAAAGAATTAGTTTCCTAGAGCAGAAGGCTGTTACCATACATACTATTTTAATATGCACAACTCAAAAACAGCCAAAAGCTTAAAATCACTCTCTGGAGAGAAGTATGAAAAAGCTCATCTGACACTATTTTGGAGGGATGGTGAAGGGGGAAAAGAAGTGGTGTTCTAACAGCAGAGCAGAGGAAAAACCATTCTGTTTTCTGGAAAGCAGAACTCCAGTTCAGGCTGGAAAGCATCCAGCTGAAATCAAGCCTTACATTCCGCTTTCAAAACAGATATGCTTTAAAATAATCCTACAATTCTCATTCTTGAATCAATAAACAGGAGGTACAATTATTTTTGCGCATTAACAGCAAAGCAAATGACACACCAGTGTTAACCACGCCATCCACCCAGATGTCTGCAGCATCTGCATCTCAAATCACTGCTCCACCAGCTCCTTCTAAGCCCACATGCTACTCTATTTCCTCACTGGAACGACAGCAAGTAGAGGTATTCCAAGAGTTTCAATTCAATGTTGACTGGTCACAGGTCTTAAATCACAGCTAGCCTTCATAAGGCACATATTTCATTCTGCAGAAATTTAAACTACAGCTAAGTTTTAGAAGATCTTAAAAACAGCTTTCAAAAAACTAAAATGCTTTTTAAGACACTGATTTTTCAGGGTGATGTTTTTCATTTCTATAAAAGTCAAAAAGCATACCTCCAATTTTCACCGTGAAATCTTCTGCCACCATGCAGTTTCTCGCAGCAAGATCTCTGTGAACAAACTTGTTGGCGTTGAGGTATGCCATCCCATCAGCAATCTCTCCTGCCATTTGAATCATCTTCTTCAGAGTTGGAGGTGTCTGGCCAGGATTATTCTGAGGAAGATTAAGAAGATCAAACAAGTAAGGGGAAATGAATAAATTGTTCCTATACCAAACTGCAATCTACTTGTTTTTGTTGTTGTTTTTTGTTTTGTTTCAAATCACACCATCACAATTCAGCCTGACTTGAAACAGGCTAAACAAACTCATGATTATGTAAACTGCAGCACCTGCTTGGTGGGAAAAACTGGCCATATCAAGCTGGTTTACAAACAACTCCTAAATAGCTCTTTTCTAACAGGCCGTTCTATTTTAGGGAATACAAGCGAGAAAGACTTTCGTGTAACGATGTTGTACTTTATACCTCAGGAGTTTAAATAGTTTAATCAGCATGGGTATTTTCCACATCCAATCATGCACTCTGCTGCTTTCAAGTTCTCCGTTTATATGGCATACATTCTCTGTTGCACATACCAAATCAGAAATTCTGGATCATGAAACTAATGGCAAAAGAAAACCGTGGGCTCATTTTCTACATAGTCTACTATAATTTCAGTGGCAAGTGTCATCTTTCAGACCCTATAGCATATGGAGCAATTTTAGCTGTTAGACTGATGGCCTACATATTAAAGAATGCATATTAGCAAAGATACTAGACTTTTATCATAAAGGCCTCATTTGTATTTATTTTCCAACAGAGGAAATAGGCAGGATGTACAACATGAAATCATTATCCTAACATGCATGCTTCAACCAGCCAATTTTTCTTCAACATCTTGACAAGAATTAGGTTAGGCAAGAGATTTAATTCCAAACTGGAAAACAGGACTCTGTAACACAAGATGGGGTAGAGCACACTGGGCTATTTGCAGTAACTACCTCATAAAAAAAAAAAAAAAAGTGTTGCAGATCAGAGAGCAGCATGTTTTGTTCTTAGATCTTAAGGAGAGGGCAAGAAAGGCTAATTGCCTGCTGCTTCCAACATGATGCCTATTTGCTCAGGATGATTCTAACAGAAGGAAAAAACATCCAACAGCTCATGACTCACCTCTGTGTCTGGCCTCAATGATCTCAGATAACTTTTGAGGTCCCCACGTGTCATCAGCTCCATGATAACTAGGGTAGGCTGGCCCTGAGAAACAACACCAAGCAACCGAACCTGCAAGGGGAAAAACAAATGCTCAGCTACAAATACTGCTAACTGAACTGCAGTAATTGTTTATTCATGTTGATATGGAGCCCCCAGCACCCACGACCCTGTGGGAGAGGTCTGGAAGTAGACTCGTTTTCACTCTGACTCCTGTTTAACAACATCCTAATGCTGCAGAACTGAAGTTAGAATCCCAAGTCCCCACTTCAGTCAGCGAAGACGTGCCCCAAGCACTCTCCTGCCAGTAAACCATCACAGCCATGTAAATCACAGCCTTATTACATTTTCATGACTTACCACATGGTGACAATTGAACTCCTTCATTACTGAGGCCTCATTTAAGAACTCTATCCTCTCACGCATGCTTGCAGACTCATTGACAGTTTTGATGGCAACCCTGGTCTCTGGCTCATCCTTCACCACTCCCTTGGCTATCCCCTCATACACCATCCCAAAGGAGCCTTGCCCAAGCTCCCGACACATGGTGATCTTCTCGCGAGGCACCTCCCACTCGTCTGGAACGTACACTGTGGGGACAGAGAGAAGAAGCCATCATGTTCCATTTCTGAAAGTGGTGGGATCACTCGTGGCTTTACGATACCAACTGCCCAGAGAAGTTTTATTCTAAGCAACAACAGACGTAACGCTGAGAACTTGCAGGATGCGTGCAAATATTCCGATCTTTCTCATACAGAAATAGGCAGTTATTTGGCATAGAAATAAATCTTAAAGAAATGAGTAGATGGACTTGAAGGGGCCTCACTATGGTACTAGCATAAAAGAACAGAAATAAGGAACTTCAATGCACGACACCCAGGTGGCAAGAACCTTCATTCAGTACTTGAGGCTTGAGTTTTTCTCGGTACCATCGGTTTTCTAGTTCTTCCAAGGCAGCATCAAACATACAGTGGACGCTAAACTGGTACAGATGATCGAGTATTCTCTATTAACCGATTGATTTTATGACTAAAGGGAAAGAGATTCTCTGATCTAACAGGTTCTTTGCATGAAGCTATTCTGCTTACTTGCACACCCACTGCTGCACCAGTAAATGCAGAACTTGCTGCTGCTGCAAGTCTTTGATCTGAGGCAGAAGAGAGACCTCAGAAGGTGACTGCTAGGAGGGATGACTGCCTCAGGCAAGAAGACATCTGAGCTCTCAGTAGTCACTGATGCTGCTGCCCATCAGTCACCAAAGGAGGGTACAGTTGTGTCACATGCTTGGGATGGGTGAAATGACAGGATGCAAAAATAGAGGATTATAGCATGAACATCAACAGACAACATTTAACTCTAATGGTGCTGCTCCAAGAAACAAGAGTAAAACCAAGTCAGCTCCCACTCTAGCTAAACCCATTAGCCTCCAGGGGGCTTTTGGAAACATCATTTTGGCGAAACGTCTAAAGCAGCAGCACCAAACTAACCCATAAACTACAGCACTGATGCCTAAAGCAAATTTTTCTCATGTTCTGATTTCCTCCTGTGCTTGAAGAGCTCCGCAAATAAATAATCTGCACAGTATGGGCACATGCTTGTTAAATACGCCCAAACCTCTATGTTGGAAAAAAAAATTATTTAGCAAATAGGTTTCCAGTGGGAATCTAACTGCCTTTATTTATTATTATTTTTTTTTCCAAGCAACTTATTTAGCCAGAAAGATGGGATTCCAGGGCTCTCCTTTCCACAGCCACAAGCTTTCTGGAGACGCTGAGTCAAGGATACCGGGATTCTGCGGCCATTCAGCTCCTGCTACTGCCCAGGGTCAGCCAGCACGGGAACTGACAAGGAGATTATCTACAGTAGGGTATGTCTGCTAATGCCCTCCTGCAATAGTGAAGTGCAGGAAAATAATACAGATATACAGAAAGCAAAACACACACAAAAAAAAACACACAGTTCTAGGAACAGTGTGGTGGTTTGTTTGTTTTGTTTTGTTTTTTGGGGTGGTGGTGATGGTGGTGTTTTCTGTTTTGTTTTTTCTTGCTTCCCCGATGGTTTTAAGGAATTTAATCTTGTTCCAGATCAGGTAAAATAAATTTCATTTTTCCAAGGTCCAGAATCCTGGCAGACTTACTGAGACTTGCATACAAACAAGAAATTAAAACTAAACAATCCTAATGAACCGTAAAACTTAATCATCCTGAAATCAACTTTAATTCTTGGTTTTTATTTGGTGCTGGGCACTTTCTCCATTGTCCTGCTGAAAATTATCTGCACCATCTTCCAAATCACTAAGCACTGCTGGATTTTCTCAGTCTTGTTGCCAGTCATACAAACCTGTCATCTAATCTACCGGGTAATAAAGTACCGAGCAAGTTCCCAGCCAGCACCCCCACACTCTCAAAAGATGGTTCAGACTATGCAAGAATCTCTTCTTATACTATTTCCCTCAGGCTTTCAATGGACACATTAGATGCTTTTTGTTTCTTTGCTCAAAGTGGAATAAGGGATGAAGGAGGAATCATTTTTTGCTACAAGTGGCAAACAATCTAATTTTGAGGCAACAAGAACTTCTATTTTAAGCAAAACTTTCCAATTTACTAGCTAAGCAATAAAAGGACCCATTAGCTGCCACTTCCGGCAAATGCTTCTCTTTTTATCTTATCAAAGAACATTATTTACGTTGCATCTCCATAGAACATAGTAAGAAATTAAAGAATTAAAATCTGAAACTAGCTTTAAAAAGCTTTTTTGTCAGTCCAAGAACAACTGGCTTACCCATACTCTAGATATTAAGAGAAAAAGTATAGCTTACATTAAACATCCCTGCTCATTTTAACAGAGATATGGCTGGAAGCTCACAGTATTGCCTTTTCTCTTTCCAACAACTTTTCACATTTGGATAGAGTTTTATTGGGGTGGGAAGTGAGGAGACTTTTTTTGGTAAACGTTACTATTTTCCACATGAGAAATACACAGAAACAAGAAACAAGCAGTGAGTTTATTCCAGTAGGTCAGAAAAGGCCTTAAAAGGGCAAATGTAAAAGATGATGAATTCATGAATTCTTTCATTCTAGTAACAAAATCACCAGATAAGTAGACAATACTCTGAAAAGAAAACAAACCTATCCAAATTCATTTCAGCTGAATAAACTACAGGAGTAATTTCAAAAACACCTCTGTTTCAATAGACATGTAACATTTACATATGATTGATGATGGATTAACTATGGATGTGCTAATTAAATAAAAAGAGAAAGAGGTTTTACTACATCCCTTTACAAGAATTTCACACATTCCAAAGTCTGACATGAACAGAGTATATAAAAGTAAATGCATCAAAAGCACATGGCCACACTTACCATCTGAAGCACTGAAGTACTCTGGATTCACAGAAGCATAAAGTACCCCATTGCCCAGTCTGTCACTGTTCCTGTTGAAATATTTTTTTTCCTTATTAATCTTTAAACTTAAGTAAATTTCAGACTGCTTCTTCTACAGCTTTTCCACTGTTTGCTCAATCACAAAATATTGTTTACTGTATGTGGAGAGCTTTTCAGAGAAAGGGGACAAATCAAGTTCTTATTCTACCACACAATCAATGAGAAGAAGAGCCCAGAAAGTTTTCCCAGGAAACCAGCAGTCTTCTCTATACCAAATCAGCACTAGAGAAGTGTAAACACAAAGTACTTTTAGCTGCTAGGCAAACTTCCTTTAAGAAAGGCAGCTGCATGGTGATACATCCAGGAGACTTGTGGCTGAGAGCATTAATCACCTGCTCTACTGCGAGAGAGAAGTGACCTGGCAAAGAACAAGATTGTTTTTATTTGGAATTCCATTCAACTACTTTATAAATTACTTCTGTTATTTTATTTTACCCTCATCCTTCTCCCTCAATTTTACTGGGGTGGTTTTCAGACTAAGACTTTTATTCAGCGTTGTGAGAGCTCTTGCAGAAGGCAGGCTGTACAAATCAAGTTATTAATCAGACCTCAGAAAACCAAAAAGAAAACAGTTTTGTGTGCTAGAACAACAGTTTAAAGAAGGATGAGTTATCAGGCATTCAAGCCCAGAAAGCTCATGGGAAGGTCAGGCAGGTACTTTACTTCACTAGATGCAAAGCCCTTTCTGGAGTGCTTGAGGAGAATTGGTGCTATAGTCTGTACACAAATGAATTAGAGCTGGAAATAATGGGATATTCAATGAGCATAATTTATATGAGAGTAATAAAAAAGCTCAATACCTAAAAAGTTGCAAGTCTGAACATTTGCACTGACTTCTATTAAGTTCTCATTATGTATTTCAATTAAATAAAAAGAGCACTAGTTATAAAGAGATAAAACTAAGGAAAACAAATCAATCGAACAGTCCCCCAAGACTGCTCTGTCCAGTACATAATTTTTTAAGCCTTCAGAATTTCCAAGGAATTAAATTAACCTGACTTGAACAAGTTTTCATGATTTATAGAGCAACCCGTATTTCAAAGCTTCTGATTATAAAGGCTCAGTGTCTGTCATCATTGTCCCAGTGGATATGTTCCTGACAACCCTTCCTCTTCCCTTTCAAATGTGATACTGTAATAAAAAGCCTCTTCATATCCCAAGCAGCAGGCAGATTCTCGCTGGTAACTCTAGACCACCTCCTTCTACACACCAATACGGCAGAATCTTCTTTAGCTTCTCAAGTGCTCGGAATGCCATTTCACTTCTTAATTTCTAACTTGCTCCACAGATACAGACTT
Source organism: Cygnus olor (assembly GCF_009769625.2). Lineage (NCBI taxonomy): Eukaryota > Metazoa > Chordata > Aves > Anseriformes > Anatidae > Cygnus > Cygnus olor. The sequence goes on from NC_049179.1 coordinate 17,876,241, forward strand.
GAAACTAAACATGTCCCTTTTGCAGTTCAGCATTAACAACAGGCATAAACAACTCACCTCTTTTTGTTAAAGACGTACAGCATTATTAGTAAACCCCCAATGATGAGCAGGAAAGCAATGGGAAGCACAATTATCAAATGCAGGAAGTTTCCATAGTTTGCTGCTGCAACCAACAAGAAAACAACTATATCAGGGTTTCTATAAAATCTCCATTAACAAAGAAACATTCAAAACCCACTCAGTGTATTTCCATACAGGAGAGAAATCAAAGTACTCATTTTCTTGTCTGATGTGGAAAAATGTACTCAGAAACACTCCCTGACTGCAGATGAGTGGAACAAGAAAACAGACACTGAAAAGCATTAATTTTGTACAGAACACTGTCTGTCTGGAGTTTGGTTTCACATGTTATGCTTAAGGACTTACATTCCTCAGGGAACAATACGCAATTGTTCGCTTGCATATTAACCTTTCTTTTCCTCCACCTTTTGTTCACCTTGCAATTTCTTGTACTTCAGAATATATTCACGCTGATCTTTACCTCAAGTTCATCAAATGCCAGGAATTAGAAAAACAAGAATGAATAAAAAGACAAAGTTCCAGTTTTCTGTGGATACAAGTGCTCTTCAACTAAACACGGAAGTTCTTGAGAGGGTCTCTGCATACCCTGCACTGTGCTATTCTTCCAAAATCTAAATCACTCCCATAGTCAGGACCCTTTCATCAGTGTTATCTTCATTAAAATGTCACTCTGAACAAGTCGCATGAAAAAGCATATTGATATTTTAAAAAAACCTGCCAGCCAAAATCTTAACAAATGATCTGTTTCTTACAGCACTTTGCAATTGGAAGTAGGTTTGCTTAATTGCCACAGGGTTTGTACAATTCTACTCCACATTTGATACTTCTAATATTGCATTCCCGACTGTGAGTTGGGCATCCCAGGGAGCCACAGTAGTGTGTTCTATGCACCCATCACCTGATTGCACCTCCTATATGCATAAAATCTATGAAAAAAAGGACCATGTCTCCAATACACCTTGTCAACACTTATCAAAAATTGAACAGATGAATTCCCTCAAAAAATTGGCAAGTAAGAGTATTCAGAGCACAGGCAAGAGGTTCATACACCCAATTACAAACATAAACATTAAGAATTATTAAACAGGCAACTCCCCCAGTTTGACGCAGCCTACAAACATTTGTCTTACATTTGGGTTGTACATAGAAAGAGACTGGCTCGGTCCATGACCCATTTCCAGCTAACGAAGTGGCCTGAACTCTAGCAGAATAGTTTCCAGGGTTCAGATGAGTTAGTTTAGCTCCTCCAAGCTTCTTGTATTCCTGTCTGGAAACACATTCCCGCTTCTCCTGAAAGACAAAAGCAATTTGCAGTTCATGTTAGTATCTTCACATTCTTCCTTCTTGAGAAGATGATGTAGCTGCAAGATAAGCTCGTCTTTATAATTAAAAGCCCCATCTGCTAATTTTTTTTTCTTCCAACAGCTTAAGGAGATACATGGAATCCAAAAACTGACAAAAAGAAAACAAAGGAATGAGATGTTGGTTGGAGCTAGGTGTTTGAAGAAACCATTTCTATCACTGGTCTGTAGCAGCCCACAGAAGCACGTTAAGAAAGATCCCATTTTGTGTCTCAGTTGGCCCACATGTAAAAGCAGATTAAGTCAAACACTATTCAATGATTTAAGTCTTAGTTAGCTACAAATGTCTGAACGAAGGCTGCTACCATAAACACCATACAAAAAGTTACCAAAAAGTTACTTTTCTTAAGAATACAGAAGCAGGTACATTTTAAAGATGACATCGCAGGTGAAAGTCACGAAGGTAACTTTCTCAGTAGTAGCTGATCTCCAAGCTTTTTGTTACACCTTGCACTGTACTGCAACTTAAAAAACAATAAAATTAACAAAAAAAAAGCTCAAGCTATTTATTTTAAAGACTGAATATACCTCAACATTAGATTCCCCTTCCTCAATTTTGAGTTACATTTTGTGGTTTTTTGAAACATAATGAAGGTCTCAAATTTGAACCCATTTCAGATTCTCATTTACATACTGCAGGTAACCCGTTAGCAAAAAGTCTGAAATCTAACAGGGTACCAGAAAGAATAATTTGGACAGTAGACTAGCTGCTAAGTCACCCTCTATGGCATGAAGTGCTACATGAGTCTCAGCAAGCTCAAACATGATGATTTTAATTTTAGCTTTAAGTCACCAAAGCTCTTCATCTTTTGTAAGCACTACATCTTTTGTAACATACAAAGTCAAAGCAATGAAAACATACTACAGTTGTACTCAAACCTGGATTCTTCAAGACTGAAAATACACTTAGCCCAACCTTGCTTAGCTAGTCAGATGTGACAAGATCAAAGTATGAAATATAAATTAGAGTTACAAACAATTAACTCTGAACAGAGAAATATCAGATCCTCACCTCTCCATGCTGCCCATATTTGATTTCATACATTAGTATCAGCCCATTTGGATTGGTAGGCTCTAACCACCTCAGGTAGACGGTGTTTTCTTCTTTTGCTTCCCATGCTACTGTTCCTGGAATGTTATCTGCTCCCTCTGTAAAATATTTACAAGTGATGTGAGAAGAAAACCTACTGCTTAAACAGGAACTTAGAGAACAATGGATGGGAATAAAAAAACAAAACAAAAGGTTCATGCTGTTCTTTAGGTATCAAAGCATTCTGTTAAGTGCTATTTGAAGATCCAGAGAAGAAAACACAGTTGCCAGGGGCTTGTTGGAGAGATGAATGTTGCCTGAACTGCTGATTGTCAGAAACTGCAGCATATTACAGCTTCACAAAGTATATTGGTGCTGTTTTAGTAACTGTGCTCTGTATGTGTGACAAAGAACAGTTTATCAGCACCTGGTTGTTCCTTCCAAACCTTCCGCTACACCAAAACCATGCAGACACAGATATTCCCACCAAATGGCTGTAAACAACAGCCTGTTTGCAAATGGCTGCAAACACAGTAAAATCTGTCCCACTAACATCCCTTAGTTTAGGCAATCCCATGAAACTTGACACAGTTTAAAACAGAGTCCCATCAGTAATTCAGCAACTGCTTTATCCGTAGTCATTTTCACTCCTGATGATTTCATGATTTTTACTCAAATCCTAACAGGAGTATGAAGACAGTTTCAAAGGAAAAAAAAAAAAAAGGCTACTTTTCCAAAGATACAGTGGCTGAGTTTACAAGAAAATTATTTAGTTTTTAATTTTCAGAGCCATACACTAAAAACTACGAATGCTTTTTTCCTTTTCCCCCACCTCACAGATTTCCTTATTTCCTTGAAATAGGCAACACTTTTTGCTTTTTACTGACACAGCTGAATCTGCAGCATTATGACAGAAACAAAGCAAAATTGCTACCACTCTGCATCAAATATTCCCAGACATCTGCTGGAGTCAGAAGCTCTTCGCTGGATGCATATGAGCTTACACTAAAATCATCTCTATTCTTCTCAGAAGAAGTACAATCTGTATAAGTCCCAAACACGAGTAGAACATTCAATGTCTCTTATTTGAAGTATTCTAGACGCCCGTGATTGGGCACAATGCAATACAGTACTCTTCCTGTTTCCAGGCTGGACAAATGCTTGGTCATTCTGTGACAGAAGAAACATTTGGCAAATATTCCCACCAGCGAAACTCTAACATCTGTAAACAGTTCAGCATGAGCATAGCAAAACTAAACATGAGCAGGGATATGTTTCCCTGTCTCTATTCAGCACACAGGGAACTGAAGAATAAAACCTTTAAACCCATCGTATCTGTGGCTCTCATCTACACAGCCGGGAAACTGACTCTCTCATAACCATGTAGGTACTGAAGGCACATCTGCACTTCTCCAGATCACAGGAAAAACGCAATTCAGATCAATCGGTACACAGGAGAGACCAGAGAAGGCCATTACACTACTGTAACAAAGTTTTACATAGTTCCAATTTATCTTCCTGCATTCAATGTTTACATTAAACCCCAATGCTTTCCTAACTGCTTTTGGAAGATTTGTCTCCTCTGAGATTGATCTGTTCCTGGAAAATAAAACAAAGCTTTATACTTGTGAGAGAGTACCTGAAGGCATGGTTCTTGCAAAGACAAAATTGGAAGCGCTGCAGCCAAGTGTGTCAGCTTCATGGTTGCAGCTGTGAATATCAATGCGGTAAAGAGTAAAAGGCTGGAGATGGGAGATGACAGTTCTCTCCTTGCCATCCACTTTGGTCTCGAAGAACGGGTATTCCACCTCACTCTCCTCTGCATCAGAAACATTGGTGAAGTGATCTGTCCCAGTCGTGTTCCTGTTTCGAGTGGCCAAAGTGGCATTTGCAATTCGGAACACATCCCTCCGCTTCCGATCAGGTCTGTGGAGCAAACAGACACGTATAGAAAAAACATCTCTTAAGAGAAAATTCATTTTTCCTCTAGCTCCAGAATAAGCGTGGAAAAAAACAACAGTAAAATAGGTAACTACACTATTAAGAAAATAGCTAAACAAAGGAAACTGCAAAACAAGAAGAAAGCATTCTCTTAAGCTGAACCTGCAGCATGTCAGCACATCCTACTGCACTCTCTTGGTTGGAAACCGATCTAAATTCTGAGGCTCACATCAAGCCTCAAGATAAATGTGAAAACTTCTGACCACCCTGGTGCTGGCACAATAAACTGAATAGCAAGAAGAGCTTCACTGTTATTTAATAAGCAAACTGGATCTGTATTTAATGACAATAATGTTGAAGCTTAAAATAAAAATCAGATGTTAAAGGTTTAAAAGGTTAGGGAAAAAACTTCTCTGAAGTTTGCTTGATTAGCAAAGCTAACTCTCAATAGGTTTAACTTATTTCTTTGCAGTTGCAATCGAATTGTAGAACACTGGATGCATTGCACTGAGAAAAGAAACCTTGGACGGCAGCTGAAAACCATGAAAGTTAACAACCACTAATATACAGCAATTTTTACCTCTAATTCTCACACCTTAACAAAATCTCTCCAAAGGAACAATCTCCCTGCATGAGAAAACACAGCACTAATATTGTGTATAGCAAAGATTTTACCAAGCAACTTTGTTTTACCTTACAGGCAGCTATATGACATGTAAGAACTGATTTAAACCTGAGGATTTACAGCAAGACTGCTACTTTCCCAAGTCTAAGAAACTGCTATAATGGACAGGCCTGAGCGTCAGTACAAACATCAATATAAAAATACTCTATAAACATTTGGCTGGTATGAGCTAACCAACACATGATTGCTACATAACAGACATGTCACTTGGTCTTGTGTCAGATCCACATCTGTTTTGCACCAAAGCACTGACTGCTAGGCAACCTGGCTTTTCTACCTCCCGCTTTCCTTGTCACTAAAGTCAGCTGGACTGCTCACACCTGGAAAGTAACACAACAGGGGAATTAAAGTAAAAAATAAAGAAGAGTGACACTGGTCACAAAAACATTTTTGGCTTGAATCCTATCCCAGCTGCAATCACTTAGCCAGTGCCCATTTAGCACCTGATCAGCGCAGTGGTTATCAACGACAAGGGTGAAATCTAATACATATGTACTAGAGTGAGTTGCAGATCAGGTGAGTAAGGCCTGCCCAAAACACACAACAGCAAAAAGCTGATGCAACAGGAGAAGTTAATTCACCATCAAGTATACTGTCTTACCACACTCAGCCACAAAGCAGCTTGTTGCAGAGCAAGCCAGAAAAGGCTGACTTGGTTTTGAAATCTTCTGGCAGAGACTAGATGAATTTTTATTTTTATTATTTAGGATTTCACTACAATTTTTTCCAAATTCTTTTACTGTTTCAAGTAGTCATTTTGACATTCTCAGTTGCCATATAAACCACAGCACAAAAATAAATGAAGACAAGAAAAGGCCACATGGCAAACACGATTAAAACGTCAAGACATTTGACACCATTGCTTGTGTGTCAAGCAGTTTCCTGCTTTGGTGGAAAGGCACAGATAAAAACAAAAAAGCAAGCATCTAAGAAAATAAGGAAAAGTCTAGAGATAAATATATGAAAATTCATCTATTCCATTGAAAGAGAGGAAGGAAGAAAAATGCAAGAGATACTGAAGGAAAATGTAAAAATAAAATCAAATTGACATTAGAAAAAAAATATAAGCCATTTAATATAAAAGCTAACTGTTCTTAAATTCAATGTCAATTTTGACATTAATTTTCATATACTTTCCATTATAAACAGCATCCATCTTATCCTGCTCGTTAGAGAACCAAACATGAAGAATAACTTGTCCTCCTCTGGTCAGGAGTGTCTGCTGAAGACTAACCATAGTCGTAATGTTTGAAATCTACCTCATGACTACAGTAATAGATATGGGGTCATCCAGAAACTGCACACAAGATTAGATCAACAGTCATTTTAAACAACCTTAAAACCACACAGTTGAATATTTTCATGCTGTATTACATGCTGCACTTTGTTCATAATATCCTAAAGACAGGTACAACACTGGAAACAAATACTACTATTGAGGCTTGCATTAACACATTAACTAACTGCTCCCTTGGGAAAGAAAAAAAAAATTGACATCAGCAAGTAACAAGCTGCTTAGATTTGTCCCATAGAGACATTTCACTAGCTCAATCTCTAATTTCCCTGACATACAGTCTCTTTAAAGTTGCTTAGCTATGCAGCTATTTCTGAGCATTACACCTTATATGCCCTTGTTGTTACAAAACACACCCTTATGACAGTAAGTTAAGCAAAAGGGGAAACTGTCAAGCTTTCAGGAAATCCTTTGTGAACTGATCAGTTTATTTGTTACTGAGTTCAAGGTTCTGTGATTTTCCTTTTGTTTTGGGGAATGCAAGAAAATTTGGGAGAAAACAACAAGATTATTTAAATGACCAAACTGTGCTGAAATAAAAAAATATATTTTGTAAAAGCTGATCTGACAGAATTTCAGGTAGTTTACACCTTAAAGTTGCCTTTCAAAACTCCTTGCTCTGCAATTTCAAGAAGACCAAAAGGAGATCGCATTTATGAAATCTCACATTGCTCTGGAATTACGTCCTGGCTAGTCATGGTGGCTGCTACTTCTCTGTACATCACCTTTGCTGCTGGTTCTTACCATCTGCAGGGAAATACTCCACAAGTTCAACCTTCAACACTAAACATGAATCAAACACAGCTCAGATACATTTAGTACTTCCAAAGCGAGACAATCAGTTCCTGATTTTTTGGACAAAGCTAAGAAGCACTACATATATACCAAACCCAAACAGGTCAATTCAAAAGAGCCTTAAATAAAGGTCCAGAATATCACGATTGAGAGTGATATAACCTAGTTCTAATGAGCAACAGAGGCACACTTTAGAGCTCTCAAACACAGGACTTCACCATAAACTTTACCTGCCAACAGAGACAATGAGGTAGCACGCATGATTGAAATGCGATTGCTTACAGACTGTAACCTAACAGCTACACACTGTGTGCTAGGTTCCAGGATCCAATTATCTAAAGTAAGACCACCTTACATAAAGGATAAATTAGAAACTCATGGATCAAAATCATCAAGTAATTCAGTAGTATCCACTCTATGATGCATTACTATTCCACTTAACATGTATGCATGCAGTATTAACTGTATGCAGCAGTATTTATCATGGAAGAGTGAGTATATTTACTATTTCTCTGCAGGATAGGCCCAGAAAACCGATATGCCCTCTGCAATTAGTGCTGTGAGAAAGGCACACCAGTTTCAATCCTGCAAGGTGAACACACCTTCAAAGGCAAATAAATCTTCTGATTAGGAACATAAGCACTTAAATGGCTATTTAGAGAAAGATCTCATTTGAAATCCTTTGTCTGATACATGTTGCTCATCTCTGAGACCCTTATAGACAAAGAGCTGCTTAAGTGACTCTTGACTCTGAAAAGAAACCATCACTGAAGTCCTTGAACAATATAGGTAAGAACCCTTATTATTAGCTAAAATGTAGAGAGTAGGGTGAAAATTAGTGAATAAGAGAAACTGTGAAGTAAGAAGACTGCTGATTGTCTCACACAAATGGAAAGGCTATGTGTGTACGGTTGAGGCGTTATCTACATATGCTCTCTTGTTCAGGAAGCCTTAGCTCCAGGAAATGTTATTTTAAAAAAAAGGCAATTATTATCCAGAGTTCATTACCTGGGGACAAAGATGGAGTTGTGAAGGAAGTTCTCAAAGACCTTCCGGTACTCTGCTTCCTCCTTCTCAGCTTGCTTTTCTGCCTCTGTCTTGGGACAAGCACAACAAGGTCCTTTTTCTCCCCCACAGCCCTCTGGCTTGGTGGGTTCAGTAGCTTCTTCTGTATCAATGGTCCCATCAGCGTATCTTCGAATTGGGACTTTATCTTAAGAGAACAGAGGCAGCTTATTTCTTTCCCTCTGCCTGTTATGAACATAGCAACAATACACCCATCCCTTTGTACTTGCTGCTATTCACAAAAGCATTGTGAAGCAGGACACAGGCTTTAGCGCTTGTCAATAACGTGCCCTGTCAGGTAAGAGTCCCAGGCATTTCAACACAACTGCGTTTAGTTTTCCTACCTTTGGAGCAGTAATTGTGTCTGTAAAGATAACTGTCCTGAGGTTGCTGCTGCCATCGTACAATATAGTATGAGAGATTGCCATTGGGAAGAGAGGGAGGATTCCATTTCACAATCAGTTGGGAAGAGGAGTTGGATGCTGAAATAACATCCAAGGGAATGGATGGCACTGGGGGGGTAAAACAAAAAAAAAAGGAAAAAAAAGAAAATGAAGGCATTTTAAACCCAGCACGTTCTACAGTACATTTGCATGCAAGCATTCACAGTGTATCCTAATAAACTGCAACAAAAACCACCATCCCGTCTTAAAGAAAAGATTTCCTATATTTATGCCCCACTAACAATGGTTAGGAAGGGTACAACTGTAACCATCATGTACAGTCCAAACCGAAACTGCATTAAAATTTACCTTCACCAGTGGGACAAAGCCTGATACCCTAAGGTATGAGAAAACCTTCATACAAATTTTAATGCTGCTTTTAAAATTATCGACTTTTTCTAGCATTGCATACATCTGCCCAAAAATTCTGTTTCTGTATTAACAAAAGAACTTGCACAGTAATGTAATGAGCATACCTGCAGTGTTATCAACCTCTTAGCCAAGAGGCCAGGAACTCACCTGCAGCATTGGTTCGTATATAAACGATTTCACTTTTTGCTCCATGAATATGATGGTTTTCCATCATTGTGAGGGTAACAGCCTTGACATAAATGGCATACTGAGTCCAAGGTTTCAATCCCTGCAGTAAAATTCCAGGATTGTTCTCTTTGTTTGGTGGCAGGTCAACATCAACCATGTTCCAGCTATTGGAGCCACATGCATCTTGACCATCGTACTCAGTCACATTTTTAAATGGTCTGAAATATTCAAAGAAAAAAAAACGTACAAAATATTTACTTGCCCCTAAAATTGTCATGCATTTATGAGAGCACCTCGTTTCAACACTGCTCAATGAAACAAATATAGCTTACTTGTTTTCAACAGCAGAATACAACAGAATAAAATCTGCTTTTATTTCCAAGCACTATAAAACTCAAAGTTCGGCTTTAGCTACAGGTCTTATCTTTAGTCACTAGCAATAGGGCAAGGTCCTGCACAGAAATACTAATACAGGATTTGTCTTTTGTTATCAGCAACAGACAGTGAAAAACTTCAGACATATTTAGACTTCACCTAAGCATATATGAAACAGAAGCAACTTAAAATACTTATTGATAGTGGCCAAATTTTTACTATAAAGATCTCTGACTTCCACGACTGGCCTTGACCAGTCCAACAGGCTTTTTTTCCTTTTGTTTCCACACAAGAGCAACATGCTTACATAGGCATGTAATTCTGCTTTTCATAAATTGCAACACTCGTGCAAGTATTATTCTTGTTCATTATTTACTATAAACTCATCAGCACTAAGTCTACTGCATCATAGTACACCATCACGATGATACTCTTTTTCAAGCAATACTGGACGTCAACAAGTTCTTCTTCTGTGTCTCACAGCCTTGCTCAGTACGTCATTACCACTGTTTTGAACCTACCTTTCACCCCTCCAAATTACTTGTACAATTACTGTACTCATTTGTATTTTGTCTCTACTTTAAATCTGAGATCATACAAGGATATGTGGAGGCAGATAAACCTCCCAAGAAATTATGCTTTCTCCAGCAACTGTGCCACTTCATTATCAAGAGATACTAATGCAGAAAACTACTGAGGTTGGATAAACTAAATAACCCTAAACCCCAAGTAAGACAAGTCATCAAGGTAATACTGCTGATTTGTGACACCCTCTTAGTACTATGACTCAAGAAGTAAAAGATCTCATTAGGTATAACAACATGACTTACAGAGAGCTCTGAAGTAGTGCCCTGAGAATACCCAAGCCATCTATCTCATTTTTTCAAATTTGAAACTACCCAATGGATTTGGAACCCATTTGTAGTCTTCAGTCAAAACAATCCTTGTTTTAAATGGGGCTTTTGCTCCATCAAGAAAAGCATTTGAATGAAAGCAGGACTTGAAGATGAAATTTGTAAACAGGATGGAATACGTAAACTGCATGAAATAGGAACTACCTGAACAACTTAGCTGACTGTTCTCAGCAAAACAGCAGTCAGAATAAAATTGTCTACCATCCCTTTACTGTCTCCATTAGTCTCTGAAGACATCTACTCACGCTTCTTTGTAGTAAACAGTGAAGCTAATGAGATCTCTGTAATCCGGAGGGCGATACCGTTCCCACGTTAGTTTAATCCGATTCTTCAGTGTAGTGTTGGAAACAAAACGCAGAATGTGGCTTTCGCCTGCAAGACAGAAGGACATCACAGGGCAGAGTTAGCACTGCATCACCTAATAGTTTTTGTTCTTTCTTACATGTCAGTTTTAGCTAATTAGCCTTTCCAGTAGTGCCTATGATACCACAATATGCCAACTCCTTATTCCTGAGCTTTTCATCCTCATTTCATATTCATTCAATATATATTTGAGTGCTTAAGGGTAAGTACCGTCCTTGGCAATCATTATAGTGTATGTTAGAGCTACCTGTTTGTTGCTTTTTTTCTGAAGAACATTAATGCATCACCAAAAAACTCCTGAAAACTACTTCAGACTCTCCCTGAGTAAGAAATGGAAGTCCTGTTTATTCACAGGACTGGTTGAGTAGCACTAAATTGATCAGCCAACTCCAATGTACAGGCAGTAACTGGCCACTCTGTTCTCACTTTCCAAAACAATTTTTGATGATTACAACCTGTTTTTCTGGAGAATGGACAAGATGGAAAGGATAAAGGAGTTGATGTTCCTATTCATTGCAGGCTGGACCAAGAACTCCAAAACTCAGTTCATATACTGCACAACCATTTGATGGCAGCAGCTTCCAGCTACTCTACTGAACAGAGCTGAATGAAAGCTGCCAGCTTGGAAATGAACAGCTTCCTACTACCAACTTACTCAGTTTTCCAATCCAAAACAAAATAGCATTTTAAAAAACTTAATTCTTGGATGAAGAAATAGTGTTCTAAGTGTCAACTGTGACTTTCGAATGTTCCATAGACGTCTCTGAAAAAATAAAGGACGTTTCACCCTCATGTACACTGGCACTATTGGTGCTATCTTTTCAAAGGCAATTTAGCTTTTGTTGATTCTTTTCCCCTTCTCGGAGTCAGAAAGCTTTCTGTAATGTTTTTTTTTTTAAAAAAAAAAAAAAAAACAGGCAGCGGCTGGCACTAGCCTCAGTGGTAGTAAGGACTGGCTGTGTGTCTGTAACTCCTCCAGGACTGCAAGCCTTTACTCTATTGAATGTGCAAAGAATGGAGTGTGCTTACAACAAGGATCTATGCCATCTGCATTTATGCATCACGCCTAAAGAGACATTCAGCAGAGTACATGTCCTAGTTTTGTAAACACCATCCTGAACAAGTGGACTTGACTTATACACAAGATACATTTTAATTTACTCAGCTCCAAGAACACCACAAATAGACCAAAGAAAAATGCACTGTCAGTTCTAAGAGTCTGAGGTCCAATTTGTAAGTGTTCCATCTTCTTAATTCCTACGTGAGAGACTGTTTTTAAATGTGTTGGTTACACCTGGAGACCTGACGTGAAGACCACTGAAGTCTACAGAGGACTTTCAAATAATTTTGGCCACTGCAGAATCCAAAATTAAATGGAAAGACACTGAAGTTTAGCCATACTGTAGAACACTAAAAACAATTCTCAAATCAAAATCAAATAATTTGAAAACAAAGCAAAGAAAACTGGGTTTACAACAAGCATTTCTAACAACAAGATGCAATATTTGACCGGAGCTGAAAAGAAGCTTTAATGTAATATAAATGGTTTATTTTGGAGTCTATGGAGTTGTTATTTCAGCAGCCTCCTTAATATCAAGAAAGAGTAGGTATCTGAGCAAGGAAAATACCAATAATGATGTACATCTGCAAAGGAAACAGAAAAAAAAATGTTCTTCATTGGCTATACCAAAACCAAGATTTTATTTCTCATATCCCAAGTATGTTCCTATTGTTATTGGATGCTGCTGTCATCAAAAAAAAAAAGGTGATTCTGAAAGTAGTTTTCTTCAAACATTTGTTACAGAAATCCCACTGTAGTGTCTAACCTCTACATGTTGTAACAGTCAGCAACATGGCCATGTGGTGTGGGTGGCTGTTTGAACTTACAAGAGGCTCTCTCCCCATTGTTCCTTGGATTTATATCTCCTTTGCTCTGTCGCCCTTTGGTTCCTGAAACTTCCTCCATACGGTAGATCTCAGAAACACACAGTTTAGGATTAAATGCAAAGTACATTTTCCCCTCCTTGATCGTCAAGTTATGATGGTTCCAGTCCCACAGCTGCTGAAGATTGTGGTTATCAAGCACATAAAAAGAATAATTCCTAGAAGGAAGTTTTTGAAGGAAAAATATTAGTTTTAATACACAGCCAATTCCCACCAAGAATACCTTAATAAAACCAAAATTTAAAAGACTTTATTTCCTCTCATTACTTTAAATTGGTATTCAGTAGAGTAAACGATTTTCTTCTCTCCCATGGAGCAAGTTTTCCCTGAATGCTCACTTTGGTCAGAGGGCAGGGAAATGACTTACACAGGACTCCAAGGCTGACACCCCACTGTGTAAATCCCATTCCAACATGTGTTTTAATAATGAATAAATATGGAAGCTACTACAAAGAATATAAATTCACGTCCTCTGGACAGCAGATCTCTACAATAGATTTTCCATTTTGTCGCAAATGGGAAGCAGTAACCGCATATACCTTATGGGAGGAAAAGCGTGCTACAGTCCTGATGACAAAATAGTGAGCACAGCTGTCTTGCTTATGTTTACAAAAGCAACTGTAAGAGTTTGCATAGCGAGGCTTCCTTGCCTCTGTGTCTTAGTTTACCTTTTGGCCCAATAAAGATTTCCTACGTTGTGCCAAGTACAGTTGCGCCTATACATCAAAACCTGACAGTGAACAGTTGCACGGACTGCACAGTGCAGGATCCACACTTCAAAGTACAGAACTAGTAACACAGGCAGCAGCAGCATGTGCTGAGCCCACTCCCTAGGCACAGCAGTAGAATAATATGAACATGCTTTATTTCCACAGACATTAAATGCAAAGTTGTGCGTGTAAATCCTATCATAGAGGAATTCCTGGTGCCACTTGACCGTGCTGAATGCAAAAAAAAAAAAAACAAACAGGTGCAGCAAAAACAAGAAAAGAGGCTCTACATCAGCATTAAGACAACACCTGCGAAAACACATTTTCAGATAGCAGGACCAGGAATGCACAATCAGGAAATGAGTTAAAGGTTTGCGTAGCTGATGAACCTATATCAAAACAACCTATCACAGCAGCATTTGTTATTCTGTTGGAAGTCCTACCAACGGAACTATATCAACACAAAATCCATTACTAGCACAATAAACACTTGCAATCTGTGTAAGCCATTTTGCACTGGTAAGCCTCTATCAACACACTTGTAGTCTGTAGTTAAAATTACACTTTCTGTGCATCATTTTAACTAGAGAGTTACAGTCAGGGTAACGTGGCAGACAAACCACAGAGCTCATAAGAAGCTGACCGCTTGTTTATTGTTTTCCTTCCACTGTTTCAAATAAAATCCAGCATTAATTCCTTCCTCATACAACCTGACATAAAAACTGCATGCTGGTTACAATCTGCACAGAACGCAGTTTCTGCACAGTTGCAGTTTCTTGTAACATACCAAAATGCTCAGTGTGTTTTCAGAACAACATGAAAGAGAAGTGGTTTATCCTATTTCCAAGTGTCCCCTAAATATCCATGACTTGATTACTAACAAAGTTGATACACCTGGTACCACTGCAGTCAGAAGCTGAGAAGAATGTGCTCTGGTGACTAACACAGTTGAAAAGGGAGTACGTAGATATAGGTGTTAAATGCATCTTGCCAGGAGAGAACGATGATGCTACACCACATGTGGGATTCAACAGATAGCACCAAAAAGCGTATTCATTTCAGACACCTATTACTTTGTTACAGATGACTAAAATCCCTGCAGCTCTTTGCGTGCTGCTGAAAAGATGACACTTCACTATAATTAGCATGTGTGATTAAGCGATGGCAACTAAGCTTTTCAGCAAAGACCCAAAAAGCTGGACTTGGATTTAACGCAATAAACAGAGGTGTGGCTCCACAACTACAGAAACCATCTTAAATATTTAATAACAGCCTAGCTTGTCTCCTGCTCACAACTGTGGCAATTATGCTTTAGACACTAGAGATAATTCTTTTATTAAAGCAATGTGGCTAAGCTTTCAAGAGAGTCAAATAAACAGGGCAAATCAAGCACACCCTGGTGCTTCACACAACTGCACACTGAGTGGGCCACGGCCTGGAATTTCTGTGGATCATACTTTTAAAGCTTTAAAGCTTTTAAAGCACAAGTTTGAGCAGCAGTCAGGGAAGGCAAACAAGTCCTAAGAGTTCCTATATACACTGAAAGTATAAATTAGGGGAAGTTATTCTGGCACCAATCAAAGCACCAGGGAAACCACACTTGGAATGCTATATCCAGTGCCAGTCACAGGAGATGTGCAATGCTGCGTGGCTCGAAAGGTGGAACAGAGGGCAACAGGAGTGCACTTAGGGCTTAGGTTATAAATAAAGTTATAAATAAAGATTATATCAGACTTTGGCTCCAGCAGCTGTGGAAAAAAATAGGGATGCCAAGGAAGATAGGATGTAAAGAACAGAAGATTCAGTGTAGGAAACAAAGCACTGCCAGTCAAACCCTAGAGACTGTATCTACATGAATGACTGGAGAGCGTGGCCTGAAGGACAGGCTAAACCTCTGAACAGGAGTAGAAAGCACAGCTGTTAGCAGGCTGTGCCATAAAAAAGCCTCAAGGCAACCTGCATAACCCATGCACACCCACAGGAGAGCATTCCCACAACAGGATGTGTATTCCCAACCGCAGCGCACCCATAGCTACTTAATTATTGACTGCATACATTAAAAACCTGCTCCACACTCCGTATCTGCACGCAACGCTCCATCTGTCCACATGCACGCATCGTAAAGCAGTGATGTGGAACACTACATCCACTCCAAAAGGAGATATGGGTACTAAGTGTTAAAACAAGCTCTCAGTCACCCTTTATCTCCATCCACAATTTGCATTAATGACACAAAAAGTTCCTAAAAGGGGTAACGAACAAATAAGTTTGCTGCTAAAAAAAAAAGTGGCAGTGTATGATCTGTGAAGGCAAGGGACTTGCACCAAAAAGGGAACAAGAACTGGCAGAGGACTGGTAATTGCAGTGGATGAGCTGGCTACAGGTCCAGGTTTACAGCAGAGCCTGATAAGCCTGGAACAAGACAAGCAACCGGTGGGACATACAGAAGAGAAGCTGTCCATCTCAGTGCTACAATGAAGAGAGAGAAGCAAATCTCACTGGAGAGCTGGAACACCAACCAGTATGAGATGAGCAAAAAGGAAAACCCTTATCACTTTACACATACAAAACACTGGCTAAGCAGCTGCCTGTGAACTTGGTACATGTTCCACACCTATGGCACAGTGCGACCCATGAAGGTCTGATGAGAACAGAGCCAACGTGTATACAATAGCATGGCAGAGAACAGTCATGCCTTGGCAATCATCTCCTTACTTGCTCCTGATGCCCAACAATTGCTCGTTTTCCAGGTACCCAGCCTGGAGACACTGGGAGATGTGCTGCCCACGTGCCATCCACTCGCAGGGTGGCTGACATCGGAGATGGCAACGAGCATGCAGCGCCTTGGCAGAGCACAGAATTGCCAGGCAGAGCGAGCACCAGACCAGGAATCCAAATCCTAGAGTGTACACCGAGACCCTTCCAGCACATCTCCGTTTCAGCTTCCCAATTTGTGAAGGGGAATTCTTTCCTTGCAGTGGGAGCACATTCACTACTGATGCGTTGTTCAAAAGAGGTAATGAATACCCTGGAAACAACTGAAGAAATTAAATTCCCTCTAAGCTTCTCATGTTCTGTGACAAACGAGGCAGGGACCAGTAACTGAGTAAGGAAGAAATATTAAAGCACTGTTTTTTCAGTCCCGTTCAATAAAAAAGTGATGGTGCAGTGGGGGACAGTCATATAATGAACAACTGTAGTAATGGTTCTTAATTTAACCTCTTTCTAACCCCCCAAGGCAACACTGGCATAAACAACTATTGTTCAAGCAGACCAGTATTTCCCAGGTTAAGATCCATTCCCTGTTGTTCACAGCTATGCCAAAGTACTTGTTCAAGCTCACTTCCTTCTTGCCAGGTATCTACTTTCATCTAAGTATTTTTGGAAACGTTATTTAGGTTGTGGTAATGCCTAGATTATGCTAGGCATCTTCTACAGAAAGTGAAAGAGGCATGTAACTGCAGTCATTTCCTAGCACGGGCAAAATTTAGCTCAGGTAATCCCACTCAGCCCCATTTTCCTCTTCAAAGCTGCACCACTTCCTTTTCTGTTTGGGAATCAGATTCAAAAACCTGCCACTTCTCTTCCTATCAGCTCTGCTTGCCAACATACAAGGTACCAGAAACATAATTAGTACTTAAAACCCAAAGCTGAACTCAAATTTAAGGAGCGCAAGAGAGAGGGGGAGCGAGAGGTACAGAAGAAAAGACAAACGTATAATTGGAGTATCTCTTAGAGCACACCACATCGTAAGTGGGCTGAATGAGCCTTGTGCTCGGCAAAGTGACAAGCCTCTAGGATTTGCAATTAGAAACAAGCTTTTCCATAGAGCCAATGTTCCTACTGAAAAAGACAGTGTGCTTTTCAAGTGCAGGATGAAGAGCTGCCCTTTAACTTGCTCTGTCAGATGGTGGAATTTGAAGAATTTAAGGCTGACCAAAGACTAGCCTGAGAGAAAGAGGGAGGTTGCGATGAATCCCTCATGCTGTAACTTTATCCTGTCGGGGCAGATAAATCAGACACAAGCAACCTTTCCCATGACCTTCCCACCACCTTTTCCTATACGGTTTCCCAAAATTCTTCATTTAATAGCACTCTCATTACTGACGGAGACTTACTTCTCCCACAGAATACCATTTTAAACTTGGACTGCTACTTGATTTGGGAAGAGAATGAGCAAGGCAGTTTGCTAAAGGAACATCAGCACACCTCAGTGCTGCAAGTTCTGAGGAGATAAAAACTGTTGCCTCTTCTACCAACTACCATCATGGGAAAACAGGAGTTATACAGAGTGTGAAGTACCAGAAGTATCACACATTATATATACATTACAGCAGCAGAATAACCCACCGCGACCATTTCAGGGGATCAACTTTACTCTTCCTGACCAAGCTATTTTCTGCTTGATAGACAATTAATTTCATGTTAGTATTTTAAGGAATTGCAAACAACTGCAACTTGCAAACTATTTCATACTAGTCTGGTCACTTCCAATTGCACACCCTGGTTAGTGAAGTTCAGATCTCCTTTTGGCTGACATTCTCCATAAAACTCTGCTAAAAGCCAACAGTAACAAATTGTGAAGAAATTCAATTGTTTCTGAAGCTGCTCCTTTCTCAATGAAATAGAGCAAAAAAAAAAGAACAAAAGGAAACTCTTGATCAATGTGAAGAATCTCCCTAGGAAAGGTGCTCGCTAAAGTGAAAAGCAACAGCAAAGTTATCATGAAAGTACTCCTAATATGCTCATTTTAATATGCTGGTTTGGATAGTAATCCAAACAAGCAAAAGCTGTGCAATGGTGTTCACTGGGAGAAAAACATTGCTTATTAGTGGAAGAGAAGAGTCTATAAATGGTACATGAATGTTCATTAGGAGACTTAGTCTGTGGCTTTCTGCTGAAACAAAATTGCATCTACAAATATCTGAACACTTACCCGTCCACTTGTTCCTCTCCCAGAATATACCGCAGGTTCTTCAAGAAAGACAGGGAGACTAATGCATGGGAATGGCGAATCTTCACGTACCCTGTTACTGTCTCAATCAGACCCATAAAATTCTCCAGTTCTGAAGCGATGTTATCTATATTAAGAAAAATGTAGCTTTATTATTCCAGAATTCATAGCTTTAAACAGTATTCTACTTAACTATCAGTTCAGTAAAAGAAAATATTTTCAAAAGCAACCAACGCAAACAAGAGTAGTAGTATTCCTCCTACAGTAGCAGTTACCTGTGCAGACAGACTGCTGAAAGGACAAAAGAAAGACAAAGCAACACCGGAAAACCACTCTGACCTGTTTGTATCAGTATACCTGTTTTTTCCCATGAATATTGTGCTCTGAAGCCAGCAGCAAGTACTGAGCCAGCATTCTGGCAGGGCAGAAAAGACCCTGGTGTAAATGTACACATCCATACGACTGGAATTGCTCTTCAGCTCCAGAGCAAGACTCAGACAGAATGCTCCAATGGAAAATGGAAAGTAAGACTGAACATAAAGACCGAGAGGTAAGCTACTGGTCTCCAGGGTGGCATAAAGCACTTATTTCAGTAACCTAGAAAACTTTGGCTACAAAACTGGGAACTCTATGAAACAAACACAAAATCATGAGGATGTCCTCATGCCATGGAACATGTTCCATGCAGCATGCTGAAGGTGATTTTCTCTAATAAGTTGTTAAAACCTCTTCAGAGCAAGCTCCACTCTGCAGTACTGCCCTCTCCCCAGGACCTGTACTGTCCTTTCTTTCCTAGGTCTGCTACACCATGTCCTTCACCAGGCTCAAGGCTTGCAGTCCTTGCCTGCTGTCATCATGCTGCTGAGTTACGCTGCAGTTGTAAGGGGATGTTTTTAAGAAGCATTCGGGATGGGAGATGCTGCTGTGGGGTGTGTCTGCTACCATAAATTGAGATCTTACCACTTCGCTGGGAAGTTCAAATACCAATGACTGGTTCCTACACCAAATGGGCTGGGACGAAGTAGATGCTCTTCAGCACTCTTAGATAATACTTAAATAACTCTCCTCTCCCACCTTGCTCCAGCTAACTTGAAAATCTCTCATAGTGAAGGATTCACTAGCAGCAGTGGGACCACGAGTGAAATAATCCACACACTGCTGTTTCTAAACCACGGTTTTTATTCAGCAAGAGGAAGGGAATCATGTATACCTGAGTCTTTCAACCATATTCATGAAACCAAAAAGCACCTTCCACAGGGAGATACGTTTCCAACAAAAACTAACAGTGTTTTTCACATTTTTTGTGTTGGTTTGGTTTTTCTTCTGATTTGTTTTTAAAACTCATCAGCTGTCAACACTTCCCTTGCTGATGAATCACCTGAAAAATTGAATCCGAGCTTGTTCAGGACACGCAGCCCAGGTGGCCAGCTCACCAACAACAACCATCCAGAGGCGCCGTGCTAGGCTCCATACGAGTTTTCAGAGCTGTTGATTACATGTTTTAGCAAGACACCACACCTTGCTTTACAAACTGAGGCTATTCCCTGTCTCACAGGGCCATGCCCTACTTGCAGAGAACTCTTGTTTACTTACCCAGATGCAAGGCTTTTCCACTTTTCCACCTTCTCAGGCCTTTATTATTCCTTGGGGACTATTGCTCATCCTCCTGCCTAATCCTAGCTCTCTGCCTTTCCAAAAATAATAATAATAATAATTTAAAAAAAATACCAGCTTTCCCTACTTCATAGTTGGTAGTCGACTACCTATTCCATTAGCACGTTGGAGAATGGTGCTACAATAGGCCAAACCAAACAGGAGCACTGCTATTGGATGGAAAGCAAAGAGTTCAGAGTTTTTAATGTTCCTATCGTTATGCTGACAAAAGGAAAATATTAAAAGCCATCTTATCAGAGGTTCATAAAGACAAATATGAACCTGCTTCATAAAGGGCAATCACTTACTTCCACGACGGATGTTAATCAGCAAATTCCCCTTGAGAATTGTGCATCCCTGCAACATTTGTGCTGATGTGACAGAGTCAATGGTCTTCGTTTTCCCGTCCTCACAAATTTTGGGGCATGGCCCTTCACAAGGACTGCAGAACATACTGTTAGGAAAGAAAAGGAGACTGAAAATAAGTATATGCAGCTCTGAGTCCTCAGACTGCTCTGAATTCAGTTTTGAAAAACAGTTCCATCTGAAGTTTAAGGAAATACTTCAAGCTAGAACGAAAGTCACTGTACTTCTGCAGCGGCCTGCAGGTAAGTGTAACACACCTGTGGGACTCCAGAGAGGCTGGAACATTTATACCTCCTGTTTACAGCAAAGTGGACCCGTACCTGCTGTCTACCACTTTCTAAAAGGCTTTGTTATCCTTCTGAGCAAAAGGTACTTCAGGATATTAAAACAAACAAACAAACAAACAAAAACCAACAAACAGTGCCACTGCATTTACTCCAATTACAACGAGAAAGGCCACCCTTCTAATTCACACAGACAGCGCTGAGTGCTGGTGAAGTCTGGTGCTAATTCTGGATCTACCTCCAAAACCAGGCCAGCTAGGAACCAGAGATATGCAAGTACTGTTACAGATTTTAAGAAATTTTCTGGCTCTGTGTCCTTAAATCAACATTTCAAGATCAGTGCTAGCAAATTCCATGCTCCTGGCTGTTGTAACCTGGAAAAGACAACTGCAGGAGCATACAGTCCTGAGTGATGTGGAGAAAGTGAGCAGCCAATTAGTCACTATTTCTCATAACATAAGAAGTATTAAAGCAGCAAGTTTAAACAAACAAAGGGATGCATCTTCATGCGAGGCAAAACTAATTTGTGTAACTCACTGCAACAAGAATTGGGAGAGGCAGACAAGAAGCCTAAACAGATCCAAAATGGATTACACAGATTAAGAAAGAACAGGTCCACCAATGACTAGAAAACATGAAGACAGGTACAGCCCCTAACTCAAAGAAATCCAATTGTCAGGCTTACTTGTGCCACTTCTTTTACTTACAGACATTCATAAGCACTTCTTAAAGACCAAACTCAAGGAGCAAGAACTCGGGCTAGCCTAGCCTTTGGCTAGAACAGCTTTTTAAAGACTGTTACACTGGTGACATACTCTTCTCAAAGTTAAACACTTCATGTGTGGACAAAATGTGCCCTCTGATCACTCCTTCTGGTAAATGTCTTTCCTGATTCAAGCTTGTTTTTATCTTACAAATGAAAGTCCTAGAATAAATATTTCATTATCACTTACTCTATATTATTGCTTTAGACAGGAAAAATGAAAGAAAAATCAAACCCAGCTCCAAAGACAAAAGTTTCTGATGCCAACACTGATGAACATGGACTCACTATTTATTATATTTAAAATAATTTGAAACCACTCTCTTCTAAGGCTTAAAGAAACATGTAAATTGATAACAACAGTTTTTCATGCACAAACAATAAAAGAAAGAAGCTTCCTTGTCTTAGTAGTAAGATCCTGTTTCAAAATCCTGCACTGTAACATGCCACAAACCACTAAAAGCTGCAGACACAAGCAAGAGGCATTCAGCTACATGTACAAAGAATGCTGGAAATGCTTTCCATTTGCAACTATTTGTTAACACCACCTCTGGGGAACAAAACGCTCACTGGCCTTGGGTTACAGCTCCTTTCAATCTCTGCAGCTGAGCACAACACTGAGATAAGATAGGATGGCCGTGCACTTCAGTGTAAGCGCTTCAAACAGCTCGTACTGCAACCTCAGGTAGATAAGTGAAAGATTTCTCAGGCGAATATTGGGATTTGAGCAAACACGGTGTTAAGTTGCTTACATCCAAATGTAAACCGGAGACTGCCTTGGTACTTGAATGAGTGGATGAATGGCATAGACACATAGCTAGTGCAGGAATTATCACAACCACTCTCCAAAAAGCCCAACATCTCAGATCTTGAAGGTATCTTTTTAGCATAGTACTGAAGCACTAAGAATTTTAGCACCCTGACTTTCCCTTACTCATTGAGGTCTATAGCTTCCAAGGGTCAGCAGGCAGCTGGGGCTGTTTGCTTAACCACTGGTGTTAAAACACCATTGTTATCTTCTGGAAACAGTGAAAAAAAGAGAAATAGAAATAAATATACTAAGGAACATGTGTGCCTAAAACGCAAGTACAGATAAAGCAAATAGTATGTGAAGCAAGGTGACTCCCACGGTTTGCTCTGTATGTGATAATGATCATCGGCTGGTCACCACTCCTGTCTTCCTTGACTTGCCTTTTTTTTTTTTTTTTTTTTAAACTGTCTACTTAAAGACTGCATTGTATTGATCTGATCTTCTCAAGTCCTTCAGAAGAATTAGTAGGAACTGACAATACATAGGACCACACACAATCAGACCTTTAAATGGTGTCTAAGCAAGCCTTTACCGGGAAGCCATGCAATTTCCAATCGTATCTTCTACTAAATACAATTTGCATCACCAGGCTGCTGCAGAATAGAGGGGGGAAAAAAACAAACAAGCATGCTAACTGACGGATTTCCAGAAGCTGCATTACCTTTGGCTCCCGTTGCGTATGAATCCAGAGGGGCACTCTGCCATGCACTCATCATTGTGAATCACAAACCTCTCATATTCACTTGTCTCGGTGGCAGGGACTTTGGAGCAGAACTCCTTAGTCACGCAGCGCCAGCCCTCGAATTTGTAGGTGTTGGGAGGGCAGGTGGGCATGCAGACTCCTTCATAGTAGTAATTGCGGCAGGCCACGCAAGCGGTGTTGTTGTCAGGCGCTGTGCAGCTCCCCAAGCACTCGGGATGGCAACACTCATTTTGGTCTGTACAGGCTCGCTTGCCACATGAGCTGGGGCACACTGCAAGACAGAAGGCAAGGTAGCGTGAGTAAGAGCTGTTAAACACAGGGAGTGGTATTAAAGAAAAGCCCTGATCTGTACAAATCTGCGCTATCATTCCCTGGGCTCTAGAGCAGCTCTGCAAAAGAACCAATTCCTGTAAAATTGACAAACTTTTTTTTTTTTTCCCCAGTTTCAGCTGCCTGAACATATCTTTTTCTCAGATCAAATTTATAACACGAGCCAATGTAAAAAATAATTTTTTTGAAAGCAAGATAATAAGGACAATGGAAACAACCAAGTACTGTAACCCATTCCACAGGCCCAATATTATGTTGTGTTTTTTTTTTTTTGAAGTGCTGACTTATTGTCTTTCTAAGCATTTCTCGTCTTTCCCATTTGTACTTCAAATTGGCCTTTTACTGGCAAGAAAACAAGCTTCCTTTAAACAACTTAATTACACTTGTACAATAAAGCATTGCTATACTGCAGCACACATGGTTAGGTTGACCCCAATGTAGCATCCCAATGTTGCTTATGTATGCAAAATGAGGTTTAATAAAGTACAGATGGTACACATCAAATACTGTGCAATCAGGGAGCTGCTTTTTTCCCCTGAAGAGCGTAACAGAACTCTGCCTTACCCCCAAATTCCAGGTTCAGAGAACAAAATATGTAAGGGAGGAAAAAAATGGGGTGCAAATTTATTGGGACATTCATTTTACATGAAAGCCTTCTGGCTTGGAAGAAACGAACAAAGAGCAGAGTCGCCACCAGACAATCTCACTATTGTTGCATCAAACGAAGTGGCAGCATTATATTTATGTAACAACAACATTTTGATTACAGCGTTGTATGGCCTTTTAGCCATCCGAGTGGTGTGCCAGAGGCTCTGTAAACAAACACAGATAGGAAATCTGGTTTGCATTAAGTGACTGTTTTCTACTTTCTAACTTCACTAAAAAACAGGACCAATAATAACAACGTAAAACAAAATTTCAGTAGTACAACTCCAACGCGATCCAAGCAAAGCACCACAAGACATTGAAACTGAACTATCTGAGCAAAAAGCACACAACCAGCAAAGAAGTCCCTGTCCCAAAACGAACACGGAAGCAACAAGAGCCCAGCCTGCAGGGAGAGACAAGGTTTTAAGGAACATTAACAATTCCACAGAAGTTCTGCACTGTGATTTCTCCTTTCTGACCCTCACAAACCTGAGAAGCAGCAAAGCAGTAGCATTTTAGAGGAAGTTTCATTAAATTCATGCAAGACACTGCTTCACCCCGCAGCTTTCTTGTACTGCCATTGCAACCCAGCTGCATGTCTGCTGCCCCCGCTGCTCCGCAGCTGCCTGTTTGCTTTTTGGGGCAGAAAAGGAGAAGGGAGATGTGAGAGCAAGGGAACAGAGCAAGGAGGTGGCTGCTGTGCATCCTACTAACGATGCTCTGGCAGACACCAGCGCAGGCAGCACAAACACTGCATGCACTAAAAGAGGCCAAACTGAGATGATTTCTGCAGAGCCAGTTACTTGTAAAACCCAGAGTAGCAATGAGGAGGAAATTACTGCTAAATAATGCACAGCGTTAAGTATGCTGGATTTTTTTTTCTTCTTTAAGAAGAAAAAATTATACCTACCACATCCCAACCAAAAACAAATAAGGCTACAGGTGCAAAGTCTTTTACTGATGGTCACTTGCACCAGTGTAAAAGCAGGAAAGTATGCCCAGCTGCCACCTCAGTCAGGCCCATTAAGGTACGCAGTACTACTCCCATTGCCAACTACTAAGGGATTTAAGAGAAAAAAAAAGCAGCGTGTCTTGCTAGCAGATGGACTGCTGTTCTGAGTGGGTGCCAGAACTCAGATTTAGTGTGGTATCTACATTTCCAGTTCAAAGCCCTACTAAGAAAAAACACACACCCCCATGCCTCCACAAAGTTCATTACCAGATTTATTGAGAAGCTCTACATGATTTTTGTTTTCATCTGGACAGACATTCACTAAAAACAAAGGCTGCTGCATTAAGTGTTCAGATGAATGTAGTAGGAAAAGAGCGAGTTTATTTCATTCTTGGGAAACACTTTCATATTGCTTTAATGCCTCTGCAACTCATGAATAGTCTGGTATATAAATAGGATTCCCTGCATCTCTTCATAAATCTGCTGACTGTCGTCTGCAGAAATATAAATTGCAGCAAAGAAGGATATACAAGTTCATATGAAAAAGGTAATCAGTGAAATAGATTTTCCAAACTACAGTAATATTTTAATCACAGCCATTTTAACAAGAACTCTTGAAAACATTTTAAAGATAATTTTTTAAAAGCTCAGCAACCTCATTTTTCTCTCAGTCCCGTTCTTGCTAACGTTGGCAAAGCATTCAGCCTGGAGACAATACGGGTATCCTGTTTCTTTGAAGAGCCATAACAAGAACTTGGGTGTGTAAGATACGTTACGAACAACAAAAACTCTTATCTGCCTTAAGTGCCAGCTCCCCAAGTTACCCCTGTTAAAAAGCCTTACTAAATAACAGCAGCGGATCTTACAACCCAGCCCCATCCATCCTTCTCCCCCACCCACGCAAATCGTGTTCCTTGGGCTGCTACATCTGTACCCAAACATTTCAAATGCAGGTTCCAAAACACTTCTGAAAAAAAAAAAAAAAAAAACAAAAAACACTGAATTACGCTTGAATACTTGTTGACTTTAGTCTGCAAGAACATTAGAGACAAACATAAGCAAAGGGTGGGCTGACATTTCGGAATGGAATTCACAAGCTAGGTACAATAGTGCCTTGAATCATGAAGGCTGATGACTGTATACAAGGGGGGGGGGGGGGGGGGGGGGGGAGAAGAAAAATCCTTGCTGACAACCACAAGGACAAGAAATACTTAATTGTCATCACGTGGAGCTACCGAGATAATGGAAAATTTCAGAGACCTTGGAGTGCAGCCATGAAAGAAGGAAGTCAAAGCAAGACCTAGAGAAGAGCAGACCCTTACGCAGCTTCATGATCTTACTAAAGAGATGGAGGCTTGACCAGAGCAGAGAGTCTAATTATTTACGTTTGGGGAGTGAAAGTACTGAACAATCGTCAGCTGTTCAAAGAATGACATGACAAGAATACACTAGCCACAAATCAAATTTACTGGAGCAAAAGTAACGGCAGTAGTGTCTTTGACCTTCTGTGCTTCACCTTCCCTCTGATTTCTTCACATAAAAAGTTTTCCTTGTCAACAAAATTCAGGAGATTTTCCAAATACTATTAAGATACTATAATCACTCATAAAAAATGCAAAATATTTCAAGATACCTGCTTACTGAGCAGCTCAGATGCAGACCTGCCACACAGAAGAGAGATTTAAAACTAAATGCAACGATCTTACAAACGAGCAAAAAGACTTCCAAGAGAAGCTGACTCAGAGACTCATCATTCTCAATTAAAATCCCCAAGATGCTAAACCAAAATTGCAAACACAAAGCAAGCTTGAGAAACCCTCAAACTCAATTCTCCAAAAGCAAGGAACAAATCATCTCTTTGTATTTACGGCAGTTCCTTTTGGAACACTCTAACACTAAGGAGGTGATAGTAAGTTTTTCTGACATTTAATATCTCAGCGCTGTTTGAAGTGTGCACAGAGCTCGAGCTCTCTGAAAGCACTCCGCGTTGACATCACGGCTATTGTACAGTTTGGACAGACAAAGTGTTCTTATCTCCAAGACGCCATGACTTCAGCAACGCTGAAACGGAAAAATCAGGTGAACAAACAATCAGTCACAGGGAGGGAGAGTGCAGCCAGAAGAGGAAGACTTCTGGCAGGCCGAGGCATCTGCCTCTGCCAAGGATGGCACCGGGCCAGTCACATGCGGGCAAGCAGAAGGTTGCCAAGTGTGGGATAAATATTTTTTTTTTTTTAAAGATTCTTTCTCTCCTTGTAAAACGATATTCAATCCTTCCTTTTTTAATATATTTCTTTTTCTTCTTTTTTAGAGCATCTTTCGCATAAAATGCCGTTTCTGAAAGACAAGGAGAAAAGCCTAGCTTTGAGCAGAAACCAGAGGAGGAAGGGAGCATTTTCTCCGAGCCAACTACTGAAAAAATTAGCTGTCTAAATTTATCCACAAAGACAGAAAAAACGGTCATTTTCGGAATGTTAATCCCTCTACATGACAGATTTTTTAAAATACTGCGTTTTAATGGTCTAAACTTTGGTACAGACTTTCAAACAGCTGACTTCTAACGCTCAAGCAGCCTATACAAGACCTGACTTCTTTTGCCCAGTATACCGTAAGAATGGAGAGACCGGAGAGACATTACTCAGAAAATCCAGTTCCAGTGATTCATGGCCAGGCCTGGAATTAAATAACTACAGAATAAAGGTTGCAATAAGGAAAAACACGTATTAAATACATGCAGTAACGTGTTCCGATCACAGAAATATGGGTACAAGTCATCTCCAAAGAACTGAAGAAGCCGCTTATTTTGATCACTTGTGCAAAACCTTCATACTGCTATAGAAACAGGAATTAGTGACACATTAACAATGGTGTATTTTTTTCCCCGGTTTTCTCCTTCAGTCTTAAAACTGGTATCTCATCTTTGGCAAAAATCCTGAAGGGGAAACAAAAAACAAAAGCCCACACTACCATATCAAAGAGCTTCCTTACTTTCCTGCAGTTAAGACAGAAGATGTGGCATATTTTGAAATTACCTAGCAGATCTCATTTAAAGGTTCACTTTAACACAGCACTGATACTATGAATTGAAACTGATCGGTTTCTTTCCCTGTAATCTTCCAGTAGGCATACAATCATGCCCATCAATAAAATGTATGGCTCGGTCTACACAAACTTATACCAAGAGGCAAGACAATGACATTAAGCCTACAGCCTGCACGCTGTGTCGGACTTGAGATCATTTCACTAGAGCCATGTTTCCCTGTTTACACCCTTCTTGTTACCAGCCCATTTCTATGTGGATCTTGAAATCAGTCTGAAGTTGTTCTGTGAATTATTTTCTTCCCCCTGCACATATCCAGCTGAAGTTCAACTACATCTGGTTGGTTTCCACACAAAGCTTTTTGGCCTCCTGCTCCTCAGTATTTCAGTTTGTCACAGATGCCACACACCGCATCCCCGAAGTGGAAGGCTTGGTGCAATGAAGCATCCAGAACCTCAGTGCAGCCATGGCTCAAAGGATTTGCCCAACCTGAAATCAGCCCTCCAACAGCTCGGCCTTTGAGCATACAAAACACTGGTGACGAATCTACTCTTAAATCCCCTTCCTTGGGATTTTGTGGCCAAAAACCAATAGCACACTACAAGCCTGCATAGTACCCGGTTGGACGTTAGCTGGATACAACTGCTGCTGGATCTGCTGGAAGCAACTGTGAAGGAGGAGGAAGAAGCAGTGGGGACAGGCGAGAAGAAGGCAGCCCAGCACCACCCAGCACCTGGAAACTCTTGGGAGGCCACCAGATGAGGCGAGGCATGAAGAAAAGAGGACATTGATTATTCACTGTAATGAACGCTTTGCTAGAACGCATTGTTGTGGTGAAGCATTCAATGCCTGACAGTTCTGTCATTTTTTTTTGCATCAACTTTACAGTTCTCCCTCCCTTGGAATAGTTTTAGTAAACAGAACAGTTTAGGCTAGCACAGGGATCAGGAAAGCACACCCTCGAGGAACCAGAGGCCCATGGCATGGTTTGTAACCCCCTCCCAGCACAACATATCTGCTGCTCTCCTTCCCAGCTGAAAAGAACACGACAGCCCATTAAAAACAATGGAGCACATAATGCAAAGCACATTTCAGTTGGATATGCTGGAGTTTGAGGGGCCCCTCCCTACCTTTCTGCTATCTATCATGCATTCTTCACCCTAGAAGTTGCCTCAAAACAGCTTCCAGGCTTCCCAGTTGTGATAAATAATGATGTGTGCTAAATATTTTCTACTTAGAGCGACTAGAGGACTCAGGGACACTGCTTGGCACCGCAAAAACTACCATCCCTTCACGTTTTCTGCAAGTGGAGCAGTCAGCCCTGTTAAAAGCTCCCATGGTGTTACAGCTACTCACACCTCACAGAAATTAGAGCAAAGGGAAACGCCGAGTGAAAACAACTACCTTAGACCACAGTAAACAGGAACCAATATATAGTACAGTTACTCCATTTGCTCCGAAGTGCGTAATACTAGTGACCAGGAAGGTGCAAATAAACACGGCTTATTGACAAAAACAGGCAGCACGAATTGCATTCTCTTTCAAAACAGTTTATGTTGCCCAGCGCTACTCAGACTGGCATCATTGCAGCTGGCACTTGAGCGAAAGAGGAAAAAAAACAAGTCCATTTTGTCCTTTCCACGCCACTATGAATTCAGTACATAAACACAACCGAGGCGTATACACAAGCAGCTATTAGGCGTCTGGGCCAGTTTTACTCTATCTTTGACACAAAGTAAGTAAATTGGTTGGGGAAAATTTTATTATCAGTGCTGCGCTGTTCGAGAAACAGAAATTTCTTCTACAGAGAGCAAAATTTCCCACTGAGCAAATGCAGATCAGAGCAATAACTCAAACGCCACCGGGGATGGAAGCACGGCCTGCAGGAAAGCGGGGCTCACCCCACCACAAGCTGCTCCCAGTCCGCTGCCATCACGCAACACTCGCCGCACAAACTCGCTAATGCTTCTGGAGGGACAACCGAAATCCCTGAACTCTTCCTTGAACAAAAACGTAAAGAAAAGGGCTGCCACAGTACAGCTCTGAATCAAGTTATTTTTCTTTCCAATCAAGATTAAATGTAATATATTGGCAGTGATGCCTACCCCCCTACGCCCCCCGCTGTTGCTTAAAGTAAGATTTAATCTGCCTGCCTTCCAAATTCTGCAAGTGTAAGGCAATAAGTTTTACATGATTTAATTAATATACTGCAAGCAAGGAGTGTTGGTCAGTCATCTCCTGGCAAAATCCCAGCTGGAGAAGAATACTATTCACATTCCAGATTTATTCTAAAGGAAGAAGACAGTTTGATAACATTATCACACTGGCCTAAATTATGTAGTTCTCTTAATGCTGATGGATAATGGCAGTTTATTCTTGGACAGAAAAAGTCACATGTTCCAAAAGATACAACTCCTGCTACGTTTCAGGAATGCCCTTCTCATTTATGCATTAAGCCCATCATCAGGCTTAACCATTCCGGCATAAACAATGAAACATAATGTTCGTTTTAAGGGCACACATCAACACTGCTCCAGTTGAAGGCTAGTTATCCTGTAATTGTTAAAAAATTGTTAAAAAAACAGAAAAAAAGGCCTCAGTATAAACTAATGTTCATAATACACAGTAGGGTAGAATATTTAGAAAGTTTTTGCTCATCTACAACTAGGATACCTGTGTTAACAATAAATAATGAAACCCATTTCACTGGGAATGATTAGAACTCAAAGGAAAAAAAAGAGTCCAAAAAGAATGCTTGAATCGCTTAGGGCCTGCTGGAAAGCCTGTTTGCCAGTATGAACAGGATTAAGACCTGACAAAATTTGAGGAATCTGAGAAAAGAGAACTACTACAATCAAAGTGCAAAACAAGACACAAGAATACCAATGATTCGGAAGGTTGCCCAAGACACCTGAGTACAGCTGTATTAAATTACAGACTTTAAGTCTGCGAGTGCATCATCACTTAAGGTATCTGCACACTGGAAGAGAAGTCATTCTACCGAGATCACACCACTTCAAACAGTATTAAAACCGATTATGTTTAAAATGATAAACAAAATATTGCCTTTAAAATTATAAACAAAATATTGCCTTTGCAACTTTGTGAAATACAAGAGTGTGTAGGCAAATCTGTCAGGAAATTAAGGCTGTGTTCTTGAGTTCCACAACAAACAAAGGGTGAGCACTTCTCTTGGTGTTAATAATCATGAAATAATTTTCATTCTAAATCTCTCCTCTTTTATCAACACAGACAAAATACACAATGTGCCAGACTTCGCAGGACCCACAGGCAGACTGGAAGATCCTGCATCAATCGGTCTCGTAATTTAACCTTAAAAGGGTAAATGTTGAGCGTCTTTTCAGACTTGATGCAAACCGCTTTCATAGTTTGTAAGTCATCCTGAATTGTCCGAATGTGAACTTTTAACTCTGTCCTACATAGTTCTATCTCCAAAGAAGACTGCTGCAACTGTTGCCTCTCAGGTTATTAATGTTGTCATCCCTGACAATAAATGGCCAGAGGACCCGCCCTGAAGAGAAGTGCAAGACACGTGAACCACAGCTTTCACAGCAGCACTGCTGAGCCCCACCGAATACAGTCCTTGTGTTTGTATTTCACTCAAAGCTCAGTTCCTCATTTGAAGTGATAAAAACCCCACAAAACTGATGTGTGAACACCTTCTGAAGAGGGGGAAAAAAACAAAACACAAAAAAACTGTCATTCTAGAGTCCACCTCTTTAAGCGTGACATCTACAGATCGGGATGGATGTGTCAGAACACAATCCCAACACTTTGTTGTTGCCCTTGCGTAGTAGCTGTGAAGGCTTTTGCAAAGGTTACTAGCCTGTTGCTACAAAAGGGCTGAGCCTGGCAGCAGTGTGTGCTTTGAGAAGTGTGGGGATGTTCCAGATCCAAGGAGGTGCTGGACACTGCTGTGACGTGCCCGAAGTGAACTGCTGCAGTTCTAAAACACTAGAAATTAGAAAACACTCAGAAAAACAACTAGCACCCCTCCCTTTGGGTCACTGATGGGAACAGTATACAGGCTTCCTCAGTGTTTTCTTCCAACCTAAGAGCATGACAACACCTCATCCAGGCTGCACTTAGCTCACTATCTTTAAAAACATCCTCTGTTATCAGTTCTTCCAACACACCTATAAAATAAACTGAATGAGGAAACTGTGCTCTACTCTGCTATCTCTCAGAAACTGCAAACACACGTAAAACACTCACAACAAAGGATACACGAGCCACTGCTGTCCATGTAGGCAAGTACAGTTAATACTTGGATGCACGAGCTGTCCGTGCATACTTACAAGCACATGCTTTTGAGGAATTCCTGCTCGTATGACTGGAAAAAAAATGACATTGCCTCTGACTTTCTAAATCCTTTCCTGCAGTAAGGATTTGTGATCAGATTAGGGACTACCAGACAGTTTTGTTTATTTATTTATACAAAGGACAGTCAAGGTGAGCTGTATCACAGTATGTGACAGGGACTCTGGGCTGCAGCAAAGCCAGCTCAGCAATGCTGCCCTGGCTGCAATAAAGCCAGAGAAGGCTTAGATATATAAATACACACATATATTTTAAAAAAAAAAAAAAAGAAGAAGAAGAAGCAGCAGCAGCACAATTCATGTTTTTGATACTGGCAAAAAGTGGGAAGCACGTTGCTTCCCACTATGTTTCAGCTAGAGTTTGGCACATCTGAGCTACACTTTTCCACTCTTGTACCTTTTTTTGTAGTCTCAAGTCACATTCACATGAACATATAAATACACAGATCCTTACACACTGCGTATAGCAGATACTTACATGGATGGTCTCAAAAAAGAATATTCTTTTCACACACTAAAAAAATTATACAGAGTTATTTTAAATTCAGAACTGTTTGTATATTCCTTATAAGTTTATAAAACTCTCACTGTCCTCCCATGACTAACGAAACTGGAATTGAGAGAGTAGTCTATATTTATAACTCGTCTGGTTGCTCATGCCTATGGCCCTATTTCCACTCTCCGTTACTGTACACAGAGCTATGTGAGGTATTGTGGGTTCCCAAACTTCACCGATTTCCTAACAAGGCAGGCCTGTGTCCCGGAGGAACAAACTGGGGGCTGTTTCGTTCCAGTATTGGCCGAACTCAGAGGGAGAGGCCTTGAGCTCTGTGGTTTTGGCAGCTCTTCTTGAAACTGGTATTAGAGGCCATTTCTGTGCAATTACATGCCTAACTGGCACCGGATTGTGTATCAATGCTACTGATACATCATCTGCAGCACAGACCCAGTCACAGCCCGGCCCGTGCAGCTGCACACTTACCTTGCTGCCTTGGTTTGACTGCGAGCAGAAACACTTTGGCGCTCAGCTGAGTGCCTCCCGCAACGTTACAGACACACCTCAAGTACCCAGCAAATCCACACCACTGACATGAAGTCCAACAGACTGTTCACTGCCCTCTCAAAAGTGGGAGGAAACAAAAGCTAGAACTTGATCCAAAATCCTCCAGAGACTACCCTAGGCGCAGTAACACTGGCACACTCCAAAACCCAGAGGGGTGGAGGAGAAGAGACTGAATCAGGTACCAAAATGCAGTACAGTAAGAAAAAAAGATTTCATAGAAATGAGGGCTGGGTGGCCCTCGCAATCCATAGGAATATAATCCATACGGATGTTTCAAGATCTGTCAAAGAATCATGCAACCATGTATCATCATCATCATCTTTTAACCAAAACCAATTCACTGGTTCAGAAATCCTAGAGAGGACTGTCAGCCTTTACCATGCTAAAAGTACCTCAGAATCCACAGATTTTTAACACGTGCTGTGCACCTGTGGGGCATTGAAATTATTTCTGATTTGCAGATCTGTATCATGTATTATATACATTTATATTGCATATCTGATATAAATAAATGTTCATACAAATCACAGAATCATAGAGTACCTCGAGTTGGAAGCGACCCCCAAGGATCACCGAGTCCAACTCCTGGCTCCACAGAGGACCACCCAAAAATCAAACCCTGTCTGAGAACGTTGGCCAAACACCTCTTGAACTCAAGCAGGCTTGGGGCCATGACCACTTCCCTGGGCGCCTATTCCAGGGCCTGCTGGGTGCAGAACCTTTTCCTGACCCTCCCCTGTCCCAGCTCCATGCCGTTCCCTCAGGTCCTGTCGCTGTCCCCAGAGAGCAGAGCTCAGCGCCTGCCCCTCCGCTCCCCTCATGAAGAAGCTGCAGGCCGCCATGAAGCCTCCCCTCAGCCTGCTCTGCTCTGGGCTGAACAAATCAAGGGACTTGAACTACTCCTCATACGTCTTGCCCTCTAGACCCTTCACCATCTTTGCAGTCCTCCTTTGGACACCCCCTAACAGTTTTATGCCTTTCTTACATTGTGGTGCCCCGAACTGCACGTGCCACTCATGGTGAGGCCGCACCAGGGCAAAGTGGAGCAATCGCTTCCCTGAACCAGCTAGCCATGCCATACCTCATGCACCCCATGACACAACTGGCCCTTTCAGCTGCCAGGGCACGCTGCTAACTCATTTTCAACTTGCTGTTGACCAGAACCCCCAGATTCCTTTCCACAGGACTGTTCCCCAGCCTCTCGCCCCCCCAGGGTAGCCCCAGCACTTACTCTTGTTAAACTTCATGCAGTCGGTGATTGCCCAACCCTCTAATTCGTCAAGATCTCTCTGCAAGGCCTCTCTACCCTCAAGGGGGTCAATGGCTCCTCCCGATTTATTAATGTTGGCAAACTTACTCATTATGCCTTCAAGTTGTGCATCCAAGTCATTTATGAAAACACTGAAGAGAACTGGTCCTAAAACTGATCTGTGAGGAACCCCCACTAGTTACAGACAAAAGACAGAAGACAAGATTTTTCAAATTCAAAATAGGTTCTGGTGGCTGAGTTTGGGTCCAACTCTCAAGGAGTTAGATTCATTACAGTTATTTGAGCTATAACAAACCATAAAAATCAACAAACCCACAGCTCTTTCTATTCAGCTTTGCAGTCATAGAGAGCTCCCAACAGTAGCCACCACACCAAGCACTAAGAGAAGGCAGACAGACTACCTGCCCAGCACCAAAGGGGAAAGGAAGCAAAGAAATATTTCTCTTTCTGTGCAATTGTTTCGTGTTCTAGCCTCCACGTGGAGACTGAGGTGATTTCCACAAAAACCCCAAAGTGTTGAGCAGTCAGACCATATTCAAGTTCAGGATAATTTATCTGGGAATCTACATTTTCCACACACCAAAATGTGGTAAGATCTGGACTGTGCTTAAAAGATTAAGCCTCCATTCCTACTAACCAAAAGTATCACCAGGAAAGCAGCGGCCAGTGTGGTCAAATATGTCTAACTGAACTGTTAAAGTTTTCCTCCAGCAAAATACATTTGTCCTTTGTATTTGTCCTAGCTGAGAGAGAGAGAAATCACCCAAATCATCGTATAAAGCAGAACTAGATTTCAAAAACAAAAGATGGCCTAAGTCAACAAAAATGTATTTTGGTTAAGTGCAAACAAGTGCTGTTTTAATAGCTGAGCAGAGCAGCCTAACACATCACACTTCCAGACACAGGAACTCGTAAAGAAACATCACCATAAACCCACACAGAGCTCAGTGTCTGGTTTGTTTGCATTTTCTATGTGCTCAGAACAAGTACCAGCACGGGGAGAACCCCCAAACGTGTTTTGCAAACAATTAAGCCAACCCGAAACCAAGCGCTGGGGCTGAAGTCATCAGCCTAAGGAGGGCCCAGGCTCGCTGAGCTGCCCGAGCCGGAGCTCAGCACAGGCACCCAGGGGCAGCACCCCTCTTCCCTCCTGCCCTTTCATCCCAGCATCGCTGTCGCTGCTGTAGGTAGGCTGCAAAGCTGCTCTGCGCACCCGCAATCAGCATTACTTTAGTAATTATTTCCAGTTTATTCAACTTCTTTTTTTTTCCCCTTACAATAAAGCAGTCAAGATTGACAGACAACTCTGGTGAGTCAGACATTCAAAAGGTAAAGGCAATCTGTGCTTCTCACCACCTACACAGTAATGCTGCTGGTTTCTTTTCCATGACTGTGCATATCTGTAACGCAAGACAAACCTCCAAAAATCTATTAAGAATTCTTCTTACATTTCAAGAAGAAAAGCGATCTAAATTCATTCCAAGAAGCCAAAATTCACCTCACCTAGAGTGATTTAAATATGGATTTTTTTAAAAATCAGAATTATGGAGAAACTTCTTTTTTAAGGAAAAAGAGGTCTGAAAAACTAAATACAGCAAAGCTTATCTTTTGATTTAAAAAAAAAAAAAAAAAAACCCACAGGTTCCACACAGTACACACTCCATTAAACAGGGCTACGTTGCAGCAACTAAAACACAAATCCTTCTACAATTTAACTGACCCCTTACTAGAGTTTTTAAAACTCTCTTTTAAAGTTAAAATTCCACTGTACATTTCATTTATTTTGCAGAGGATTAGTATGAGGCATAGAAGCAGCAACATTTTACCTTTCCCAAAACAAACTATGCAATTCAGCAACAAAATAATTTATAATTTCATGCAGATACTTCAGACAGGCTGTAAAGATTTCACACAACTCCATTTGCCCTAGAAAGTATTAGGTTTATAGGACACCTACAAACACCTATAGAGAAAAGGCTAATTTCATGAATTCTAAGTTTAATTTCTCAGCGATGCTGCAGTAAACAAGATTACAATTACATTTTCCTCCAGCTATGGGTCATCGTGAGCCAGTAACTGCAGATACATTTGGCTGTAGAGGTTAAATGGGTGAAAGCACTGCTGTTCTCATTTTCAGGAGTCCACATGGTGTGCTGTCTTTTTACTATTCGAAAGTGCATCGTTTTCCTTCTACTTACTGATATTTTGAACCTGTCAGCCATGCAGGTCACCAAGTTCTCCTGGTCTACACTTACACTATACAAAGTGGACTGAGAACAAAGTATTTCTGGCTATTCCAGAGTTACCAATATCGTGTCATCCCCAGCAGCATCTAGTGTTGACGCTGAGAAATGCTGTGACAAAGAGTTATCTGTCACCTCGGTTCCAGATACTTGTGACTATAAAAGGAGCTCAGGGACTGGTTTTGGCCAGCCATACTGGGACCATGTAACGCTGCCATCAGAGCACACTCAATATGAGAAACGCTTTCCAATTCCATCATTAGAAATGACATTGCTCTCCCAATGTGTATGACTGCAAAATGAAGCAACAAACGGATCTGTCTCTATTCCAGCCATTGAAGGCCTTGCCTCCTCTGCAGTTATGTGAACATAAACTTCCATACACATTTATAAAAAAGTTTTCTATAATTACACAAACATTAGCCTCCAAATATTATTTAAAAAACACACTGATTAAAAAACATGCAAATCCAAATTAGCAGGTCTGAACCTTCAATGAAAAACAACAAAAGGGAACTACCAAATTATGGTAGATCCTGCTTGTTGATGGCTAAGAAACAAGAAACGGAGAAGAGGAAAAATAATCATTATTCTAGGATTTTTCCCCCCTTCAAAATTAAAAGCATTAAATTGGATGGGAACAGAAAAGCTGATTTTGTCTGCAGTCAAGTATGGAGAAGTATCATTTAAATTGCAAATTACAGAGCACCAGGTTTTTGCACGAAGTTCAAGGGTTTTTTATGGTTTGTTTTTAAGAATTAGAAATGACATGGGGAAAAAGTAAAAGGGTTGGCTTAGCTACTACCCTTAATATGTACTTCAGCCTAAATATGTCTCAGATTCGTTTGATGCACTTTATTTACTCACCATGGCTTGTTAAAGTGATGACAGAAAGTAAAGCAGCTCCTCAGAGATCATCCCAAAGGATGCAGTATCTGCTGGTGGCCACACTGGCGCTGGAGGATTAGCTGCTATAAGAGGCTCTCCAAAATGACTAGTTCCTCCCTCCTCCCCACATCATGTCCCTCTCCACAAAGAAAACTTTTAATCCATTCAGACCGTTCCTGGGAAGTTCTTTTCAACCAACAGTTCATTTGACAAACCTTCTGCCTCCCTTTTCCAGGTTTTAAAGAGCTTGCTCCTCCTACTCCCATCAGCTTCTTGGCCTTGGTTCCTACAAATTAAACTTCATGAAGGCTTAATAACAGAAAAATATATACTTCACGTTCATACAGTGCTTTTTAACCAGCAGTTCTCAGAACGCTTTACAAAGCATGAAATCTAATCAAGTGGTCGTTTTTATGTCCATTTTAAGTGGGAGAAAATAGATGTAGTACAACATGGCGAGCTACTCAAGGTTACAGCAAAAGATTTAGAAATAGAAGAAACTGATTGTCTTGATATACAACAGCCCCTGACCCTACATGACCACAGTGACTTCCTTTAAAAATGTAACGAAGCCCTGAAACACAGACTTCAGTACAGGATTACACAAGGCTATTCAGATGACCTGGCGTTCAGACATTTACTTGCCTGGCTGTTAGCACATAGCAGAGAAAAGACAAGGCAGAAGCCAGATACCTTTTTAAAAAGTGAATGTATAGAAATCAGCCTTTTGGGGGATATTTGCAAAAGGAAAAAAAAAAGAAAGAAAAAAAAAATCAGTGGATACATCAGTAACCACAAAGAAATAAATATTTCCACTCTAACAACGGACCTAGTCTGAAATTTAAAATACCTCTGTAATATCAGACTTCACATGAAAATAAGCGAGGCTTCTCAGACCAAACAGTACTGACCCAACGACCTAACCAAGGTACATGATCGATGCATACCTGTCAGCACAGGGTCACTTAACTGCAAGATTTAGCTTGGAAGGAGTATTATAAACCGCATTAGTGCGAAGGATGTGAAACAGTTTGAAGATTCCTTTAAGAAAACATAGACGAGGAAGCTTTTCCAAAAGTTTCTATCTTTGGTATTTTCACTCAAGGGCTCCTTGTTTTAAAACAAACAAACAACCCTCAAAAAAGTTGTAAGCCAAATGGCCTTACAAAATTTTAGTTTGTTTGTTTTTTAAATAAAAACAGCTACTGTTTCCTTTGCTGTGTCCTCTTTTTATTCTTATTTTTCAATCACAGATGCAGATGATGCCACTTGGGCGATCCTAAATGCTTACACAGTTGAGTATCCTTCCATCATGCCTAGAATTGATTTTAAGAAAAGATATCGCTGCCAAATCTAGCACCTGAGAGAAGCACGGTCAATCTAATTGTGTTTTTCATGCTCGCTGAAGAGAGATGGTGTGTGGTGGGTCTAGCCCAGCCACTTTGAGGCACACATCTCCTATACTCTCAGTCTCAGCTTTTTACCTCTGACTCTCACCCAACTCATCAACATACAGTATCTGCTATGCAGCCAGCATCAATCACTGCCGGATTTCCATGGCCGCCAACAGCCACGCGGTTAAGCGGTGGAGCTGTGTGCCTCCTGCCTCAACACCGTGCTGGGGCAGCGACAGGACATCACCCATGGCGCGACCAGGGAACCTGAAGACGACGTGACCTGCTATGGCTGCACAGCCCGGGACACAATCCATACTGTCTGAATCCCAACTGGGGAGATTTCTCCAAACTGTCTTTTTTAAGATTAACAAATGTATCTGGCTTAAAATATTATCATTCAGAGAATGACATTACCAGGTCATTGTGTTCCTGTGCATTAAGTACCTCTGAGGAAAGATGATTTAGAGCGTTTTGTGGTTCTCAGTACAATAGCTAAAAGAAAAAAAAAAAGGCTCAGCACAAAGAACTTAATAGCAATGTCTCTGGAAACCAAAATCTGTTTAAACGTAGTTTGAAATCTGCCAAACTAAACTTAAAAGAAACTCTACAAGCCCACAAGCCCCTTGGCCAGTTTCTCATTCCCTCAGATTTCCTCTCTCTTGCAGCACAGCAGCGTATAGCTTTGCTCGCATCTCTCTTCTCCAGACAGATGCGGACAGCACCCTCTTCACCGTACCATCAGTTTTTTTCCTGCCCCCCCTTTGGTCAAATTATCCTCTGCAGCCTCTGCCTGTAGCACTTAAATAACTTCTCAAGCCTCCTCCCTCAGACTCCAAAAATGCTATCTCATCAGTCATTCCCTGCAAACCACTAATAAAGTATCACCACGAACTTCGTACCTCCCAAATGTCAATGCA
Source organism: Cygnus olor (assembly GCF_009769625.2). NCBI lineage: Eukaryota > Metazoa > Chordata > Aves > Anseriformes > Anatidae > Cygnus > Cygnus olor. The sequence continues at coordinate 17,916,404 of NC_049179.1, forward strand.
GCCCTACTGGCAACCCTACCAATAACCAGAAGCTACAAAGTTCATGCCGCTCATCAAGCTTCTGCTGGTTTAGATCAGGGCTAGTGCGATAAATTAGCAGTGTTGACACACACCCAGCAAACTAAAGGACTGCTGAGCTCTAATATCTGAAGATGAAGAGTACAACTAAGAAGTATTCAGCTGGATGTCTGATCTCATGGTCTAAGTTATGTTCCTAGTGAAGTACTGCAGCATATATTGTTTTATGGGCAGTACCCTACTCATTTATAATGTGTGCACCGTAAATCAAAAGACTCAACACAAGAGAAATTGAGCTATAATTACATTTAGAGCTAAATGCTTTTGAAGTCTAATCATTCACAATAAAGGGCTGGCAGGCTCTTCCAAACAATCTCCCATCCAGAGTGCTGCGGCTTCCATGGGATACACCATGGGGGTAAGGAACAATGCACCAGCCAGCCCCAAAACGCATTTTTAATAAAAACCTCCACTGGTTAGATTAAAAAAAAGAAAAAACAGAACTAGGTTTTATAAAATCTCACGTACTTCCATTGTTCTATCTGTACCTACATAGTCTCTTCCATAGCAGTAAGTGTGCAATGCTTGCTCCTGTTAACATATTTTTGCCAAGGAAGAAAAGCAGACTGCAATGCAGGCAGATGCGTTTAAAGAACTTTCTGTATAGGTTCATTGACCCTGTGTGCATCCTAAATCCAGCAGCTGAAAAAAGAAAAAAAAAAAAGAAAAAGAAAAAAAAAAAAAGAAAAAAGAAAAAAGAAGAGAAGAAAAAAAGAGCCGCCTTCTATCGTTTCATTCACCACTCGTTCCCAAACATTCAAATCAGCACCAGCGCGGCAGGGAAATCCAATCAGGGTAATGCTCCCGCTCTGCAGGGCCGCGCAGCCGCGTGACGTGTGTTTATGAGCCTGGAGCAGCATCACGAGGCACGAGGCATGGCCCCGCTGCGCCCCTGGTCCCGCTGCACCCACGGCCCCCGGGACCCGCTCCATCGTGGGCAGGGCCCTGGCCACCGCCCCCTACCACACGAAAGCCAGGCAGCACGGCACATCCTCATAGAAATCATTTTTCCAGAACTGCGTGCACGTACCCAAGTATATTAACAGTATGTTTTTATGCTGCTAACATTTCAGCTTGCATTTCTCAACTGCAGACTTCGGTAAAATTAAAGGGAAGCAGAGGCAGCCATTCAAGGCATGGAAAAAATGCGCTTTTAGAAGCATGCATGAACAAAACAAAGCAAAATTGAAAGGCAGCTCTTACCATAGCCTCAGTTTGATTCTGCAGGTATAGATTTCTCTCCATAAAAATCAATAAAAGATTATTTTAAGCTATTTGATTTCATTACCTTGTATCAAATCTCTGTTCTGAATGGAACATCTGAATCAATTTGTAAAGCTTCTACAGGCTACGCTGTCGTAGGCTTTCAAGTGTCTTTTCTCTGCCTCTCTTACCACAAAGAGATAAAAATCCCACACTGGATGTTATTTGATATTTCTAAACAAGTACCAGCGGATTTTTTTTTTCCTTTACCCCTCTGATTCTTTTCACTGATGTTTCAGGAGGAAGGAAAAAATAACCGCGAATCACACACAACAGAGGGCCAGTTCGACACTGCAGAAACTCGCTTCGTTGGGTATCGTTTCCTCGAGATGCACCAGGCTGCGAGAGGTGTTGGTAAAAAGCCAACAGGCTTCGTGAGCCTGGAAGATGCTCAACGCGTACCTGCGAGGTGCTCGGCGTGCCTCGTCTGCAGCTTCTGACACCCTGCGAGCTCCCCGAAAGGCACCGCTTTGCTGCAGTGGTAACCGAAGAACTAAGCTGTCCTATTTCTAGTACTGAAAGAGGAAAACATGCTGAATTAAACAAAGACACATGCACACTGCGCACTCCTCATACTGAGGCAATGGGGTTTCACCACAAAAGACACACATTTCTGATCGTTTAATACATTAAAAAAAGATGGCAGAGTGGGTTTCTGTGTAGTGCTCTGAATCATAATGAGAGGCTTATTAAAAACCGAGCAGACAAAAAGAAATGTCACGGCACCAAGATTATTTCTGATATCTGCTTTAAACAACATATTGCAATATAAATAAGGAATGACGTTTCAAAGACATTTCAAAGCCTGGGTTTCTCAGATTCCCCCAAATAGATAACGTCCCTTTAGTTAAACTGCTGCCTTTATAACCCAGCCAGGGCATCCCATGTCCCCACGTTCAGCAAGGTCACGATCCTGTTTCTTTCCCCGTGGTACAATTCCCTGTGCCAGGGCCGGAGCCGCACAGCTCCGCTCCCCGAGCACGCACTCGGCTCCCCGCAGCAGCGCGGGGTTGCAGCACCACACAGCTCCACACCTCGAGGGCCGCAGTCGCAGCAACCTCCCGCAACCCTCTAATTCGTCTGACTTGCCTGCATCCTCAAAATGAGTTAAAGTGTGAAAAATCCTAATAAAGATCATATCGGCATGAACAAACTTGGCAACAAATAAAAACATTGAGAAAAGAAAACACGAAGCATCAGATTTATAATCAGTTAAATAACCGCTATTCAACCTAATGCCTGTATTTTGTTTTTAATTATTAATTTTCACATGGCTACTGTGAATTACTGTAAGACTGCTTTGTCCTCCAGAACACAGACACTCCTATCTGCCAGGTAAGCTGGTGTATGTAACACCCCACCAGCAAGAACTCGTATCAGCACATGCATTTACATTTCAGGGGAGGGAGGACTCGGTGGGACCACAGGGGGGTTATTTGTTTTTTTATTCAGAATAAGAAAGTGAAAATGAATTCAAATACCTCCTTTTCTTGGCAGCAGGCACTGCATTGTTAGCATCTCAGCCCACTAGTCTGAGCACTGCAGCTGCCGAGAGGAAGAAATAAATAAATATGAGCCCAACCCTAACAGTAAGGCATTTCAAAGGACAAAAGGATATAAAAAGAAGAGCTGCAATACATTTCGGTATAGCCACAAGTGAGATATCCTGAATTCCTGCAATTTACAGCCACTCTAAGATTATTCCTATTTTTTTTTAAGCTCCTTACTGTAAGTGCTGCAGATCAGTCAGATGCTACCCAGCCCTTGCCTCCCCACCCTGTTTGCATTTGCTGCAAAGGCCGTCCAGCACGCACCGCGTCGCAGCTGCCGCTTCTCTTCCACCGGGGAGATACCCAGCACCTCTGGAAACTCAGGTAGCAAATCCAGGGGGCTTTAGATGCAATCTTGTTTTAAACACACTGAATAATAATTCATGCCAGTGATTTCACAGCTGATGTTGCAACTGAGGGACTTTATGGCTTCTGTTCTGCTCTTTAAATCACCCGAGCAGAGCCCATCAGCCAGCCCAGGTCGGTGCGAGCCAGGCAGGTGATGCCAGAGCACCGGGCACGTGGCCTCCTGCTCTGGGCTAGCAAACCAAAGGAGATGGGATGGAAGATGTTCCAGAACTTCCAAAGTCTGTGTTTGTTGTACTTCGGTTGTCTCATCAACGAGAAATGCAAACACGAACTGCAGGAGGGACGTGACCTTACCCCTGTCTGACGCAGTGAGGAAGTGACAGCCTTGAAGACAGAGGTGACAGCCCGGATCCTTCACAGACAGGACTCATTTCTAAAGGGATGCCTAACTCCTGCTCACAAAACCCAAGCCTGCTGAATTTAACCTGGAAGGCCAGAAGCCACTGCCACCAAGAGCCCAAAACACCAGCACCAGCGGGGCAGCCGCCGGGAACCAGACGCAGGGCAGGGAGCACGGCAAGGAGATTTTCATACCAGTGTTGTGCTCTATTTTACACCGTGTAACCTTGAGTTGTACGGTTTGAGGATAAAATTTTTATAGAAAGGAGAGCAGACAATAGCATACACTTGCATTTAAAGGCTTTTCAGCAATCCACCTTGTCCATTTTTGGAGTGCTGTGAAAACTGTGCTGGCACACACAGTAGAAGACAGATTTACTGTAACAAAAAGGATGCCACTAGGTGTTTCATTTATCTAAATACCATATATTCTGGACAAGTCCAAAGGAAATCTTATTAAACTGGTAAAAACTCACCAACAGGCCAAAAACATTTTTCTAAGCAGTACTTAATTCATGATGCCTCAGAAGTAAAAAAAAAAAAAAATATATATATATATATAGTTTTTGAACACATGATGATTAGGATGATCACTCGGAGTAGAAATGCTTTGTCTACCTTTACAAAGCGTGGGGGGATGAGAATGGAGAAATGACTTTCTGAAGAACAGTTACTGATGATTTGGGAAGCCAGAACTAGGATCAAAGACAGACATTGCTGGTCTCTCTCCACAACCAATGCAAAGACGTGGTACTTTAGATACGGGCACCACACAGTATGTGAAAGCCTTTTCTTTTTTTCCTTTTAAAAGAAAATGACACACCTGTAATTTTCACTCAAAACAGAGTTCTAAGAAACAAATAAAATCACTAGATTAACCTCAAAGATTTAATATTAAGTTTTTAAATACAAAGATTTAATACTAAGAATTCACCAAGCAGAGATGCTAATTGCTACCCTAGCCGTACGGACCCTAACTTTCTACAAGTTTACCCTAACTCCTTACATTGCTTTTATCAGACCCACAATACTCCAAACATTTGAAGAGGACTGCAACAAAACATATTAGAGCACGAGTCAAAGGGATGAGCACTAATGTTGTTCTTCAGCTTCCATCTAAAGACCTGTCAGTTTTGCTCGTTGATAAACACACCAAGTAACTGCGTGTTCTGACTGCCGCTGAAAGCAGCACATGTCATTTTTCACAGAAAAACACAAAAGCCGCTAGTAAGCTGCCACCCTGCACTATCCATGAGTACCAATTTGCATTGAATTCAGGAAAATTAGTCAAGTACATCTGTCCTAGAAATGCGTGCTATCACAACAAAGCAAGGTTCCTCCACGCACACATCGCCTCCAGAATATTCTGCTTCCCCAGAGCACGTGCATCATTTACACAATACCATGAAATTTATATAGAACAAATAATTCCTGCAGAAATTGCCAAGAAGTTTCACAAAACACTTTTTTGACAGGAAAAACCTGGTTATGAAGTTCTTCTTCAAAACAGAAGACTACTAGAAGTGTAAAATGGAAAAAAGGAAAATATTTAAACCATCTTGTTTCAGCACAGATCGGCAGAAAGGTAGCTAGCTGTAGGCTTTTGTAACTTGAATGCTCTAAGGATGCAAAGCAAGGGCATTTACAAGAGAAACAAGTAAAACATGGCCAACAGATGCTGTTTGAGAAGGGAAAAGTAGATTTGGGGGCATACAAGCCTTTTTTTTCAGGTCAGATGCATCCATTCTGCTAAGGGACTGAACTAGTATTTGTTTTTACCATTGCTTTTCTTTAGCCAGGAGATAACGTGTATCCCATCTGACCCTGGAACGGAGTAGACAGGAGAATATTCAGAAAGATTTGACAAAGCTCGTAATAGGAAGAATGTGCTCAAAATGAGAGTAGAATTTAAACACTGGTAAACTAGGTCAAATTACTGGAGGGGAGAGTATCCTGAAATACACCAAAAAGTAACTATTATAATTTCCACCTCAAATAATTTAAATGATTAATAGCAGGAGTTAGTAAAAATGAATTAACTCCTGCAACTAATTCAATTCCATTGTATTTCCTTAGGGTGTCTGGATTTTTAAGCTTAGTACCCAAAGACCATTACGCTTTTACTGCAATACCCTGATGGACTTGTAGTTTTACTTCTTTTTTTTCTGGCCTAAATCTTTCCTAGTTGTTCCTATTTATCAGCACCTTCTCTGAAGCTCTCTCTCCACCAGGACCTGCATGGAGGCAGGCAGAGGATCCGACTGAGCTCCGCATGCTGCCGCGACCGGAAGCAATACTGGGAACCATCAACCCCACGGGGTTCTGCCACCCGTACATCACTCGAGCAACACCAGAAACCCCACAGCCTCCCTCATGGGCACAGCAATGCCCAAATCCAACCCACTGTCGGCCCTATCACGGCTGTAAACCTCGTCACAAAGGCTGGTTTACAAGCAGCTCTGGCACTCAGGGAAATAAACGTGAGCACGCAACGAGCACGTAATGAGCTAGGGCCCTGCCAAGCCAGCATGGCCATGGAGCGGGGTGGCTGCCGGGCAAGGGGTCCCTGTTCCCATCCACAGCTCCACTCCCCAAGAGGCAGAAAACCACTTCTTTGAACCCAACGCCTCCCCGCGTCCTGCACCGTGCTCCCCAGGTGTTGGGACAGCCACCCCTAGGTGGAAAACCCCAAGGGCAGCTTCGTGCGGGGACAAGGAGCAAGAAGCTCTAAGCTGCTCGCCTCCCACCACTGCACCACGTGTGTCTCATGGCCACGGCAACCCCGTCCCCTTCACGAGCGGGGAAAAGAGCTGCAGGGACTTGGCTTCCCAAGGGCTTGCAGCCGCACAAAGGAGCTCAGAAGGGCAGACCTTGCCCTGCTGCCCTCCACCCCTTCCTCCGCCTTCCCTGTCCTCCAAAACAGACCTTGGCCTCTTCTAAAAGGTGGAAAAAAAAACACCAAAATAACCCACCCTCCAGCAACCCCAGGTTTTTCCCTAGAGAACGATTACAACAGCTCCCGCATTAACGAGGAGAAACCCAAACTTAGAAGAGGTGCAGCATCCAAACATACGCTTAAACACACCTCGCTCCTGAAAAGGGTCTCACTGTTTTATTCCCTCCAGGAGGAGACGCGGGCTGACCTCGTGCTGCCGGGGGCTCTGCCTGCCCTGCAGCATCCCGTGCCCACCGGCAGCATCCTGCCACCGGCAGCATCCCCGCGGTCCGTCGGCAGAAGCCAGCCCTGCTCCGCAGAGAGGATCCTCGGGACCAGCCTGTTATTCCAGGCAGAAAGCAGTAAACAACCTCCCGGGGCTGGAGACAGAGGTAAACCCCAAAGATGTGCCATGTCCTTGCTCAGGCGAGCGTATGCAGGAAGTAAACACAACATGGAGCTTTTGAGGCTGTGCTACAAAAACCTAAGAAAGCAGAAGCGAAGAACGCTGCTCCTATAGGAAAGGGGAAAAAAAATAAAGGCATATGTTTCTCCTGAAGGACGTTACAAATTTGTTTAAAACAAACTATTTTCATGGATTACAGAAAATAACTCCACTCATTTTCTATACAGACCAATTTTAATACAGATTCTTCCCCTCCTTGCTTTTATGGGGTTTGCTTGTTTCCCCAAGAAAAAAACAAGGGGGGTGAGGATTATCGATGCACTGAAATTAGCAGTGTTTTCCACACATACAGAAACATTGGAGCAAAACCGAGGCTTGGTATTTACCCTGATAACATACAGATGAAGGACGAACATTCCCAACGCAGCTGCCCCACGGGGGAGGATTTTTCAATTTGTTTAAAATGGTATTTGACCACATTATGTTGCTATTCATGTGATGTCACGCCTGTTGCAAGACACAAAATGTGGTGCTCAGGCTCGCATCTAAGGCAGCTCTAACCGGGATGGGAGGATTAAGTTTGGTCTCTTGCGAGAGAATAAATTATTGCTGAAGATGTTTACACAATGCAGCTTCATGAGCCTGAAAGGTTGCTTTCAAAAGAGGCCCGGGCCCCCGGCCGGAGGAATGCAAGCGCAGCCCGTGCGGGGAGACAGCCCGGCAGGGCAGCCCCAAACCCGGCGGCTCAATTTCGTCCTCTGTGCTGCACTTCAGGTGCCTATTTTTGGGAGGCACAGAGTTGTGTGTGTTTGTGCTGTAACTAGCTAGCTTTGAAAACATTTGGAGCATTCTAGCCACGACGGGCTCCGTATCAGGTTTTAAAAGCAATCTGCGTTATAGGAAACGTTAAAAAAAGGTCGCCCACCAGCAGCAGCCCGGAGCACGAGGAAAATTCTAAAAATCGGATCACCGGGAAAAACATTGTCCTTTATTATCACGGCACAACTACACAAAGAAAACAGCCCGGCTCTTCCCAAGTCACTAACAACACACACAGTATTACAAGGGAGCCAAAATTTGGCCTGGATTTTTCCCTAAGTGCTTCAGAGGAGCACAGCCTTTCTTAATTTTGACACAGCTGCATATAGACATCACTACCACCACTGCGTACGTATCACACACATCAAGAAATACCAAATTAAAGCAAGAAAACATATTTAAGTGAATCATCCTCAACATTTTGTTTCCATCTTCTCAGAACTAAGAATAAGCAGATTGAAACGTTTCATAAAACTTAGAATCTATTACTTAAAAAAAGGGGGGGGGTAGAAGAGAGAGCAATAGGAAAAGGTGAGCTCCAAGTTGTGCCCAGCTCCTTGCTCCTCACTCCCGATGCTTTCACTGAAACACGCAGTAGAAGATAGCGATACAGGGATTGTCACGGAGCTGAGAATCAAACAGCAAGGCTTACAAGAGGGAAAAAAAAATCCTGCAGCACAGCAACCTCAAAGTTGCTTTAATAAGAACTGAAATCAACCAAATACTTACTTTAGAGCATTGCCATTAAACTCCTGATGGAGTGAAGACATGAAAACACCTGACTTTAAGGCTGTGCAGTCTACAAGAACCTCACGGCCCTCTTTGTGCTTGAAACTTAGGAGTAGCATCAGGATCTGGCTGAGCAGGAGCCCAAGCACCAGCTGCACTCACCCCGACTGCTTCCCCGAGCCCCCAGAAAAGGGGTATCAACCCTGCACAGGCCCTGGGAAAAAACAAAGGGCTAAGAACCTAACAGTTAACGCCAGCAAGCTTACTGTCCGTAGGCTGGAATTCTGCAGGAGTCTGCACCTTCGCTGCTCTGGGGGTGGTTTGTTTTGCTTTGTTTTGGGGAGGACCACGCCACAGAGCTGGCCGGAGCTATTCCACGCGCAGCACGCGGCAACAACTGCTTTGGGCGAGAAAAACAGATGTCAGCATATCTTGTTTCTATACCTAGTTAAAAAAATCAAAGTATATATATACACACAAATCCTTCTCCTCTCCTCCCTCTCCCAATGTCCTTTGTTCTCCCAGGAAGATGTAGTCTCAAAAACCTTGCTCTTTCGGGCACTTCAGCCTGACTCGAGGTGCCACCCACTTGCTACAGACACCCTCCGGAGGCACCAGCAGCAGCGGCCGCGAGCCAGACCTCCTTCCAGCCACAACCACAGAGCCACTGCAGCCACCCTCCAAACAGATTCCTCCACGGGGAAGCTTGGGAAAGCAGAGGATGATTTCTGGGGATCAGGCAGGGTTAGACATGCCGAGTCACTCGGGAGGAACGACACCGGATCAAGTAACAAAACACCTGCAAAGCAGTATTTCACACATCCACCTCGTTTCAAGAAGCAGCAGACAGCACCTGGCTCGGTGTGACCTGCCGTTCCCTACCTCACCCCAACACTGCGGTCCCCTCCCTCATCCCCCCGCTTCCTTCTCTTTTTATAAAAAAAAAATAAAAAATGGGAGTGGGGAGAAACAAAGGAAGGGGAAAAAAAAAGAAAACATTTTTGAAATTAGAAGTATAAACCTTCGTGTAGGCAAGAGAATATACCGAATTTACATGAAAAAGGCTTCCATTTGGAAGCCTGCAGGCAAATCAGCAGCAAGACATCTCTGATCAGCCATGCAATTCTTCTCTCAAATAAAAACACCTCCATCGGGCATATGGATCATCAACGTGCCTCTTGGAAGGGACGAGAGCGATTAGGTATCACCAGTTACACAAGCTGCACTTTACAAATCCAGTGTCAATTAAAAGATGCTGTGTATTCTGAAACTCCCACACTCCTCATGCCTACACATCATCTGTGGGCTTTGCTGGCAGTAGAAGTAGCGGCATTTGGCCCAATAACAGAGGATGCTGAAGCTTAATTCAATCCTCTTCCCTGCACTCTGGGAGCAAACAAAAGTAACAAACAGAACGAGTCAAAACTGGCCAAGAAGTTTCTCCCAGTAATACTCCACCTTTCGTGCGCAACAAATGGCCAACGTTTTTTTATCACCCAAAAGCGCGCCGTAACGCCCCAGCCCACCAGCACACCGCTCCTTACTCTTGTCACACAGCTGCACCCTCCTCCCGTGCAGACCCTCGCCAAAACCCATGCCGGTGAGGAATTGGCACCTTCATCCCTAGAAAGAAGGAAACTCAACTGGAAAAGGTATAGAGAGGGCTGACAAGGACCTAGAGCTGGTCACATGCACATGAAGACAATCACTTCTCTTCAGTGCTTCAGCCTGAAGAAAAAAAGAGAACTAAAAGTCACAATTGCTGTCAAACTAATGGCACGTACAACGCTTACACCTACAGTTCTTACGAAGTGACCAGCCTTCAGCTGCACTTTAGCTCCTTCTACCACATGGAGATACTGCTCGTTTACAGAAATTTATTTTGCTTTTTAGAAACCTTTCCGAAACTTACTACTTTCTAGACCAAGAAAAAAGCATGCCAGTCTCCAGTCCAGTTTTTTTCTATGCCAGCTCCGAGTAGGAATGAGTCTGAGAAGACAAGAGCTCTCCTGGCCGGAAGCCGTATCTTCAAGCGATGTAACTTCACGTCACTCCACCAGAGCCAGCTACAGCTCCCAGGAGACCACAAGGGAGCTGGAGGGCAGCATTTACAGCAAAGAAGTGCTTCAAGCTGTTGCATGGCTTACTTCAAATAAAATATATTTGTACTGATCAATATTCTTATAAACCAGCTCTCTTTATTCCTATTTAAACGTGAACAGCGTTTGACTAATTTAGGGGACACCAATCACTTTCAGCATTATCACACAAGCAGCAGGTACGCTTAGACTGGGACAGCAGACACGCTGCCTTCCACAACAGTTAACTACGGGTAGAGTTAAAAAAAACAAAAACACAACAGCTTTCCCACTGCAAAATTACGATGGACACATGTTATTCCTAAGTAAGAAAGCTAGATGGATTCCAGTCCCATCTAACTACCCTGTGGTAAGAATTACACCAGGTCCCCCTTACCTGCAGTGGAACAAACAGCGTATTACTAATTCTCACAAAAGAAAGTTTCCTTTTTTGGCATTGGGGCCAAAAAAAAAAAAGTATGAACTCTGAAAATAAGAAACACCAGCTGCTCTCCTAGTGAAATCCTCCTGGCATAGTTAATGCCCCGAACATATGCTTTCAGAAAGCTTCAAGCCACCTCTCTGCCCAGATTTCATTCACCCATACAGCAAACTTCATCTCAACACTTCTGAAATCCTGGAGCCACGAATTTATCAGTGTCATCCTTTGAGTCTAATGGACCTCGCAATCCAAATAATTATAAAAATGTTCCTTTCTCATTAAATGTGGTATAAATAGCTAAACAGTGATCTAAAAGAGTGGGTGTTTTGGGGCTGATTGGCTCTACAAAAGCAAGGGATGAAGACATTTATATTCAAGAGCACGTTTGTCTCCCCTCGTGCATTTAGGAAAAGGCTCTGAAACATGAAAAAACAGGACAAAATTATTCTCCCAAATTAACTTATTTAATAAAAACTTTTTTGTCTTGTTGGACTAGAGCAGACTCAGTAATATCTGAAATCCTAAATAGTAAAGTTTTCCAGACAATGCGGCCATTTATAATAACTATAAGCTGTCAAAATGCCAAAGTATAAAAAGCAACTAAAATGGCAACTTGGATATCTCAATCCCTTTCATCTTACGGAAGCAGACTAACATCTGAAGAAGGAATCCAAGTGGGAAGCACCTGCCAACTGGTACGTCCCTACTGCCCCGCTTTTAATCCCCCATACAACCCCCAGCAGTGCAGTATTGCCCCACAGACCCTGGGATCACCCAGAGGTGGGCTCGAAATAAGAGGAGGGAGAAGGGTGGAGAAGGCATTACGCTGACTGGCATACCACAACGCTTCGGGTTCTACTGAAGTTTGGTAACACTCGTGTTATTGTACCAACAGCAGTACAGAAGTCATTTATACAAAATCAGGTATTCTCTTTCTTTTCAAGTTACTTTTTGCCGGGGCCACAATCCATGCTAAAGTCCTTGAGGTGCTGTTTCACTTTTAGAAATAAGAAGCTACATCTATCCACCTGCAATAGTCTAGATTCAACTCTTTTTCCAAACATCAAAACGGATAAATAGCGATGTAACTCTGGCCTCAGGGACCGAGGAAATTCAGGTCCCAGGTGTGCAAGGCACAAACACATTGCAAAATGCAGGCACCATCACTGGCACTGCCCCGTGTGCCCTAGTGAACAGCCGCCGGTGCCTTACACCAACTGCCCCCCCGTGTGCCTATTCCGGGCGCACAGCGCCGTGTGCCGGCTGCGTCACGCAGCGAGGGACTGCCTTGGGTGGTGCAGCAGTCCCAGGCTCAGTGCTTCCACAGCAAGCACCCGTTGGCTGAACTGGTTTGGTAATTCGCTCCAACAGAGCGACATGTCACCACGAACGATAGTATGACAACATCTCCTCAGCTATCTCCAAGCCAGCCTCTGTATTTGAAATGAATTTGTTTGTTTGTTGGACGCGCAGGGTGGATGTTCGGTTCACCCTTGAAGTGAATTGGAGCACTCAGACCCCAAAATCCTGCAGGCTGTCCAAACCTGCCATCATCTTCAAGGCTGCACTTTAACTCCTCGGGAATCCCCTCCCTGCTCATGAAAGAAAATGATTTATTCTACTGAAAGCTCTCTCTTAGTCTTACTTCGTTGCTCTTCTGCAAAACATTTAGATGTTTAGTTCCATTTATTTTGTTACCCCGCTACAGTTAAACTAACTCTTCTTGCGAAATAAGAACACAATTATGAAATCTGCAATTCTAAGTATGATCTCCTCTCCCAATATACTTTTAAACTTGAACCAGGCTAAGACTGCTGTTTGTTCGTGTTCGAACAATGTTTTTATTTACCATGGATAAAAGAATTATCTAATACCACTTACACAGAGTCATAAATTGATTTTTGATTAATATTTAATCAAAAACAAACAGACCCATCTGTGAGAAAAAAAAAGAGGGAGCAGAAAGCCCTGTTCATGAGAATTTCTTGAGCATCTGCTCTGCCCAGCTCTGGGCGGTGACAACGGATCCGTCCCCTTCTGCTGGTACAAGAGCACAGCACTGTTGACAAAGCCATTCGCTACAGCTAGAGAGTTTCCTCTGGGAAACACTAATTTACAACAAGATTATTTACACTAAATACAGAAACTCTACAGCACAAAATAAGATCTAAGCACTTGACAGGAATTTAAAGCACTGGGACAAGGCTCCCTCTCCGTGGCAGGCAGGCAGCCAGAGGTGGACGTCTCGCCTCCAGCCCTCTTCCTCCCCGGTGCCACCACCTGCCAGGGCCATGTCCGAAACCAGTGCTGAAATCCGATGGCTCGCTGGGGATGAAGTCACAGTTTAAAAGAAAACTGAATATCCAAGGCTTCATTGCAGCATGACTTCTCTGCCAAAAGACTCAAAGGATCAGGGGAGCATCAGCATTTAGAAATACTCAGCATTCAGGATCAGTACTGTGTCATAAAAAAAAAAACCAACAACAAATACACATGAAAAATGAACATTTCTAATTTTAATCGGAAGAATGAAAGAGGCTATTCAACCTCAGAAGAGGCTCCCTTTCAAAGCAGAAGCGTATATACCAGTCTGGCGTAAACAGCTTGCCAGCATGCTCTCGGGAGGGGTGTGAGATCCCAAAGCCACCCGGGGATATTTTGAGCAGCGCGGGCACACCAGGAAGGCAGGAAGTTTTTCAGCACCATGTAGTGAAGCGGTTCTTTCCTCTTCTGGACACAGCTTCAGCAACACCTGAGCTAATCTGCAGGATCTTGTCATTCCTTTCTCACTTTTTCTTTCTCATTTTTGCATAAGAGACCAGACAGGCAAACCACGCTTCTTTGAAACTTTCCACAGTCCCCAAGCCTCTTTGCACCAAATGTAAATACAAAGTAAATTTTTCAACAATTAAGGTCTCCCAAAGAAAGGTGGTACATAAAAAAAAAAAGGGATAAGAACAATCTTAATTAGAGCTCTCTTAACACACTATGATAATGAGCACTTAATCTTTATCAGACATGAAAAAGTTACTCTTGTTCTGAATTATCCAAAGGTTGGTCTAAAGAACGGGGACCTCGTCTCTTGCAGCGAGGAACAGCATTTCCTGAGGCCTGTTTCTGCCTTCCACTGACAGTTCTGATTTTGGCTTTAGGAAAATAACTAACGGCATGTCCTCAGCTGGAGGAAAAATGTTCCCTTCTTCCCCCTGGCCGAGATGCTCATAAAAGAGCAGCATCACCACTCGTAGTAACGCTGCATTTCATTAGCCTTCGGGAAAACAGAAAGACTGAACCTCTGGCTATCCTTGTTTAGGTAAACAAAGGGAGCTGATTACACAGTTAATACTTGGTTTTGTTCATATTCCCCTTCCTCCTTCCCACCTCCCGCTCGAGCCCCGGCCTAGAATTACAGCCCAACAATAGCCCAATTGTAGCCCCCGGCAGCGACTTCCATCCGAACAATAGATCTTCCCCTTTTCTCTCCACCCAAAGTCAAATTAATAAGGAAAAAATTCTCTGATTACAGGGCAAAGAAAAACATTTTTAAGGGGGAAGACAGAGAGACCTATGTCCATACCACGGGGCTCTGAGCTTCCTTTGTACAGAAGAATTCGCATTCCCCTTCCCAGGCTCCTTTGTATCCCCCAGCCCCTCCTATGCCGGGGACGGGATCGGGAGGAAGGTTATGTGCCCTGGCACGACCGGCATTTCCTAAGAAGGTCACCGCGACGGCTGCGCTGGGGTACGCCGTTTAACAGGGCTCGCCTACTCCTACAAGGACGGGGGGAGAGCTGCAAACCCCCCTTTGTTAGGCCCCGAGATAACCTGGAAGGGCACATGCCTTCCCCCAAAGCAGAGTTCATAGAAATTCACGCTGCGAGGAGCAGAGCAGACTGGATTTACAAAAACAACATTGTGAGCTTTTTTTGTAAAGACTATTTACATATAGGAACAAATATGTTTTATTTCCCACTTTCCAGATGAAAGAATACATCTTACAGCACTGCAAATATTCTGGTAACGTGTGCCAAAACCCCAAAACAGAGGGAGAAGCCCCTCCTTCCTCTGGAGAGACAAAACCATCCCAACTCACCATAACGTGACTGCCGCAAGTCCAGCACTCGGCTCGTTATTTGCTTCTGGACGCTAAGGAGCCCAACATCTACTTCCAAAACAAAGTGATAACAAACAGACAAAGCTGCTTTCCATAGAAGTTGTCAAATATTTCAAAAAATTTTCTTGTGCTCTGCCAACGATCAGTCCATCCCTTGCAGGGGCTCTACCACTGCAACCAGGGCAACATCTTTTGGGGGGGGGGGGGGGGGCAACAGCAGCGGGGAACACATGGTGGTTTGTCATCGGGCCGTAACTGCCAAAGCAGCCCAACATGAAATTCATATTGATATTAGTATTTGCTCCTACGACAGCTACTTAAAAGCTCCTTTGAAGTGCCTCTGAATATGTGAAATTCGTCTGCATTAGTCGAGGTTTATTCTCGTCCAGGTTTAAGCACTTGCTCAGTCACTGCTCTCACTGATACTGCCATCTGATTTCTCCCCACTGAAACTATTAAAAACGGTTCTGTCATTTGGCTGTTGCGACTGGGAACACGAACACCGCCAGGTCCCGTTTCACTAAGGAAACGCCAGCCTACATACACACACTGAACAGAAAACCCAACACTGCAAACGCCTTCGCCACGTACGTATGGAGCCCGCCTTGTCAGCAGGGCTCCCCCACCAGCTGAGGGCACAGCGAGAGGTAACCTTCTTCTTAATGAACACGCTCAAACTGCAGTTTTAACAGAAACCTGCAGCTGAAAAGGTCCCCACATGGGAACCTCCAGGAGCCGCAGGGGGATCAGGCCAGACCTTTTGGCTTTTGCTCAGATCACAGGCGCAGCTGGGATGCAGCTCTCAAGCATCCACCCCACCTACCACCCTGCCAGGCTCCGGGCAAACACAGCTTCTCGCTGTAATGGACAACGTGTCTGTAAGATGTAAAAGGGAGACGTGGGTGCAGCTGCCGTCCACCAAGCTTCACGAACCCACCCGAGCCCCACGGAGGAAGGCAGCTCTCCGTGTTACCGCTGCCCTGCGAGCCTCACCCGCCCTCTTCAGCCAGGCTTCTCCAGCCACACGCAGATCCTGAAGCTATGATTTAGGTCCTACATTTTGAGGAAAAGGCTCGTTTTTAAGATGCCAAAGCAGTGTTGTATCAACAAGCAGCAGGTATACTCACTGTATAGGAATTCTGTGGTGTGGGTGAAAGCGCTGCATCTGCTAGAAAAACAATATACTGGTATTTTAACAGGCAGCAACAATGTGTGTTTTTTTTTGTTTTGAAAAAAATCAACACTGACATTGTTCCTTACACTCCTTAAGGAGGATTACTAACATTTCCTTGCTTCATTTCCTTTTTGGTTAATGTTTAAAGGCAAATATTTTGTTTATAAGTTAACCGAGCACACATCCAGCTGATTTGTCTCAGCGTACTTCCTGCAAATTCACTCCGCAAAGATCTCCAGGCTGCCAACGGCTGCCACCCAGTGCAGTCAGATAACCAGGGTACATCTGTGGGAGTCGCAGGACTGGAAAAGAAAAAAGCACCAGCTATTCCTCTTTCTGCAGCGAGGCATTTATGAGGTGAAGATGTCATGCAGAAGTCCAATATCTGCAACAGCTCGTAAATAACATAGCTTGACACTTCCCTCACAGACAGTAGAGGAAAAACACAAAACAGCCACCACCACTGGTTTGTTTATATAGGTTAATTTAGAGTTAGCTTCAAACTCCAGTTCACTTTATGGGTGTGAGTAAGCCCCACCTGTCCGTCCTTTCTATACTTGGGACTAAAGAACAGATGAGAAAACAATACTCGTGCAACTTTCTGGTGTGTAACCTTCACGTCCAGCATCTCTAACCTGCCAAGGAAGGAGCACACGGATGACTGAAACACTATGAGGACGCAGCGTCCCTCAGAAATCCAAAATATTTTTCCACAAGGGAGGGATTTTGCTTGTAACTGAAAGCCCTCTGCTTTCCAGAATGGATCGAAGTACCAAAGCAGAACGACTCGCCCAAGATCCCCACCGACCCGAGTCTTCCTGCGCCCCCAAATCCATTCCACTAACCTGGCTGCCCTCCACAACACCTCTACAAACCCGAGGTGGGCCACGTGTCATGCAGAAAGCGGAGGCAGTGATTCAAGACATCCACACGGTAATGCCTTTGGCTCACGTGCCGTGCAGTTGCTAATGCCTTTCCTTCCACTTCTGTCAAGTTAGAGCCACCTCAGTTTCCAGGTTTGAGCACGGATCACCCCAAAGCCTCGCTGCTAAAGCACCTCTGCTACGTAGCTCCAAGGAAAGCAAGACGGAGGGAGGCATGAGCGGGAAGCCTTGCACGCCCCCCCTCCCACCACTGAACTTCCTTTCAGCAGCACGCTCGGCCACACTCACAATTTTTAGCATTCGGCGAGGGGAGCTGTAATTCCTCACTTAGGTTCATTTAAGGACCTTAATTGTTTGTTTTGGCTCCAACCAGTAACCATGTTTATGAAAAACAGGTTAAGCTTTTGGCACCAAATTGTTTTCAAAAAAACCTCAGCCTTTGAAAGAGTGCTTGCTTAAAAAATTGTTTTTCTACCTCTAGACCCTGTATTTTCTCTTCAGAGACATTTCATCTCTGCTCCTCACTACGCCAGTGTTAGCATTTCGTGTTTCCATTAATAACCCATTTCCCTCAACAGCTTAAACGCGATCTAAAAGATTCTGAGCTAAAATTTAGCATGTGAAATTTCTGGGAACTGTAAAAGCTATTAATTCTAGACCAAAACCCAAGACTCCCCCTCACTTGACCATTCACAGATTCCAAGTTTCAAGATACATTTGCACAAGTAAGGTGGCTGTGTACAGCGTGAGTACCGCCACCTTGCTGGAGGCTAACCTTTACTATTTGTCATTTTAACTCAAAGAAACTCTTGACTCCTCACGGCACCTCTCGTGTTTCTTCCAAATACTCACAGAATTGTCTTGTAGAAGTGAGACATCACTAGTCCAAACCTGGCCACAACAGTTTACACTCGTGCTCTGAGTATATACGAGCAGATTTCACTCCGCACTCAGCCTCCGGTGCCAAAAAACCACCAGCAGGAGTCACAGCCCAGAGCCCAGCACGCAGCCGGTGCCACTCCTGACGAAAGTGCATCTATAAATGCAGTAGGAAACCCTGGGCTCACATCAGTCCCTTTCTTCTTTAGTTCATTAAACAGCTGTTTCCATTATGGCTGGATTCCAGTTTAATAGTTTTGTAAAATATTTTATTAGTTTCAAGACTTGAAAAATTATTCTGGATGCTGAGGAAGAAATTCTGGTGAGACTTTTCTCTTGAAGGTAGAATCAGAAATGACAAGGCTAAAGTCTCAGGACTGTAAAATTATCAGAAGCCTACCTTGAAAAATAAACACTACATTTTTCACTGTCTGTTTGTCATCTACATCGAAGCATACACTTCAGTTAGCCACTTGCACAGCATGTGAAGAACTAAAAAGGGGGAAAAAAAGATTGGGGCGGGGTGCTAAAAAAGATTGGGGTGGGGTGAGGGAACCAACTATCAGCATCTCACAAAAAGCAAAAATATATCAATATATTTAAAAAATAAAGACAAAACAAGATCCCAGTGCAACACCAGGCTGCTCCGACACCGCAAGACGTGCTCAGGGACTTGCAGACTGGCATCACATTCAGATCCCAGCCCCAGACCATGTCACCAACACGTCCTGCCTGCTTTCAGTGGACCTGAAGCTATCAGGGCTTACCCTGAGAGCGTCAGAACCCAGGGTAAGGCAAAGCAGAGCTGGGAGAGCATCCGAGCCGCCTTGGAGCCCGTAGCCAGCACACCAAGAGCTTGGGATCAGCCGTGCCGCTTGTGGAAGCGCCTGCCCAGCTGTCCCGTCAGCTGCCAGCGGCAGAGAAGTGGGACAGAGGAAGCAGAGAGCACAAAGCACAACCATCCAAGCCGTTTTGGTAACGCTGCCTACCAATTTTAACTTAATATCAGCTTACCCAAAAGCGAAGTCCAACCTCAGAATACAGCTTTGGTCACATTACCGGCATGTAAAATTAAAGCTCGTGCAATACGCTAGAACTGATGAGAGGAGAGACTGTGTGATTTGACCTTCTGCACCAGCCAGGGGTTTCTAACCATCCGCCTACAGCTGGATCCCCAGGCCTATATCTGGCCACCCCAGCTACAGCAGCTCCTGTTTTACAAGGAGACAAATCTCACCACCACCCCACTCCTCTACCAAAGCAAGGCTCACTATAGAGCGTACGAGTCCAAGTGGCAAGGATGTCCCAGCCACCAGCAAAAGCCCCCATCAGCGGCACAGTAAAACAGCAAAGAGACACACGCTTCAACCCGCTGCACTGGGGCCACGCTGGCTGGTGAATTTAATATCACACTTTTTGAAATAGCTCGGTACACAGTCTGTGTTGGAAAACTGAGCCCCACAGAGATCTCCAACTTGTGCTTCAACGTAGAATTTGCCAGTTTAACTCATCAGAAATAACTTGGAGTAGCAATTGCGGGTAGAAAAAAGATCTTTATGTCTAGTCTTCAGTTTTCAACTCAGCTATATAAGACTTTCCCAGAATTAGATAAGCTAAAAATGGAAGCACTTCAGCTGTACTGTTTTTGCTTTCAACTAACAAGTGTTCCTCTAGGAAACCACATACGAGAGATGCCCTATAAATTAGGATTTTAAAAAAATTAGTTGCTATTTTTCAACGACACCCTATAAAGAGTAGCTGTCCAGTATAGAGAGCTGCAGCTTCTCCCTCCAAGGGGGGCTCAAAACTGTTTTGGCTTCAGCTTCATTACAGAAGCCCTAAAGCAGCCACCAGAGCTTGCCAAGAGCAGAGGGAACACAGCACAGCCACGGTTATTGCTGCCCCCAGAGCATCTTCCCCGACTCAGCTTGCGTGCGACACCTCAGGTGCCTGTGGCTCACCTCGCTTGGGCAGGGATGGGAAATGCAGGCTCTGTGCTGTGTGCGTGCACATGCAGTCGTGTACAAGTGTACACACTTACAATCGTCTGTCAGCTGCAGCCTGGAATGTGTCCTGGTCTCGTTAGGTGCCCTAAGCTCTTCTGAAACGTTGTCAGTTGTGAATACAGCATGCTTCTTTCTACCCTCAGCATCAATGCTGCTAAGCCACCAGGAGGAATTTAAGCGGGTACCATTATTTTAGTTACTTTCCCAATGTCCTGTATTCTGATGAAATACTTGTGAATACAGCAGGATTCTTTACAAGAAAAGAAGGATACTGTACACAGGACTGAAAACCTAGATCTCCTCTCCTTGGCCTAATGATGCAGGGGCTCTCCATACACCTGGTGATGAAGAAAAAAAAATCTAAGATGCCATTTGATTTACAGCTCCAGTGAGGTATCTTAATAATATAGCTACCTTAAACTGTTGCATACGTTTAAAAAACATTCTGACTCCCTCCGAGATGAATTACAGTGGCTGTATGTCTCGCTGACGCTCACATCTATTTTTTTTGTTCCTCCAAGAAAACAATTACAAAACATTAAATCACTTTTATATTGCGCTATGAAAACAGAAACCTTTAATTTGGGCCATGATATGAATGGCTTCCACAACCACCAGAGAATATGCAGGCTGCTTTGCTGCTCGGCTTCCTGTTTGCAGCAAATCTAATTTATGGGGCAGTTGCCAGAGGTCAGGAGGAATCAACTGCTCGCAGCCTTGCGTTTCGCGATTTCTCTGCCTGTGAGGGCAGCACGCCTCTTCCTACCTTTTCACCCCGCACGGAAGCGATCGAACACACAACCCTAATGAAACCTTTGCACTAACTGCTTCCCGAGCCTTGTACTTAACTCTCGTCCTAATGATCGTTTCAGGAATCCCAACCTGGAACAAGGGGCTATCTTTAAAGCTGCTCAACATCTCTGGTATGTGCCACGTGAAATCCAACGTAGACCCAAGTCAGTAAGAAATTCCAATTGCTGGACTGGAGCAAATTACCTACTGCTGAAAACCTAAAACCACTACTGTCATGACATTACTTCTTGTCCCAAACACAGACAAAACCTTCCTGCATCCCTCCCTCCTCGTTTCTGTTCTCACAGAACGTTTTTAATCCAAAAGCATGAAACTAGACTACAGCCCGGAGGAGGCACTCGTTCTAGATGACTGCTTTTCCTGAACATCGCCACAAACTTGCCAGGGAAAGAGTGAGGAAATATCTTCTTTGGGGATAGGAAAAAAAAAAAATAAAAAAAAAAGCAGTACTAGAAATAATAGGGTCCTGCTGTTGCATCCTTTTAGTATCTATCCTCAAAGACTAAGTTTTTGTTCTAGATCTGTTTGCTCACATCCTTCTTCTCTGACCGGTGCCAACGATGTCCTCACTCAATATAATATTTCATACTTTTCTTTTTAATCTACCTCCAACTGTACACACAGTCATTGTTTGGAGTGTCAGACGGGGTGCCTCAGCTCGCTGGTTTGAAAAGGTACTAAATTTCACTCAGAAATAATAAACAGCTCCTCCAGCCTCCAACAGCTCGAGCCACCAAGATGTTGGGCTCAGCCTCTGCTAACTGGCTAACAGGAAACAGCAGCAGTGTGAGAACGCCGAGCTTATCTGTGGGGTTTGCTAACCATGGAAGTAGTGGAAAATAAGACTCAAAAAATGTATAGCACAAAACTAAGAAAATCAGAAAGGTCTGTAATACGTGTCAAAAGCAAAAATCGCACACCAACACCGATCCTGCTCAGCACGCAGGATAGAAGAGCAAGTGCTGTAAAAACAGTAAGCAAAGCAGTTTGCCTGCTCTTCATGCGTTTCATTACAGAGCCATAAAGCTCCCACGCAGTTCCACAGCCCTGGGAAACATGGGAATCCCACGAGCTGCAGGAGCGACGAATTGCGTCTCGTGTGCATTTAACTCACAGATAACAAACTTCAAAGGGCTCGGTGCCCAGCAGTTCCCGGTGGTGAAGGGGTGAGCAGGGGCTGCTCCTCTTGTTCGGCGGGCAGGGGGCTGCCAGGCGCGTGACACCACCCTGCTGATTGGCCCGCAGTGACATCATTTTAGTTTTCGGCTCTGGGTTTGCCGTCAGCTCCCCCCTTTCGGGGACCTCCGGACCTCACACAGACCCGCCAAGAGGGCTGAGCACAGCAAGCCCCGTGCAGGCAGCGCCTTCCCACCTCGGGGCTCTCCGGACGTGAGGGGACGCGGGGAATGGAGAGGCCTCTTGTCTCTGCGCCGTGGGGCGGTGAGAGCGTCCAGAGGCTATGCAGGAGGCAGCCTGACAGCAACGCGGCCGGAGTTAAAGCCCATCTCCAAAAGGTTTGCTGCAGGAAGACCTGAAGACTGGAAAAATGGAAACCATATGCAACGCACCAACAGACTCAACGCCACCCATTCGCGCACACATCACGATACACGGACACACAACAAAGAGTGCACCAGCGGGGCAAAAGCCCTTCAAAAACCGCTCAGAAGCATCCAAGCTTTTGTCCACGTCCGCAGCAGGGCTCACAAAGCAGCATCTCGGCGGACCCCTGAGCGCCGGCGAGGCTGCCTTTGTTGGAGCTCGACATCCTGCCGCCCCAGCACGCTCGCCCCTTCCCGGCTCGGCTGGCCGAAACCTGAGCCGAAGGAATGTTAATTTCTCCAGCGATTTTTTAAAAGCACCGAATGAAAGTAACTTGATATTTTCCCCTTCTTGAAAAATATTATCTTAGAGCGCATACAAGTGTAGGAAAACATATCTGGTCTACAAGGCTTTGGAGGGACAAACAGAAAGGGGTGCTCTGCCTCCATGTGCCGACCGAGCCGCACGCTTTCGGTTTAGCACGCCAGGAGGTGTGTGCACGCACCTACACACACAGGCATACGAATTATTTGTGTGCACAGAAACACAGACCCGCCAGGCAGAGGATCAGTTTCGAGTAAGTACAAAAACATGAACTCAAGCTCAGCGTGAGCTAACATCACAAACACGGCATGGGGAGTAACTCCTCCAGCACAGGACTTCACCTAGTCATGGATCAAAACGTACCCACGGTGTCTGCGATTTAAAAATCTTTTTCGGAACGATTTACACACAAAATCAATTAAGCAAATACAATGCTGCTCGGGAAACCAGTTCCCGTATTTACATAATGGATTTTCTGCACACTTCCAGCACCAGGCACCCTAAGGGCATCTCCCCTGTACCATGTCCCACGGAAGGAGCAGGAGGCAGAAGGGTGGTCATCCCACAGACCCCAAATCTCTCAATCATCGCCATGTACGAACACCAGCCAGCATCATGTTATGCGACTGTGCAACTTTCAGACAGGCTGCACTGCTGTCTGAACACGATGGGAAGACAAGCTTTCAAAGAGAAGCTTTTTCTGCATAAAAAGGCAGTACCTTTAGCCACTGTAAATCCAAGCCAATGTAGCTTTAGCTCCACCTAAGTTCACACCCAGCACCACCAATCTAATCATCTCTTACACATTACGATACCACTACTTCTGTATTTTAAAAAAGCGTATTTCAAGTCACTGAATCAATGTTGAGTTTTATGTTTAAAAGTATCCTCAAAACCACAGCACTACATTTAAAACTGTGCCTTAATAGTTTCAGTTTTAATATATACTGCTTCCTACTTCAGCACATTTTACCAAAACAGCAATTCAGGCCATGCTCTCCTTAGACACAAGGAAACTGAAAGCTTTTATGTGCAAATGAAATAGAAATGCTGTAGAACTGCTCTCACTTCAACTTCTAGACAATAACAAGGAAGGGAAAAAACCCCGGTGAAATTAAGCAAATACAGAAGTGAGATTTTGTTTTGTTTACCTCGTGTGGTTTGGAATCTGGTATTTCACAGCGGTTATTTTCCACCAACCATCATCTCAGCAATCAAAGCTGCCTTGCTGCCACATGAGAAATGACTCGAAAAAGCAGAATCTGTTCTCATCAACACACGTCGATTGGGGTTAACAGGGTAAACCCCAAATGCATCAAGGCGACACAGGTACAGTTTAGTCTGTCTGATCTTCTGCAGCAGACACGAGACAGCTGCTGGAAGACAGATAGGCTCTCTGCCATTATCACAAGGGAATAGGTCATGCTTAGAGCACCATAGTGAGCCTTCTGGCTCGGCAAGCTTTTCCTGACTTCAGCAAAACAGGCTGCAGTCGTTAAGCAGGGCCTGAAACGTAACTAACTCTTCATTTATCATTTACTTCCCAGAATGCTCTAAGCAGCCTTTTGTGCAAAACAATGTGTTTTCATCAGCCGTGGGAGCACACATTCTTCTCCCGTAACGTCTCACCAAGAACAACGCCAGCAACATCCAACAGGGCAGCTGAGCGTACCTTGCAGCAGGAACCATCTTGGGGAATCATAGCTCTGATTCCAGCAAGATAGCACTTCTCCGAGCTCCTTGGGCAAAGTGAAAAGATTTACCCCCTGATCTGATACAAATTGACAAAGAATTAGAGTTGGGTGCCCTGATAACGTTTGCCTTCATTTTCATTTCACAAGACTGAGAAGGTTTCTAAACTGCTCCTATTAACCACCACAGTTCACAATATGCCTTCAAAACACTCCCCCACCCAACCACCCTGAAGTAGCAACCTAAAATGATTCAAAGAGGAGGAGCAGAGGAGTGACTGCTGCAGGAGAACACCACCACCACATGCTAGAAGGCAAGGACATGCCAGACGAGGAATCACTGGACAAACATAACCGTATGGAAGTTCCCAAATCGACCAGCTGAAATGAATTATCTGAGGTATCTCCCCAAAGTACACATGAAACAATCCCACGATTCAGGTAATTAGATAATACTGATGAGCATTAGACAGTCTCGGGCAGATTTGTTTCGGAAACCATGTCCTAGCAGCCCTTCTGTCACCCAAAGCAGCGTTTCTCAAGTTCAACACAAACAAGCCTAGAAGGACCACTTGGCCTTTGCAGAAAGGGTTCTGAGATTTCTTTTACACAGTACTGCCACAAAGTGACAGCTATTATAGTTTCAGTATTTATTCACTACATTTAGTATCTTCCATTTTAGTTATCTTTTTCAAGGGCTTAGGGATTTCTCATTTTTAGTATTACTTTTAATCTGCACTCCTGATGCCTTCTAGGTCACCTCCAGAGCCTGGGCCTCGAGCTGAGGAAAACTGGTTCAAGTCACAGCATTTATTTCGGGCCTCTCCATCAGGATCGTCTCCTCCTGGGTCCTCCCTACCTCCTTCCTTCTCTCGCTACGCCTACACAGGGAAAATTGAGTAAGATCTAACATTTCCCAATGCTACCGCTGCAAAACACACTAGACAAAAGCACAAAGGACCTGAAACAAATCCCTAGAAGCAGCTCATGGGTGTCTTTATTTACAGCACCAAATGGAGTTCTGCGGAATTGGTGTGCGTGTTTGTTTTAATAGCAGGACTTTCACTGCAGCACAGATTGAAGGCATGTGTACTCTCTGCCACTTAGGAAAACTGTGCAACTACCGGACAGGAAGAACAAAAGGAAGAAATACAACTTCCAAAACAAGAAGAGAGGTAAACTCAGCTTCCCCACCCACTTTCCACAGAAACACCAAATATTTTCTTTCATAAATAATTGCAATAGGATGCCGTAGCCTTTTCCAAGCAAACAATAGCGAGATTGTGTAATGCTTCACCCGAGGCAGGCCCGGGGGGGACAGGGGACACAAAGGCCGGCTTTCAGGGCCCGGGGCCTCTCGCTGGGCTCGGCGGGCATCGCTCCCTGCCCGCCGCCTCGGCCTCCCTCGCCGCCTCAACATTGAAGCATTGGCCATCCATCGGAGACGCTCCTGCTACACAACAACAAAACAAACAAACAAAAGCTTGTTATGAAGCCCCTCCGGCTCCGCCGCAGACCTCACACGGAGCAACGCCTCACGGTGCCCCGGGACAGGCCTGGTCGGCGGCCGTGTGTGACGGGGCCTGAGGGGCCCGCTGCAGCCCCTTGCTCGGCCCTGCGATGAAAGTTGTCGAAGGGCAGCCACCGTGGGCTGGGAAGGGTTGTGCTGCTGCAGATATGAAGGGAAAACAATGAGAAGATCTCCTCTGCCTATGAGGTGTTTTGAAACAATCGCCCGTTTGAGTTGAGAAACCCGAGAGCTGTAATTCACTTACTGATTCACCTTCCTCCTTCATGTCAGGAATTAGAAAACAACCCGCCCCACCAACATCAAAGGAATAATCGTGTTCCCCAGTAACCAAACAGCCATGAAAGGCATTCCTGCCTGCCTTTCATGTTGCAGACAGCTCCGCCGGTGTACAGCGAGTGACTAACTCCAAGCCCAGCTCCACATCTAGCCATCTTGGGGCTCTGGGCAAAACATGTCTTCCAGGCAGATTACCCAGCTGGTTACCCCACCTCGGAGAGCAGTAGACACAAGTTATATATATTATATATATATATGTATTGTCAGATTCATCAGGAAGTACTCACACTGGGAAAAGAGTGAGCTGGAGTAACACGAGCACCTAATTCTGCCCACAACCACAGCTTGGTACCAGCAGCCTGTGCGGGCACCATCTCCCTCGAGCCAAAAGTTTAGCACAGAACACTATTTAATAAGTACAGTCTATTATTCTGTTTTAAAACGAATATAATATCACAAATCAGCTGAGACCTACTGGTTAGAATGCTCTTTACAATAGAAAATTTAAGAAGCAACAGGTAAGCATGGCCACTTGTAAGGGCACAGATAGTTATGCAGTAGATTGCGATCAGTCGGATTATTTTGTTTGTTTTCTGAAGTGCATCAAAAACACGGCAAGAAACACATCAGTGCGGGTAAATTGATCTGAACTACACTTCAAAACACCCACCATGCTAGGCACAAAGGAAACAACAGACAGGTGCTAGCCACAGCAATTAACCCAAAGTTTATGACAAATTTATGCAAAACGCTTGCTTTAAAACTCAGGGGGAAAACAGTAAAATAAAATGCAGAACAGAAACATAAGGTCAAAGAACTTCAAGACACATTACAGATGGTGACACTGCCTTTTTTTTTTTTTTGGTGGTGGTGGTGTTTTGTTTTGTTTTTTCTTTAAATAGGCTAAAGTATAAAGAGAGAGGCATCCAGAAAATGGGGAAAAGCTAATGGAGCAAAACCACTTACCACCGACCTTACCCGGTCATCCTTGTAAAAACATGCTTTGAGACATTATAGTGTATTTCAAAAAACACTCTGCTTTGCCACAAAAGGAAAACTTCCTTAAGGACTCAACGCCACAGAGCAACACCCCGTGGCACCCTCCCCATGCCAGGGCAGCTCGGGCACCACGGATCCCCCAGCTGCGCTGTCTCCCTGCTCCCCATGGCTGAAGGCTGGGTGCCCCTATTAAGGGATCAAACAGAGATCCAACCAAACCTTGTCGTACCATTAAAAAAATAATAATTAATGAAGTTCTCCACGATAGCAGTTTTTTTCTTTTTCTTTTTTTTTTTGGTCAGAAATATTTCCCCCTTGGCTCTCTACACATAATGTCTATTTTTAACTTCAGGCTCATTACTGATAATTTGCAAAGAGATTTAAAACACCGCCCATCAGCTGAGTACGAACATGTTTCCACAATACATATATGTAAGAGCTTAGTTTGGGGTTACAACGATTCCATGCTTTTTCCTTGTTTCAGGTGATAAAAGGTTCTGGCTGAACTCGGTGCATATGTAGACAGAAATTTGGTACGTACATTTGACAGATACTAAAACATCATGTATACATTAATCAGTGTGAAAAACTTAGATAAAAACAGGGTTTCTCAATGGACTCTGCAGATAATCAATTTCATCAAACTGCTTTAGAAGTTCATTCCACGAACTACTTCAAACAGCTTCTGCCGTAACAAGTTCCAGCCTGGGCTCTGTAAATCACTCAGCCCCTGAGGAGCACGCGGGGTTTGGGAGATCACCGACAGCCTCTGCCTGCTTTGCTGAGGGCTCAGGAGATCGGGGTCTTGCGTGGATCAGTGGAGCCAAGCTGCAGAAAAGCAACCTGGAAATGCCAAGAAAGCTTTCCCTGCCCACATCTCCAGGCTCAGTAAAAAGTCAATTGTTAAGATGTAAAGAAAAAAAACGTGTATTTAGCAACGTTGCCTTCCCTTTAAATATCGTAACTAAAAGTAACTTGACAGTATGTAATGGCCTGGATTACAATGCATTAACTTGTCAAAAAATACATAACAGTGCTGTAACACAGAAGGTCGAGAACAAAGAACACCTTCAAAAGGTACCTTCCACACTTGCACTGTCTAAGCTGTATGCATTGCCCAAGATCTGGAGGCTATTTGGACATCTCAGATAAAAGCAAGGAGCACAGTGAAAAGAGTCACAACTTCTTCCTTGCAACCCATGCAGGCCTCTTGGGAGGGTCCACGGCGGGCAGCGTAGACACCGCTCCTAGAGTCACATCTCCCAAAGGCGCACAGGCAGAAGCGCTCTGCACCACCGCCTCCTGGACTTGGATCCGGGTTCCTATGAGTTCAGATGTAAAGCTCCTAGAGAGCTGGGGAGAAGTGTTTGCTTTTCCAATTAACGTCACGTTTAGCAGGAAGAATGATCTTCAGAGACTTTTCATTATAGTGAAAAAATGACATGGCATGCAAGAAGCCAAGAAACGTATGACAAAATTCTCGCTTCTGATGTGAAACTGGACAACAAAACACTCGCATTCATAGGAACGCAAGTTACCAGTAGAGTAAAAGACAAACACTATGAGTTAGAATTATCCTCTGCCAATGGTTGCTCGTTATTCAGAAAACCTATACACTACCACTTCCATATAGTATCAGTGTAAGAGATGACTTTCTAAGAAAAAAAATGAAAACTAAGCCCGAACTCAACATATGCTTTCAGCATCTATCAGGGTCTTTTTTCTTTTCTTTTTTTTTTTTTTTTTTACATGAATGACCACAAATTAAAACAAGGTTATTTTACGAGTGACGTCACATCTTCACGTACCAACCACCCCATCTCAAAACATCACTAAAAGCTGAAGGTTTCAGTGCCAGCATTACATTAACACTCAGGGAAAAATGCGCAGAGTATAAATGCTTTATACCTTAGGGGCTCCAACTATGAATTGAATAAAGAAGATATAGGTGTGCATGTAGAAAAATATTTTGATATATTCCTGATATATTTTATGAAAGTGCTTTGAAATAAGACTGACTGCACTTTAAATAGTTGACACAGAAAACCTCCAAAAATTAACTCTAATAACTAAGCAGATCTCTACATTCATAACTAAACCTACAGCTTTTTTGCAGGTCTTACACTTTAAAATACATTTACGGAAATCACGAGCACAGTAAGAAGTTTTAACAAAACATTTCGTTTCAAATACCAAATTTCATAATACCTAAAAACTGCTGGTCAAAGATCCTAACTGTACATTTTTAGATGCAAGGCACATCTTGCACCACCTCTTTTCAGGACAGGGCTTCAGTCCTTCAAACGAATGGCTAAACGCATGCTATTCTTGACTAGTGGGAGTCTGGGCTTTACCAGGCATCTTATCATGAGAACAGGCTCTCATGAGATTCCCAAACCCAATTTCTCAACCAAAAAGACTCAGATAACTATCTGAACATTTGCAATGCTTATCTGCTAGCTGCTTTTCTATTCACTTCTGCCTTGATGTTTTGTAGCCTCCACAACAAATGTTTGCCTAAAGAGAATTTCATGGCTATGCAAGTTAAAATTCCTCTGCACACAGTTAATTTAGAGGGAAGTCTCTACTGTTTTTTTCTGGAGAACATGGGACTACATTTTCGTGCTGTACACATGGTACATCCCTTTGACAACAACGACCAGCACCTCCTACACAGCTGCATGACCAGCAGTACAGTCACCATGAGGTTTGCCCGTAGCTCGCATGCACAAATTGCCTGAAAAAGAGATCATTTTCCTTTGTAACTCAACTATGAAGTGTTTGAACTAAAACACGATTTGTGAACACTCTTTGTCATGATCTTCTAGATGAGCAACTTATTGCCATGTCACAGCTTCCCACCTTTCTCAGTCAGGCACAGCCCCTTACACAGCGTTGTTTTATTTAGTAACTTCATCTTTCCTGACATTCTCCTAACTCACTACATTTTTCTTTACTAACTAGTCCAGCTGTCAGAGATTTCCAATAGAAAGATAAAATATTTAGCCTAAAAAAGTTGAATATCATGTGTTTTGGCTCATCTCAATGAGGAAACAGTGTTTTGCAATGCAAGGCAGCATTTCATAATTAGAAAATGAGGTGCTCTTCTTCAGAGGCAGGTATCTTGCTAATAAAAATACTTGGGGTACAAAACCAGAAAGACAGTGCAGCAGCTCCTAACCAACCTGCAACACAAGCTACGTGCTGAGCCAGCCTGGCAACTCAGGGTTTTTTAAACCATTTCAGACCCACAAATACAGCGCCAGCTGGGAGAGGGCAGATCGCATGTTTAAGCTTTATAACGAAGTGAGAAGGTAAGATACAGCAACTTCTGCAAAACACCTCCTAATGACAGCCCACACAACCATTACAGAGGCCAAACATATCAACTTCCCACTCAGCAAAGCTGCCAGAACTCAGCTCAAAGCAAAATTTATATAAACCGAACAAACAGTATCATGTTCAGCTATCATTTGACTGCCTTCATTTGAGAGCTGCAAGTGCAGAGGATTTTGAATTACCAAAGAAGGGGGAAATGCCCCTTCACGCCCTCACAAACATGACCATCCTTCTGGTATCCCCTTTTGAAACTTCTTAGTACTCGAGAACAGCTCTGCAGCCATAAGAACTTGCAGCATTTCAAGATGATCTTGGAGGCCTTTTCCAACCTTATGACTCTATGATTCTATGACAGCTTCTTATCCTAAAAAGAAATCAAAGCACATAACTGAATGCTCTTAACATGAACTCTGCTTGCTCTCATCCCAACTGCCATGAACTTTGTTAGCATCTTCCTGTATTCCTCTTATTCCTCCCTGTGTCACTAGATCACAAGACTTCACTGCAAAAACATTACGTGAATTGAGCATTAGTATAATACACGGAGACACCTGCAAACAAAACTGCCCTTCCAAGTTCAAATTAAATCCCGACATAACAATAAGCACATGGTATTATCTCACTACAGGCACACTAAACAGAATCATGTGGTGACCACTATGTGCATGTTCACAGCTATCACGAGTAGCAGTGCTTCACTCTCCGTGTTTCTAAAATTTAAGATTGGGAAGGAGGAGTTTCTGTGAGCATGCAAACAGTCTGCATATATATTAGACGTCAATCAGATGGAAAAGGCTGGCACATCCATTACCATCTATTTTTTATTTTGAGGAAGAGACAAGCTTATGGAACGTACGATTTCCAGTATTTTGTTCTTAAGTGTGCAATGTTAATGGAGCCAGCAAATTAGATCACACTGCTCTTGCACCCAAATACACAGAAAGATACTATGATAAAATACAGAGGGTGGTGCAAACACAAACAAGTGCTACATGAATAAAAGCATTACCTAAGAGCCAGCTTCTCCCCTTCGGTATTTTCAAGAAAATTCTAAGAGGATTTGCAGAGTTAAAGATAAGGACCAGAAGAGAGATAACAGATGGCAATGGAAGGAAAACAGCATATAACACTTGATACAGTACATTCAGTACTCTGTACATTAGGAGAAAGCCAGAGACAACTTCCACAGGCGCGTTGCTTGGTTCCCAATTTATGAACAGTAGCATCATCAAGGGCTCATCACATAATATTTAGTTTTGTATCTACTGGCCTCTATTTTAGCACCAAGAAGCGAGTTATTCAGATCCTGTCATCCAAACCTTGAGTATTTATTATCGAGACAACATCCCGAGCTCTCCTGGAAGCAGTACTACTGTAGAGCGACAGAGATGGAGATGAATAACCAGCGTAAAGGAAATGTGTACTGGGTTGTCTTAAGATCTCGCATGCTGGGTGTCCTGATTCTGAGCTTCATTCCCATTTCCCCCTCTCCACTGCTGGATGATGTACACCAGGCCAAAGCCTGTTAAACTTTTTCATTCAATTCGTCAAAGGTGCCAGAACCTATCAGTGCCCTTGATTTCTTTGCCCAAAAAGCCCAGCCACTTGCGGGTAGGGCGAGGAACAGCTCAGCAGTCCTGGCTGACCACCTCTGAAGGAGGCTTCCCTGGCAGACCGGGTGCTGCAGGGACAAAGGGAGCAGCTCAGCCTCCCCATCACCTCGCCTCCGTCCCAGTTCCTCATCCCACAGAGAACCAGGCAAGCAAAAGCCATGCCTTCAGTGCTAGATACCTGAGAAAGCAACACATTGCTTGCAAACCTTCAACATCTAACCATTTGTGTGTTTGTTTTTTAATGAAAAACTCTCTAAGCAAAAATAGTAAAAAGCCACAGGGAAGGCTTTCCCAGGCAATGCACTGCTGTTAAGGTACAGCCTCGCGTACCAGCCTCGGTGCCTTGGCAGAAGCACTGCTGCCCAACACAGATATTTCTGAGCGAGCCACGTGTCTTGGCCTACTCCAAGGACGAGGTCTGACAGTCCACAGCAGGCACCCATGATCCGTATTTCTGTGCTCCCACAGTTGTTTGTTCCAGAGCTGGAGGAAAACTAATAATTCCCTGGAAAATGACAGCAGGCAAAGGCAAAAACCCAAGAGCACGTCTTGATTCAGGGTTACAGGGCTGCAGGAGAACAAGGGAACAGCTCAGTCTGCATCTGAGAGCTGAAAGGCGAAGACACTTTGCATCCAAATGACAAGGCTACCAACAAACATGCACGTAGGCAAAGCTGCTAGTCGTTAGCTCTGTTTGGATTGTGCAGGAAGGAGACGTACAAGGGAGACAGAACGGTCATAAACTTCTGATGGAAACAAAATTCATTTATTTCTAAACAGGACTCCTTCAAGACCACGTTACAGGGGCAAATACCTAAACAGTACTGAACAAGTATGTAAACAGTGCAACCCGAGGTCGCCAAAGCATTGCGCGCTGCCTTTCCTGTGAGGCTACTTCACAGAGTTTAGTCTTTCAGTGAAGTCAGGGCCCTCAGATTATGATAAACGACTCATCCCTGGCCATGAGATGTCAAGTCCCCAGTACACAGTTCCAAAGATTTGAGAAGGACAAACTGCAAGGTTATCACGCACGGGGCCGCTTTTACCCAACCCGGGTCACTCCCAATGGTGAGCAATTACAACCCTGACCCATATCAAAGCTCATCTTTTCTTCCGTGGAGAACATGGGGGCACAGAGGCAAGGTAGAGTAGTCTAAAACACAAAAACAACAACAACAAAGGACAAACAGACCATACCAGCAACTGCAACATGGTCTACACTGTCCTTACGACCAGTCATGAAAATGTGGGAGCGCTTCCACGACAAGCCACACCAGCCCCTCCATAATTGCACTTCTCCTTCCCAAGGTCATCTCCAAAAGCCCTCTAGGCTAGCTGGTATAATTCAAGCTGCTGTAAATGATCTGCTCTTCAAAATCTATAGACAGATGACTATGTATCTACATAGATAGATGCGTATCTATGAACCCCTGACTACAATGCTAGCTAGTTCTCATGTTTATTGTCTCTGTTTGACCAGCTGCACCCAGACATGCCGTGCTGGGTGGAAAAAAAAATACAGCTGTGTATAAAGCCCATTAAGGAGAACAGACACATTTGTAATTACCTCCAAGGCAAAGATTCCAGCATACAAAAACATAGAAGGGCCATGTTTTGCTTTGGTGTTTTTGTTTTGTTTTGTTTTTAATTTGTTTTCAAAAAAAATAAAAAGCGCTCAAGTCAGTCGCAATTAAAAAAATTCCTGCAGTAGCTTAGAAACAACAAAAATCCAGAACAATCAATAATATCATACAGGATTGTGTTTTTTTTTGTTGTTGTTTTTAAATCAGCTCACTGCTGCTGAACCACATACACAAAATTTCTGCCCCAGACATAAATGAGGGCAAATGTATGTCATGCAAAAAAAATGTGCAAGACAAGGAATTGGTCAGACAGTAGAATGCAGATAAAATGTTCTTTATGGTCAAAACACCGATCTCGTCTGGAAGCATTGAGGTAAATGTGTACATTACGGGGGGAAAAAGTTTCACGTGGAGATATTTCAGAAGCAGATGCAGTCAAGATGCACTAGGACATCTTTTTCCTAAATGGGTGAACTGAAAACTGCGTGCAGGCCAGTAGCTTATGCACAATTTCCATGTGCAACCAGGTCACAATTCCACGTATCTACACTGACTGAACTCGGCAAGCCACCAGCCTTGGCCCTCTCAGTGTCTTCTCACTCTGAAGGAGAATAGTCCATGAGCTTCCCCTACGGGCTCGTTGCTCAAATGGAAATCACCTAGCAAGCACAGAACAGAGGCTTAGCTCATACTAGATATAAAGAGAGATTAGAAAATCCGGGATTTCCCCCATATCCTTTCAGTACTCATTTAGACTACCATGGGCAACAAATGAATTTAATTTCAAGAAAAGATAACCACAAAATAAAATAATGTATCTTCCACATAACAAAAATAACTAACAACTGTTATGGGTTTGTTTAATAATATATAATGTAGGAAACTAAGAGTATCTTCCTTCTTTGTTTCAGCTCAGTTTCACTGAATAGCTTACAAAACCCCCAAAGAACATGCCTGAAACTGCAAAGCCACAAACACATCCCTCCCCACTTCCCTTCCCAAATCCTAGTCCCTAATGTGCAACTAGGTAAATCTCAGAGAAGGAGAAAGGAGTTTTATTAGTAGAGGGCTCAGAATTGGAGGGCAACCGCTGAACACTGCCTGGAGCTAAACCTCTAAAGTTACGCGTTGGCTAAGTGTGCCTGCCTTTGATCGGTACGGTTCAGAGTCCGCTTATTTAACCTCGACAGGAAGAGCTCACTTATGTGGTGCAAGATGAGCTCTTTCCTACACTTTCTTCAACAGTTTTATGAAACTGGCATACTGACAGGCTTTGCACATTTCCAAACATTAAAAATAGCTAGGCAAGAATTTACAAGTAGTGATATCGCTGCCGAAAGCTCACAGAACATCTACCTCCCAAATTGCTTTTCTTTTCCAAGCCAGGTCCACAACAGATCACAAGTTCCAGTATCAAGGATATCTCCTCAACTAAGCCAGATAAGCCAGCAATCTCATAAAATACTTAAGCAGCAAATGCTTGGTTGAGCACCCTACCAACATAAGCAATATAGAAGCACAGAGAGAATGAGACTGAGGAGGCCCTTCCAGAAGAGCCTATACACTCCAATTTCTTCAATGCTTTTAGAAACCTTAAATGAAAACTGCACGCCCAAAATTCCCTGAGACATCTACAGCAGGATTTTGGGGATGCCTGGGAGCCACTTCAGGGCCATACTAAACATGTCTGCAGCCTACACTTATGCAACACTTCTGGAAGCGAAGTGTTGATCTGGCTGACTCTAAGAAAAAGAAGATGTAAATACAACTATACACAGGCTGGGGTGGAGGAACAGCCAAGTCTTTGTCTGGTTCTACCGCTCGAAAGCTTTCTGTCTGTTGGGTCTTGAAGGTGCAAGCTTATCAACTCTGTGCCTACACTATGCCCTAAGTACTTAATTCCTCACATGAAAACTGATTTCTGCTCTATATTCCATTACTTGCACATTGCTCATCATCAAAAACTAACATAATCTGCAGAATCTTTTGTAGCAACTTGACATCTCATTCCAGTCGCTATTAGCCAGCCTTTCATAGCCCACAAGCCTCTCAAGTCATCTCAGCTTACTCATCCCTTAAGGCTTTTCTTCAGAGACATGTGTCTACATTAGTGGATATGAGTCACAAAGAGGCCCTTCACTGCAACACCAAAAAGGACTAAGAACTCATCCCTTAAGGCTTTTCTTCAAGACATGTGTCTACATTAGTGGATCTGAGTCACAAAGAGGCCCTTCACTGCAACACCAAAAAGGATTTGAATCTTAGGGAACCAGATTACTTCTTATCTTTAGAAGTATATCACTGCTTACTTTTGTAAGAAATCAGAAGTGGTCTGGCCAGATTTTGCTCTGAGGAGGGCAGCTCTGCTCAAACCCTACCTGCCCAAACAACATGCGTGTTGCCTCCTTCGCCTCGCTCCAGGACAACAGCCGTCAGCATTTGGAGCTACTCAGCACATTCAACCAGCAGTTCAGCATTTATCTCTATGCCGTAAAATGCCTACCAAATCTAATATGACAATTCCAAAATATTTTCTAGCAGGAAAAAAGCAAGATGAACCAGCTCCCCCTGCCTTGC
Source organism: Cygnus olor (assembly GCF_009769625.2). Taxonomy (NCBI): domain Eukaryota; kingdom Metazoa; phylum Chordata; class Aves; order Anseriformes; family Anatidae; genus Cygnus; species Cygnus olor. Next base: position 17,952,757 of record NC_049179.1, read on the forward strand.
CCCAGACAATTCATTCCTGTTAAGATACAACTCTCAAAGGATCACATAAAAACAGGAAATTAGTTTTCCTCACCATACTTCCCAACCTTTTCATCAGTTTCCCATATCCGGCCAAATAAGCCTTTCAGAGTTTTTCTGAAGTCACAAGCCAGCTTTGAGATCCCTACTGTTACTGAAATTTTCTCTACTGGAAAATCTGGCCACCCGACATGTATTAGGCACACCAGAATATGCACGATTTTTGATAGCTGCTAGGAAATTACCATTTACTCAGCATAAGGTTAAGAGGATGAAATCCTAACATTTGCTCAGATAATTGAAATATCAACTTGTTTGGAAATAAAATGTGGTGGTTTTTTTTTTTTTAATTTTAAAGCAGTGCGCACAACCCTTTACCTTGAAGATGACCAGAAAAAAGTCGGGGCTGTTCGGAGGATGCTGATCTATCATCAACTTGCTGCTATCTGACACAAACATTTTCACTCTCCTACAGCCAACAAATGAGCACCACAGAGGATGTGCTTCCAGAGATTGCCATCTAGGCTAGGCTAGGCAAATAAACTTACATGTGGGCTTTTTTGGTCTGTTTCCACATTACAGCAGTTTTTATGAGACTGCTTACAAAAAAAAAAAATACACCAAACAATTGTGCTTTATGTAGTAAAGGGGAAAAATAACCAATTATGTTTTGAGACAAAGACAGGAAGAACAGTAACTAACACTGCAGCTTTACTGGGCAAGGGAAGACTGCAGTACTGTGACAAGGCAATATACTTGACCAGGTAACATGCTGCTGGGGAATTTTGTGAGACTGTTGGCTTAGCTGGCTTGAGGAGATATCGTTGATGCTAGAACTTGTGATCTCTTGTGGACGTAGATTGGGGTTGAAGTTTACTTTTTTTTTTTCCCCTTTTAAATTAAAATTGGGAGGTAGGTGGTTTGTGAGTTGCCATCAGCAATATCACTACTTGCAAATAACATCCAGGATCTCCAAACAAAAACATTTAACTTACATGTCGAATTAAAAGGGGATGTGGCACCAGCTTTAAAAAGCTTACTGATGGTAATTAGGTTTCTAGTCCTAAACAGCCTCCACTGTTACAGCTCAAACAAGCGGCTTTAACTGAGTTGCTCATCTCTTTGTGTTCTTGTTTTGATAGAGGCTCAATTATGCTGGCGACAATGGCCTGTCTCTTCATTTTGCTGTGAATAGGAAGCAAGGGTGCCATTGTCACCCGGCTTCAATTCAGTTACAACAAAGGGGTTTGAAGTGTCGAAATAATAGGCTACCTAAAGTAGCTGGAAGGAGGAAGCAGGGGGAGCCGGGCAGTGGCCTCAGGCCCCCTCCATCCAGCCTTCCCTCATCTCAGACCTGTCGGGTGCTGGCTGCGACCAGCACCATGCCAGGGGCTGGGGAAGCAGGATCCAGCCCACACTGCCAGTGGCGAGGGCCACAGACAGGGATTTGGGCAACACGGTGCACAGCTCTGCCCATGCTTCACGGCTGTGGCACAAGAAACACGGGGCAGCTGTGTGGTTTGCTGCTGTTTTATATGAACAAAACCAGAAGCCTGGCCCTTTACCGTGTGTGAGGCGGGAGTCAGGGAAGCCAGACGAAGAGATGTGGGGAGGCAAATGGGCGGCAGTAAATCAACAGCGGGTTCAAGAAGAAAGTTATTTTGTTTACAAAAAAACAGGACACTGCATTACTGAAACACAGCATCAGTTACCCCGAGATCGCAAGGAGTGACAGAGGCCTCGCAGCAGAGGGTTTCTGCAGCAGCCATCCCCTCCTCCCCCTTCTGGGGCCTCACTCATAAATGGCTGCTGGGGAGCTCCAGCGCAGCGCCCGTGCCTCGCTCGCGCAGCCAGAGGGACGAAACTTGCCTTAATGGGGACTGCCGACTTCTTGCAGCCACCCATTCTCTCTCTTCTCCCTCAAACCTATTGCTCGAGCTGAAATTTGGGGCGGTGGGACGACTTCTGGGGGCTTGTTTACCAGCAGCGCCTTGAAGGCGGCGCCATCCCGAGGCTTCGGCAGGCCGCGGTTCGCCCCACCGCGCTGCCAGGCCGCCCCTCAACGGGCGCCTTCATCCTCCCTCCGTGCAGGGGTGCTGAGGGAAGGATCCAGGGAAGTAGGTGTGTAGAGAAACAATCCAACAGCACACGATTTCAGGGAGAAATTATCACCTCAAATTTTGCTAGCTTAAAAGCAATGAAGTTTTCCTACGCCTCCCCAGCTTACGCGCACGCATAGGTAAATCGATCAGTCCTCGCATTTGTTTTCACGTTATTTGCAGCTCAGATTGCCTTCAGAACGTTTTAATTAGGCAGAACGAGACTCAAACATGCCATAACAATATCGGTACTAATAAATCCCAGGCAATACAGTATACTGTTTGTACTTACGAAGGGAATTTCCAAAATGTTAGGGAAAAAAAAAAAAAGGAAGAAATTAAAAAATGTGCTTAATAGCAAGAAAGACAGGAGGGAAAAGAACCCACCTGTTATGCTCAGTACTTGCACAGATGTAGCTATGCAAGAATGAGGCATGCTAACTCCCCCCAAAACATTTATATTGTTTGAATAAACTTTGTCCAAAATCTGAGTATTTGTCCAAAAATGGAGTAATGAATCATAGCTGGTAAAGGGGCGAAGGCCTAACCAAGGACTTGTTTCATTATCAGACAATAAGTTAACTTAGTGAAACTGTCACCATCAGTGTGAGTTACTCATTTCTGACCCTCCTGTTAAACAAACCTGAATTCCTACTAAACAACCAAAAAATCTCCTGCTAAACAACAATTCAGGAAATTTAAACCCACTCCTTACAAAGCGATTTAATAAAGGACTTACTTTACAGCCAACTTTCCAAGGTAAGTAACACCCTTAAGAACACAGTTCCTTATTCCAAAATTGTTAAATTATTCTAATGTAAAATGACAAAAACATCTATTTTCCATTTTCCTAAACAGCCAAAGGGGCCCACAGCCCAAACAGCATGCAAGTGAGAGCAGTCATCTGACCAGCTCACAAAGCCTGCCCTGCTGTAGTTTATTCAGATTACTCTGTGTATGAAAAAAGGAAGGATCACATTTACACCAGAGGAAAAATAACCCATGCGTATTGCAGATCTAACCCAAAATCCCAGAAATGTTTTTATCACCGAAACAATTTTCTCTCTAGACCAGAAAAAAGGCCTTGAGTAAACACAAGTTTGAACTTGAACCAAACGGATTAAAGGTGCAGATATTTCGGTGACGTTTCATACAACCCTGCTTGTCCATCAAATGTCCACAGAATGCTGTGAGATGGTGCAAGATCCTTAGCAGCGATGATCATCATCGCACAGGCATTTCAAAAGACAATGCGGTTTCCAAACTCCCAACCAATTACCGCCACATTTGACCCACCTAGCTGTATTCACTTACCAAAGGAAGGAGTAAAAGTCCTAAGAGATTACTGTTTAATCCAAGCATGCACCTTAATCAGCACAGCTTCACAAAAAGGGAACTCAAAGGCAGGAGGTGTGCGCCCACTCCCACCCCAAATCACTTCTCAGGTTCCATTCCCCCTCATCACACATCCGTGAAACCCTGAAGACAATTCTTTCCCCCTGTAGTCATGCCCTCTGAAAAGCAGGCATAATGCTATCAGACCCAAAAACACGAACCACAGCTGGCATCTCTCCCCAGAATAACAGCTTGTAAAATATTTCAAGAGTTGCCTACGGAAGTCTGAAGAGCATTTGGTGGGAGCAAGTCCCACTAGCATTTGACAAAAGCCATTTGCAACTGCTGCTCCCCGCAGGTGTGATCACAAGGGTAAGATTTGGCACCCCAGGAGAGATGGTGGGACCCGTAAGCTTTGCAGGAGAACGCCTCCTGATGAATACTCCAGCACCAGTTTTCTGTGGGCACGGTTTCCATTCACATTTTTGGAACAGTTTTAATTAAATCAGCACTAGCAAGGACAGAAAATTCTTGGACCAGAACCATCATACTGAACTCTTGTGTATATCATCTGTGCCTCGTGCAGTATGGAGCATTTCAGCAACGAGGAAGAAAACATGCACAATCTGCTAGGCAGAACACGTTTCTTCTTCTACTGTATCTTAACTATATCATTACTTTAAAGAAAATAAGAGAAATTGGGGGCAGTGCCTGTTCAGCTGCTTGTTTGGCCTGATTCATCTCAACTGACTTTGTGTTTGGCCAAGACACCAAACAGTTGCATGCCCTGAGCCAAGCTAATGGGCGCTGACCACATGTTGAAGTATAAACTGACACCAGTACCAGAGGGGTTTTTACACCGATATATACGTGTATATATGCACGTTATATGGGCGTGAATATGTAAGCATCATGGCACAGCTTCAGTGACCAAAGCAAGGTCACAACTTACAAACAAAGAGCTGCTTTTATGAGAAAAAAACACAACCAAGAGGACTGACCTCCCCACTGCACTGGCTTGAAGCTTCTTTGTAGGCATGTAAGCCTCCGATCATTGCTGCACAGTATGTCCTTTTAGGAAACAACCTCATATGAAGGAGGTTGCTTGATTTTCTTTAAACTCTGTGTGCCTGCCCCAAAATTAGCATTCTGGCAGAGGTATTAGATGCTGAAAGTCTGGACAACCTCAGAGATAAATGAAATAGCCCACTCAGGTTACAAAAAACTTGGGAGCATGGTACCTCTTTAAAGCTCCGCAATACCCTGCTTTTTAGTGAAAAAAGCAGATCAAGCTTTTTAGATAAGCTCTAAAAACAACCAAATGTGTTGCTTGTACATACAGCTCTTGCTCTAGTTCATGGATCAGGTATTTTGAATATGGGAAATACGACAATCTAAAATGGTCCTTTTCTGTCATAATCTCAATTCTCCAGTGTCTAGCAGCACAGAGATCCACTTTTTGTCCTGAAGGCTACAAACAATATCCACACGTATGTGCCCCAACATCAACACACCATCCACTCCCCAGCAGTGTGTAGCTAACTTCAGGCTTCCAGTACAAAACCAGAAGCCACAAACGGCAAGTACCAGTGATCGTATCTGGCAAGAGGAAACTCGGTCTCAAATCTCAACAATTCACCAAGACCAAAGACAACGTTTAATAACTTGTTCAGCTTGAACCAGAAACTCTGGAGGAGACAGCTTCCATTTAGTGTTCATTAAAAACATGAATTTTGCACCCAGACAGAAAGCTCTTTTTTTTTTTTCCTGTGGTGTTATCTCAAAGTCTACTGTACAGGCAGAGCACCAGCTTATGACAAGTAAAACAGCTTTTGTACATTCCTCGTCCACTTAAACATCATTATGTTACTTTCCTGCAACACCGCGATGATCAGAGCCCTCACAAAATGGCAAAACAAGTGACAGGCAGGAACTTCAAACTCCAGTTGCCCTGGCGAAGTACAGTCATTTAGGTTTGTTTCATTGCAAATGAGTTTGTCCAAAGTAACCACTACAAATCATATTATGTTCATTTTGGCAGGAAAAAAGAAAGATACAAAAATAAAAGCAAAGTAAGGCAGTTTCCATCTCCCTCAAAAATAAGAACAGACTATTTCCACTAACAAAGATAAAGCAAGCAAAGACAGTTGGAAAGAATTAACTTTTTGTCCGACTGATAACAAACAGTAGCACCAAAGGGGTGTAGGTTAGGAGCCGGGCTTCTCTGCAAAATACTGGACATATCATAGGCAAAAACCAAGCTTGAGTCTGGTGTTTGCTATGCCCTAACACGCCGAACCCCTGAGCAGAGCTCTTGAGTCACAGCTGGAACTTGAGTTACTCCATTTCGTCTCGGGAGCAGGGCACCCAGCTGACGGCTGTGTGGACACTGCTGTTCCCATCTCTTCACTCACTTGTTGGTCCACTCATCACCTCTAGGAAATACGTCAACCTTGTACTGATCAGTGAGACTGCAGGCATCACCACTCGATCTGGAAACACCTGTGTGTGGCTGAGTTTAAAATTCAGCGGTATTTTCCACAGCTGAAACTGGAAAGGAGAAGCAGGCCACCTTACAGACAGAGCACACGCTTGTTTCATATGGAAAGAACCGGTGCCAACCGAAGCCAGTTCCCCCTCTCCTGGAGCACCCAGCTGCTATCAACAGGCCTATTCACAACCGCGAAGTGTCGTACGTTCTTACAGCATTTGCTCAAGACAAACACTGACGTATGGGGTTCTTTGTCTGTGTTTGTTTTTTGACTCAAGTTCTCAGCTAAATGATTTTCCTGTGTATGACAACGACAGGCCAAACAACAGCAGCGGAATGAGTTCCCTCTCTGCATGTCATTCTCTAATGCAGTCAGAGAGCTACCTCATAACGTCATTACATTCACCTGTCAACCCTGATGATTTTCCATGCTTTTAGATTCCTCCAGGAACTCCTTGCCATCCCCTTTATTTTTCTCTTCTATCCCATCACAGGGGAGATGCTCACTTCTGCCTTCTCAGTTAACTCCTACTTGGACAAAGCTCTCTTCCAGACACTTCTCACACGCACGTGACCACGAGATGCTCACCCTAACACACTGGTGTGTGAGGAGATAGCTCACACCCGATGCACTACAAGACCTGGGGTGCCTGCAGCAAGGAGGTTGCCCTACTGGGGTAATTAATACCCAGTCCCTCTTTCCCAGTGCAGTCCAGTACCTCAGCATGCTGTGGTAACAACAGCAGGCAACACAAAAAAACTCACCACCTGTTTTCCTATTTGGCTTGAGAAACGCCCGATACGTACAATAGTTTTTGCGATTATCACAAACCAGTTTTACCCCAAACTGTCAACTCTAACAAGAGTAGGTGTGGGGGAGGGAGGGGAAACTTCCCCAAACTCATTTGGGCACAGTATTTAGCTGACTTAATTTGAAGCTGCTTTTCCCTTCAAAACACTCACGCCTACTCAGCAAACCGTAACCACAGTTGACTCAGAGGAGGAGGACAGGCTCCTCAGCTTTTTTTCTTCCTGTACAAGAGAAAACAAGAGGGCACAACACTCGCTGCCTCCCTCCTTCCTCCCAATCACAGCCAGCTCAAACAGCGCTCGCTCGTTAGTCGGAGCCAGGAGAAACCTCTTTCGGGGATACAAGCAGCAACAAAACCTCTGCTCTAATGGTAAACAAGCATCCTCAGTTCGAGTACGGGGAGGCTACGGGTTGAAAAAGCTGTACGGAAAGCCAAACTGCATGTCATTCCTCTTCCCACACACATACAAAGGGCAGAAGCAGGCCACCCTCTCCTTCCCCCTTTCGAGGTGCCTCACGCTGACACGCTCGCTGAGGCTAGGTTGCAGTGCCTGGAGCAGCTTAAAACGGACACGGGGCCTCGCGAAGGCGGGGAGCGAGGCACCCAGCCCCCCTCCCTAATCGCTGCTTTTAAAAGCTCGCACTCCCCGGCTCCTCAGCGCTCGGTCTGCTTCGCCCCTTTTGTTGTTGCTGTTTGTTTTCGTGACTCTGAGTACAGAAGGAGCCAGTCTGCTATAACCACACCCTGGATTTAAAAAAAAATATAAAAAAAATGCATAAACACAGACTGATCTACATACATGCGTTTCTTTGAAAAACACATCCTTGGCACAGGAGCAGTCTCCACCTCTGGGGAAGGAAAACACCACCTCCACTCCGAGAGCTGCAGCGCGAGGCCGCGGCCACAGCCGGTCACCTGGAGCAGGCCTTGCACGGCCAGCCCATCAGGAGCACCAAGCAGGAATCCCACCCGGGCGTTTGGGAGACATCACAAGCCTTTTGGAGGCAACCCTCTCAGATCTTCATGCAAAAGGAACTCTGAAGTGCAAGAAAACTAAAAACCACACAATAATTACATCACAGAAACCTCCCTTCCTATGCAGTAGGCTTTCAGTCAGCAGCGTATTACTTACTAGGAATTAGGACCGCTAAAAAGAGGATATCAACATAGCTTTTTCTGAGGATATGAAAGTGTTTTCCTTGTGCTAGATTTCAAAATACTCCTGAGATAACCACTTTTAAGGCAGGGGAAAGGGGAAACGCAGCTATGCCGTGGTACTGTGTGATCTCAAGCTGTTAAAACAAGCAGCAGGAGCAGTGAGGAACAGTTCCTGCAGACTTCATCTCGTCCCTCCCTCACTCTAACCCCCTGCATTAAACCAGACCAAAGTACAAGAAAACATCTCCAGGTGTCTCAGATTATCGATTGGACTCAGGAAAAATAGTTTACGAAGCTTTGATGCCCCGTCACACCGGACTTGCTCCTTGGTGCAGCTGATCATTTATTTGCTGCAACACTGTGTACTGCGCACAGAAGCTTTTCAATTGAAAACTCACCTTCTGACACAGCTTCTCCCTAGTCAGTACTTTTACACCTCTGGAAAGTCACTAGAATCCCCTTTTTCTAGCACTTCTGACTTTGCAGTGCTTTAAAATCCACACAACAAATCCAGCAGAAGCATACTACTCCCATATGGGGTGCAAATCCTGCCCAACCCCACTTGACTGCTCTTTTAACGGATTTTTGGATTTTAATAACTGCTGAAAAATGTACTGCAACTAGTCACATCTACACTCAGATCCCCGTATAGAGAAGGGCAGGCAGCACAGCCCTCTTCTCGGGGGTTACACAAGGAGGGCTTGCATAGCCAGGAACTTGTCATCGTGCCCTTGCAAGACAATGCGACCCTGCGTGAGGTCACAGGGGGATGTCCATTTCGGCAGATACTTAGCTCCCAAGCCACCAAAATAACTTACTTCGGCAGCACAAGGTTGCATGATATCACCAACGCAGCATCTTAAGGATTTCCATCCTGATTCTTACATGTGGTTAAGTTATTTCAGCCAAAGCGCAGTACACAGGGAGAGCAGCTGATTCCTAAAAAAAGTCTGTTTGCCTATTACCAACAAAGATGTATTCCAACACTGTATTTCAGCTTAACAACCACTACTAGGCACAGCTATGGTCAGAATTTGCGTTATGAACCCTGCTTTAAGAAGTTTATTATTTAGTTTCATGGGACTTCTTTGGGCTGTATGTTGCTCCATAAAGTCCTAGCCCAGAAGTATTTTCAACCCAAAATCTTTGGTTTAAAGATCTGTCATACAAGTTAAGCCATGTACAAGAGAAGCTTTTGGAACAGCTTAATACCGTTCTGATCTTGTGATTCTATTTATTTATGATTATAAAGTCAAACTCAATGCAAAAAAGTAACCATACCTGACATTTGGAGAAGTAGATTAAAAGAAAACAGCTCTTCAAAAGGTGTTGCACCGCCTAGAACAAGTCTTTTGAATTAAAAATGAGCGAGTGGGCATCCGTATAATATGCCCATTAGCCGTATGTAGTTCAAGTACTTACTTCTGCCTTCCTTGAATATCTCCCTGATTTTGAATGCAGCATCACTTCGCTTTGAAGGACACGGTCAATGCTGTCTGCATTTACTTGCATTGTTTTTCCCCCCAACATGTTTCCTAAATCACACCCCAGAAACTCAGGAAAACATACCAAGGCTGGAGGGAATCTCCTGGATCTCTAAGTCTCACAGTCCCCACCATGGCATGGAGTAGGTTACAGCTTGTACACCACCTTGCTCCACTTTCAGAAGCAACAAAACCTTTCAAGTTACTCTTAGGAATCCTCTGACAGCCCAGAGTTATGTGAGCTGTGAAAGGGTTTCTGAAGAATCATCCCCAGTAACGGGATGTGCAAGGTGTCCTGAAACTTCAGGATATTTATTATCAAACATCCTTTTACGAACAAAAGGATTCAGAAGTCTCTACCTAACAGGCGACAGCCCTGGAACTGCTTTCACGCACGATGGTTTTCCTGGATTTGTGTGTTTAAGGTAGGAGGAGCTGTTGGAGTTAATATGCCCTTAATTACACTGCTGAGCTGCTCATCATTACCAGCTCCAGTTCTGGCAGCAGCAGGTCTCCACCGAGCAGATGCTTGCTGCTACTCGGCGATGCTGAGATGATGAAGCGCACTTTCAGTTCCCCCCTGAATGAAGACAACGCTACCAGAAAAAAAAAAAAACTCAGTTAACTGACAAGCTCCCGTCTACTGCCCTCCTCTTCCCCCCTCCCTTGCCCAGGTTCTTCCTGGATGGGGTACTGGAATCTAGAGAGAACGGGGTCATCACCAGGTAATGTAAAAGAGCAGGCGACGTGCTAATTTCAGCTACAGAAGAAACTGTTCATAGAAAAGGGAACCAATACAGAGCCTTACAAGTTTTGAGCAGTTGGTGGCTGCAAGATGCACAGCCACGTGTTCAAGCTCAGGCTTTTCGAAAGCCACTGAAGATTTACAGAGCTCGTGTCTCAGGCTCCCAAAGGTGCCTCTATGCGCTGCAAGAGACAGGCAGCAGGGACTTGTGCAACAGGTAAGAAAAGCACATCGATCCCTTACCCGGAACACGAGGGCTGCTATCTCATCATGCACACATCGCCCGTGTGTGGTTTTAGTTCTGTACCAACAGTGATCCCTAAATAACATACAAGAACAAATGAGACCACTGGCGGCTCTGGAAGGATGACATTCCTAACACTGGCTCATGTGAGGGCGTGCAACACGAAGTGAAACTCTACTCAGCAACTGAAACCAAAGAAACTTCGCGATCAAGGGCTTCCAGTCCTGCAAATCACAACTTGGCACATCAGGTCCCCCAATTTCCCCAAATCACTTGCCCAAATTAAAATGTTCAGATGAGGCCAAACCGAAGCCAATAGTTCTCCACAAACACATAAAAATGCAGCACTTAATTCTGCACTTCCTTTACAGCAGGGAAAAACAAGACAGAACCAAAACCCACAAGTGCCCATTGCATCAGTTTTCCAACCCCAGCCTCTCACTTTCACACAGCTGGACACAGTTACGCAGCAGACACCTAAAGCACATTACATGGCTCTTCTCTAGGAACGGCCCCGTGAAACACACTGCCCCCTTACCTGTCCCTACCAAAACCAAGCCCAGAGAGTTTAGATCAGGAAGTTCAGGTGCTCAAACTAGTGATAAAAACTTCAGTTTTAAAAATGGAAGCACTAACAATTTATTTTGTTATTTCTAATTGCATACTGAAAACAAAACCCTTCATAAAATAATTATTTTGAACACAGGAACAGTCGAGGCTTTTCCATAAAATGTGACTGCTTATACGGAAAGGCTTCCTCGGGGACTTAACTCTTATGCAAGGGGAAAAGACAGTCAGAGTTTTTACATTATTTCCTGCAGCCAGTTGTGCTAAGTCAGTTGTGTTAAATGTCTGCATTTCCTAACGCACACAGTGAAGGAGGAAAAGATTTACCTAAATCTCATCTCCAACAGAGCAGGGGAGTCAGGCAATGCTTCAACTACCACCTAGACTGCTGTCAGCTATGGCAATGTTTCTTTATGGCCTCACCCAACAGAGGACGCCAGCCGGCTCGGCAGCCAGAGAAGGGACTTACCGCGAATGCGCTCGGCCCCAGAGCGCAGCACGCGCGGGCAGTCCCACGGCCATCAGAGCTTTGGGCAGGCTGAAACTGTGTGGATGAGGAAAACGCACTAACACCAACAAAAGGTAAAAGAGCGACAGCAAAAGGATGGACAAGCACGCACCCCGCAGCGGCGACTGGGCGGCCAAGTGGCTGGGGAAGACAAACCCCTGCACGGCCCCGTTGGAACGGGAAAGGTTTGGCTGCGGAGCGGTCATCAGGAAACGGTCGAGGAAACGAGCGGGTTTCTCTCTTGAGCCCCAACAGACTCGTCAGGAAGCACTCCAGGAAGCAATGCAGAGCTGCCGAGGCAGGAGGCATCCCCTGGCCAGTGGGGGGGAGCTGGTGCCTCCGGGGAGCAGCGCAGGGGCCCTGGCACACGGGGTGCCCTGAGCCCCCCAATGCGGCCACGTGCTAAAAGCCTCCACTGATGAGGGACACATATCTCAGCCGACACACAACGGAATTAAATTTGAGGGGAAGAGAAAAAAAAAAAAAGGAAACCAACAGAAACAACATTTACAGTCTATTTCCATCTCTCTTAGTAACACAGGACACCTGTTATTCCAACAGCAAGCAAGACAGTGCACTTCAGCATCAGTATTTTCCATTGTATGCGTTTCAGAGTCTGCTATTGCCTTAAGGGAAATGCAACAGCATTGTTCGGGTATTGCACAGCTGTGTGAGCCATCCAGCCCCCCTGCTTCGCCTCCAGCAGCGGTGACAGAAAGGCAACACTGGGATAACTGAAGCCACCAGGTATGCTTCCACGCGTACCAACTGTTGCTCCAGCTGCTTGCCGGGCAAAGTGCTGAAACGCACCTGAGATGTTTCACGTTGACGTTTATCAGGGTCAACCTTCAAGGGGAACGAGGCCACCACAGCGAGGTACAACAGGCGAGCAGAGCACCTCGGCAGCTTTCGAGTCAGCACGGAGGCAAAGCAGGCATCACAACTTTTTAACCTGAAAACTGCTTTTAAGAAAAGTAATCACAACACCACCTGCAATTTCAAAACATCTCGAGCCCATTTTCCAAGTGATTTGTTATTGATACGCACATACGCATCACTGACTCATTTAATAAATTTAGGAAGACCAGAATGGACAGGTACATAGCAAAAGCCAGCCAATCCTCACGGACTTGTACAAGCGAAAATCTAGACACGAGCACAGCAGCCCTTCACTAACAGATTTGTTATGGCCAAAAAGATGCCGACCCCTCTCTCCAAGGCTGCCTCGTGGGCACACACAGCAAGCAAGATTCTTGCAACAGTTTCTTAAATAAATCGATAATAAAAAGACTCACTCTCTTTTTTATAAACCACCCATTTTTGGCCTACCTTGGCAATAAAGGAATATCATAATATACAACACTACAGTTTGTTGTGTCAGGATTTGAAAAGCTTGATATTTAAAGGACAGCGTACCAAAATTAGAACAGACCAGTGGTGTACAAACCCAGAAGGCAAGCACTGAGGTTATCAGATAGCTGAATAAATGTGGCACCGCTTCTAATACAATCATAAGGGAAACTACAATTTGGGGGGGAAAAAGGCTAAGCAAAGCTGCCTACAGCTCTGGTGTAAAGCCATCATCAACAAAAGGCTAAGCTTACCAAAAAAATAAGAGAATCTGTAGTATGCATCAGAAAATGAGAAATGATGAAGTATGACACGTGCAGTGGTCACCCCGCAGCTGGAACAAGGAGAAGCAAATCTGCCAGAAAGGAGTTTCTGTCGGTCAGAGTTAATAACTTGGCTGGGTTTATCTCGACAAGCAAAATATTTTCAATATCATCCGATGATTATTTGCTTTATGTATAATTTTTGGGGTATCCCATCTCAATTAATTATATGGCCTCTAATTGAGGAACACACAAAGTCCGACTACATGAGGCACAGCATGTGGCTTCTCTAATCCATCCTCATGTTGCAGGTTGACTTGAAGTTAAGGCTACACACAAAAACATTCAACATTAAAGCTCGGCTCTTAAATGCTTTGTGTGAACGCAGCAATACCCAACTCTCATTAACATGCTTGCGGTTGATAATACCGAGTAACTGGCTGATACTGACTTAAACTAGCAGCCTTGCTGCTGTCCTTTTGGGTTTAACTACAAGCACTTTAGGCAGCTCATCTTCCAGAAATGAGAAATAAATTGATTTTTTTTCAAAAGGCAAGCACCAGAATCAATCCAACACCTGTAGCACTGAACTGCTACTGACATTAAAACTAATAACACCACAAAAATGAACACAAATACAAAGATCCATTGCTATCAAGTGAAACAAGCTACTGGGCTCACTACACACAAAAGGGAACAATACTTAATGACATTTGATATTTAGAAGGCCAGAGAGTTCAGGGGTTCTCAGCCCCTTGAAAAAATAATCAAGGATAACCCTCGTAAAACAACTCAGGACAATTCTATAAAATCTCTCTAGTGCAGCAAAGTAGTTAAGGCGGGCTTTTTTCTTTTTTTTAAATAATTAGGAGCAAGTCAACAGGTTGGAGAAGAGGGAGTAGTCATCTGAAGATCGACACTGGCATTAAGCTACGCCCCCATGGAAGACGGGTGTGAGCCAGGTGTTTCCACCTCTAAGACAAACCTTTCCACACCCTGGTGCTGTGCTGCTAACCCCAGCTGCAGAGGGCACGCAGGAAGCGGTGCTGTGCCCCAAACCCAGCCCCTCCATGCAGGGCACTTCACATCCATGCGTTCCGTTACCGAACTGCCCCAAATCACAAGCATTTCTAGGGACCTCTACGATTAAGGCTAAACCTCTCCGATCCTTTCATCTCACTGCAACTTTTTCCCAGAATAAGGAGCAAACCTTCCGCACATCCAGGGAGAAAAATACAAGGACAAGAAAATAAACACAACAGACAAATATTCATCTCCTGCATTAGCTTGTCACAAGCCCTATAACAGGCTGTTCATATAGCAACTAAAACATACCCTTTAACCTTAACTCCTAGCAACACAGTCACGTCTCTGAGAGCAGCATCTCTGATGCTTTAAGGACTATGCGGGCTTGAGAAGTCAGTGGAAAAATATCTATGCAGTGCAAGGAGTCAGTACTTCTTCATTTCTTCTGTCCAAACTCTGCAAATGATTGCTGTAGTTGAGGATTTTCAGTTTGGGCCAAGCAAAGAGGAAAAAAGATTTGCAAACACCTCAGTGTGAAAAAACAGCAGGCCGGGTGCGCCAGCCAGCCACCAAAATAAACCCTCGATAAAGTCTGTGATTGTTCCAAGTAATCCATCAGAGCAGAAAGCATTTGAGGAACACCCGCTCGATAGCTCAAGATTCAAAGAACTGAACATATTACTGTTTACATTACATTCACTTGGTTTTCAGTTTTTTGTTTTTTTTTTTAACTGCTGTACTACAATAAGCAACCTGATCGACTCTGATCAAACTGCACTTCTTCCCCCCCACCCCTTTAACACAGACGTGCTCTGTGCAGCCATCCTGTACTCCCGCTGCCTTCGCCCTCGCTGCACGTACCTCTCACAGGTTTAAGACAGGTTGAAGACACGTGAGGCCTCAGGGTTGACGTTCTCCTTTCAAAGCAGGGGGGCATTCTGAAGAGCACTGGAATAATCATACTGCACGTTTCTTTGGTTTTGTTCTTAACTCAAATTCACACATTACCCTCAGACAAGGAAGGTATGCAAAGCTTCTTACTCTACAACATCAAATTCTTGAACGTGGTGTTGCAGTAAGAACTGTTGTTTGTATTATTAACCTATTTTTGAATCAGTTACCCACAACTGAACTGAATGCATTGAAATGCATTTCATGTGTGGTGTTTTGGTTCTGTTCCTGGTTTCCAATCGCTCGCCCCCAGCTCTGCTTTTCAGGGAAGTTGGAGGTTCCCCGTCCCCACCACAGAGCCACACATCGCTTTCACTTCTTGCAGTCACTCCAGATGAGTGCTGCTGGGATGGGGCTGGTCCCTCCAGGGATGAGGATGTAAACCAGGCAGTTTTGATTTAACTAGAAAACATTCTTGTGCAGATGAGGGTGTGCAATCCCACTGCCTTGTTTCTTTCTTACTTTTAAGTAAACAGGACTTAAATTCAGGGCTAAACCCAATTGACAGTGACAACAGTACTTATAACAACAGTACTTCGTGAGCTTGCAGTCCGGTGCCAGTTCAAAGTTTAGATTCTGGCCAACAGACCATTGGGAGGCTAAATTAATATTTCATTATAAAAATAAACTTACATAAAAACGTTCTGGTTTGAGCTCACATCTTTATCAAAACACAAGGAAAAGCAATTGGCATTTTTCCAGGAAAAAAAAAAATATCTCTAAGTTCAAAAGCAAATGCTCGGTTTCAATAAAGGAAAAACATCATTCAGCACCCCAGTTAAACACAGAGCATCACTTCTGAGCTCTCAGCACACTGACAGAGAGGCAATGAGGCAATGTTTTGGGGTGTTTCCTTTTTGACACCACTCTCCCCCAGTCTATCCACAATTTTTGTTTTAACCACAAAAGGGTGGAAGCCCTTGGAAGTCTGAAGCACAGCGCCGTGAGTACAACAAGCCTCTGATCACACATGCCAAGAAAACTTGCATGGATTCATCCATCTTTCCAAACAAGGTCCTTTATTTACAGAAATCGCACGGCAGGACACGGCTTCGCTCCAGGATTATTTTCTATTGCCAGGTAGCAAAGCTGTCCCCGAACAAACTGCGCTATTTCACAGCTATCTATAGCACATACCAGGCAGTATTTTTTTTTAAAGTAATTTTAATCCCAAATCCTCTTCCCCCTTCATTATCCCCAACCGACCAACCAACAGCTTTTCAGAAAAAACATCTCTGACTGAGAACCTGATTGAAACAGAGCCCTTGGATCCAACCCCACCAGGTTGTTCCTGGCAAGCAGGAACGTGACCCCCCCCCAGGCCTTCCCGTGGTCCCCGCAGTCAGAAAGGACTCACCTTGGGAAGCGACGCCTTTTCTTTGCACCTGGAGAGCTGGAATCACACCCAAAAACTCTCAACAGGTTCGCAGATCTCAGCCAGTGACATAAATTTTGAAATCTACTCTTTGTAATGCATAAAACCAACTCCGTGCACCTGAAGCAAGAGAACACCCTGCCACCTCATCAGTCTGTTCATACCTTTCGGGTTTGATCACGTCTCTACCATATGCTATTGAAACCGATACCAAGGTCAATAGCTGTCAACAGCAGCTCAGCCACAAGAAGCTGTTCTGGTGGGCATCATCTTACGCCGTCTGTGACTTTCCCCCACAGAGCTGTCCGTCTTCCCCTCCTGCCCTCATAGCACCTCACTCCCTGCAAGTTGCCCAAGAGAAAATTGGCTTGATTGCCAAGCGAAGCATCCACAACTTGTTCCACATTCCCAAGCCCTGCTCACAAAATGCAACCTTCACAGGGAAGAAGAAAATCTATGTAATAACAACAACCAGCCCAAAAACTCACCCTCTGATTTTAGGCATTCTGTTCATATTAAAATGTTCGAGCCTATTAACCTATAGAAATGATTGCAGCCTTTCAGTTCGAACGTTTTTGCAGTAAGCCCTGGTTACGTTTAAGTTTCCCCTACTTCAATAAAGCTGTTGTGATTTTTTTGTGTTCTGTTTCTGTTGAGTTTTTTTTTATTTATTATTATTTTATTCATTAAGAGTACCTATACAGTTGAGGGGTGTCCCAAGAACACGGCTGCCAGAAGAGTGATGTCGCTGATGGATTTTCACTCTTCTTGCAGGACGCTCTGCAACCACGTCTCATCGACTAGCCAGGGAGAGCCATTCCGGTGCAGTTCAGTCTATTTCCCTGTATCAATTACTAAGAGTTATGGAAGTGAGAATTGAGCTTTACATCACAAGTTCTCACACTCCCACTGAGCAGCTACTACAGCTGAACGCCGCACAACCCAGTACTGCGGCGCACGCAGGGGGAAGAGAGGGGGAAAGGAGGGGAGACCAGGGAGCCGAGGCAGACCACACACAGCAAGCTCCTCTGTCCACAGAGTGGCAGAAGCTACGCTGAAATCAATGCCTCCGGCCCCAGCCTGCATTAATAGATTGATAGCTGATAAGGGGGACAGGACAGAGTTTCCCTAGGAGAAAGGTTAATAAGTTTTCAGCTCTTCTCTAGTGTTCCTCCAAGACTCAACCCCAAAAAAACAGTATTTTGAGAGAATTATGACTAAGATGAATGCTTCTACCTTTGTGACTATTCTCTTCCCAGCAGAACCTACAGTAGTTCATGACTAATACACACAGGCAGATAGAGAGCTGCTGTGTCAGAAGATGGATGCGTTAGATAACAAGAGCACAACGCTGCATCACTTTTTTCCATTTAAAACCATTTCCAGGCTCCTGGGCCTCAACCAGAAGTCCAAAACAAGAGTTTTAAGAGTTTTGTCTTGCTAAACTAAAAAAAAAAAAAAAAAAAAGCATACTGCCAGTCACTTTCTGTATGTGTTGATATTTAAGCTGAAGTATGTAGTGCATGGGTACTCATAAAAGTTTGAGAAATTCATTTACCGAAAGTTTACCTCTCTTTATGAATCCAGTAGAAGAATGCATTTCTCACCTGTGTTTCTAATTAAGTTACTACAGGGCAATTACAACAACAGAAAGCTTTTCCTTCTTTCTAGTTCACCTCTTTGCCGTATGGCTAGGTCAGGATGCCAACTCCCATCACACAGCCAGTGCTAACTGAGCGCAGATTTAGGGCTCCCTCCGCTCCAGGCGAAAAGGGTGCATACACACAGCTTAAGACCTGCAGGCATTCAAGAGCTACAGGTTTAATTTCAGCCCTGCCTCTCAATTCACTGTATTTTGAGGAGAATCCTAACGTAATCCTCTAAGTATTTTGAGTTTGCCATGATATATTTATTAAAAACCACACTCAGACAACAGAGCACTAAGTCCCTCTACTTTGACTACCTTCAAATTACTGAAAGCATTTCATCTTCGAAAAGAACTCATCAGAAGACTTTTACCAAGTCAGATATTTTGAGGGAGAAAATAACTGAAAAAAAAGATGAAAAACTGGCTTTTCACTCCATTGCAAATAATTTGGAGGAAATGCAGATCATCCTTTTTCCTTGTTCTTTGAAAAAGAAGTTCGACTATGTTCCGTAGTCTATCCTCTAAGTACAGACTTAAAAACACATGTCACCACTGAGCTTACAGACTGACCTCTACAAATCCTTCTCTTCTTTGGATATGGCACTGGTAGGGGCAGGGAACCTTAAGCTTGGCCTGCCAAGCCCTTATACTGCAAAGAAAAGAAACTTTAGCTAATTGTTTCAGTTCTCTGGGAATTGACACCCTCTGGGATAACCAGGTGTTCAACCTCCTACTCTTTTACTGAGGCCAGTGCTCCTCAGACTGCACGCAGCAGCCCTACTGCACGCAGGTTTAAGCATCACCGTGATGTTCTGTCCCCTACTGCCTCCAGGCAGTCCCAGCACCTTGCAGACGCGTTCCTCCTGGTTCCCTCCTCCACTACAAGTTGCGACAGCACCAGAACTGCTGCGTTTAGGCACGTACAAGATGATCAAGGCTCCTAAGGACATCAAAATCACTTCTCCTAACACAGATAACGGCGCTAGCAGAAGCCACCACCACCATCGTCCTGCTGAAGGTCACCACCTCAGGTGCAAAGGTGGGGAGGAGGCACAGGAGCTCTGCAGACTCACTGCAAAAGCGGGGCCAGCCCTGCTCTCCCCACCACTTAATGGCACGGCTGGGGCAGACCTGGCTGCCCTGGCCCGGAGGGAGCTGGCGCTGAGGCTTTCCACCAGCTCGGGAGGAGGTGGAGCAACTGCTGGCACAGGAGCAATAGAAAACAGCTGGGAATCAGCGACGTCTCAACAAGCACAGGATGTGGATGGACAACAGCTAAATTCATTTACTGAAATGACTTAAGCTCTTTTGTAAGCTTAGTGCTGGCCTTGGATACGCCAGATGAGCGCCTGGTTACTCAACCCCGGGCATTGCAGGCAAAGGAGGAGCAACACCCCGAGCAGCCTCCCCTTCTGCACCTCCTCCCACCCACCCCAAAAATCCCCCGACAGCATCAAGGCAGATTTAGGGTTACTCCGACAAAAAGAAGAGGAAGGAGGGGAAAAAAAAATAAATTGGCAATTCCCAACAAGGACTTATTTAAAAGCCCTTAAAAAATGAAAACCCACAAGCTACTTCATCAAGAAGCCTGTCCTTATCTTGCTCAGCAGCGCCAGAAACAGCCAATTTAGCTGAAGTTGCCACCGATGGTTAGCCCTCACTGCTACAGAGTTTGGAGAAAAACAACGCTGGTGACAGCCAGCACAGGCTGTGAAGGGGTAACTCAAGCCAGGCACAACCTCTCCAGGAACTTGTTGGGGAACCTGAGCCACCCCAACATGCCCCAGCCCAGCTGCGAGCTGGCATCCTCTCACTCACCTACCTGTTTGACCACCCCCCAGTGCCATCACTGGTTTCAGGTGCTGCAGGAAGCTTTCAGGTGACTGCTTCACTTGGTAAGTGACTGATCAGCTTGCTAACGAGCTGTCTGATTATGGGACAACGTGGCAGTAATCATCCTACTTGAGCACCCTTTAGAAACCTGCCACGTTAGTGTACCCAGGGCTCAAACTTTGAAATTCCCTCCCTACAGCAGGCCTGTGCTTGGCCAGTGTTATCAAGCAGATTACTCCTCAATGGCATTTGGGTAACAGCTGCATTTTTATTACGCTTATCTCCTACTTGTGCCTGACATGTCTTAACTAAATTTAACCCACTAATCCTAACACACCTGAGAGAGACAGCAGCAGCTAACACTGGCACTCCTGCCTTAAACAGGAAAGCAAACCACAAAGTAAGATTATTCAGATTAAGCGACTGACTTGAGGTCACAGGAAGTGTGTTGTCTATCCCGAATTTGAGCTTGGGATGTGCTCAACACCACCGGCCCTGAGCCTGAACCAACAGAGCAGTGGCTTTAGGGGAGCTGCAGTAGCACCTGGTCGTCTCCTCACACGTCTCCTCCTCTGGTCGTCTGTTGGGGCAACACAGAATAACTAAAATAGAAGAGATTTGCTAGATTAATCACCTCTGCATGCGAGTTATAAAATTACTTCAACGTGTGCACAATGTGAGCGTATTTCTGCTCAAACACACAAAACGAAGGTACCAGCAAGCACCAGAGCAGCCTCCCCCACGCAGAGCATGGGACATCCAAGACACATACAGCAAAGCCTGTGCCCGGCGTCACCAGTCACGTCAAAATACTTCATGCTTAAGTTGCCTTGCGCCTAATCCTACAACAACACTGTGCGTTAAAGCAGCCATCAACACTTAACAACGTGGCTGACGCCTTTTTTCTGCCCTGTCGGGCTGCAGGGAAGCCGCAGGTCTGGTGGCTGGTGGGGAGAGCCCGCAGCCCCTTCCCGCAGAGGAGCAGGGCTGGGATACACCCAGGCTGCCCAGGGAAGCGTCCCGATGAGCTGGGGAGGTTCTGCTGGACAAAATTCAGAATGAAAACAGATTTTTAAAGACTTTCCTTATTTCTGCTTGAACTTACAGAAATGAAAACTCAAAAAACTTAGGAGGGACAGACCACGTACTCGGATTCCCAAAGAAAAAGGCTGTGCTTTGTGCACTAGGTACCTTTTCTCTCATCGTTTCATTCCCTCCCCTGCCAACACAACAAAAGCACAGGAAGAGTAGGTCCCTAACCCTGAGTTTCATCAGTCATGGGCACAACAACATTCCAGGTGCTTTTGGGATGTTGTGCAATTAGCAAGCAAAAAAAATCCAAATTACTGAGATTGGTCAAAGTAATGAAGAAATAATGGCTCTGGAAGTCACCTAAGATTTATGCACTTGTTCATCTTATTATGTATTGTTCCTCTTTTACTTTACACAGAACTCTACAAATGTGGCTTAAAGGGTGTTTTAAAAAAAAAAATCACTGAATTTAGCATTGTCTCATTTGTAGTTACTGTGGATGCAGTACTCTATTCTGGTCAGAGGCTAATAGTTTAACTGTTAACTCTTACTTGACCCATGCATCGTGAAATGAGGAGCTGTTGGAAATCTGCATCTTTAAGCGTAAGGGACCACGCAGGATTCAGTACTAATTCTGAAAAAATCAGGCTTCATCTCCAATAAATTATTCTGGTGCAGACACTCCTGGCACAGAATTTACAGTATGTGGAAGAAAGGAGTAAATTTTGATATTAAAAATTCAAGAGCATAATACTTTTCCATGTATTTTAAATTCAAATCTGCCGGAACAAGCAAAAAGGGGAAGAAAAAAAAAACACAGCTTTTCTCTTGGCCTGATATATCGTGGTCCAAGAGCTTCCTGCTGATTTCTGTAGTTAAATGTTTGACCCTTGCCAGGAATAGGACCCAAAGTGAAAAGAGTCATAGTTTGCCAAGTGAACAGAATCCACAAACAAGCATCTCACACTGGCTACAGTTTGTTTCCTTTGAGAGATTGAAGAGGGAGAAGGGAAGGAAGCCATACCGTGCCGAGTCTGTGTGTATTCTTGTGAAATGTATTATTTACCAAACAGAAAATAATGCACAGAAATCTATTAATGAAGAGAGAAAGGCGCTCAACTTACTCTCCAAGACCTAGCATGTGTTTTTCATCTCCTCTTCCCTTTCCACAAACACAACTTCTCTCTCCAGCAAGCCTGGTGTAATAAAAGCTTCCTTAACTTATCTCGCAGGGCATTTCCACCGCTGAACACTGCCTAACCAGAGAAAGCTGTCACTAAATAAATAAATAAATAGCTTCTCTAGGCATGAAAGAAAGTTTTTTCTGTGCGTACACGCTGTTGAGTTGTACGAGTCCACTGGAGAATAATGTGCATTATTTATTATACATAACACTAGGAAATCTGTAATACTTACAAAAGACCATTACGATGCCATTAAAAAGATTTCATGTTCAGCTTTCTAGGCATCTTGGGCACACAGCCATAGCTACAATAATTATTATATTTATCACCATGTAAACTAACTTTAATGCTTCATTAAGATAGAGAAAAATGATATCACTGAGGTCCCTGCGAGAGCCAGCAACGTTTTCCTCGGTTATGTGTAGGTTTCCTACTCAGGGCAGCTCCTGGACGGCTCGAGCAGGTTTTATTCTGCTCAGACAACCCCGACACGTGCTAATGACGGTCCTGAGCTGCAACCCATGGCCTGCAAAGGCATTTATGAGGCAACTGTGCATACCAGCTTCTGCTAAACACCACGGTTTAGTTTTAAGCTTGGGCAGTGTGCTGCTCAGATAGAAGGCTCCGACCTCCAGCCAGAGGGATTTTAATACCAAAAATCCTCGGCAGATATCTTGTCGGGCCATCTGAGAAGCGAGGGATGTCTCCGTGCTCTAGACGCGCGCATCCGAGCTGCAGAAGGAACACGAGGCAGCCATCCTGGCTTAAACGGGTTAAAAACAAGGCTGCTGGAGGTGGAAAGGCACAGCTCCCTCCCTGCTACCTGGCTGACCCAGCGGGCTGGCAGCCCCAGGCGCCTATTGTTGTAAAGCGAACCGTCCCAACGCAGGCATCGAGTTTGAATCAGAAGGCTCCCTTCTAACATGGAAAACTACTGAAGAAGTGGGCTCCTACGTAAGCCACGAGCCTTGGAGAGGTTTCAAACACGCTCGGCTGTGACGCGGCACTAATTGTTCACAACTCTTCAGACTCGTAGGGAACAACAGTTGCAGGCAAAGCTTCCTTCTCCCTTACAGCTTTGCGTAACCGGAGCCCTCAAACAGTGGCGTTTCTGACAAAAACAACACTGGTGTGTTCTCTCCTTTCCTTCTCCCTCCCCAAAAGCCTCCAGTGTGTGTCGGAGAGCAAACTTAACTCTTTGCTGCTGGATTTTCAAACCACTGAAGCCGGGTGCTTCTCGCTGCTGGCCAAGGGACAGGGACCGACACCGAACCCCGCTGCTGGAGGCTGGGACCCGCAGGCAGGGATCAACATCCCACACGCCCTCTGCTTTCTTCTATCACATTGATCAAGAAATAAGAAAAAGACAAAAGAACAGAAGTATAGCTTCCACAACAAAAGTAATAAATGTGCCTTTGGAATTTTATGTGATTAAAGAGAAGGTGATGACCAAAGGCATCAGAGGCACTCCCTGAACCACGCCAGCACCAGCTCCCCGTGCCCTCTGCGCTGACTGATGCCATTTATGTCAGCGCCACAGCCACAGGATGCTGAATCTGCTCGGATTTACGTTAATGGTTACGGCAGAGATGGTTACTGCTCCCATGCTCAACCACCAGAAAAGCATACGGCATGAAACATCCAGCTCCTTTTTTTTTCCCTCCTCCCCAAAAGGGTTCTCACCTAAAAGCAGTTACCCGGCTTATAAAGCAGGATTGCAACAGCCAGAGAGTGAGCACAAATTGCTGTAATTTCCATTTATAACCAGCAGAATTTGCTCCCAAATAAAGCCAGGGTGGCAAGACCGAGAGTGGCCACCCAGATGCCCATCCCCTAGTCACACAAGTGGTGTCACTGCGGGTACGGGTCGCTTGGGACACGCGAGCACCCAAGAGAAATGAGCGGATGATCGGAGAAGGATGGGAAGATGGCAAGATGCTTCCAGCCCCCTCATCTCCATCAGAGGAGAAGGGATCAGCTCTAGCGTGCTTTGCTACAGTGTGTTACGCTGTGGAACTCCAAGCATCCCCCCAGCTGATAAAAACCCCAGATTTATTAGGAATGAAGGAGGGTGTTTCTCTTGCAGAAGGAGAGGAGGGGAGAGGGCGACGCGAGGTGCAGCAAGGCACATGCGAGACGCCCACAGCCACACAGCCCCAGCCGGCCACAGCCTCTCCTCCCCGCACAGGCCACAAAACAACAGCATCCTGAGCGATGCTCTCGGGCCCCTCACGTATTTCCTTCCTCCAACCCCAAATGGTATTTTACAGTCAAATGCTGTTATTTACTGAGGAATGTGAGACCTGCAGAATCGGAGCAGGGCTCCATCAACATTCCTGCTTTCAGGGGCGGGATGGGAGCAGCAGCGACCTTAGGGGTATTTCTATAGTACCCCAGCAAGCAGCATCCCAAAGCACTGCTCCATCTGCACACCTGAAATGCATCCATCTGAATCCATCTGAAATGCAGCACCACGGGGGCACGCCACGTGCTCTGCAGCAGGAGTGGGGTTTTGTGCAAAAAACACGACCATAAAAGAACCGCTGAGTTGTCAGCTGCAGGCCTGGGAGCTGTGCAAGAAAGCCAAGCGTTCGCTTCTCATAAACAAGAAAAAAAGTCCCCACACACTCAGGTCCAAGATAAAACGGTTACGTTCCAGGCTGAGGACAGCACCAGAACGAGCTCAGCATCTACCCAAGGACAGAGGATTCCACATCTCTGCCCAACTCCTGCTGTCTAGGCAAACTGCAACACTTCTAAGAAAAGTGCACAATGCCTACGCTGTACCATTTTTTATCCTATCCCTTCACTATCAGGGAGAGTACATGAGAAACACTAGAGGTTTTAGGAAACTTCTCCCGTTGTAATCGACGTACCTTCAAGCCTGACGTCGCAGGGATGGGGACATGAGACTACACACACTGCACAGCTCTCCAGCTGCATTGCTTTCTTCAAGGTAAAGATGTCACGGTGACCTGGAGTTGCTGCTTACCTGTTGCAAACCACACAAGCATTTACAAAACACGGTGATTACCAGTGCTCAGCTATCATCGTGTCCTGCAGGGCTCCCACTAGCTACGCTGCGGGCTCGCCGTAACGCCGAACCCGATGGGGTCTCCCCCTCACCGCCCTCAGCGATGCCGCACAGCAGGGACGTCTCTAACTCGGTGTTTGACGAAAGCAGCGGGATCTGAGACGGAAAAGAAGCCCCCGGTAATCAATAATTCATTGAGATGCGTGAAAAACCAGCTCCTGCATCTGTAGACGTACGAGCAGATGTACAAGGCTGGCACACCGACCAAACCTCCAGGCCTGGGCTGGGGAGGCGAAGCAGCAGCTGAGGGGCAGAAGGGGCCACGGGTGAAAAAGTCTATGCCTAACAGCATTCCACAGCCAGGGCAAGTTGGTGCTGACCCGAGAGAGACAGAACGAAGCTGAAGAGACAACTCAGAACTGTAGTTTGTATCTGTTGCTGTTCTCTTTTTAATACTAATAAAAATAGTAAGCTGAAAAATGCAGTGTCTTTATGACAATCAAGTCAAACGCAGTCCTATAACGGTAGCACGTTACCCTAAATCCAGCCCAAAGCCCTAAACACTGCGCCTGGGCAGGAGCCATTTCACTGCCCCAGCATCCCTACAATTACACACCAACATGGGTTTTATTTCTAGGACAAACTGAGACCACATTCCCCAAACAAATGGGGCACAACAGCCTCCAGAATTTCTATTCTTCTAGTAGCTATAATCATTTCTCGGAATTGATAATTAGCATGAGAGAAGCTCATATGAGCTGAAGTCCACAAACTCGCTCCAGCAGGAACGTGGAATTACTCCGTATTTGCCTTATGCAAGTCAAGACGGACCCATTACAGACCAGTCACTGCTTCAAACCCTGCAGCAAACGGGCAGAGCCAGCGCAGGAGCAATTTCAAGAGGGGCAGCAACAGCCAAGTTGGAGCCAGAGACCAGTCCGTGCCAGGGCAGCTGCAGGAAAGAGCCTGGACAGAACACGGTGGCCATGGCCACCAACCTGCTCCTGCAGCCTTCGCTCGCGAGGAGCTGCCCAGAGTCGTGGTTTCATCTGAACAGCCTCCCTCCACAGCCTCCACTCCAGCCCACTGCTGCTTCCCGCTACGGCCCCCCCGTTTCACACCCAAACCGAGACCTCACCTTATTTTGTTTTTTGAATTGTTCAGGGGAAGACCCTCTTGAACTTGGCAAAGCAGTCTAATATGTGTATTTAAAAAATAAAAAATTTGGAAATCAGCATTTTGAAACGCCCTCGATTGCCCCGGTACTGCAACTTACAGCTCCCTCATTACAACACCAGACCCAAGCTTTGGGACAGGTTTGCCAGCCCAGCCACAAAACCGAAGAGCACAACGCAGAAAGCAGCTTCCAACGCTGGCACGCAGAGGCCACTCCAGCTAAACGAAAACACGGGCAAGTGTTACAGCAGAGGTACTCAAAACAAATCTGAGAAAGAACAGAATTGAACAGTTTGCAAATGCAACGCTAAATCCAGGACAACTCCCCCACACTAGGATCAGGATGATTAAGGAGGAATTCTCTTTTGTTATTGGTAACCAAATGGATCAGTCGTAAAAAAAACTGCACAGAGGAAAAATAAATTCTTGTGCACCCTTTGTTATAAATCCATATGGGTCAAACTGGAGCAGAAACCAGCCACCCAAGGAAAATACGGATTAAAGACAAACAACGCTACATTAAAGAAGGACATTATTTATCCTGATACTAACATAACAAATTTATTCTCCAGGGTGCACTGATCTTCAAACAAACATCATTCTCGCCCTCCCCTTCCCTGTTGCCACTCCGAGGTTGCTGTCAAACATTTTCATGTGACTAATGTTCAACACACATTCTTCCAGTAGCAGACATGCACAAACAAATGTTTTGTATTTTTATACACAGGAACTCCGAGGACCTGGAATTTCTTTCTGCTTACCTAAGAAACAAAAGGGAGTGTGAAAACAGGATACTTCTGAAAATCACACACATCAAGCTAGAAGATAATCAGCACTTCTTACAAGTGATTACTTAAATATACACTCGTAACACCATGCTGCAGCCAAGACTTCTTGACTGTTACAAAAGAGAATAGAGGCATTTCTTAATAAGATGAACAAATTAGACACAGAAAAACAAGGTAATTATGTAAAAAAAAGCACTAAAGACATGAAGAATCAGATAATAGTCTAGTATTGGCACAAAGAGCCTGCCTTTTGAAAGACCCTTCACGTGGAAGCACTCTGTTCTGGATAGCACTACAGATAAACCTTCTGTAACACCAAACTTTCCCGTGTTTCACCCTAAAAGCAGCAAAATCCAGGCTCGGGCTAGTATCATGCAGAACAGCGTCGCAGGCTAAGTGCTGCCAACAAAGCTCCTCACCCCCCCCAGATAATTTTGCTTTAACCCCAGCCACTCAGAGCCCCTACCTACCATGTTACTGCAGAGCTTAGATCTGAACAGCCTCCAAAATAACCAGGGCCGGTTCCACAAAAGCTTTGCAGATTACAGCCCAGACCTAAAAACGTGCCTGATAACGTACAGGAAGCAGACACAGCATCTGCCATACTAGGAACCAAGGCGTGCCATCTCTAGGCCCTTAATTAAACTGAGAATAGACTTACCACACTAAACCAATTTGGTGAAGTGCAGATAAAAAAATATGTATCAGGTTTCATTCCACTTTTTAATTCTAGGACTTCTAAATCACATTTTTAAAAAAGACAAAAAACACAACCTCCTTTCACCACCCCAAACAAACCAATCCTACATCATAAACATCTCTGTTGTCTCCAAAGTGCTGGGGCCTAGGTTGTGAGAGCATCCTTATTTCCCACCTGCAGGCAGCAGAGAGGTCTGAGGAGGGCAGAAAATTGACCCCATGCAGCCCCAACTGCCTCAATAGATGCGTTTGTAAGAGCACAAGAGCCAAGTCCTACAGGCCCATGGCACAGACTCCCACCCTCTCCCCACACCCTAAAACCGATCACTGCTGTGCCCCGGAGAAGCCCAGACTGAAGATCCAAATTCATTAGGAAGACACCTCCAGGAGGCACGAGGCTCCGTCCCCACTCTCCTGGCCTTGCGACCCGCGCTACCTTTTTTTCCCAGACCCACCACGTACCAGAGGAGAATGCAATGAGTAAAGGTACGCTGCACGAGCTTTGGGGTTTTACCATCTCTCTCTCGATACATGCTGGATGTTACCCAAGTCATCCCAATAAATCACTTTGGCATTAAAAGAGATGGCTGTTTTTCAAAGTATTACTACCAAAAAATCTGCCTTATTGGTTGCATGATCACGTCGAACATGCTACTTGGTTAACACAATGGGTAGCACTCAAAAGGGCCCCAAACACCCATGAAGCACGTCCCCCTTTGGCAGGCTTAGGAAGCAGCAGAAATGGGGTGCCAGGTCTGCTTGCCAAGCCCGCTGCACTTGGTGGAGAGCTAAAACCCGGCCTGAACAGCCTCAGCAGCACCAAGGACCCCCGCAGCACCTCCGCACTTCTGTCACTACACGCGCTCGCAGGGCTGCACAGTGTTCTGGATCGGGAAACTTGATCCGGGTTAAAAATACAGTTTACTTTTTGGGACCAAGTTATTTTTAAACCTGATGGAGTTCTCTGCTCCCACTTACTGCTCGAGTCCATAAACAATTGGCCCAGCACAGAGGTTGGTACAGGCCAAGGAAGCACTGAAAGCAGCCCTGCCATCGGGAGGGGGGACGTAAAAAAAGCACAGCCATTTCCTGGAGAGCTCTGCTCCAGATTGGTAGCTGGCATCTTTGGGGCATCTTCCTTTAATGCCTATGAAATACCAATTTAATTCAACATTTGGTTCTTCATACCACTTCCAAACTCCCAGGAGCTCTGCTTCTAAAAGTAGAGACCATCCCCACTGCCGTAACACCCACGTAAGTCTTACGCCAATACAAACTACCCCAAACGTGGGCATTTAAGGTCATACATTGTAAGAAATGAAAATATAAAATGCTAGACCTATTATTACTATAAAATGTGAGAGAACAAGCATACTCACCAGAAACCAGGTGTGCCCTTCAGAGCTCTCCCAGCTCGTCCGGTAAGTTGGAAGTTGCACACATCAAGCAATTACAAAAAGCACTTTTTCATACCATTCAGTACAGGTCAAATGTATTTTCGGTCCTGTTTCCAGCGTACAGCAGCAGAGAAGTGTGCCAGTTTGACCTCACATCACCACTGCCTGCCACCAACTAGCCCTTTCAGTAGATTTGGTAGGATTTGTTTTGTAATAATGGAAATAAATGTCATCTTTTTGCAGTTGCTGACAAAGTACACACAACGAAAGCTTACTTTCCTACTTCATTTGATACTTACTCATAAGATTAGGCCCTTATTCTTCAAACACATGCCATTCTACACATATTTACGTCTACAGTCTCAAGGTGCTTGGCCTTACCTTTTACTATTCCTAGTCTGGTATCTCCTTCAGTGCTGCTTAAGAAGCAGATTTACATGCAATAAAAGGGATTTCCAGCTTTCACTATTTCAACATTTGTCATAAATAAAGGTACGTACAAATGAGGTCTTGTTACTCTCAACGCAGTCCCCAAAATCCCCGTTCAGCACTGACGTACACAGGTGTGGCCACCAACAGCCACCGAAGGCACGCAGCTGCAGGAGCACGCGTCTCCGCGACTGTGCGGCAACCCAGAACCGAATGAAGGCATTTGTCTTGGGGTGGGTGTGGCCACGGTGAAGAAACAATGCTTTTTTCCTAAATTGTTTCTAACAGTAAGAATTCAATTTATTTGTGCATTTGAAAAATCAGCAAGTTTTAAAAGCAATGACAGGCAGATGAATTAGAAAAACCAATGTGGATTACAGAGGAAGCAAGGCAAGACATTTTTAGCTCAATGCGTGCTTTTATGGTTACTCCCCAAAATTACCAGGTTAAATAAGAATAATTTGTAAAATATATAATTGCTTAAAAGAATGTAATTGTTGTCTTGCAAATCTGAAATCCAAGTACTTTACACATTTTCTATTGAAATGCACATAAGCATAGCTATTTTTTGCTTAATTTCTTCGACTTACAATGCCTGTTTGTTTTTGAAAAACATAAATACAACTTAAAGCGTTTCAGATTAGCCGATATGCAAAGGTTTTTTTTTTTGCAGAATTTTAACGTGATCTTCAGGTAAAAGCCCTCTCCATCATAAAATTGTGATTTTTTGGTGATGTGGGGAACACTTACTTTTGCAAAACTATCCTTCTAATCTTAAGGTCTTGTCTCAGAGCAACTACCTGAAGTACAGGGCTCAAACACGTAAGAAATGATCATCTGACCTCAATTTTTGTGCTTTGCCTTTCAAAACACCCCAATAGCTTTGCTATTGATAGCACTGCTGTCACTCACTTTGCAGAAGCAACACAGGAGCTGTTCTGAAAGCAATTAATAGTACATCATTGATAAGTCTATGAAGCCACGACAGTATTAAACTGAAAAAGCAAGGAAATGATCAAATAGTTGCATATTCTGAACTACTGACACTTGGCTCCTCCGGTTCTAGAGAAGCACCACCTTTGGCAAGCACTGACTGAAGCAGGGAAGAAGATCTCCACTGAGCACTCAGTCAAAAAGATACCATATAGAACAGAACAACGCCTCAGGAATTAAAACTACAATACCAATTTCAATCAGTCGAGACCTTCCAACACGTAAGCTGTCTTTGAAGCTCCCCCATCCCGTACAGAGCAGCCCTGGCCCTCCTTTGCTCACAGCATCCAACAAGGCAGCAGCTTGAGGTACACGCCTGCAGCACCCCAACACAAACACGTCCGCAGCACAGCTAAACTGTTTGTCTTCCATGGCAAAACCTCGTAGCTCAACACGCTGGTGCTGCTCACAGGCTCTGGAATGTTTTGCGTATTTTTAAAGGTTTCTATTTTTGGCAGGAAGATGTGGGGAATTTGGTAGCCTTGCACACAGCTCCGCGAGCGTAGCCTGAAGAAGCCTGGAGCTTCGTCTTGCTCCCGCCACGCTACCCGACCTGGAGAAGGAGCGACAGAAATAGTAAAATCATTCCTTCACCACTGTCCAGCAGGGTTTCCCGTTCATACAAATCACATGGAAAAAAGAGAATAAGCCAAATGAAATGAATAAAATCACAAGGCTGTGCCAGTAATTCCTCAATTGGCCCGGTTTCACTAAAACCTAACTCCTTTCAACAACCAGCTGCCCCCCTCCCCTTTTTCCCCCTAGGCAGTTCCAGCAGATTCTTCCATGTACAACAGGGACAAGAAAGATTACTCAGTAAACCTCTGCAGGTCACAGTTCCCTATGCCCAGCCCCAGCGGAGCACCCATGCAAGACCCCAGCGCTTGGTCCGTGTGTAGCACATGAGGGAAAAAACCCAGCTGCACCACACAACAGCGATCCTACCGCCTTATTTGCAAGCCACAGCAAACCAGAGAACTGTTTGCCACCTGTGAGCTGCAACAAGAGAAAAAGAAGAATAAAACCATTGTTTTTCTACTTGTTTGGACTCACTTCCGTTGCATTAACACAAATGCTGCCGGCTGACGTAGGCTTTCTCTGCGAGGGAACTAGCAGGCGATGCTCGGTGGATTGCCATCCCCACAACAGCAACGGGCCTTCCAGCCGCACAAAGCCGGCTACGGGGAGCCCAAACGGGGCAAACAGACCACTTCCAGCACTCCATCCAGCTCCGGCAGAGAAGAGCCGTTGTAAATAAGGCATTATTCATTACAACTACAGTCTTGGAAAACATTTTTGTTTCTGTACATGTGACCTGAGCGAGTCAACCGTTCTCCATCAATGCAGTAAGTAGATGACTCTCCCCAGAATGTATTTGAAATATTGGGAATTTTAAACATTTACTGCGTCTTACTTTTCTGGTTTCAAGAAATGAAATGCTTAATATCCACTCACATTTTGGTGTATCACCAATCCTAAATTGGTGCGATAGATGAACAAGAAAAAGGAACAAGAAAAACAAACCCTCGCTTTCTTCTCCTGTTAGTCTCTGCAGTTACACAAACAGAAAAGTTTTTTTCAGCTTAAAAATCCACGGGTATAGCAAATTCATGGTGGGGAATCTGAGAGAAGGCCATGTCCTTGTCACCACTACTAAGCTGGCGAAGCACGACCTTCCAGCTGGATTACCAAGACAAGCAGCATGTGATTCCTCTTCCACAGTTCCTGTCTTAGGCGTGTGAATCTGATCACGTCACGTAAGTATCCTGTATCTCATTTTCCCTATACATGAGCACAAAAGTCCTCCTATCCCTCCAATGGCATTATCCCACTGGCAAAGGCTCCTCGGAACCAGGACGCTCTCCCTGATGTGCATATCTCACTCCTTCTAGTCGACTTGACCTTTACCTCCCAAGCCGTACCGTACGTTTTTTAAGAAAGGACCCTACATCAGCAACCCGTATGGTTCTGGGAGTGAAGGTTATAAATGAACCGCTCTTTCCAACCCTCTCCCACTACAATGTTAACATTTCTGAATTGGCCCGCAAGCAAGTTATTCCCACGGGCAATACGAAATAAAAAACAAAACCCGCTTGCCTCCCTACAGCAAAACCCACTCGCAACCACGTAAGAAATGCTTTCCCAGAACCGACCTGGCTTCCTAGGCCACAGGTACAGAAATACACACTGCTCCTTTGGAACTGAGTTGGGTTGGATAAACACACTAAAGGGAAACAAACAGCTTTTACAACAGCGTTAACGTAACTTAAACAGAGATCTTTCAACTACAAATGCAAGAAAAGAGACATTTTTTGGTTTGTTTTTTTTTTGTTGTTGTTGTTGTTGAACTGGTGGCTGCTATTTCTAAATGTGTATTCCACCTGAAAGCAGGACAAAGCGGTGTCAGGATTCATTCACATTCCAGCCTCCTTGGCAAAGAGCAGAACTTGTGGTCCCAAAGACACACCTGCACTAACATTTAGCAGATAATTGACTTCACCTTCCTATTCACCTTGACCACTCAGTTCTAGATTCACATTGCTTGCATGCTTTTATGCCTAACTGGGATGGGGACCAGAAAAGGGTCTACAATTTGTCTCGTTTTTTTAATGCAGACAGCATAAAGTAAAACAGATCATTTCCTAACACAACTAGATCTTGAATTCCAACTTTTTTAGGAGAGCTAGAGCTAAATTTGCAGAGTGTTTCATTCAAGCTTCTAAACTACAGCATCAACCTCTTGCTGAGATGCATTTGAAAAAAAAATCCTGCTCAGGCTTCCCAGAGCACATCCTGAGTTCACTTCAGTTCCTTCTGCACAAAGTAACTAAGCAATATGAATTAATATGATATGGATTAAGGTAATCAGAATAGTATCTAAGAGTACTTTCCTGCCCTTACTCCCACCTCCGTGTGCTCTGTTGTTGCCTAGCGTATCTGAGCAGACATGCAAAAGAAAACCTAGTTAAAACAACAAAAACATGAACACGAAGGAGAGAAGCAGGTATTCATCTTGTGTGTGCTTCCTTCTTCCTCCACAACAGCCCAAAGTCTTTAAAAAGCACACTGGAAGAAAAGTATTTAAGCTATCTTTTGATCTTTGTACTCAAGTGATGAATTCAGGTCTCTTTTACTTAATTCAAGTCTCTTTCACTCAATGGGCTTCACATGTGCCTCCAAAAAACTCGAGCACACCCAAACAGATTTGTTTTCCAGAAGCAGGAAGCTACACGACTTAATACGGCCCTGCACATCACTGCTCCCCTTTCCACGCAGGGAGAAGCAACAGGGAGCAAACAGAAATGCAGGGCATCCACACCCAAAGGCAGGTGAAAGGCTTGCAACATGCAGATACGCGAATCAAGTTGTGATTAGACTAATCTAAAAGCTGTGATAAAATTAAAATACTGAAAAGAGAACAAAAGAAATCAGTATGGGGATTATTTGAAGCATCTGAGCTAGGGAACAATTGCCTTACTTCTCTTACCAGGGATACTCACTACAAATTTAAAGCCAAAGCTATGTAAATTTCTGTAAACAGAAAACATGAAATATCAAACAAGCTGACATGTTTCA
Organism: Cygnus olor; assembly: GCF_009769625.2. Taxonomy (NCBI): domain Eukaryota; kingdom Metazoa; phylum Chordata; class Aves; order Anseriformes; family Anatidae; genus Cygnus; species Cygnus olor. The sequence goes on from NC_049179.1 coordinate 17,986,972, forward strand.
AATCACCATCACCAGTGTTTAACATAGAAATGAACACAAAGTGTCTACAAACATTTATTTTTAAGCTGCTGGGAACAGAGTAAATTATTAAATGTTTTTGCACTTTACCCACAGGACAGATGCAAGAATATATTGCATAAGAAACGCCGCTTAGCATCACCCTGAAACATTTCATACACATCCAACGTGTGGGGAGAAAGGGCTTTGTCTTGCAGGGAAATATCTTTCAAAAACAAAAGCAACAAAAAATACGACATGGCAAGGCAAGCCATCCATCATTTACATCTGTTGATATTTTTATGATACCAACAATCTAAAAATTGAGCTTTCCAAAGATGCGACAAGATAAAACCAAGCTATTCTTTGAACAAAGATATAAACGGCTGCTTTCAGAAGCCTCAAAACGAGCCACTCCAGCCTTTCTGCGCTTTTGAGATGCTCGAGCAGGCGGCGGCAGCTTCCCCCTTCCCAAATCAAAACGTTTCCCACGAGGGATGACAAAGCGAGCCCCGGGTTCGCTTCAGTGGCAAACTGCCCAGTGCCACCAACGTGTGCTCAGCCCCGCGGTCCGGTTCCCAGCCCAGCCGAAATCCTTCGCTCTCGCTCCTACCTCCCAGCACGGACCGGTCCCCGCTTTAACAAGACATGTTAGAGAGTAATTACGTTTATTTATTGGTTGATTTTTGGAGTCAAGTAAAACGTGTCCCTAGGCTATAACCAGCAAGAGATTTTTTCACTTGGAATTAAATTGCTGGTTACTTTTCTGCACTCCTTGTTGGGGTTAAATAAGTGCCTGGGGTTCTCCACGGCCTTTCTCTTGCCATAAAACAATCGCAACTCCATGGCCATTTTCCCACTCAAACAATAAAAGCAATAAACACTATTCAGACATTCCCCAAACCCGTGGACTAACAAAAGAGGATGATGGGCGTGGGGGGTGAAACGAGGTCTGACAACAACAAACCCAAGGGAACGCGCCGGAGCGGGGAGATCCCACAAACCCCACGACTTCCCCGTGCCCCACGCGGGGTGAAGTCGATCCCAAAACCCGCAGAGCCAGAGCGGCGCTGATACCCTGCAAACATGACCCCAGCATCTTCCTTGAGGGTTGTCTTAAGATCCCGATGCCAGTTCTTGGGTTTCCATCCTGGAACGTGGGGAAATGGCAGCAGGCACCCACCAGTTGGCTCCAGTCCCACCTTGAAGCTTTCTCCCGGTTGAAATAGCCGCAATAATTAAAGGCTCCCTGCCTTCGGGACTTTAAAAAGGCAACGGGAAGGCCCGATGAAACTCCAGTAGAGTCAAATGGAAGACAGATTAGCTTTAAGGTGCCTGCTTTTACTTGGGATGACACCAATAAATCCAGTGTAATTGGACAAGCCAGGAATTACTATTATAGATTAAATAGGTCCCTCTTGGTTGGCCTGCTCTAAACCAACCAATTTAAAACCCATCAGATGTATGAATTGCATAAAAGCCTAGGCATAAACAGCCATGTCAAGTGCATTGTCTGCCTTCAAGTAAATTGTATTAATCAACCAAAAATATTTGGTTGTTTTTCACGCCAGGAGTCAATGTTTACAGCTGGAAAAATCCTCTGGCCTAGATTTTCAAACATAACTACTGGCTTCAGACACCTTGCACGTGAACTGTCAGCTCCGAGAGCTGTGGATCAGAGCACGTCTTAAAACTAAAACCATAATAAAAACAAATAAATCCAGATGTCACACTGAAAAAAAAAATGTTTCACCACTATTTTGTTCTTAATTTCCATATCCAGAAAGAGCTACGCCTCGCTCCCACGGAATGTCTGTAACACATAAACCTTGACTTGGGAAATCAGCCCGCAGGTGACCCAAGCTACCCAACTTTTAGTCACTCAAGGCACAGCCCGAAGTAGCAGCAGTGCAGGCTGCCAGAAAAGCCTCGTGCCTACAAAAGCTGACGCCTTGGTAACATCCACAAGGCAGCAGTCTGCAGAGGTGACCCTTCTGCAGGCGACCTGCACTCTTCATGGCTGAGCCGTACCTGCGAAGGGCTTCCACGTCAGCTAACGAGGGAGCAGGATTTCTTTCGTGTTGACACGAAGCCCCAAGTTCCCAGTGATGTACCATTCAGAAGTTACCTGACACTACAGTTCCAAGGCTTTGACCCCTTACTTGACTCCGCAGGATTTGTACAGCTCCGATTCACAAAACCCGGTGCTGAAGAAGAATCAAACAGCCTTCTGTAACGCATGTTATAAAACAGACCATCTGGCCCAGTGACTCATGAATATTTTTCTATATGATTACCATTTTCTTTCCTGTTTCTACACAATAGGTAGTGAAAAACAGACTACGACGTGTCAGAGGTCTTGCAAAGGAAATGCATATGGACCAAGCCCTCGGGAAGACACAGCTCACCTGGAGACAGGAATGCTGCAGATAAGAGGTTCGAGTCCAGATAATGATTTATCTGAAAGTCATTCTGGGAAGCAATGCCCTCACATAGTTAGGGCAGCTTGGCCCACAAATCCCAGAGAGGGTTGGCCGAACCAGTCTGCAGTCGCTCGCCAACTCGCAGCCCTCGCTTGCCTTCGAACAGCTCGCTAAACCAGCACCCTGGTCCCTGCCCAGCTGGTTCGTCACCTCTGGGCGTCCCCTCAGCTCTCACACTGCAGCAGCATGAACCAAACACCACACTTTCCTTATTTCTAACTCATTGTCCACATGTGACAAAGCAGTTGAAGCACTCGTTACTGCACCACGTAAGAAGGGAAACCCACACCTGCTTCACAAGGATGGAAAAAAAGAACAGGTACAACAAAGTGCTCAGGACGACACGACCATTAAAAACACGTTCAGCCCCGCACCGAATTTTGCTGAAGAATACGTTACTATAACTGCATCTGGGGCTCTTCCTCTCCTGCTTGCTGCGGGCAGGACACTTAACCGTGCTGCCCCGGAAAGCTGTGGCTCGCAGGCTGCCTTTCGGGCAGCAGGACAGCCAGACCCCCTGCCGTACCCACTCCTCGGGGCAGCGCCGTGCCCGCTCTCCCTCCGGTGCTTCAGGTGCTCCCCGGCTGTGGCCCAAGCTCCCGGGGAGATGGGCTCTCCCTGCTGCGACCGCAGCCTCCCGCAGCAGCTGCATCGCACCAGTCACCGGGAACCACTCAAATATCACGCAATTCAATGAAATCTTACAAATGCGGGCAGCAGAGCCTTGCAGAAAAATATCCTAGAAAGTAACGTGACCAAAGACTTCAAGGCTTCTAATGTATGAACGTATCCTTTGACTCTAGCTTTCCTGCAAGTACTTTCTTCATAGCCAAGACACACCTATTCACCCACACAAACCCTATAAACTTAATCAAGGAAGGAAGAAAGAGCATGAGATGTTTATTTCTATTTTTAAATACCTGGGAGGTGCCCCACGCTCCCTCCCTAGCCAGCTCACCAAGTAGGTGCTGCGGAGCCGCGAGATCTGGCGCACGATCTGGCACCGGCAGGCACATCCCAGCAGCAGCACATCAGAGCGGCTCAGAAGGGTGCAGCTACCAAGAGAGGCTCTTGAAAAATTGTTTCCTCTAAGCCAGGACAGACAGCAATGCGGAGTGTTGATCCATTAAAAAAAGGTATACAGTATATAGATACATACTCAAGCACACCGACACGCTCACATCTAAGCAGCCCTACAGCTTATTGGGAACGAGGCAGCCTCCTGCTTGTTCCCACAGTTCCCTCATGCCTCAAGCGACGTTGGTTGCCACTCTGGTTGCTCTCTCCCTCATCCAAATGGTTTGCATAGCAGATCTGCTGAAACATCAAGTTTTAACCAGGCCCTAATCCTGCTGACTTTTCTCGCAGAACTGCTGGAAAGGAATTCCTCCTGGCAGCTGCAGTGCCTCTGCTCATTAGTTTACCAAGCAGCAGCAGCATGAATTAGACAGGCAGATCGTCTCCGTGCTGCTCCAGGGGACGGCGATGCGGCCCCAGCAGGCACGGGGAAGGCTCCTGGATTCTCCTGGGTGTAGAGGAAAGGCAGAGGCCTCCAAGAAAACAGAGGTGCACCACTCACAAGAGCCCAGGCAGGTTTCTGCCACGCTTGCCACGATGCCTGGAACACAAGCAAGCAGGAAACTACTTTCTTTCAACCTCTACTACTAACATTTGGGGGTGGGGATGTTGTTGTGTTTTTTTTTAAAAAATAAATCTCCCGCTTTAAGGCGTCGTGTTTAACCAGGCAAGACACAGAGTTATTCACAGCAATGCCAATCTCTCCTGGATACTAGAATAATGAGCAGGATAACAGGGCAAAATAGCAGCCCGCTGGCTGCTGACATTGTTTGTCCAGACAGCAGCCTTGTGTACAGGTCAGGCCATGCAGGCCGCTCAGCAGACCCAGAAAAACAAACATTTTCACTTCTTGCTACGTGGCCTCAGTGAAACCACTATATAACGGATTTTGTTTATTAAACATGCTTAAAGCAAACAAAGTGCTTCTCCTGGAAGATGTGCATAGAGCTTTGCACCATTTATGGTGACTGGTGAGCCCAGTGCTCCACATTTCCTCCTCCTCCCTCGTCCCAGGCCGGCTACCATTTTAATACTTACGAAGTAGAGAAGCACTGAAGCTTCACAGCTTGAAGCTTTCAGGTACTACAGGCACCGTGGTGAATTTCTCCAGCCGGGAAGCACGTGGATGCTGCACGCAGAGCCCAGCACAGCACAGGGACAACGCAGTGACCCTTATGAGTAAAACTGTGCCAGGCCCCAGCCACGTCAGTTCATGGGGAACATTCAAGATGCTCCCGCTCGAGCAAGCAGCCCAGCTCTGAAACCACAAGAAACTCTGCGGATCTCAGCAGCTGGCTGCTTTCAGCAGGCACTGCCATGCTGAAACACTGCCACTGCGTCCCCCACACCAGAACTGCCCCCTCCTAACTCTACCGCATCCATCTCCTACAAAGATTGTCTGCAGCGGCTGACAAGGCCATCAGCCCCAAGAAGCTTCCTAAGGGTAGAAGAATAAAAGCTTGGCCTAGGAAGAATATGGATTTTGGCATCTCTAAGACATACCCCAATTACTTGTATTCTCCTGAAACCAACTTTACTCTAAGCCAGTCTTTGAATTTAAAAAAAAAAGTCTATGTTTGGTTTCCTGGAAGAGGTATCGGTTTCCCCTGCCACCACTCTTTTCGTTTTCTAGAGCACGGCAATACTGATTACTTTAATTTCTCTTCTAAAGAAGAGAAATGAACACACACAAACAACTGCAGAGGGAAGAGGAAGAAGGCTCCAGCTCTGAAGCGAGGATTTCCATCCTGGGTTTTATCTCCACCACCCACTGCAGCGTTTAATCGCAGACTCTCAGATCACAGAAGACGGAGCAGACGGTGAGTCACCGCAATCTCGGTTCTGCAAGCAGCGTTTCACGTGGACCAGTCAATTCTGATTCTGCCAAGCAGCCTTAAAGCAAAGCATCTTCCCTGGTAGACAGCTCCTATTCACGCGCTGCCTTCAGGAGGAAAGCTCCGGAGATCGAAGGGAATTTAGTCAATGTTTGCCCTTGACGTCGTAATGATTTCAGATTCAATTAATGCTACGTGGGGAGGCAGTCATTCTGAAACACGTGCCTTGCTGATAGCTGGCTCGAGAGCCACAAACGTGCCCTGCTCCAGGCACCCACAGCCTGCCCCCGGAGAGCAGCTGCCTGCACCAGGCGGTGGCTCAGGCTTCTGTCATTTTCTGGGCTGCTCTTTAAAGGGGAGTCCCCACAAAACAGAAATATATATCCATATATCCATCATTTTTCAGCTCTGGACTTGCTCAGCCAGCAGTCACTGCTCCTCCTCTCCATGTTCTAAAGGCTGGAGGCAGGCAACATTCCTATTAGATTATTTCAAATCCCCCAAAGGAAAAGATAAAACCCACTGAAAGGTAACACCAGCACTGGAGACAGAGCTTGATCTCTCCCTGATCAATTATCGTGAGCACCAGAGAGGAGAAGGGCGAAGAGACAGACACTGGGCTGGATGGCCGGGCAGGGTCCGGCAGGAGGCGCAGAGCAGCCGGGGTTACCGTGATCAGAGGCAGTAGGTTTGGGTTCTGGCTTGGTGGTGGCTTTATGTAGCTCTGGTTTGTTGTTTGGTTGGGTATGTGTGGTTTTTTTTTCCGCCTCCCCTCTCCTACAGAACAGCAGTTGCTTGGATCCGTTTGTGCAGCGCGAAGCTTCCTGGGTGTCGCACGTCTGAGCGGCACGGAGCGCCTGGGAATTAGCACCATGCTTGTCCGATACCTAGGGAGAAACCTTGAGAACAGCGCGCCAGCCCCGCAATTAATTCAGAAGATCTCCCTGCCTTTTTAATGCCACGGAAACTACTTCAACCAAAGAACAAGGAGATTTTTTTGCCTTTTCTTTTTTTTCTCCTCTTTTACCTTTGCACCCCTTCGCCACACCCGTAGGGTGACCTATTTGAACCAGGCTGAAAAGCTCCATCCCAGCGCTCCGTGATACATAACTTCCATTTTAGTGAAACAATCCATCTGCTCCATGTGACTCAGAGCCTGCTTTAAGAATGCAATACTGTTTAGGCCAACGGTTGCACCGCACAAAGTGTTTTGTTCACATGCATTCCTTTGGGATGACAGAGCCTATCCACGGCTGTAACGGTTGGGGCCTGTGGTTTTTTTTCCCTCATCCGCTGAATGCTGCAGTGACTAAGCTGACAAAAATTCCTAGCCAATTATAAACCCACTTAAAGAGACAGGCAACCCCCCTGCAACCTTCCCTTGCCATCCTATACGGGAAGTTTCTATACATAGAAAAACATCTCCTCCTCCCGAGGCCTGCGCTTACAGAAAAGACTTTCGCTGCACGCTCGACACTTCAAACATGCTTCCTAAATGGCATCATTTCACAAAACTACAAGCTATACCCCATCCACAAGCCTACATCTCCCTCATGCCACCAAAGCAGCCCCAAAGGAGAAGCAGACCCTCCAAATGCGTTTCGCTAGCACGAAGCCAGAGGGATGGCTAACGGGGACGAGGAGCCTCCAGAGCCAGAGAGCACGGTTTGTTAGGAGGGGACAGCCAAGCGCCTATAAACCAAATGTGTTGCAACAAGGAAAAAAACCATCACGAAGGTCACACTGATGTACAGGCTACAAGTCGGAGCCACCTAAGAGCATAAGCTAACTTTAACTAGCAACAAAGAGAACTTGGAGTTGCCTCGAAATCCCTCTGAACATGGAAATCAGCAACCAAATTCCCCCAAATATTCTACGAGGGATCCTCAAGTCACGTGCTGAATTAATGCTCGCCCGCATCATCAAGGGCCATACAAATGCATTTAATAATTAGTCGGGGCATACAGAACTATGCTGTGGGCAGGTAACTACAAGTTCATTTTGCCCCACAAGATACAGTAAACAAGAAAAAAAGAGAGAACAGCGTGGGGTTTGTTAACCTACAGGCCCTTAGCTTTAAAAGCTCAGATTATGGGCACCTCAGCCCCGAGATGTTATGGTGGGCAAACTACTTGCTAAATCATTTTTAGCGCTGAGCTGATAGCACATGCACATTCCATTCCCAACACTGGAAACGTCGCTGGGGAGGGGGAAGAAGAGAACGCCGAGAGCTGAACCAGGCTCAGTTCACCTCAAAGGGGGGAGAAAAAAAAGAAGGTAATTGTACAATCTGTATTAACATACTATTATCCGAGCATCTTTTATTACGAGTTAATTCTCAGAGCCGTAAACAGACTTGAGAAGGAAATCACGCTATTAGCGGGAAGGAAGGCTAAACAACAACTGTTTCATCACTGTTGAAGACTGAAAACTTGGTTGCCACATGAAAACAGCTTATGAAATGCTTAAGGACAATTAATTCCTATGTTCACGTGTGTTTGGGGAAGGAAAAAAGAAAAATGGCACCCAATATTCAAAACTTATGGGGCACGATTCCTATCCAGGACTGACCTTAGGTGAGTTTTACCTTTATTTCTTATGAAAAGTTGGCTGGCAAGTTCAGTGAACGAGCTCATGTGCCCTCCTCCAGCCCATTGCAGCCAAATTCAACTCCAGATCAGTCACCACCAAAGATACGGCTCTACACATTCCACGCACACGGACAGCTGGGCGGCACACAGATCTTTTTAGGGCCCCCACCGAGATCAGAAGACTGCAGCCCAAGCTCACGCTTCGTTAAGACGTCCGCACCAGCGATCCCTGTCGGCACAGAGATCCCAGGACAGGCAGCCCCTGCTCGGTCACTGCTAACTGGACTCCTTGCATGGTAAGAGCCACAGACGTCAAGAACTGCAGCAAACACTAAGCCTGCTTCAGTTTGCCTTGTCCCTGCGACATTTGCAAAAAACCCTGCTTTCCTCTGGTTTTACGATTGACATTTCCCTGACATTTTGCTAGCTATTCCCAGTTCCCAGTTGTTTTGCTAATTTATCATAAAATTTAAGGCTTACACTGCATGTAATTAACAATACAACTGTCTGCTCTGTTACCAAACATTTGCCTACTAAGCATCAATGGTGCCAGGAAGTCCCCTCTAAGCAGGTTAACCAAAGATAAGGTTCAAGTTCAGTTCCATGACAATACAGGGATGCTTTTGTATCTTCTCATAAGAACTGGCATTGTTTCATCTCCCCACCCATTACCACAGAGTATCAGGAGAAACTCAACTGAGGAGTTAACGTATATGCAACCCATAAAACCAGGGGATGACTGTTTGCCACAAGTCATCTCAAATTATACTTAAATAGTTGTTTTTCTGACAATGGAGCAGTTGTTTGGCATCTGATACTTCAAGTAAACCCATACCTTAACAGCAATGAAATACACATGCAGGATTTCAAGATTTCACGAGACAGATCTGAAGCCATAAAACACAGGCACGGGGTGGATCTCAAAGGGTCTTCCACCCAGCCAGCGTTCAGTCCCAGCACGTGTTACAGGCTTTGACAGAACGCACAGAAAACTGGCCGCACTTCCTACCTCGAGCAAGGCTTTTGTGGGGTGCATCAACTTTACAACTGCTATCCCCCATCTCTCTGCAGCTAGAATGGTTGTTCCAAGGTCTGTGCCAAACAGAGTCTGTGCTACTGGGGAACAGGCAGATACATTTAAGCATCCTACTATTATTTGTAAGGTACTGTACCTCCACTGAAGTCATGGGAACATTTACTGTCTCATGCTGCTATGTATGAATTTCCCTTCCCTATTCCTTTACGAAGAACAGCACCAGAAGAAATAGATTTGTAGAGGATGCTCACTGGAAAACGACTGCACATCACCTGGTGAGCTGGTACCCCTTTGGACTGAAAGATAAAGCAAGTCAAAGCAAATGTAAAATAGCATGTTTTGTCAGCAGAAAAAAAACTGTGTGTACACGAGTAAAAAACACAAGGATCAAAACCCCTGACAAAATACCGAACTTTTTCCCCTACAATTTCAAGATTTTATTCTTCACTCCAAAAAGTGTGCAAAAATTCTAAATTTCTGGAACTATTAGAAATAAAAACTGTGGCAAAGAGTCGTTGATGCACACAATTAATTGTATCAAGCCTTTAATACTGGAAAACAGAACTCCAAAATGTGAAGCCCTCCCAAAAACACTACACATTTACACCAGAAAGCAGATAGGGAGCCAAGACAAATATTAAACACTCCCACTTAGTTCTTGGTGACTGGTGCAGAGGCTGCAAGACTTGAGATGTTCCTCCCAGGTTATGGCATCTTGCAACAGAACTTTGCTACGGAACAAAGAGAAATGGCAAGCATACGTTTGTTTAATTTTAGCCCTTTTCTCAGAATATAAACCACTGCTACAGTAATTAACTGCAGATTGGCCTCAACTGCTCTGCGGCCATTCCAGCTTACTAATTAAATATGCTCTCACAGCCATAATAAAAATTCTGGGAAACCTTTGGCTGAGGAGCAAGCTTCTCAGGAGGGGAGCGAAAGTCAGGAAAAAACTTCATTCAGAACGAAAACACTAAAAAAAAAATTTTAACGTGCTCCAGATTTTTCTAACTCAGTGACACCAACTGTGCCTTTTACAATTTTTTTTTTGTCTACCCTTCTATTTATTCTTTTCAGAAGATGTTTACTTGCTGGAGAGTTTGCATGCCAACCAACCAGACAAACAACCTGTCCATTTCAAACTCTGTTCAGGTTTGTATGTTGTTGTATTTTAAACCCAACGAGAATACGATCAGCATTATATACGCTAGCTTCACTTACCATCATAGCACATCAAAACTACTTGCTACAAAAACTTGAAAAGCGTATTTGTTGTCTCCTGCTGGTACGGGCAATTTCTATTACATCTCAGGGTTAAAGAAACAAACAAACAAAGCAAAACCACACACCCTTAAATGAAGCAGCAAACAAAAAAATGCATGCAGATGTAATTTAAAACAAAATAAGGGCAATCTGATGGAGCACCGCTGGCTCCCTACTCGTCTCTCCTCTCTGCCCCCTCCCTTCATATCTGCATTGTTCCTGTACGCTCTGTATTTCTCAAGGACGGAGGAGTAGAGGGTAGACTCCCTGAGAGGGAAGAGCACGGAGGAGAGAAGGGAAAAAAGTCCCAGCACATGGTTTCGCCACTACTCTGCTGAATCACCAGGGAGCAGATTCCCAGATGGCGTACACTGGTAAGTACCGCACAAGTCAATGAAGCTATGTCAAACGATACCACTCGACTGCATTATCTGGTGAGCTCCGTGTAAACAAACAGGAGCAGATTCCGAATATTTGTGAGAATACATCATGTTAGTGTCTCCATATGTTTAAACATTTTAGTAGAAGGTACATATGGACCACTCTTCCCACTCACTGTCATTCTCTCCCTCCTGTTCCCGGTTCCCCACATACACTGCAGCTTTTCAGGCCACCGTCAAACCAATTCAGAAAGGAATAAGGATACATTTTCATTGAAAACATTTTGTGCTCAGTTGCCATCTGCTTCTTTATCAGCCTCCAAATCCTCACATGCCTTTTCTGTGGTCTTTGGTTTCACACATTTGGAAGCCTCGCGTTTTTCGCCATTGTGTTTTGAAGCACAGCCTACGTGAGCTATTGTTTTCCATGTCAAATTCACCTCTTAAAACATGCGCTTATGCTTATGGCCCTAATTCTCTTGACAATGTCGATTTAAACGTGTTTTTTTTTCTTTATGCCAGTGCCAAATTAATTCTAAAGATCCCTCATGTGCTTCAGATACTCACTTTCATTGTTTTTATGGAAAACGTGCTTATTCTGTCCCCAGAAGCTTCAGCCGAAGCCGTTACGCCTTCGCGGCGGGGGGGTAGCAGTCCGTCCTCCCCCGCCTCGCCAGAGCCCTCATCCTTCTTTTAACAGGGTAGCAAAGGATGATTTTCAGCTAATACTTGATGGAGAGTTTCTCCAAGTTAATTGGGGGGTGGATGTAAAGTGGATGAATAATTAAGATGCAGTGCAAAAACGAAAAAAAAACACACACATACTCCATAGATCATATATATGAATCGCTGCTAGCTTTGCGATTACTCTCCCACAGACAGTTTGCCAACTTGATTTCTCGTCGCCTCTGCAAGTGCAAAAAGCTCCTTAGGAGGTGTTAGCTGGACTCATTCAGAAAACTGAACACAAAGATTACGGTAGACAAGGGATCCTAAACTTCCAGGCAAGCTTTCACGACTGTGATTTACATTTGGTTTACGCAAAGACCTAGCGACCAAAGCAGCAAACCTCCAAATTTAGTCATCAACGAAAGAATATGGAAAACAATGGAAGTCTGCTTTGCAGTAGGTCAATGGACAGGCAAAGCAAGCATGTCACCAGTGACTGCTCTTTCAAGGGGCACAGCAGGAACGGTTTTTCTGGTTCTCACGTCAATCGCTGAGTAAGATGCAGGCAGCTTCCATAAGTGGTTCCAGCAGTCACAACTGCCAGAAGGAGGGAAAAAGAAAAAAAATGAGAGGCTATCATCTTATTTGTGTGTCTGAACACTAAGTTTTTACCTTTTCCATCTCTACCTGTGCCCCAAAGCCCAACCGTTCATGGAAACAACTTCAGTAATCTCCTTTTATCTTGAAAGAGGTTTTTATGTGGACCTGCAACCAAACTGAATGAAGCACAGCTGACATTTGATATGCCAGAAGAGAAGTAGGTGCAAGTCAGAGAGATGATAGCATGCCAAACCCAACAGAGCATGCCACGGCTCCAAAGCGAGCGAACTAGTAAGGCTGCTGCCTTGGGGCACTCAAAGGTAAAGGAATGTATACTATACAGAAACCAGGGCAATAAAACTGGCAGAGACACTGCCGACACTTTATGCTGAACCTTTACAAAAAATTTTTAAAGTTACAGCTTCTTTGTTGCTTGTTCAACTATAGAAACGTCAATGGATTATTCTAAGTCAAACACGGCATATCCTTCCCTCTCTCCTCCCCTCCACCCTCAACATTGTTCCTGCACGAGTTATATTGAAGGAAGCACAGGGTTTTTCCTTTGTTTGTGAGCAAGAAAGAGAAGGAAAAAAACAACTTCCATTCAATGGCGAAACTAAACAGAAGCCAGGCTACTTGAAAGTACTAAGTGTTCCCACACAACGTTTTACCCACCAACTTGAGATCTTTCAGCGTAAAACCTACACAAGGACAAAAGAGATTTAATATACACTCCTCCACAGATCCAGAACAAAGAAAAATAAAAAGGCATAAATGAACCCTGAGTGACAGACAGCATTTTCAGTTCAGCATTACTGTGACGCACAAGGAGAATGTCAGGGTTAAATTAGATATTACACTAGAAAAATATTCCCTGGAAAATAACATAGGTCTCATGCCTTTACTGGTAGGAAAACGCAGATTAAAAACACCCAGTCACTTAAAGTCCTTGCTTCTATTCTTTTTCATGTCCTTGTGTAGTTTTGTACAGTGTATCCTCTCCAGGCCAGGAGTTCATTGCCAATGCGTTCAAGCAATCTAGCACAACAGACAAAAAGCTTCCTTTTCAACCACTGGACATTTACACCTCCCTTGTTTTTCTTCAGAAAGGGAACACTCTGGCGTTGTGTCTTTTTTTGTTGTTTGTTTTTCTTCAAGACAAATGGCTGGCAAATTTAAAGCCTTCCTCCTATAGTCAGTGGCTTATCAGGACTAGCGGATTAAATAGGCCCAACCTTCTCGCTCTTTATTTAATAGAACTTGGAAACTCTTGTTATGCTATGCAACCTAAGATACTCTAAACCCACATTGTTTTCCACAGTGTAATACTCTTAACAAGCCTTTTAAGGCTCTTTTTCAATACTTGCTTTCTTCTTCATGATCTCCCACAAAAGGAAGATGAAAGTATATAGGAAAAGAAAAACATTACTTACATCTCTGCTTTAAAAGCGCTGCCATCACAGTATAACTATGACCTCATCTTATCTAAACACATCTCTTCTCATGTGCATTTGGGATCCAAATTATGTTAACATCCCCCTAGAAGTCAACAGGCTTTTCTTGCACATTACTTTTGTCTACTCCAAACAGCCAGAGCACACAGCAGAAAGCGAGTTGTTGTATCCCATTAAAAACACTAGTTATACCCATTCAAATCACTAAAGGCAACAAGGTTGGCACAGGAATCACCTCGGTCACCCTCTGCAGACAACCGAGCTGCACTCTTAATGAGGACATAAATTCGGCTTGCTGAAGCCTAATGACTCGCGGCAACACAAAGTAAGAAAGCAGAGCAGCTCACTTCCCTCACCTCCGTCACGCAGTCTTCCAGTAAGAGGCTGAGGGGCTTTCTTCTCTTTGTTTAAACACTAACTTTATTTCCTGGAAGAATTTTTGATAAAATCATAGCCCCACAAATGCCTTTTCACAGAGATGTTTTTGGCATGCGTTCACTGAAACTGCCCTACAATGTGCTTTAATTTCACTTCTAATTGAACATGAGGGCTTCACAAGCACCTGATGACCTACTTAAGACATAAACACACAATCAGCTCTCCCAAATGACAGTAACCTGAACAGCCCTGTTTCTGTTTTCTCTCACACAGGGGTGTTTCCTACCATCCAGTCAAGACTGCCCATGGAATTTAGGAACTGTTCCTCTCAGTGACGACTGCTTGTAATTAAGCCCCACTGATACTGCAGGGCTCAGCTTTCATAAAGTTACAGGATGAACTCAAAAAGCCTGCCATGCAATCATGTTATCTGAGTAAACTATGTATTTGTTTACTCTATTTTTAAAAAGTGAGAAGAGATCAGGTTTTGCTTTTGCTAATGATTGCTATCAGAAAAACACGAACTCTGTCATACCAGATAAGAACAAAACAGGCAAGGATAACTTCACCGAGAGTCAAGATACCCACTGACTCTTTAACACTACGCACTGTACTGGAACAAAAATGCTTTCAGTAAAAAAAGATTCTTAGGTACGGAATTTGTCATCACAGAAACTTCTGAAGGTGCATGCCAAGGGAGGCAAAGAACAAAGTCAAAGTGAGTTCAGTAAACAGCTTCAGTGCAGCAGTGACCGGGGCACACGTAACATCACTTCATAAGGGAGGAGGACATGGAGCTCGAAAGCCACCTCTTGCCAAAGTCCTCAACAGAGCTGTGTTATAATGGCATTAATTCTATACTTAAACACCTGGAAACTCTTTCATGCGGAAGTAATCCAGAAAGTTTGGGGGCTTTACTTTCTTTTGGGTTGTTGTTGTTTTTTCAATCAAGTGAGATGATCCTCTTCTAGCTGGGGAGGAATTTATCTGTCTAGTTACTGGATAACTCGTCATGTGGACTACATACCAGAAGAAAAGTTTAAGTTACTAATGAGCTTAAAATAAAACCACAAAATTAAACCTCTGCTCCACAACGAGGTAACAGAAACACAAGCTATTCAATTCTTACTTTTCTGGCAGTGGTTGGTGGTCCAGCAGCGGTAGTTGTACTCATTGTTAATAGAGGTCTTCTCGCACAATGGCTTCTCTTCCATTGTTCCTGGACACAAGTCCCCACATTCCTTTGGAGGTTTATTCCCAACAATGTAGTTATTGGACACCGCATCTAGGATGAGAGACCAGTCCACCGTGGAGAGGTAACACAGGTCAGAGTTCTTCTCAATCCGTATGGCCCCGCGGGTTATGTTCCTCAAATTGTGAAGCCCAATCTCTTTAAGATTTGTCATTTCAAAGATAACCAAGGCATAGTTGTAGAAAAGGTTCCTCCCACGTATAACTGTGAGGTTGGGGAAGAGATCGCTGAGGCTTTCCAAGCCTGCCACACGGAACAGCAGCAAATAGTCAGTTATGACAGTGAGCTTTGGGAAGCGGAAGTTGCGGTAATCCTCTGCTTTAGAGATGAGCAGAATTTGAAGGAAACCCTCAATTACCGTACAGTTCTCCAGACGTTTCAGCTCATGGATATCATTGCGAATGTCAACATTTGGCCCACAAACTGAAAGTGTACAAGAAAACAGGAAAGTCAGTAAACAAAACATTTTTAAGCTTTTCAGAACTGTAATGCACATTCACTCTTCTGACAGCCATAATTTTATTTTTTTTCCAACTTTATTCGGCTACCCTGTTAAAATAGGAAACAAGTAACTGGTTTACAAACACACTGAATACCTAATTCATTTAACCCATCACTATTAACGCTACCAGCAGCAGCAGCACAGGGCTGCAAGCCACGTCCTTCAGCAGACAGAGGAACGTTGTGTGATTACTGCTGTTGAAAAGAGAGCTGCATTAGCTTGAGGGACATAAACTCTGTTCATCTGCACACCCTGCTTCAAATTACATCATGACACACGTGCGAGCAAGCATGGGGTTCAGCCACATGATTCCCAAGAAGTTAATCAGCATAGACAATAATCCACTGGTCGTTACATTACTAATTTACATCCCCTCTACACCACCTTGGTACGTGGACATAAAGGTGAATGCTATCCAAAAGATTACAACTTATGATTTTTCAAATCACTCTTTCTTCCCGGGCCCACAAGGCGAGCCAGCCCTAGTTCTCAAGGACTTGCCTTGCGATGGATCGATCGGCAATCCCACAAAGCCCACAGAAAGCTCCTTGGCACCTCCTGCACCACAACTGGGAGGAAAAGAAAGTGCTCGGACCTGTAACTAATGCATGGAATTCCGCTTTGCGTGTTCCAGCGAACCAAGTTGCACTGATTTTGGCACCAAGGCACAGAAAAAGTTTCTCAAGTTCTAAGAAACACAGGATAAATTTATTTACAAGAACACACAGCATCACAGTGAGGAATTTCCCTTGGAAACAACAGGCTGAACTCAATGCACTCGAGAAAACAATGGGCCAAAACGACTGGTCCCTAATAAATCTGTTTATTAGGTCTTTCCATATTAGACAAGAACCACAATAATAATTTTAAAGGGGCTAGAAGAAAAGTACTAATAATACAATAATTAGACACAAAACACACTTTGATGTAAAACAAAGAACTATGGTGTGGAGAGAGCTGTTGTTCTTGGACTCCCTCAGACTTGGTCTTCAGTGGAAAACAAGGAATAAAGACTCCCCAGAGTAGATAATAAAGTTGCTTGTAAGCAAACAAAGTAAAATACCAATTTATTTGAGAAACCCAAAACTTAAATAAACTCCAAGCAATTAAATTTTGTGGAAAGGTTCTCTTCTTACACATGCTAAGCTTAATTATTTTAACAACATTTTTTTCCTCAGACAAGAAATAGGTCCAAACATAAACTCTGGAGCCAAAAATATTAATTCTAACCCTGACAAATTCTCTAGAGATTCAGAAACCACTCTGACAATCAAAAGCAGTCCTTCTGTCCCACAATTCTTATCTAAAGCTAATAACTTAAGCTAACAGAGGATCCAGGATGTGAACATGCTAAAACCATAGCAACTCTAACATCCAACAAGGACTTAATAATATCCGACAAGGACTTAAAAGACAGGTAGGACACCAAATGATTACCGGCAGATAATACACATTATGGACAAAATAAGAACCATGCTTCCGTGCTAGCGGGACAATGAAAAAAAAAAAAACAACAACAAAACTAACCACAATAGGACAGGATCTTTGCTGAGAAACAGATGTTTTCTAGGCAACTATTACCTAGTCTTCCTTCTATTATATATTTTAATGGGAACTGCTGCACTAGAAGTAGCTACAACCAAGAACATTCATTGCCTAAACCTTAAAAACAAACAAGAAAATCCTAATGTACCAAGCAAAACACTTGGCCTTCAGAAGCAGTGAGATAAGAAGTTCCCATTTTAGCATATAGTGACTACACAATTGCATACTACTGCCTGGAGTAGATGTGTCAAAGCTTTAACTTCAAGAAAATGATACCAAAACAAAAAAGGCGAATGGGTTGGCCCGACCCAGCTTTAAAAGCCAGACGGGAGAGGGGAATGTGAAAGATACCCAAGATAGTAGATCTGATAACAGATGCACTGGTCACGTGAGGCAACAACATGGGCTTCCCATCTCCCAGATCTGTAGTGAAGACAACTGTGACCTGGATGAAATTGCTTTTGCAAGCTGGGATCCAAGCCTTGCTTTCAACTTCTGAAACGTTCTTCAGGAAGAACCATCCTCCCACCCATCCTCAAGAGACCGTGCCCTCTGCCCGAAGCACAGCTCAACAATAATATCAGCAAGTTTACGTTTGGACATCAGACTTCTCCTTCCTTTGAGGAAAAACAAAAAGATACAATACAGTGTTTCTCAAATAAAACTGTTTTGGTTTCTGACTCTACCTGTTGGCAGGACAAGGTGAACAGAATGGTTCCTGTTATGGCAAAGCAGAAGTAGCAAAATTTATTTTACTGCCATAAAATTTTAGAAAGCTTAGCTGCTCCAAGCCCTTTATTTTGTTAAAGAAATAAAATTTGCACTTGCGCTGACATTTTGCAGGCAAGGTTCCAGAGTGATGGGTTTAAAAACAGCTGAGTTACAATACCCTAAAGAACAATTTGTAATAGAAGTGGCAGCAACCGTTAACTAGAGCATTATATATCTGTCCATGCATCTATTCCGAGGCTGGGCTTTCTAAGTCATATTGGTTTTAGCTTTATGTTTGTTTCAGCTTGAAAGTTACTTAATTTTAAATATTTTATGCTTTTATAAATCAATGAGATTCCTAGAACTTTATGGAAAAAGTATGCACTCACTTGCCTCAATTATGAAACATCATCCCCTTAATACAAAAAGGATGAAGTCCAGTGGGCTCGAATGTTAGCAATGGCTTACAGATGAGCATGCTGCTGACATTTGTGATTTAAGAACTTATTAGTATATCTAGCAAATTGTGTTTTGCAGAACTTGATGCATATAATGAGAACTGCAGAGACCTAAACGTGAAGTAGGACAAGCACCTTGGCCCATACTGACATTTGGAAAAAACAGTTCCAACTAAAGCAGTGTTGTGTTTTTTTTTTTGTTTGTTTGTTTTTTAATTCTTTCAAAGTTTACGCTGTTTACAGAAGTTAATTATACCACAATGCATCATCTTTTTCTCACGTTTTTCTCCCTGCCCTGAAAGGGATTATATGAAAAACAAATTAATCAGCGCTCAAAGTCTACTACAATTTCCATTTGGCAGTGCTGTGTTTTCTTTGGATCCCATTTTAGAGAAAGAGTATGCAGACTTACAATATAAACTGACCTGTCAGACTGAAAAGCACCTAAAATGCTCTTTAGAGTATTTATTTTCCATCTAAGAGTTTTCAATATTCCTGCTTATATTGTTTTTTTAAATACGACCAGTGTAACTCGTCTTTGCTTTGTGTCCTGTTCCCAACTGGAAATTCACTATTATGTATTTATTTTGCTCACTAACAGAAAAATAAAAATGCAGTATCTGTTTTTACCCTGCCATGAGTCTCAGGTATCAGGACCAGGACAGTATCAGCACCAGGACAATGACCACATCAGGTTTATGCTGTTTTCATTCAGCTGTTTGCAGACTTCCCAGCCCTTCCTTGAACTACCTACCTTGTCTCAGATTTATTTTAAACCAAACCTAATCGTAAGTGGGAGATTACTTCCTTAAAGAAATACTTATGTATTTGTTTAAAAGATAACCTCCAAAATACAATAGAACAATGAAGAGAAGCAATACATCCTTTACCAGACAAACACAAACACCTATCTGGTAGTAAGGCTTTAGCCCAGAAGTACCCACCTTCACCTACCACCAAACTTGGGTTCCTTTTTTCTGAGAGCATCCCAGCGACATACTGCATGGAAACTTCCAAAGGTAGCACAAAAACCTGCTTCAAGCCACAGTCCTTCTGAGGACCTACAGCCCGTTCCTAGTCACAGGACAAATCTACACCTGATCATGAAACCAAAGGGGGCCAATAAACTACAAAGAGCTCGACCTACCAGTTTCTTTTCAACCTCTGCTATGACTTGCTAACGTTCATGTTGATCAGATATACATTTTGACCTGGACATCAACCTCGTCACCTTGAGGAACACGTGCTATTTAATCCTCACCCACCACCAAAGAACCATGTGCTCCATGGCTTTGCTCTTCTTACACCTCCGCTCGTTATTTCACATCAACCACTCCCGGAAGCGCTCGCCTGCTGCCCCGCAGCGGTTTGGAGGAACCACTTTTTTTTTTTTTTTTTTTTTTGCAAAACAGCACGCTGCAAAAGACAAATCAACACAAAGCCTGCTGCAACTCCCACTTGCTACATCTTCTGTCACAGCCCTACGTATATTCACAACAACTAATTTGTTACTGACATGGAGGTGTCAGAGGCAGGATCCCCAGCTCACACGCATTCACTCTAAGGGTTCGTTTCCCACAAGAAACCTGCAAACATTTCATCACGGTGTAGTTCTTTGAACCAAAGACAAGCTCTTGCTTCCAGACTTGATATTGCTCCAAGTTAATCCATTTAAGAGTTCTAAATAAGCAAAAATTTAAAGTTTTTTCTTCTTGAAAAAGAACAAAACCCACTTTTCTTCACATTTTAGGCCTTGCCTGGTGCCTTCTGGTTTTTTGGGCATTGCTGGTAGCCTGTACTACACTGAATGGCCACAGCAGCCTCCAAACCAGGCAAAAGCCCAACAAACAACCATCCCCACACAGCTCACGACCAGACCAGGGCCGGCCGAGGCAGCACAACCCCACGGCAAGCCGATGGGCCCTGCAGCCTGGGCCTGCTCCAGCTGGGTCAGGCCCTCACAGCGCTCACCTGCGAGGCCACACTCGCTTCTGACAGGAGAACCAGGACAGGAGGCCTGCCCTTAACATCTGCCTTCTGACCCTGAGACGAGCTCCTGCTCACCTTTCTCCTGTTGTGTGTGCCCGTGGTGTGCTACCAAAGCAAGCTGTGAACTCCCGTTGTTTTGCCTCTTTGTGAAAATGGCCTCCTTTGTTTCGGAGTGGGGGTGCAAAGCTTTACTTTAAGTAAAGAGCCTGGATACCTTCAGCTTTTCCATTAAATATGAAAACAAGAAAAACAACGACATATCCCATTATGCTGATCGCTGAAAGCAAGCACTGGAGACATGGAAGTTGTTCCAATTTCCTATTTTCTTCCTGCCCGAGGGGTGTTAACACCCATCCTGAGGGTATCCGCAATCCACAAGGTTCAAAAGTGGGTTTTGTTTATTTGTTTTGATTATTTTGTGGATCTGTTTACTTTGTTATTTATTTATTTTAAATGGAGGGCACTTAGTTGCTCAACTCCTCACTGCCCTGAAATTCTGCACAGCGCTAACAGGTACGGTACATGACCATCAGCGCTGGACGATTTCTTACACAAAGAGAGACCTACAGGGCCTAACAGAAAAAACAACCCCAGCTCGGTGATGTTTGGCAGGACAGCTCGCTCCCACCACAGCTACCAAAGGAAAGCCTCCCTCTGCCAGTAGCAGCTCCCCTGGAGCGCTGCAGCGAGGCCAGCTCTCCCGGCCAGCTCCTGCTCCTCCTCGGCCTGCTCCTGCTCGAGTTGTGGTGGCTGAAGGCAGCGACGCCGCTCTCCCCAACTCTCCTCAGAGGCTCGACCACGTCATCCTTCAGTAATGTCAGCGTAGAGCCGCGGGCCTCGCAGGGAGATCGACACCTCTTCCGAACAGTGTTGTTGTTTACTCCCTACAGAGCCACTTCCTTTTCATCCTGTTTTTTAAATCTGTGGCAGGTCTTCATAAAAAAAATATTTTAAAAAGTGTCCAAAGCAGCTACTGAATGTGGCTGCGGTCCAGCAGTGCTCATCCCAGATCCACAGCATACAGTGTCCTTTTCAAGGCACGCATCTCCCCCGTTACAGTCTCTTTCATAACAACAAAGAAGGCGCTTATTGTACCGGATGGATTCAGATCTGCATAATGCATAATGGTCTGCATATTGACATGTTTACTATATATTGGATTAACTCAATAGAGGGGCTGTCTGGCACACTGCAAAAAAAAAAAAACTGTGACAAAAAAGATCTTGCAGGCACTTGAGGGTTAAAGAACAACTTCAACTGGTGGCAGCATCCCGGCCTCCAGGTTACTTGAAAAACTGACTCGAATCAGGTTACAAAAAAGGTACTAAACATACAATAAAGCCCTTCAGCAGATTTAAAAGGAGCCTCTTTCCTGAAGAACTGTAATTGTTCAGAAGGGAAGCAAAAGGACACATCACTGGAAATAGAGAGCAAAGAGTCTGAAAACATTACGCCCATACAGATTACAAACAGGGAGAAGTAAAACTTGATCTTAACCCCTCTCTTTGTTCTTACTGCTCTCTATTATGCTTGCTTTAAGAAATCCATCAGAACTGTCATACAGCCCTAAAGAACAAAAACAAATGAACTGATTTGGCCATCTCTGAGCAGGCTAACACTGCAGCCCACAGTCTGGTCCTAAGCGGAGTTCAGCCCTGTAGTTTCACTCCAGGATTTTTAAGGCCAGGTAAGGCTGAGAAGGAGCTCATTGGCGACAACGATTTGCCTTCAAGCCTCTGAAAGGCTTCAGCACAGCTGTACTATATGCAGACACAGGAAAAAAAATTACTCCAGAAACGTACGGACTCTTTAATTGCATACTACTACGCAAAGAAGAAATTAAACATGGAGCTCACAGAAATCAGTGGTTGGAGCGATTTCTTATGACACTTTATATTAACACAGGCTTCCACCACCCACTATGCTCTTGGTTTTTGCCTTCGTAGTGACACTATGAATGAAATATATATTTTAGTGTCTTTAATGTACTTACACAACCTCCCACAAAATTTCTGTACTCTCTAAGCTCACCTATCTTGTACGTGTCACATCAATCACTTGCTCTCTTCCCAGGAAAGCCAGCTGCTGTGTTACCTCTTGGGATGTCAGAACTGGTAACAGGGAAGGAACTAAACCTCTGCCCCATGATTTGAGCCATCTCCCAAGCCACTGAACTTCTGCACCTCTTCACTGAATTTGCTACATCAACCACTCAAGGTTTACCAAGCTTTTCTGATTTCCTCTCTGCATTGTGGAAAAAAGAACGATAAAAGGCACTCCATATGCCATAAAACATCCACCAGTTTAGCTTTTGCTAAGCAAGTCCAAGCTGAAATTAAAATTCTGTGTTTCTAGCACCCGTGCAGCGCTGCCATCTTTGGCTTGCAAAACATGAAAGGGAATGCTCAAACCCAAACAAAAAACAACTGTTTCCATTTGAATGCAAGTCTTGAGAGTGTTCTTGTTTACACATCTAAGGCCCGGCTTTTTGTTCATTTAATTAAAAGTCAAGCTTTGGAGGACAAAGCTAGACCACAACAATCTTCTCAACTCTCAAGGGACTGGCGATTATACTGCAATGTAACCTGTCATTTCTGGGAAATATGGTCTGTGATCATTAGTTTACCCTGTGTCCCTCGTCACTCCCAATGCTATTTTACAGGAGTCCTCTCTCCTAGGTTTGGAAGGACAAAGTGGTCTTGCAAGGGGCAAATCAAATTTAGTCCACGTACCCCAAGACAGACTGGATTCCCCTTCTCCACACATGTTCTGGTCATCTCCCATAGTCTCTAGAAGAACACATATTCTATTTTAATTTTCTCTTTTACCACTCTACTAACTATATATTCCCAACCCAAGGGCCATTGTGTTACCGAGCTGACCAGAACAAAACACTGACAAAAACAACACACAGAAGGACTACAACCCACATCACAAACTCAGACTGGCTCTGCCTTTTTGCTCTTGCAATTTCAGCTGTCATTGGCTAAAGATATCTCTGGCACTGCTGCTTTCCATGAACTTCCTCCAACTTCCCCATAAGTGTATACAAAAAAAAAATCAGAATAAATCACATTTCTGTCCCTCATCTCACTGACTTTCTCCCTGCCAACATTTTACTTTGAATGTCAACAGGAACAGCAGCTCCACAAAAACAGAGCCAACAGAATGAACTGAATCCCTATAATAATACTGATTGATGTCTTCTCTACACGGCTCACCAGAGCAAGTAGCTCTAGATTTAGCCTAGCTCACATGAAAGCATCTTCATGACAAAGTCATCCCCAAATTAATCCTCTCTCACCAAGACTGCACTGACCCAGCACATCCCTCAGGGGTTCCTCTGAAGCCACATCTGTTAGCTCCTGCGACTGCAATAGCAGACCATAAGTGGCTCACTTGGCATGGATTTTTGTTTGTCCTCGTGGGTTCACAGGGCAAAAAGGGAAGAAGGTATTGCAGGGCTAAAAACAATTAAGTGGCTGAGCTTGCACGGTAACACTTGAATCCCCGACGATCAAACCAAGTCCAACATGCACCACATCTTTAACTCGGTAATCTGTAGTTCCCAGGTTACAAAATGCCTGCAAGATTCTGCCTCTCAATAAAAGAGGAAAAAAAAAAAAGCTAACAAAGATCAAATCTACAAGTCCCTCACCCATTAGCACCCAGAATGCGTCAGACACCAAGAGCCACTGTTGGAGTGTTATGGTCAGAGCTAACACTCCAATCCTTAGTGAGGCATTTCTGTGTATTACAGGTGAGTGAACGATGTTAGAAGCACCAGCTGAATACAATTACAGAGTAATTCCAAAAACTACACTGCAGCACTTCAGGCTCACAATATGGTCATGCTGGCCAGCTTAAAAGAAAATTGTCCAAGTCAAACAAAGAAATACTCTACAAAAGAAAGCAGGTAAAGCCTAAATTACAAAAGACGAGCTTCATCCTCATTAGAAAGACTGGCATCAAACCTCTGCACTCCTCTTGCCCTGCAGAATCACTTTTCTGACAGCACCACGAAATAAAAGCATGCCATTCTACAGAAGAAATGTAACACAGAATTGAGTAGGTGGCACGTTATGATCAATAACTATGAGCATAAAACTTCTTTTTTTTTTTTTTTACTGGGGTAATAATGTTTAAACTCTATGCCAGTAGCTTCAGCCTAATGCCTGCTAAAGCAGAAATGGAAGACTAGAATTACAAGCTGTTTATAACACTGAATTTATGTTTCACAATCTGTGATGACAATAGAGCTTAACAAAAATTGTCTCTCCTGGGGACTGTTCTTCTCCACCTTTAAAAAATAATTGTGTGCATGAATTTATTTATTTATTTTTGGAACGGTTGTCTACGCATCCAAGTGACTCAGCAACTGGCTGACAGAAACCTATGGGATGTACACTTAGGATGCAGGGATAAGCAGCCAATTCTCCCAGAATGAAAAATCATCATGTGGCTGGGCTCAGTAACTCACACTTAGGGATTCCACTCCGCTGTTCACTGCCTGCCGAGCCGCCATCCCGCACTAATCTAGGAGACTGGCTTCTCCGTCAAGTTTACTGCGACTTATTTTTTTTCTTTTCTGAAAACTGAGTGGCCAGCAAGGCCGGATTGTTTAGACTTCATTAGAAGCAAATTGCCAAAACACTACTATACCATAGTAGATAAATGCATTCATCTTCTAACGATCAGCAAAAGGACTTAATAAAGAAACATCAGCAAGTTTACTTAGCTACACAGAAATCCACAGAAAAAACAGAAAGCTGATGTGATTACTCTTAACAATATGTAAGATGTGACTATTATCCTATGCTAACAATCTCTCCTACTTTCTCAGATGAAGCAAAGAAATCCTACATTCTCTGACCTTCCACAGTAGTTGTTTCTGTTTTAACAAACTGAACCGAAACTTCCACTAATCCCAAATTTCCACTTAAACAGAGATTTAAGACAGTTTAAAGAAGCAATTAATTGCACAGAAAAAAAAAAAAAAACAACAGTGCTACCAAACGTCCCTTAATGAACAGGGAGCCCTCCCATCCCTCCCTTCACATGGCAGACACACAGCTGAAGATCACATTGGTCGTGCTGCAACCTGTTTTCTCCAGGCAGTTAAAATATGACCAACTCACACCCCCCAAAAAAAGGGCTTTAAAAGTATTAAATTACATATATGCAAGTGCTGTGGGGCTTTCCAGCCATGAGCTAACTAGGTTGGAAAAAGAACCTTCCTCTCTAAACACAAGGTGAAACACGCGAGTTGGCACCAGAGGCGAGGTGACGAGTTCAGGGCTTATCAACTGAGAACTGCTGCACCAGAACAAAATTTAAGACAAATACAAACCAAGGGAGCTGTAACAGTAGGAGTCCCCACGTGAATTCACTTCTCTGGACAGTTGGGTGCTTCTGACTTGCTTTCAGTATCACAAACAGCCTGTCCAGGAAGTGCTCTGGGCACTGAACAGCAGCATTCACACAGGGTATTTATTGTCCCAGAGGCATCCCAAGAGCAGGAACACTGTGATACCAGTCAAAGCGCCTCTGGCCACAAAGAAAGCTCCCTCAATGCACACAGGTGAGAAGTAACCCAGTAAACACGGTTTAGTACAGAAAAGCAGTGCCCTCTGAGACAGTCAGCTACCAGAAGCTTGAGTTTTCATTCCTCTGAAGATAAAGAACCGTTTCCCATCTTAGATCCAGAATTGTCACAGTATCTATACAGATCTTCTGCTCAACTGTGAGCCGATCTTCCCTGTAAAACACTGAGGGGATTGTTAAACAAGTGCCAATTCAGGTGTACTCCGCCACTTGTTCACACACACATTTAAATTCCAGGTGACATTTCAGTTTTGCGTTTTTTACTGCCCAAGACAGTGGATTTCCAGCCCTACACACAGCTTTAGATACTGCCCATAGGCACAGTGGATAATGCACGATGTTATAATTCTGGCTAACAGAATGATTTAGGCATGTAATCGGTCTAATTGTACAGTTCTTTTGCTTGGCAACCGCACTTACTGTCACAAAGATGCTAAAATATTGTTAGAAGAGGGTAGGAATGGCAGAGGAAGTAGAAGAATTATTATTCATCCTCCGGCAGGAGGAGCCTGGGATTTCCCAGCTACAGAAGCCGGGATGCAAAAGCTTGCCCTAATGCCTTTCTGAGCAACCCACCCATGAGAAAAGACAGGCTCAAAGTGGGTTAGAGAAATACAGCCGTGGCACGCTTCACTCAGCAAACCATCACCAGTGATCATCTATTCTGCTCCCTTTCCGAGCCAAAACTTGGTGAGAGGAGAAAAGTGTTGGAAGGAAGGGCTGCAGGAGGTCACGGGAGACAGGACTTAAAGCTGAACCAAACAGCATCAGCAAGCCTGCTGGAGGCTTGAACATGCCAACTTCAGGCGCCTCCCTCCACCGGGATCTGCAGCTGCACACGCTCGTTCCAGAAGGCAAATCAAGGCCAAACTTGCTTGAGATGGAGATCTGGAGGCTCAAAGATTGTCTTTGTGGTTATTTTTTTCACCCTGTACCTTGTATACACAACACGCTCATAGCCAAAGATACAGCTGGAGAACATATCCTTACGCCGAGTTGTGCTAGCTCCCTGCTATTGTTTCTCTATTTGTTCTGGTCATGAAGAAAGTGATGTAAGAAAGCAGAAGAAACGTGAGCCAGAAGGAAGAGATGCATAAAGTCAAGGAGACAAAAAAACAACTGAAAGAACAGAACAGAGGACTAGCTCTTACCTACGTGATTCCACCGCTGAGTACATACATAAACACGATACTCTGACACGAAATAAAACTTAGCTATTTCATTTTGCACTTATACTTCAGTGAGGGTTTCTTGCTTTTAAGTTTACTGGGATTGGCTAACTACTAAATGCTGATTTGTCACTACATTTTTAAATTCACTTTGTACTTTTGCTAAACCAAAAGATGAGTAATATATTTACTTAGAACTAAACATCTTTAACCAATTCTACAGAGGAATGCCACAGCAAAACCAGCCGCCGGTCCTACAAGGTAAAGGAACAATCTCATCCCCACTGCAAAGGATGTGTCACTGCAGCAATCCCCAAAAGTCTTCTGCCTATCGTTACCAAAAAAAACACAGTGTAGGTAAAAAGGATCTGCACCGGAAGAAAAGAGAACAACTCTTTTCCGACTGCCCGTGACAGCTCGCTTGAAGGCAAAAATCACTTGGAGAGCACAGCTGACGGACGGTCCTTGGCCTCGCCTCACTTGTCTGACAGCTCTACTGGCCTCTCGTGTTGTGAAAGAAAACCACTCTATTTGTGCAAGGCTAGTTGGTTCCATGTTAAGAAAACATATCTGAGCGGACCGTGCTTTGCTTTACCATATGCCAGCTTCATTCAGCTTCAGAAACCAGGAATTAGTCCCCTTCTTTCCTCCACAGTTAACCAGCAATTTAGGGAACAGACAGGCGTGAATTTACACACCACCCCCAGATCTGTGAAAGGTCATAGGCAGGCACTAATGCCAAATTTTCTAGACCGTTCTGGAAAAGGCAACCACCCAAAAAACGGGAGTCCTGCAGTGATAGATGTGCTGGGCAGCACCACAGCAAGAATCACATCTGGTGTCTGTGTGGGTACCAAGAGCAGGCTCGTCCCCATCCTCAACCCTCTCCTCCTTCCCTTTCCTCCTCCCTCTCTTCTCCCCCAAAACAGGGACTCACCTCCAAACGGCCACAGCGCTCTTGTGCACCCTTGCCTGAGGGCTGACAGCACTAAAGCCAGGCACATTTTGTCCCAGCTGCTCCAGTCCCGCCCAGCACCTTTGCAAAAGCCCACAGCTATTCAGCACCTCGGCCGAGGCACAGCTGCAAACAGACTTTTCATTTGGTACAGACAGCACAAGAGGATAATATTGGGTAAACACCACTGAAGAGTCCTGCTTTAACCTCAATTCGGATACCTAAAGTTAAGTCAAACCAAAGAGGAAAATGAAAAGCAGCAGAGATGAATCAGAACGGAACTTCCACGCGCTGGAGGGGAGCTGCTGCAGTTACGCTGCCAAAGCCTGAACCATCTCCTTTCCAACCCAAGTCATGTTTAGACATTCCTAGCCAAATTAATCCAAAAATCCCAACTGAAACAACTTGTGCAGGAAAAGGAGAAAAGAAAAAAGAAAAAGAGGCAATCTAAAGTAAATGTGAAGTATTGTGTATCTTCAGGATCGCGGCAAGAGGTTTTGTTCATGCAATGGGCCAAGTCCTGCTTGTGCTATCAGTCCTTTCAAGTCGCTGCCCTTCCTTCACTGCATTAAAAGCAAAGCATCTTTCATAATTCCTCTGAAAGGCCTGAACAAGTGCCTAAACTTCCACAATCTGCTCTCTGTAGCCTTGAGCAAGTGTGACAGGAAATGGACACTGTTCTCCTCAATGGCTGCTTTCAAGCTTTAAAAATAATAATAATCATAACGTCAATCAGCATTAGGCCTATTACTAGTTTGGAAGATGCAGACCAAGAAATGGTGAAGAAGAGAAAGGCAATGGGAAAAGGAAGAGGTTTGATCTTCATACAATCCACTTGAAAAATCCTTACTTCAGTGAACTGGTAAATAAGCAATTTCAGATGTTTTAAACACGCTGCGCTACCTTCTGAAACCTAACCAAGCTAAAGAGAAACGGGTTAATTACATCCCTTATTCTCTGGAGTGTTTCAGCAGGCTATGCGTTACCTTCTCCCGAAGGGACAAGACGTTCTTTTAGTTATTTAGTTTGTCTAAACCAAACAAACACAGCGTGGCCAGTGCTAAGGTGGCCCTTACCAGCACTTCCACGAAAGCAGGGGAGGACAGGGCTGCAGGTCTTCTTTTTCTACAAAGCATTAAAACCTGTCTGCTCCTCTGACATCCTCTCCCTTGCTCTTCTTGGGTGCAGATCACAAAAACAACTAAGGCATCTGACTTACAGGGGAACATCCTGCTGATTAAAAAAAAAAAAAAGCACATTACTTGAGAGGATACAAAGCACCACCCTCTAAAGTGCTCTGCTGTCTCAGCACAACGGCCTTCTTGCCGTTTCAAAGGAAAAATGGCCATACTGATTTCCCAAAATACAGTATTATGAAAATATCATGCATTTAATTGGTTTAACAAAGTGCTTTTATTACAGCACATTGCAACACAGATGGTACGTGACAAGGCATAAGGTGACGCGGTATAGCTGGAAGTATTCGCAGATTCTCTGCAAGCAACGGTTTGGGGAACTGCAGTGCTCACTGCTAATAAAGCCCCCTTGCAGCTCCACAACTCTCATTAAAACCACCTCTCATTAAGACTGGGACGTGCCTTTTAAGTGTGCCTGTTACTTGTGAATTCACTACACCCTGAAGAAACAGTCAGACTGCTCTGAAAACTAGCGCCCTTTCCGTGCTTCACCACATTTCAACCACCCAACTCGGCATTTCAACTTTTTCTAGAGGGAAGCTCTTGACACCCTCTCAGAGTAATTTGGTTCTCCAGCTGTTCCCTGGCAGGAGCCAGACCACCTGAACCAGCTGCTCTGAACGCGGAAAGCACACACCTAGCAGGTCCGAAATCTGGGAGATTTTTTTTTTCCTGCTTTGTTTATGCATGTGAAAAGCAAGCTGCTCTCAGACAGCAAGAACAGCCACCGCTCTTCCCCCCCTTCTCAGCTTTCTGCAATCCTAGATATGACAACATAGGAAAAAGCTTGTACAGGCTTTCCAAGAAAAAGTATGTTTTTCCTCCTGTTTTAAGGCAGCGTATCAACGTGCACGTCAATGGCAAGCTTCAGTGGCTCAGAAGTCATCTGAATAGCCACAAAACAGAACGCAGGCTGCTCTTTTGCCTTCCAAACTACCACTTTAGAAAAAGCCTGCAAAACTGCAATTTTGTGAGGGAAGCAATAAACAGAAAAGAAGGGACAGCCCTACCTCACGTCTCCTCTTATTCCTCCAGGTAACTAACCTGCTTCCTCCTCGTGAATCACTTCAAGGCTGCCTTACAGGTTGTTTCCAAACCTAACTCAGAACTGTATAAATCCTCCCTTTAATTTCTTGCCCCTTCAGCAGAATTTACTTTCACATTTGCAATGCAGGCAGAGTCCAGGAACTATTAAGTTATGTTAATAACAAACAAATGTTTTGCTAACACGAAGTTTGAGAATAAAACAAATAAAAATCCTTACCTACACGTGCTACAACAACGTTTCTAATTAGTATCTCCCAAAATAGCATTAATCCCATTTCACCGCAAGAAAAGAACAACGCTGCGTAACGACTAGGTCAAGGATTCATCAAGAGATAATCACAAAAAATAACGGGGATATGTAACATTTTCTCCATCCCAAAATTGCCATCCGTAGAGCCTGTTGGCCGAGGCTGTGCGGTCCCATGGGCATTTTGCAGTCACGC
Organism: Cygnus olor; assembly: GCF_009769625.2. Lineage (NCBI taxonomy): Eukaryota > Metazoa > Chordata > Aves > Anseriformes > Anatidae > Cygnus > Cygnus olor. The sequence goes on from NC_049179.1 coordinate 18,017,606, forward strand.
TGCAAAGGAGCAAGAGAATTACACAGCCCTGGTACCAGGGAGCAAAGGGATTTCAAGGCAACAGCTCCTGAGCTCAGGGACAGAAACACGGGGCAATCAGAAGCACTTCCAGGACGGAGAAGGCTACCGACAAGGTTCAGCTGTAAGTTTCTTCCAGCAGCCACTCCCAAAACCTCTCCCCATCCCACCACGCACCTCACTGACCCACTCCTAGGTAAGGGGGCTGGCCGCAGCACCCCGCTTCATTCAAAGCCTCCCATCTCACGCACACCTGCTCTCACTATCGACATTTTTGTACCAACATCCAGGGCAGCATTGAATTACTTTGCAGAGAGTCACTTCCACATTCCACCCTCAAACTCCCCTCCAAGAAGTCATCAGTCACTCTCAGCTTTCACACTTCAGTAATTTTGGAATCAACAGGAAATGGAGATCAATTGGGATTTTGCTAACTCAATCGTGACTCATCATCCAGCTCCCCTTAGCCTCCAGATTCATCTGTGCAGAGATGTGATAGCGAGGCCAAATTTAAAATAGCGGAGCTGGCTTGCACACAATTAACACTCCCTGGTCCACCAGACTCGTCCCAGCTACATCTCCTGGCTTCCCGAGAAACCGCCCCGCTACGACTGTGTCTCTTATCCCCCAGCCAGTTCCCAAATGCAGTGACAATTTGGTTTGCTTAGCCTAACCACAAAAAAAAAAAAAATCAATCACGAAGATTTACTGCACGGACCCACTGTACTGCGCCCTTGAGTTAAACACGCCTAAACAGGAGTTAACTCTGCCTACCAGTGCCCTAGCTGCGACAGCCCGTCTTCTATTCTTCCCGTTACGAGAATACTCTCAAATCATTAGATTTCTTTCTGCTTACATAACCGCCAAGCCAAAAAAAGCCATTTGCATGAAATTAAAAGTCAATAAAAGCCAATTATTTCATTTACAAAAATAGAAAATCATTTCATATAAACCACTTAAATGCATTCTTCTAAAAATAAACTTAATTACAAATCTAACATGAAATTATAACAGCATATATTAGGGCAAATGCCTACTGTAATTTAAATAAAACAAAAATAGTAAGCATGTAATTTACACAAAAACGTTTGGACTGGTGAATTCACTGCTCAGTGCTCTCTTGGAGCCACCCCTCATTGAACAGTACGAGAGCTTTCAAGTTCAACAACTATTTGTGCAAGTGCCTCATTTCAATTCACTCAAACGGTTCCGTTCAATAAGGAAGGAAGGAATTCATTCCAAATTTTAAAAATAGCTGACCCCTGTGTAGAAACCTGTCAAACAGTCAGTGGGCAAAATCTATTAGCTCTTAACTTTCAAAGGACAGCGAGAAACTATTCCATTGATTTTATTTTTAAATCATGCCTGTCCACCACACTGAGTTTTAATTAAGTCTCAAAACTCTTCCCCATTTTAATTACAATTCCATTTTCCGTCCAAACAGGGAAGTAACACAAATGAGAAGTAATCTACCAGAAAACGCACCATCTACCATTCTGGCATTTAAAGGTGCGAAAATTAAGGATCTGAGGAAAGGTATCGAAATTACTTGTTTACATGAACACACAGAAACAACAAATGTTATTTACTGGCAAAAAATACCTATTTTTTCTCCACAAAGGTCATATTTGCAAATTGAGGTGTTCTAACGGCTGTCAATCAAGAAAAATTCCAACTAGAAAATACGCAAAATGAGATTAAAACAGTGTATTTAAAGCAAGCTCTTCCAGCCTGCTGTTTCAAGTCACTAGGAAAATCACGCACACCACCTCAACAAAGAAAACACGGTAACGCACTAGTAGTGCTCTGAGGCCTTCGCACTAAGGAAGTAATAAACTTTGAATGACAAATTGGACCTAAATTGCCAACGTTCCCACCAGGTTCAGAAGTTACAGAGCTGCGGTGCCCGGTGGAAGCGTTAGAGTTGCTTTCAGGTCCATAACACTGAAGTAACTCCGCTATGTTGAGCGCGGCTGGACGGCACCGCTGCCGTCCCTGCATTTGGACACGTTCCCACCTCGGTATGAAGCCCCTGCCTTTGCCCGCAACCATGTCTGTTCCTGCAAGAGGGTGGGCTGTGATGCCACACCCCCAAACTAAGGCAGAGACTTCCACCCACGTACCAACGGCCCCCTTGGAGGGAACGCAGCCCCTCCGGTCCCGCACGGTGCCCGGCTATGTGATGGACACACGCCTCGCACCCTTGACAAAACTTGGCTTGACACAAGGTCATCTTCACAGCCTCCTGTGAAGACCTGGGGCTTACTGAGGTGCACCAAGCACCCCACAGCACAGCAGGGCTCTTAAACACGGCCCTTTGGCTGCCCTCAGGGCCGGCATTGCTCCGCATTTTACAAACAGGGAGGGAAACGCAAGCACTTAGAGGAGGAACACAATTTCTTCCCATTCCTTGCACACCATCAGCTTCTGAGGCATGAGATGTGGTTGCTCCCTATTTTAGCATGCATGAATGACTACCAATGTTATTGCTTACAAACCCATCCAATCCCTTTTTAAAAGCCAGTTATGGTATTTAACTTAAGGCTTTTCCACCCAACTAGTGGATGGACAGAGGCGACTGCACCAATAACAACAACATCTTGTTATGTTATTTGCTGCTCACAAAGGACAAGAAGCCAACACCCTCGCTCCCGATTTATACTTGTCAAAACAGTACTTAAACAAAACCAAATCCGGAAAGAAAAACAAATGCGAACACAACTGTGCAGCATTACGATACAACATTTGATGCCCACATTCCAGCCCTCTCACCCTCCGACAGCGCGATGTATTACGGACAAATTTAAAAATAAAGTCACTGATATCGACTGCACAAATACCGCAAAAATCCTCAGACGCTCTTGGCTCAGCCAAAGGAATATGTGATTGCTGTCTTCATACTACCACTTTCTTTGAGGAAAAATATCAGAAATACGTTTTCGCCAGGTCACCCCACTCCGACTTCAATCTTGCTGACGTTTTCTTAAGCACTGCTGAGGAATTCCAACCACACGAAGCCTACACGAGCCCTCAGCAGCAGCACTTGCAGGACTCCCTCGCAGAGGTGAGCAGTTCCTCTGCCCGAGCCTAATTTCCAATGACCTATCCGAAACGAAGCAAGGCCCAAAAAGCCCAGCCCCAACAATTTCACACAAAGTGTATTTTCAGCCTTGATGTTTTTCGCTTTGTGGAGTATTTTTAAATATTAAGGAGATGAAAGAATTGAGAACAGAGATTGCATCTGTTGCCATCACAATTTAACCACAGTCCATGTATTTATACAGTGGAATCTCCAAAATAACACTGCATCTGTTAAGATGACAGTGTTTTTCCATGGGCGCTGTGCAGTGTTAAAGGGGAGTTACTCCAAAGCAACTGCTTTTGAAGTGCTGATTGCAATCCACCCCAAATTCTTTTCGTAATCTTCCTCAAATGTGTTGAATTGTAAAGCTGTTGTTTCTCAGTATGGCCTGGGAACAACAAAACCCTAATACATCTCATCAGTGGGCATTTGGCACCAAAGCCTTATGGCTAATGCAACATGTTTATTTAAACAATGAACTACCAAAAGAGATGCACAAAACACAAACCACGTAAAAACAGATGTCCGTTTCACATGTGTTTCTGCTGAAGGCCAGAATCGCAGCCTGAGCGCACACACGCACTCAAGCGCATTTCTCGCTGTGCCTTATTTCTGTAGGATAACAACTGAACCAACTTGAAAGGACTTTTGTTCGTTCGCTGGTAATGCCGGCCACATTTCGGAACCACAACCCACCCGGGCACGTAGAAGCTCAGGTTTGGAAAGGGACTCCCACGGCCCACTGCAAGTATTAAATACACAGAACATGCCATTTGCTAAGGCACAATTTCAATGGAAATACCCGTCTGCCTAGGCAGCCTACTCTAACCTGACAAAAATTCATACATTTTATTAGCACACACACCGAAACAAAACAAAAAGCAAATCCCTCAGTCACTCTCAGACTTCAGATCCACGTAGGCTCAAGCCGAACCTCAAAAAAGTGCTCTCCTTAAAACCCATTTTTGCTGGTTCGTACAGTGACAACTGCACAGCTGACCTCCATCATGGGTGTAGCCACTGACAGCACGAAGGGAATACCGACAAAACCTGCTGAAACAATCTCTGGGTCCAAGGCACGTGAACAGGACTGACAGACCCTTTGGCATCTTCCCCCACACGAGCAGTCTGATGTTCTCCAGGTTTGCGAGCCGACTTCCCCCAGTCGCAGTACCTCTCGGGTGCAAGAAAAGGGAGCACAAGCACATTTACAGCACCTCACACGCATCTCCTAGCACAGCCGGGCGTTCAATCCCTCTTTGCTTCCCAGGAGACGTGGCATTTGCAGGGGACCAATAAAACGTACATCCATCTCCAAAACACACACACGAAGCCACCACCGCTGCAGCCACAACAAACTGAACGATGCCGGTAACGACAGCCAACGCAGCCACAAGCTGCTTCCACCTGCTGGGGACACAGAACAACTGGAGAGAAGCAGCTAAAAATCCCCTGTCGTGGCAGCCAGGCGCCGTCGCGATTCCAGCGGGCTCCCCCTCCATCCCAGCAGCTCTGCAGACCCTTCACGCACACAGCTCATTCCATCGTCACCTGCAGCACGTCTCTTACCGCTGGTCTTCAGCTAAAGGACGGCAAGCAAGGTGTTTGCAGCACGATGCCAGCCCCGACACCACAGCCCACACCACGTTACGCCACCAAGAGCAGAGCAGCTCCGTCAGCGCCGTGCCTGCTCCTGTTACGCCTCTCCCCGCACAGCCTCTTGTAAGAAGGACCCAAGGGAGGTGACAAGGGCTGCAGGGAAGCAACACGTACTGTTTGTACAAGGACCGACTGTGAAAATGTGGAGAAAACGCTAAGCTGGAGCCCGTGTAAATAACGAGGAAAGCACGCCGGTGAGATCCAGGAATAAAGCCCTATCCACGTCCAAGCCACTTCTCTTAGAAGTTTGTTTCCAGGAGCAGCTGTCACCAGGCTTCGCTCCAAAATGCTGTACCTGCTCAAGACTGAAGATGTGAACTATCAGTCCCCATAAGACCCTCCACGTCCAGGAAAACCTCTGATGATTTTCTGAAGGTTGTTCTATCACGCATCATTTTACTGCCATAAACAACGTCAGGAGCTCGCGTCTCAAAAATAATGAGCTGCCTGTCCACTAACTCAGAGAACCAGCGTTATTTCAAGGTACATTTGGAGAAGCTGTTTTCACATCCAAAGAGATCAAGGATCCTCTTCGCCCACCAATAACCTTCTCTAAATTCAACAGTCTTGCAAAGTTCTCCTGTGCTTACGTGTTAGGGAGACCTGAAGCCACGTGCCACGACCCAAAGCAAACCAGAGGCAGCATCCCACCAGGCATCAGGGGAAGCCTCCTAGCACCCTGCCAGAGCACCTCGCACCAACCAGAGCAGCTCTACCAAGAAGGAGCAGCTAAAATAACGCGATGTGACCCTACCCTACCTTACCTCACACAGCCACCGGCACACCCTTTGAGCAGCTGTGCTTACCGAAGCTTCCTCCCGTAAACACTCTCCACGTTTCAGGAGAAAAGCGCACACAACTAAACACACCCTGAGCGCCTGGGCACTCCCTGCCACTTCATCTCATCTGTCTTTAAGAACCGCCACTGCAACGCCAGCTGAGGATGATGATGTACTTTACTTGAGACTCACGCTCAGCTGCAGTTACCTGCTCTGTTCCAGCAGGAACAAATGGAGGAGATGCTTCAAAAAGCATATTATCCCAGCTCTAATTTATGCATGCTCCCTCTTACCATCGCGTCGTTTATTTTAAACCTGTCAGATATACTTGTAATGTAGCATCATGAATAATTTAAAAAGTAATCTGTATAAACCGAGTTTATAAACTTAGCAGTAGGTGCAGTGCCTTTCATTCAGACAGGCTGCACTCTGAGAGAGTACAAGGCATCTCCGACTGCTTCGGCGTGCATTCATTTCATGAACGTCACAAAATTCATCCTTACTTCCTCCAATCAAACCCTCTGCTATTTGAAAACTGTTGTGCAAGCCGCCAGCTTAAGTGAGCAGAGCACATTCGAGAATCGTTCACATCGAAGGAAAAACTACAAAGCTCCCGGAAACAATCAGCGAAAGCGATCCGCCACCCGATCTGCTGCAGCAGCAAAGAAAAAAAAAAACCACACACCACACAGCATGTAGAGTTTGCCTCTATCATTAGGGGCTCCGACATTTTCTGCATTTCCCTGCCCCATTTTGACACCGCTCCCCTCCACGGCGAGGAGGGATGCGCAGCCAAGAGCTCCCCAAAAAGCCCACCTGCTAGGAGAAAGTGTTTTGACCAGAGCTGATGCTCACACTTCCAAGCAAACAGCGCTATCTTTACAGCGTGTAATGGCACCAATAACAGGTCTGCAGATAACGCTCTCCCTGACTGGTCACGGAGCTATTTCAATAACTCGCGCTTTGCTGGCAGCGCATAGGAAATGAACTCCTTGCATCACTGGACTTGCCCAAAAACCACCTTCACCTACTAACTACTTATCAACAAGATCTCCCACAAAAGCACGACACATACCTAGTTTGTATACCATTGCAGCAAAGCACACACAAGTACAGAGCACCAATTTCCTGCTTAAGAATTCTTTTAGTTGTATGATGTACACTTCTTTTTTTCCCCAAAGTCCACAGCACAGAGTAAGTTCTGAAAGCTCTACCTGGTTACTGCTTCTCTTCAGTGACAATTTTAATGTGAACCTTTTTTTTTTCCTCCAAATTGTTATTAAAATAACTTGGTGTTGCTACGAAAGCACACGCTTGCTGTTCTACCAAAATATTTTTAAGTGGATTTAAAGGAACAACCTTCCTCCTCCACTGGGGGTGAGATCTCGTCTAGCTGGGTAGGTCAAGGAACACGGTCACCTTGAAAAACCATCTGTGGAGTCACCGAAACAGAGAAGCCTACCTCTGCTCACACCATCAAGTTCACAAAGAAAGGAAAAAAAGTTGTAGATAACATGCGAGTCTGGATACTTCAAAACAAATAAAACGATACTATATGAAAATTCACGAGTCAGATGCAAATTGAACTGTTAAATACAGTAATAATATTCCTTGTCAATTCTGCTTTTCAGCAAATTTTAAATCATCTTGTCTTAAAAAACACGACAGCCACTACCCCCATTTAATAAGATAGTCAGTGCCTTGAAAGAAATCCTAAAGGAGCTGTGTATACTTGGCATTTGCAAAGGTTAAAACGAAAAACTTTTAATGATAAACGCAAGTTAAACCTTTACAATCCACCACCACGCTAACACCCGTTTTGCAGGAATGCATCTCGGTAATTAATGGATAAGCCGAACTGCCACCAAACTCCGTTAGCAAAAGCTACAAGCCCTGCACAAAGGCAGCAGAGCCCATTTTTTACTTTGAGGGATCGGTACGGCTCTGTTTGCAGAGCGCAGAAATATGTGAATGAACATTGTATGTTGCTAATCACTTGCCTGTCCTCAGACAGTTCTGGACACAAAAAAAGACAAATATAGTACTACAGAAATCAGTCCAGATTGTACCTGTCATGACTTGGCTAAGAGGGAAAAAAAAAAAAAAGACAGGCTGGCTAACAACCACAAATGTGTCTTCATCAACTACTGCTTGTTGAGTTCTGGTTTTGTACAATACAACAATTTTCAAACTCTTATTTTTAAAGTGGTTTTCATAAATCATAAACACTAATCCAACTAACCTACACAAAGGAGCTGTCTATACAATTTACAGTGATAGAAAAATTATACGTCAAACATATCAAAATACCAGAACAGTAGTTCTACCTTTCAAACACATCACTGCGCTCCCGAAGCCTCTCTGAAAGCAGAGCTCTGAAGAGCTCCATCACCTCCTAAGCCCATAAACCTTCAACGCTCCGCTTTGCCAGAAAAACCTGAAATGAAGTGAAGCTGCCTATCTGCAACAACTCTAATTACGAGAACCTCAAGATAATTTTAAACAAAAAAAAAAAGCTGCAGTTTGAGTAAACTTAAGCAACATGCATGATACCTGAGAACTGCAAGTTACCCACTCCTATGCACAGGCACACATACATACATGAAAACAGCTGCTGCTTCAGAACATCACATTTCCAAACGTGAAAGCTGTAAATAAATCCTTTTTTGAATTTTAGAGATTTTTTTTTCTTTTTCATAAACCAAAGTTCAGAGAACACTTTCCAGAGCTACCATTGCTTTTCAGTTACCACCTTTTCAAAGAAAAAAAAAAAAGGAAAATAATGCTGATAAAATTCATTAATTTCACTATAACCATTCCAGGGAAACTGTCTTTTTTTTTTTTAATTTAATCCAGTACGTTTTGTAAGTTATGAACTTTACGACCATCACAGATGATGGTGAGGTAGGCAAGTTGTTTTCTATGCAGGATCACAAAGCCAACACCAGGTTTGCTGTGCACATTATTCCTCTCTGGAGGTTCAGGACCATCAACAAACTTCTCCACGACACAGTCAGTGGCAGCTCACAACTCACACCCATGTGAAAATCTCCTCCGAGATTTCCTTAGCAAATGCCAGACTAGCAGAAAACTCAACATGATTTGAAACAACTTTTCCCAAGGTAACGTATACTGGCACAGATTAATTATTTACCAATTAAGACAGATTCAGAAATCGTTACAAGGAAATTCCTCACCACTAGATTCGCGCATGCATTTCCAGATGAAGACAACAGTGTCACTGGAGTTGGGTTTTACATATACACCAGACTTAGTTTGAAGGAAAAACTGACCAGGGAAAACCTAACTGAAATTAACGCAGTGATTTATCAAATATGGGAGATCTCCTTAGGAAAGCCAACAAATCACGCCTGCTGTTGTGCTGAAGTAAAACTAACGGAGCCATCCTGCTCTCCACGTGCCCTTCCTTGCCTCACTTCTAACACGTGAGGAGCATCGCTCTCCTGGGGCCGGCTCGGCGATGCAACGTGTGATGGGTTCCCTCCTTCCACACCCAGCCCTCCACTTCCTCACGTTCTCAAGGCCTTTTGCCCGACACGGGCTAAGTCACTGCCGTTTCCTAACCCGCTGGTTTCTGAGTCACACGAGCCTTTGCTCCAGTTCTGGTACCGAAACGCCTGCAAAGCAGCGCCTCGAGCAGCGCAAGCCAAGCCCCGCCGTCCCGTCCGCGGCCTCGGATCGTCGGAGACACCGACGGCTCTCCTCCCGCCGGTGGCACCGGTTCCTTCGGCGCTCTGGCGTTTCTATTTGCAACCTCAATTGCAGAAGGGATTAACCAACTCCCATTTGCCAGCATTCGCTAACCACTAGGTGTCTGTGAAAACGCTGATGTGAAAGCGAGGTGTGTGCAATGCTGGCACTCGGGAGGTCAGGAGGGCTTTTGCTAAGCAACCTGGGAGAGAGATTGAACATACAACACGAGCTACTGCTTGTTAACATCGGGAACGTGAAATACAGCCTGGATACGCAAGCAAACGCTCGTGGCTAAGACGAGCAGATCCATCAGGGTACCTATCAGTCTGAAGCACGGTGTTACCCAAAACAGCTCACTCCACACGCTTAACCCACTCCCTTCCAGGCACTCCCTTTACACACGTACGCTACGTGGGACAGAAAACCCAAACCCCATCGTGCTTAAGGTACAAAAGGCAGCAAACTCCGAGGTTCAGCTGCTTCATCCCAGGGGTGGGCTGAAGAGGCGGTCTCCAGCAGCACACCAAATGCCCTGTTACACCGGCACACGCTTCACCACGCTGAAGGGCCTTTTTGTTTTTATTTTTGTGCTGTTCTAACAAAAACCTCAGCAAATTCTTAGCGCTTTTTAACAACCGGTTTTGAACCAGAAGCTTACCACTGAGGCTACCTGCATTTTCAAGAGTTTTCTGTCATTTAACCATGAGCAGATTTTATATAATTTAGCATTAAAGAGATGGGCTTCCCCCCTCCTGTTGTAACTCCTTTGTATTCCTATTTAGGAATGCCTTGCTTGTTTGACCGAAAATGGAAGTGCCTTTTAGCTATGACACAGTATATATGAAAAACAAATAAAAATTAAGATTAATCTTCCTTCCACTATTGTGGGGAGAGAGAAGAATATGAAGAGATGCAAAACATCTGCTCTGGAGATCATTTTTCCCCCTAACAGCAAAATTCTTTCAGCAATAACTCGTGAAAACAAAGGCTATTAAACTGTAAACTACAAAGACGATCGATTAGAGGCAGTATTCAGCTAAGACAAGTTTTTCAGCATATCTCCCCGTATTTAAATGCCTAGATCAGAAGAAGGAGATATTTCATTTGGGAGGTTCTTAACTGGGTCATTTTAGCTGAACGGTAACTGCAAACACTTGAGTGGACTGGAAGCTGATATCCCAACCTACCATTTCTGCCTCACTTTATTGCAAGAGTTGGGCAAACGTGTTTATTTGAAGGTGTTCTGGGCCAGGTAAGAAAACCCCCGTAAGCGCACATCCGAGCAGTTTACGGGCACACCAGACCTCCTCCTCCTCTCCTGCTTTCTCCGTGCTACCCGATCCTTTTCAAGCCCTTCCCTGAAGAAGGGCACTAGGGTTTTGTTTTCAAACCCAAACATTAATCTTCCCTCTTGAAAACAGCCCTGGCCAACAAGTTCAACGCGCTGAAGTAGGACTGCAGCTCTCCAGCCCGAGCTGGCCCTGCCACCACAACGCAAAAGCCTAAGCTGGGCCTTAATTTGCAAGGAGTTAATTGGCATTCGCTGCCTAATGAAACACAGTATTACTCAACACGCGTTACAGGCTCCATCTATGCGCTTCTTGCTCAAACACTGGGGTTTTTTTAGCCTCCTTGTCAGTGCATCCAAAGAACTTGCTTCTCTTTTCATCCTGAAACTACTACTTTTAGCAAAGCCTCTGTAGCTCCCACATTCTTTACCCTTACGCTTAAAATGGAGAAAATTGATCTCTCCCTTCCATCAACGCCTATCTTTTGTGCGAGCGAGGCACACAAGAACAGCTCGAAGAACACGCCGAAAAACACACAGCGGAAGAATTAAAGCATCCAGACGCAGGAAAAGCACCAACCCTGCCTCTGCAGACGGAGAGAGGCGCTGAAGGAGATGGAGCAGCTCTTAAAATGGTTGGGCTCCAAGGCGCGCTTCCCATCTCCCTGCCTGCAGAGAGATGGTCCAGAAAACCTTGGGGAGGCCCACTCCGTGCGTGGGGAGCCCCAAACCCACCGTGAGCCCTGCACAGCGATGGTCGGAGCCTCAGGGCCCACAGGACCCCTCTCCCTTCGCACCCCACGGGCACGCCACAACCTCGGCGGCTTTGGAGAGCGGGGAAACGAAGCGGAGGGCTCTGGAGCCGCGATGCATCGAGCTGCAAACGTGCTATAAAAGCGAGAAACCAAAGCCAGCCGGGCTGCGACTTCCAGACCGCGGTAACCCCGCACTAAGGGGCGAGAGCCCTCCTCAGCAGCGGCGAGGAGAGGCACGGCCAGGAATTCTTCCAGGAATTCCTCACCCGCCGCGGCAGGTTACTCTCGCTCTTGACAAAGCTCAAGCTCCTTCCATGTGGGAAAGGCAGGCGCAGCCCTTCCCCGCCCGCCTGTGTTTACTACGCAGCTCGCAGCCCCGCCGGGCCCAGCACCGCGCTGCCGGGGCCGGGCTGGGGGGCACCGGAGCTCCCCCGGGCCGGGGGCTGCGGCAGGGACGGGAGGGAGAAGCCAAGCCCCGGGTCGTTGGCCGTGCCCGAGGAGCTGGGGCGAAACGGCTGAGGGAAGGGAGCGGGAGCCCCTCGCAGCCGAGCCCCCCCAGCCGGAGCCCCTCACACAACGGCGCGGCCCCTCGCACGCAGCCCCCGGCCCCTCACCGACGCCTTCACCCACCCCAGCCCCTCACACGCCCCCCATAGCCCCTCACGCGGCCCCCCCAGCCCCCCATGGCCCCTCACACACACACCCCGGTCCCCCCACGTCCGCCCCCAGCCCCTCGCACACCACCGGCCCCCCGGCCGCCCCCCAGCCCCATACTCACTTTCCCCATTTGTCGGCCCCAGACCAAGCGCGGCGAGGACGAGCAGAAACCCCCAGAAGACGGCGAGGGACCCTCCTCCAGCGCCAGACTTCATTCCTCTTTTTTTAATTGGACAAAATCCCCCTTTCCGAAAATTCTTTTAAAAAAAATAAAGTCCCAAATTGTTCGCTCCCCCCCCCCCCACCCCGCCACCCTCACCCCCCCCCTCCTCGTTCTCTAAAAATAACGAAGGAGCCAAAAGGGGGGCGAGCAGCGGGGCAGGATAAATAAATCCACGTTGCCTCAAGAAATGGAAAACAAACAAGGCAAAAAAATAAAAAAACGAGAAGCGAGGAGCCCCTCTCGGAGCGGAGGGCGGCGAGGTCCCGGGGTGGTGTTGATCTTCCGGAGGCTCCGCGGGGCGCTGAGGGCGACGAGGAGGGGGCACGGGGGGAGCCCCGGGGCGCCGCTGTCCGGGCTGGGGGCTCCGGGGCCGGGGGCTCCGGGGGGCTCCGAGGCTGAAGGCTCCGGGGCCGGGGGGCTCCGGGGCCGGTTCCCCTCAGCGCTGGCCGCGGCCGCTCGTCGTGCAGGGGAGCGGCGGGCGGGAGGCGCGGCGGGGCCGGCGCTCTGCATCTTCAACCTCCATTTTCCGACACCGCACACGGAGGCAGCAGCAGCAGCAGCCACACACACACACACACACACACACACACACACCGAAAACAGACGGGGGGGGGGTGCCCCAGACAAGCCGGTTACAAAACAACAGCGGCGGCCCCGGGGTCTCCGCGACGAAAGGGGGGGGGGGGGGGGGGGGGGAGGGGGTGCCCTGGTGGGATCCCCGCGGCCCGGCGGAGGGGTGGAAAAAAATTAAAATTAAAAAAAAAAAAAGAAAAAAAAGCAACACGCAGCCACCCCCCACCCACCCCCCCCCGCACACGCACACGCACACGCACACACAACAGCACCGCCACACAAGTCCGGCTGGCTGCAGAAATGCGGAATCGGGGAGGAAAATGAATTAAAAAGGCTTCCCCCTACTCCTCCTCTTCCTCTCCTCGGCGCCGCTGCCGCAGGGCTCCTTCGCTCTCCCCCCAGAAATAAAAAATAAAAAACACAAGGGAAAAAAAATATATATATAATAATAATTAAGGCAAGGCAGCCCCCGGCCGCCCTCGCACACAAAGCGGCGGCGAGCGGAGCGGAGCGGCTCAGCACCCCGCCTCCTGCCCCCGCCGCTCTCCGGCTCGCCGCCCCGCGGGCCGCCCTGCCATCGCGCCGGGGGCGGGCGGGGGGCGGGCGGGCGGGCGGGGGGGGCCGGGCGGCGACGGCGACGACGACAACAACAACAACAACAGAGAGCACCCGGCCCGGGCGTACTCCCTGCGCTTTTTTTTCCCCCTTTTTCCTTTTTTTTTCCCCTTATTTTCCGCTTTTTTTCCCCCCTTTTTTCCCTTTCTTTATTTTCCTTTTTTTTCCTTTATTTTTTCCTTTTTTCCTTTCTTTTTTCCTTTTTTCTTTTTTTTTTTTTCCTTTTTTTTCCTCCTTTTTCCCTCCCCCCCTCCCTTTTTCCCTCCTCCTCTGGGTGTGCGCACGCCGCAAACCTGCCCCCCCACCCCCCTAACGCTGCCCAGCCGCGGGCAGGGGGCCGGGGGAAGGCGCGGGGGCGCGCACGGGGGCGCGCCGCGGGGCGAGGCGGCGCGGTTCGCTGAAGGTCAGAGCGCAGGAGCTGGGTGTGGAGGGGCTGCGATGCCCTGGGGAGGGGGATACGGAGATGGAGGGGGGGGGAGAACGGGATGCCGGGGGGAGGCTCCGCTGCTCCTCCCAATTAATGCGCTCGCAGCGCTGTGCCGCCGCGTCTGGCTGTCTGGCTGGCTGTCTGCACCCCCCCCCCCTTCCTCCTCCTCCTCCTCCTCCTCCTCCTCCTCCTCCTCCTCCTCCTCCTCCCCGCTGGCCGCCTCCGCCCGCCGCAGTCAGCGCTGGTAAACAACAGCCCCGGCGCCGCTCCGCCGCCGCTTCTCCCCTCTGCGGCCGCGCGGGGACGGGGAGCGCGCTCCCGCCCCTCCCCGGGCGCGCGCCTCGCAGAGCGCGCGCGCGCTCCCGCGCCCCTCGCCCAGGCGGCGGCGCGCGGGGCGGGGCGGGGCGGGGCGGGTGCGCCCCGAGGCTGGCGCTCGGCGCGGTTCGGATGCGTTCGGCTCCGTTCGGGTCCGCTCGGGTCGGTTCGGATCCGTTCGGCTCCGCTCGGCAGCGGCCACGTGCCGTCGCCTCCCTGGGCCGCGCCCGGGTGCTTCAAGGCCTGGGTGAAAGGGGGGCGGGAAGGCGTCGGTGCCCGGCAGCCTCACCGTTACTGAGGCGTTTTCTCCGTCCCTGGGGGGCATTTTTGCCATCACTGGGGTATTTTCATCATCTTCACCAGCACTGTGGGGCCGGACACCGAGCGCCCTTTCTGAGACTGTTAGGGCATTGGTGTGGCGTAAATTGTGTCATTTGTAAGGAAATGTATTGTTAGGGCAGAGCTGAAGTGGGAATCAGGTGTCTATCATTCATCATCCTGCTGTCATGAAGAATGTTTATGGCTGTGAAATAGCCGTTCTTCCGTTATTTTGGTGAATAGGGCAAGCAGTGGACAAGCACCTTGTACTAGGTGCTGTACAAGCAGAGAACAAAAGATGCGCTGTGCCCCCAAAGACCTTACGGTCTCACAGACACAGCCCTACAGGTGTTGTAACACAATTTGGTTCTGGAATCTGGAATCTATCTATTAAAAAATAAATAAAAAGCAATAACAGTCCAGCATTGGATGGGAAGCACCACAGTGCCCTCCAGCCTCCCAGGCTGCCAATCTGAAATTCATAATTGGGAATTATTTGGCCAGAGCCTGCCGGGACACCTGTGCCCAATGTGCTTTGGGGTGCACAGGAGGAAACCCTTTTTCTGCGATGACTGCGACGACCGCAGCACCACGCTTGTGTCAAGTTGGGCAGAAATCCAGTCAGCTTTGCTCACCTGGTCACACGTTGGGCTGCTTGTGGTGCCAGCCATGCACACACGCACGCTCAGCTTCGGAACACACTTTAAATCGGGTTCTCCCCTATGCCATCCTCCTCCTCCAAAAGTGGTCCTGCTATTTTCAACAGAAATAAAATCGTGATTTTTCAGCACATACAGCTGCAGCATGGGCATGTCTTTGAGATGAAAACCTCAAGCAAACTGCGCTACGCGTGCAATGTGCAAAATTAAAGAGCTATAACTTGGGCAAAATAAAGATAATTTCTATGGTAATGTGCAAAGGTACTTCATGATGAAATCAATTTCCTTGTAAACGCTGTGTGCCCCTGCTTTTATCTATAGACCTGCTCAAAGGAGGTTGATAGGAATGGTGCGAAGTTTTTATTTACTGGGAATCCAGAGCTGAACAACATACAGGTCATAAATGCCACTTGAACAGCTTGAGTCTGTCTTTGGACCAAGAAGCGATTAAAAATGTTTTGTTGGAACTTCATCACGAGAAAGTAAATCTGCCTGGGTATAAACATACCTGGCTCAAAAAGGAGATGTTTCGGCAATTCACTGGGGTCCTGATCCTTGGCAGTGTCTCCTCCGTGAGGCCACTAATAATAAAAAAATAAATAAATGCAATGCGTGCTGTCCAACATATATTTTGTGTCTACATTCATGTAAAGTCTTTTTCTTCCTTTTGTTTCACTCGTGAAGTCTAAACTGTAATTTTCAACAGCAGAAGAAATGATTTTCTCCTGACGCGTCCTTCCCTGACGGTAGGAAACGACTTTCCCCTGCGTCCCATCTCTTCCGCGCTCGTTCCTCCTCTCCGTTTGCACTGGGCTTCGTGCCTCCCCTTCTTCCACTGCTAGTTTATGGTGCTTGAGACAGACAGATGGACAGAGTGGAGCACACGACTGCACGCACACACACACGTTTTTCCCTCTGGAGAGCAATGCAGAATGCCACCAGCATACCTGCGCGCTGTTTAAAACGCCGCTTAAGTGGAAACTTCAGGAAGTGTGGCAGTGGGGATGAAACAGCGCGGTTAAAACAGCCGCTGACCCTGGTCTCTCAAAACACATATCTGCCCAAGGCAAATATCCTAATACTCAGCCATATTTTAATTTTAACAGCAGCCTTCCCGCTGCTTTCTGGGGCCACCACTGGGGAGAAAGAGGCCTCACTATTTTCCTTGCCTCAGTGCTCGTACTCCTCATAGGCCTGGCTAGACTTTATTTTGGCTTGTGCACCACTTTCGGGGCAGGCTGACCTCTTTACCAGACGCTAGCTTGTCGTAACCTGTAAGCATCCAACGTCCTGTTTTACAGGCGCAAGGGAGTCGTCGATGTTTCTCCTCCCGCCCTCTCTGTCAGCATTGTCTCTGCAGGACAAATTTCGGCAGCCACCGAGCGCTGCCCCTGTGCCTGTGTCTGCATGTACACCGCCTCCTTTTCTCCAGGGGCTCACCATTTTGCTGACTGACCATCTTCAGGCTCTGTTTTGGGATGAACAGCATTGTTGTGGGCAGGTGCATTGCATGCAGCCCCCATTTTTTCCTTATTTTCCACTTTGGAGTTGCATCAAGCACCAATGACCTCCACAGGCTCCTGTCTGTAGGAAAATGCCCAGCCTCTGAGCACAAGGATGATGTACAGAGCACACAGGGACAGATGCTGTGGTCCCCGGGGGCGAGTCTGTAGAGCCTCTCCATCCACTGGTCATCTTTTCCCCGTCTGCAGCAGGGGGCAGGATTTGGGAAGATGCCACCATCCCATGGCAGCAGCAAGGGGGCTGTGCGGTCCCTGCAGCTGCAGGAAGCAACGTCTTCAACACATGGGGGAAAAACCTGGGTATCTGTGAAGTGTGCAAGACTTAAATACCAGGGCACTGATCTGAGAGACCCACACGAAGCACACTTCTCTGGCTCTGGGTGATTTCTAATTCTCCTGGCCCTGATACGGCTGTAAACAGCGGCTCAAAATTGGTCCCTCCCGGAGCAAATGAAAAGCAGAAGGGAAGGAAGGGCACTGCTATCACTGCTTTCCCATACACCTCCCTCCTTCAGACAAAGAAGTATGCAGTTACATGGACGATTTAGGGGCAGCAGCCGAGCAGGAATAACTCTAAAATTCATGTTTTAATAACAACAACAGCAATAAGCACACAACAGCATTTATAACCCTAGTTACAGGCCTGGGATATAATATCCATAGCAACTGCAGCAAGTGCTGGATGCTGTATATTTAGAGTTCCCGTGCACCTGCCTAAAATAGCCGCCGATAAATTATGCTGATGTTTGTGCCTTTCTGACAGCGTTCAAAAGGCAAAACCACGCCGAGCCTTCACGATGGGAATCTCGCTGTCGTACCAAACGTCCACAGGCTCATGCTCGCCTCCCCTTTTGCATCTCCGAACGTGATGAACGAGACCAAGGAGCCACCTCGGCGGCGAGCGCAGCAGCGAGCGGTAGGTGCAGGGCAGCGGCTACCGCCTGCTCCAAGCATTAATGCATTGACTTCATAAACTGTTGGGAGTAATTAGGGCACTCTCCTGCTCCCGTCACGGGCGGTGGCAATGTGGACGTTAATGGCATGTGCATGACGAGCTTACAGAGAGGTAACCAGAGGCTGCGGGGTGTTGGAGCAGGCGGCCGCTCTGCGTTGGAGGTTGCTGCAGAGCCAAAGGGTCGAACGCCTGCCCGTAACCGCGGCTCGTGAGCATCTACCGACCATCTGTTGCTTATTGTTGTGCTTATTGCATTTCGTAACACAAACTTCCAAAGTGCTTATAACAGCCATTAATTTTGCGTTATTAACTCTTTCTAAGAGATATATTTTAATATTTTCTTACAGGCAAGAATGCCACCAACTGAATCGGGAGTGGGATCAGAGCTCCACCCGATGCAAAGGGCAGAAAGGATCACCCCCTGTCCCATCCCATGCTTGCTGCACTGAGCATGGTGGGTTTCCACATGGCACATGCTGGATGCACAGGACCCCAACAGAGCATCCTCCTGAGGTTGTTTTTAACCTCAGGTATACAATCATTTATTTAAAATAGGCTTCAAAATAAACTTCTTGTTTCTCTGTGCATTTGCAGTTGATTGAGGTGGATATAGGAAAAATAAGGTTATTTGTTCTAGTTTAACACAACACGTAATAGAACCCAAAATAAAGTCAATGGTGGCCTAAATTGGGGACTGGAACTATTCATTGATACCAAATCTTTGATAGAGTCCAATGCAGAATAAAAAGACCTAAACATTACATGCACATTATGCATATAACAATATATATTTTTATTCAAGTTTCAAGTATTTTAATGACATGCAAGCATCAAAACTCCTTCAGGCGTAATGATATCCAAACTATCTTGCACTCCCAAGAAGAAAGAAAAATATTTTTGTTCTATTGCATCTTTTATTCAAGAAGATTAGGGAAAAACACAGCCTTAAAAGTAATAAATTGGATCTCCAGCATAAAGAGCAAAAAATGTCTCCAGAAGTTGCTGAAGAAAAAGAAAAACCTGATGCTGTTTTGGCTGGAATAGAAATTCTGCCCTTCTGTAAAAGACAGGATGGGCCTGCTTTATTTCTTTTTGTTTATTTGTTTGTTTCTAAAGAGTTTATCATTAGCTTTTGGGGTAAAATAAAGCACAACTGTGAAAGGCTGCATATACATTTAATAATATTAAAATGCTTTAAAGCCATCGGAACATATTTCCAGGTGGGTTGGGAATGTGTAAATATTAGCACATTCTGAAGGCTGGTTTTAAAAGGCCCTTTAAACTCAGTAGGTCTTGACATCAGTTTTCCCCTAATTCACCCTGCGTTAGTTACCGTGCAACCACCACATATTTTAAAATGGGTGCCTCACACAGGTTCAATGGCAGCAGCAGGAATATTGGTCTGAAGGCGGAGGACAAGGAAAGAAGGTTGTTAATCACAAGCAGCTTGGGAAAGCAATTTCTAACCAGTCTTTTCCAGGCCATGCCAAACACAAGAAACTCCACTATTCCTTTAGGAGCCGGCTTTCCACCGGCGCCTGGCTGCTCTCCTCCTTTGTCCCGTTCCTCTGTCCTTATTCTTTGCACCACATACCAGCAGTCAGAGTGGGCGCGATGCCCACGTTGCAAAGTGAGGACGTCCTACTTAATACTGTGTTTAGAAAACTACTGTACTTCAAAAAGTCAATGGTACAGAAGGCCTTGGCTTGTGTTTTGACAAAATGGACTTGAACCAGAAATACCGACTTCAAATGTTTTCAGACTTTAGGTCAAATCAGAATATTGGATACAAATCTAATGCTGTTTTTTTGTTTAGAATTTAGAAAGAATTAAAACTTTTTTTTAATGTGAGAGCTCCAAGATTATTTCTTTTATTGCAGTCTTAGTTTTCTCTTTTTGTAGTTCTACTACCTACAAACAACTCGCTAATAATACATGTGTTATGTGACCAGAATGGCTCCGTAAAAGAGAAATTACTCAAAGAAAGGACTTTGTTGGGGTTATAATCTGCTGGCAACCGGGATTTAAACAACTGAGATTCAGAGACAAACTGTCTCCTTCACATAATGCTTTTGTTAACTCCTCTGTATTCAATGCCACGTGGATACATTCAAGCTACTGCTTTTTTCTGGATGGACTCCTCCAGCCCTGTCTGTGCTTCCATTCTGCCCCTGGAGACTGCCACCGCCAAAATTCAGTCCAAATGGGGAAAATGTAGCATAGCAGCTGTTGGGACCAGCCATCAAATAGCAGGTATGCAAACAGTATACCTTCCCTAGTGACTACAGAGCATTTATTGCTACCAGTTAACAAGTATCCTGGGCAATTAAAATATTCACTCAAACATTTTGGACAAACCAAACAAAGCATTTCCCCTAATATCTCCCCTCATTTTCTTCTCTTGGAGCGTTTCTAACCCAAAACCAGTATTCGTGCCAATGAACTGGGGGAACACTGAGAATTTGTCCTTCAGCATCGTGTGAGCTTCTGGATTTGTTCTGTGAGAGAGAGTTGTCATTTGCCTGGAAGTTCCCATAGTGAATTTATTGGTCTTCTGACGTTCCTGGCGCCAGGTCTGCATTCCCATAAAACAAGCCAGAAGAAACTTTGGAAACAGAACCTTTATAGTATCCACATATTGGGCCATATTCAGCTCCAAAGTCAGCAGGTGCAACTCCCATTGATTTCAGTGGGAATTCTGTCTGCTTACGCTGGAGCTGAACTTGGTCCATAGTATCTGGGCATCTTTCCCAAAAACTCTCTTCACTGAATGCGGGGAATGAACCAAAGCTTAATACACTTCTCCGCTGTCCCTCGGAAAGGAATCCGTCTGTCTTTTCAAGAGATTGCAGGGAAAAAAAAATACCTGCTGGTCTTGCACAGCTGCCTTTGCAGTTGAGCCCCAGTGTGAGCATCCGAAATGTTCTCATGGACTCGTGCTTGCCCTTGTTTCAAGATTGTCTGTCTGAGATCACCTTTTTTTTTTTTTTTGAGGTTTTAAAGAAGGTTTTAAATTCATTTAGTCTCCTTTTTTTTTTTTCATGGCAGGGTTATTTGTTATGCAATGATTTTTAAACATCACTGAAAAAAAACTTCTAATGCAAATAATGTGAGAAAGAATCTTCCTGAAAAGGAAACTGATTTTGTCGGAAGAAATGCTCTTTCTGCTAAGTCATCTTGCACAGGAAAACACACAGTTGCATTAGATAATATTCTACTGAAATCCCTCAGAGGGAAGGGAAAACTCTTAGGTACATTTTTACGACCCTCACTCTTTAGGGTGTGTCACTGAAGCTGAGCATATGTTAAGTGCGTTCTTAAATCAGACACTTTTGAACAAGATCTTACATAACTGTATCTTCATACCAGAGGATTTGCATTTTGTAGTATTTGCTACAGAAAGTGCAGCTGAATTTAAATAGTATTATAATCTCCAGGCAAAGTCGTGTGTGCGTTAAGGCATGGGATCCCAATTTGTCACCAAAATCTGGTGAGACCAGATTGTTCAGAGGAATGTCCGTCATCGTAGGCCAGGATCTTATCGGGGAAGGCTGCTCTCACAAGACTTTGGCATAGATTAGTTCACGTAAATTTGAGAAAACTGCTGGGTGAGACATGAGGATGCCTGGCGACTTTCCCCATGTTCTAGGTAACCGAGATGGGGCCACACTGTCACCTGCTCAAGTCAAGCTGTCAAAATGCCCCGCTGACCATTCAGTCACACCATACTCACCGTCAAACCTGCCTTTGCAAATCCTCTTCTAGGCTTCTGGTTGGTGTAAGCCCACCCATGTGTGGTTTTGGAGTGCTCTTTTCACTTTCCAACGCTCAAAATTGCAGGCCTTTCCCTGAGGAGGCAGCACAGGCCGTGCTGGTGGGAAGGACAGAGGCCTGGCCGGAGCACAGGGACGTTCAAGCCATCTCCTTCCTCCCTTCCCTTCCTCCTAGGTGGTGGCCTTCCCTTTGCTCCACTCACAGCAGCAGCTATTACTCACAAATCAAACATCGTCATGCCATAATTGTGGGATCTCTTAAGCAGCTCTTAATCTTTTGTAGGTGGACTCCTCAGAGCAGGTTTCTGGCGTAATAGTGGCTTTGCAGTGTCAAGGATCAAGAAGTGCGCAGAAGTGCCTTGGTGCTGCATCCCTGCCCAGTGTGCTGAGAGGAACCACTGCATGGGATGGATTGGTTTGAGCAGGCGTGAAGATTTCTGCAACGTGCCTTCCTACGAGGAGCCAGCCAGCAGGGCTGTGTCATTCAGCAGTGCCACTCTCCGCATCGTGCACCTTCCAAATACCACCTGACTGATAAAAAAGCACCAAACTCACAACTTCTCACACAAAGACAAGAAGAACCATGAACACAATGCCCAGAAAAAAAGTGTTATGTTTTCTGAGTAAAAAGATGAAGCAGTCGCTGCTAGGAGGTGTGGTCCACAAAGGAGCCTTTTTTTTTTTTTCAGCCATTTTACACTGTTTGTCCACTACACCATTCTGCATCGGTTCAAGCCAAAGATTTTCCTTGCTGGAAATACCTGTGCAGAGCCTGGCATGAGGACAGAAGCATCTTATAAATCACTGTGAGAGCCATCTTCTGATCTGACCAGGTCTGAAGTACCTCAAGAAGAGACTTAGAAAAACATCAGCTGTCAGGAGAGCATCTTTGCTCTCGAAGAACCTGCACAGTCACCTTTTTTTCCTGGATCCCACACATTAATCCCAGCATCAAAACACCAAAGCCCCTGGCCCCACTGCCTGCTGCATCCCCATGGAGCACAGCACAAGCCTCTGTGGCTGCAGCCACCATACAGTCATTTTATCACATGTACTGTAATATTGTCCCTTGTAAAACCTAACGCTCTCGAGTAGGCATAGTAAACTGAAGACAATCAAGATCTTAAAGGGTAATATGCTTTTATGTGTTTAGCAGCTTATGGCACTATATAACTTCAGAGCCCAAATGCAGCAGTGGCCTCTCCAAATCACACTATTAATATCATATAATGAGTAGTGCTGCTACTCTTGGATTCTGGCACACCAGAGGATAATTTCTAGTACTTCTAGTCCCCAGTAAAAATGTTATCCTCTCCACAGTGCGTGTGCTTGGCTTATGCTGGGCAGCACAGCTCAGGACTGCAGTGGTGTCTCTGTGATTGAGGGGGAGTTTTCAACACTGTTGCTGGTGTAACCAGAGATGGGAACTTGGCTTTTTGCTGCCCAGGAATTAGCTCAATTGCAGTAGAAGAGAAAATTTCAACTGCAGAATAAAGGTTCTTTGTACTCGGAACCTCCCTAGGATTTTTCCTCTGAGAACCAGACCTCCTCCCCTCTTTCGCCCCAAGTCAGGCCACGAAGCCTCTCCAGCATTAGTGTGACCTGGCACATCTCTACATATCAAGCGAGGCTTAGCGCTTTGTACCTGACCCTCTCGAAATAATCAGTGGTTCTGACAACTTCTTTTCCGTCTGCCCCAAGGAGAGAGCTCCTGGAAGTCAGCTTGTGCAGGCTCACACAAGGGATAACGCAGAAATGGTGGGAGCTATCTTGCAGTGCAGCCAACAGCCCTTTCGCCACTGAACATAGACGTGGGGGATGCTCCTCTCTGCTCGGTCATTCAGCGCTTCTACAGCCTCTGGAGTTTTGGAAGCGAGGGTCCAGAGAGCAGAACAAGTCTCCATCTTCCCATCTGCTCCCTAAGAATAGCTTGAAATGAAGATTAAAAGCTGCCTCGCCTTTGGGCTTTGCTTTCCTCCGCCTCTCTGCAGGAGTCGCAGGAGCATCACACCAAGTGCAGCCTGCTGCTCTACACAAGCCTTCACAGCTGACCACTGTTTTGTGCATCCTGAAATCTCCTCTGAGACATCACATGCAGGTGCTTGTAAAAGGACTCACTGAAATCAACCACACATCCACCCCCACCCCCCCAAAAAAAAAAAAAAACTCACTAATTGAGGGCAAGACCAAATTCAGCTTGAATTACTCAAACACTTTTATAGGACACAATTGTATATATGAAAATTGGGTCTTATATGACTTTTTTCTTTTTTTTTTGGAAGGATGACTGAGCAAGAAGCAGCCTTGTGACTGCAATTCGTTCCTTATTTGCCGTCAGCAAGAGGTGTGTGAATGGCAGAGGAAAACAACAGTAGCAGTGTTTGTACAATGCATTGCCACTTCAGAAAATTTGGTTTCCTGGTAATAAACTGTCACATATGCAAGGCTAACACGAATTAAGTTTGTTATACACCAAATGTCATCACATTTTAAAATTGAGAACATCTTGCTCAAAAAAAATCTCTTTCATTTTGGATTTCCAATGCCCTAAAACAAGTCTCCTGCAGCAAATGTGTTCCAGCACCTGGGCGACAGGCACAGGACGAAACGGAATAGAAAAGAACAGCTTTTTTCCTCAACAGTGGTATTTTGCTCTTTCCCACAGTAATTAGAATTCACATAATGTTAATGTTCCCATTCTTATGTAAAAATTAATAGTAGACTGCTGGTATTTCAGCTAGACATTAATTGTATAATATTCATACGACAAATGCTATTAGTTTTAGAAATCTTCCAGATAAACTTATATAAATTTGTCACCACAAACCCATGAAAAAACTTTCATGCATATTGATTAGGGCTCTTCTATAGTAGTGCCAGAATCCTGAACAGTCCAATGATAGTTTGCCTGCTTTTGAATAAAAAGGAGAATATACAGCTGTATCACTCCATTCTTTCACTGTTTTTTTATCCTTCTAATGTGAAGCCTGGTGTTTCTCACAAATATGTAACATTGAAGAAATTACCTTCATAGCAGGACTCACTTTTATAGACATGTTATGCAACAGGTTAATGTTTTACAGCTATATTATCTGAATATTATTTGGATTTCAGTGATCAGAAAGAGAGAAGAAAATAAAAACAGGTCTTCTGTCAAGATTTGGCAAGGGGCTGGTACATGTTTCCCAACGATAGGGATCTGTAATGGGATTTCTGAGAACTTCACAGACACAGGGAGCTCAGTTCAGCCCTGGTGGAAGCTCCTTGGCAGCAGCCAAAGCGTAGCAGCAAATTCCCAAGGGCCAGGCCCTGAATTGGGTGTCGGTGCCCCATGGAGGAAGTATAAATCAATAGCAGGCACAAGTTGTAGGACATTGGCACTCTGCATCTTGTACCACCTGTCCCAGCTCCTCCATGTCAGCCAGCGTCTCCTTCAGGCCCCTGCAGCCCCTCACCTTCACCGTGAGCCAAGAATTTTTCACCCTGAAGCTCACCTGTGGATCCCTTGGCATCCACACCCCCCACCTTATGTCTGTAAGCACCCCATGTGGTGCAGATAAGAGGAGATGGCCAGCTGGCATAAATATCACTGTCCACCAAAGCTACCTGTCTGATGATCTCACTGGGTATCCCACTGTCCCACACAACCCCACCTTTCATCGTTATGCTATTTGCTTTAGTGTTACAGGCCAGATGTTGGGATTATTATTCTGTTGTTCCTTGAGGATTGCACCAAATATTTTTTGTTTGCAGTTCTCTACGACCTCCTCAGCTCTTCCTTGACTTACCCAAATAATTGTTTGAAGGCTTAACTTACTTTTGGGGCAGGAATGTAGTTTCAGCCAGCCCTCTTCTGTTTTAAAAGGAAGAAACAACCCGACTACGAAGCACAAACTGGTTCAGTAGAAAGCATAATTAACAAAGCTTTTCCTCAAAAAAATAAAAAGCTGGAGGTACTTGTTTCAGTAACTGAAATGTTGGATATTAGGGCAAATAAGCACTTAGCAGGGTACAAAATCCCAGAAACACACAGACCTGGATCCTTTACTCACGACTGTTAGAAAATTACTTTCACAAATGCTCTGCAGTGCTTTCTGTAACCTGAGTTTTCCCATTTCCCTTCATTGTATTCCTTTGTGTAATCCAGATTTGTAAATCATTCCAGGAAACTTTTTATTAACTTTCAAGAGCACTCCAAGACAATATCCTGTAGTTTCCCCTGGCCTGACTCAGACCCAGCCGTATCAGCTGAGAAATACCAATAACCTTTTTCATGTCATTTGTTTTCTGGTAACGACAGAAAACCAAAGAAACTTCTGGTCAAAGTTCTGCTCCCTGCTTTGATGGGGAAGATTTTTTCCATGCTTGTAACTCAGCTGAACTCAAACTGAATAATTTCATTACACCTGTGAAAGCTCGCCTTCCAGCTTAAGAAGCAGCAAATATTTTCCTTTCATTGATTACAGCTGAGTAGTCTCACACAGCTGCATTTCAGTGGACGTGGGGTGAGGCCTTTATATGAATGCTGTTTTGCCAAGAGCAGGTGGTGTGAGGCAGATAAAAAAAAAAAAAAAAAAAAAAAAAAGGGGCACAATTGCAGCCAGCCCCAGCAGGACCTCATCCATCATGCTCCAAGCATCCCATAGCAGGATCCTTGTGGCCCTGTCACCACGTTCAAGGGCACGGGGAGCCCTGTGTCCCACCAGCCTCAGGAGCAGTTGTGACTGTGCTGGTGGCCTGGGCACCCAACCCCAGGCTACAGGGCAGCCGTGGTGCAGGGGGCTCACGTTCTCTTTCTGCCAGCCCCTACTGGAGAAAAATCATTAATGCATCCAAAACTTTCTCCCAACAAAAGTGCTGCTTCCCAAGAAACACAGAAACTCCTTCTCTTTTGTTTTCATCGCTTTTCACAGTGTACTTCTGTTGAGCTGACTGACATTTAAATAAGCCACAGGAGAATTATACCTAAGACACTTCTACTAAATATTGCCGCTGTAGTAGGAGGGTGCAAACGCAAGGGAGGCATTTGGAAGAGACTTGTAAACAGTTGCCTTGGTACTACCTAATTAGAGTGTTACATTGTCTGGTGGGATCCACTCCCAGGAATGTGCACAGCCTGGATTAACTTCTCCAGAGCCAGTGTGGTAGACTGTGCAGTCGGGATCAGGAAATCAGTTGTGAAAGGAGCCGGGCTGCTGCTGAGTCTCTTCCTGGAGGTTTCTTTCTGGTGAGCAGAAAAGTTGTTCAGCCTGATGCTACGGCAGTTGTGCCTGTGTGAGTGAGGGGTCAGGTTATTCAATTAAAATTTTTTAAAAAGCCATTTATCCTCTCTCTGTGGAGTTGCTCATGTGGAAAACAGCGTGGTCAAAAGAAGCATCTCCAGAGGAGAAGTTGCAAGACCTGGGTTGAAGCTTGCTCGTGACTGCAGCCTTGGCCAAGACACTTTTTCTGTCTTCTGTCACACTCCTCACACTTTATTTTCCTGGTCCTGGGGCTCTAGAGGTGTATCTGCCTGTTTGGGAGCCAGCGCATGCAGAGAGGAAAGGAAGCTTTCTCATTCCTCAGCAGAGAAGAGCGCTAGATGATTTTTCTTGTGCAGTCAGTGGTAAAGGATCAGACCCTACTTAGGATATATGAGAGATCTCATTAACACAATCTAGCCATTTATTGTACATACTAATTACTTACTTAATGGTATTGCTATTTGATTATTTAATGGCTGTAGCATCCCTTTTGATAATTCTGCTGTGCATGCTTAAGTGTTACAATTTCTAATTAATTAAATGGCTTTGAATTTCATATTACTTTTTAAATAAAAAGAACAGGGGTTAAAGAGAGCTATTTGAATATATTCTCACGTTCCTGAGATTTCTTATTTTTTTGAGTCTGTTTGCTCAGTTACAAAGGAGAAGCATTTCCAGGCTTTGAATTCTGAACGTACAGGAAGTGCTGGGAATCCAACTCAGCCAACAAAACCGAGAGTGGTGTTTCTATGGGGTGGCTGATAACCATCTTTGTGAAAAATTCTAGATGATGCAATTAGGGCAATGTGGAGGCTTTCCCTACCATGAGTTTTTTTTTTCTCTACAAGGAGAGCTGAATTTTTGCTGCATGCAGTTTAAGCAATTTCATAATTTAAAAATTGCAAAAATCAAAATACAAACTAAATGTCATGTAAACTTGACAACACAGACGTGACAGAGCTCATCTAACATAATGTCCATTGACAATTTAATCGATTCCAAAAGAAATTCTCCTTTCGTTATTGCGTAGCTGGCTAAATTTGGTTTCTATGACTTGACATGGATGAGTCCACCTGCCAATTCTTGTGGCTTCAACCATCATATTTTAAAAGTTTTTTTTCTTGCTGTCTTTGCATCATTATGAAAAAAACACCACATGAAGAACAAAAGGAAACTACTGAAGTGACCGCAGAGTGGAAACAGTGAAACCGAACACCCCATCCGCAAAGTGATATTGAATGAACCCAGCAAACAGCCTGGGAAGAGAGAAAGGTGTTCCCCTTATCTCTTTCAGTTTTAATAATCTCAGACATTATTTTCGTAACTGCAGCAAAAAACAGCCCGAAAGGCGATTTTAAGGCACTTTCCAGAAGCGTTACGAGGACTTGAGTGGTATCGCTGTGGATCCACCCTGTGGGCGCAGGTCAGGCTGACGCACGTCTCCCTCGTCCCCGGGAGCTGGCGACGGCAAAATTCATGGTGTTTGCTTGCTGGGGCTGAAGCGCTTCCTTTCGCTGGGTGCTGAGTGAGTCAGTAGGCAGGAGCTGCAGAGCGTGCGGGCCATATGCAGGGAGCTGCAGAGATCTGACTCAGAGATGTGGATCTGCGTCTGTGCGCGCAGCCGGGTGCTCGGCGACACCTCGCTCGTTCCACCGGGTTTGCGGTTGTGGGGGCGGCGAAATGAAAAAGCCTTTTGTCATTTCAGGGACGTTTCCTTCGGAAGAAATCAATTTCTTCCTCCGGGTTGAGAGCGGCAAGCGCGGGTGGGCTGGGAAGTGCTGCTCCCTTGCGTGCAGCGGAGCCCCACGGGTCCTGGGCACCCCCGGCTGCAGCTGCTGGGGACGGAGGGAGGAGGAACTGGAGGGTGGGCACCAGTACTGAGGCCATAATCATGGGGATCGCTCGGGTAGGGCGGCTTCTCCATGGCCTTTTATGCTGGCAATACCAGGGTAAGAGTGCAGGTGAGCATCCCCTTGGCAAGTTGTTCTTGGCGTGAGCAACGTTTTGCTCCATGCCTTCCACGTACAGAATTGCCCTTGCAATCCAGGTGGAGGACCTGCCATGGGCATCAGCTGGACACGATGACTAGTGGGCCTTTTACATTTAAGCAATTAAAATTGGACCTATGGACCTAAGAAATTCTAGAAGAAAGCGGCGTTTCTAGCACATCTTGTCTTGTTTCTGGGAGCTGGCAGGGCTGCTTGAGGCCCCCTTGCTCTGTCTGAGGTCAGGTCCTCGCAGTTGCAGCCGCTCCAGCAGCCTGTGCAAGAGCTGCTCCAGGCTGGAGCATTGCATCACGCCTGTAAACTGCAGATGGCTTTTGCATAACTCTCCAGCTTTAATTCTGCTGTTACGGCATGCTCTGGGTGTCTGCAACGGCTCCTGCGAGGAGTGTGTGCTCAGAAGCTTTCCAGAGCCTGGAGCAGACCGAAGATCTTAATCTCGGCGGTGCTGTTCCCGTCAGACCAGAAGGGGTTGTGCTCTGGGGCTGTGCAGAAACCCGCCCAGGGCCCACTGTCGGTGGCTTTTTTGCTTCTCCCTGACCCTCACAAGCTGGGCAGACCCTAAAACAGCGAACACAGGGAAATCTGGATTTCATTTTGCTGCTCTGGTGAAAAGCGACCAGAGGCCGGGGTGCTCCCTGGCAGCCAGGGCGCTGCACAGCTCTGGGAGAGGGAGGGATTCTGTGCAATGGCACAAAGAAAGAGGATCGGGGGGAAGAACAGGAGCTGCAGGTCTGGGCACAGTTGTGCCTTTGCTAGGAATTTTGCAAGTCCCTGTCTGCGTGGTGTTGTTGTTGATTTTGCCATCTTTGATCAGGGTAAACAGGACTCATGTTCACAATGAAAACAAACAAGCCGGGCTGGAAAATATCATGAGTCAAGAAGGCTCCCTCAGTGCCTCCACCTTCCTTAACCCCAAGTCAGCAAACGTTTCAGTGCTTTGTAAATCACGGGGTGAGCCTGAGACTTGGAGCCTGGACAGCCTCCTCGCGGGCTCCAGCCTCCTCATGGGCTCCAGCCTCCTCGCACTGCTTGCTCAGAAGAGCATCAATGAGGTGTTTAAACACATCCATTGAAGTGGACGACCAACGAGGTGATATGAACCATTGTACAGCCACGACTCTCAAGCACTTCCCTTTGCCTCTGAGACCAACGCCGAGCCTGCAAAGGAGCCTCCCAAATTCATTTTTCTGGATCAGCAGTGAACCATTTTCCGCCTGCTGCAGAGCAGCAGCTGCCTCCCTTCACTCCTTCTCACCTCTTCCATGCAGACATCATCAGCTGGAGGCTGCACGCTGCTACGGCACAGATTTTTCTTTCATCCAGAGCCATTTCTCAGGATGATGCAAAGTTTGGTCATTTCTTGCAGTTCTCTGCACTAGGCTGATGGAAAAAGAGCAGAAATTTCAGAATCATTCTCTCTTTTTGTATTTCGCTTCAGCTGAATCACTTCCCACGTTATTTTTATGACGAAGCACTCACACTTTTTGACATCAAGACAAATGCTGGCAACTTCCCAGGAGGCTGGGAAGCGCAGCGCATGCTGAGAGCGGCTCTGTCTGCCTTTCGGTGTGAACGGAATTTATTTGGGGTGGAAAGAGATTTTCCTGAGCACCGACGCTGCACCCTCTGCTCTAACTCTGCCTCGCAACCCTTCACTCACTGCTGCAGCTCAGGATGCTCAGAAATGTAAAGGGATGAGATAACATGTCCTGGGGGCTTCTGCTCCAGCTCCTGAAGCTGTGATGATGCTGCAAGATGGGGACCATGCAATGAAGCCTCCAGGTGCCTGGAGGAAAATCATGCTGGTCCTGGGCTCTTCACAGAGCTGAGAGCATCGCTGGGGGAGAGAGGAGGCTGAAGCTGTGTCATTGGCAGCAGAACCACTTCAGAGGGGGAGCCATTGTACATTTTTATGGAACTTTATCAAATCTCCACGCACAAATGCGCCCCTTTAGTTGCAGATTAAGGAGAACGACAGGGAGCCTGTCCCAGGAACCCAGGGTGCCCCCATCCCACAGGCATCTGTGGTCGCTCCTCTCACAGGGAGATGCTGGCACCAAAGGGGCCTGATTGCCAACTTTTTATTATTATTATTTTCAAGTAATCGCAAGCACTGGATATTTGGGAGCCCACAAAGAGAACGCGGCCCCTGCATATCTTTTAAATTACATGCTTTGGTAAATGAATGAGTGCAAGGCACCGAACCATTTCTCATTTCTGGGTGTTTTTGAATCGACAATAAAAAACCCCAAGATATTAGATAACATCTTTATTGCAGAATATAAATTAACCTCTGTCTAGCTAAGCAGAGACTATACCACTCAAAAATTAAATGCGGGAGTCCTAAAAAGTAATAAAATTATTAAATAGAATAACTAATAATAAGGATGTCTCGCAGACAATTATCTCTGTTTTCATCATGTGTGGCTCTTGGATGCACTTCTGATTATCCATGTATTTTATTTTATTGTTTGAAAAAAATGCAGAATTTAGTTATTTCCATATTTAAAAACCTTGCCCACATATTAAACTTTTTTATTGCATTGCTGAAATTAAGCAAGGCTTATTTTTGCCCCACAAGTATCTCATGTGAAAGTATGAAAACTCTAACGCAGAGAGCCCAGTACAACTGCTCTATTTGCAGTGTTTGATTTATTCTTTGGAACAGTTCTACCATTTTCAACAGAAATATTTGTCTGTCCGTTTCATGAAGAACCATTCCAGAGTTTGTAACCAGTTCCTTAGCAACTATTTCTTCTTTTTAAGCTCAAATTGTTTTTAAGCACAGATGTAATGTAAAAATTATCTAGACCACACATCAATTGTTATAGTTACACCAGTTTACAAATGATATACCAGTCAATTGTCCAGACAGCTGTGCAGATAATTCTTTTTTTCAGATGAAAAGAACATTTTGGTGTTTTCTTTGTTTCTGCTAGAAAAAGAACGTGGTTTTCCAATTTAGGATTTTTAAGGGAATAGCCAGCAAGTAGAATTAAACATATTACATTTTCCAATGGACTTCTGCAGAGTCTTCATAACAAACAGTCCTGCACCTGGACTTCTCACAAAGTGCATTTTCCATTGAGCGTAAGAGGAGTTTATCTGAGAGTGGGCACCATTAAGCTTAGCGTTGTGATGGCTTTGGTTCCATCTCAGTGCTACAAGAATAAACCAGGAGCAACTCTGCTGGGCACCGTGGGGTTAGGTCTGCGTGCAAACACTGGGGGGGACGGTAAATGATGGGTGTTTGGGAACGGCACCTATTTCCTTAACAGAAATCCAACTTGTACAACTGACTTTCTTTGATAATCTTTAATTGCCTTGAACTTGTACTTTTTAATTATTTTTTTTTCAAAAGCCCATAGCTTCCCACTATGTACAACCTCCAAATTTCCAGCCATCAGCCCCCCCCATGCACCATTTGCCTCCACACCGGTATTTGGGATGCTGCTGGTGCTTCTCCTGGTATTCTGCCTGCTGGAGGTGGGTGGCTGGTGGCTGAGGGCTAAACACAGCCCAAACCTCATTTGGGGGAACTTGTTCACATTTCAGTATGTGTAAAATACTCTCTGGGTCTTGGACTTCTAATTCATATTCTGCACCCTACTTTTAATTTGCAAGAAAAAATGTGCAGGTTACTTGCTTTTAAAGCTGCCAGCCAACTCAGTGACAGTGAATGGGTTTTAAAAGACACAAATTCTGGCCCTCACTGTCCATCACATGGATAACTGGTAGCCAGGGTTATGAAAAAAAACCTGACTGATTATGAAGATGTGCGACAAGGACTAACGAAGATGCCAGTTGTTAAAGTCCAGTGGCTCTCATGGCATCAAGGGTCTGCTGCTGCCCCCGAGGAGCTGATCCTATGGAATTCCCCCATGTAAATAACTCACACACTCATTTTCAGGAGCTGTTTGCAGGATTGGTAAGATTCACCTAAACTATTATTTTGATTTCCAATTTGTGATAGCAAAACTACTAGCTCAAAGGAAATGAAAATGAAATTGTGCCTTTCTTTAGAATCAGGCAAAAATTCCCCATCACAGTTTCATGTAGATAGTCACATATATTATTTAGATTTGCATCAAAATGGGAAATACGAATACTAACATTAAGTGTTACAGACCTGTTTAAGAATATGACAAAATAAAAATAAAAGTGTGAAACTAATGTTTTTTTAGCTCACTTTTTTTTTTTCAAGAAAATTAGTAACATTTCAGCCTCCTACACGTTTTTGCCATTGGCTCTCCTGTTTACTGGTTGCAGCCGTGCCCAGGGCAGACCCAGCCCAACCCAAGGAGAAGGGACGATCCCCGAGCTTTCTGAGCCAACACTGCCTGCCCCGGGGGTTAGGACCATGCCAGTGGAGATCAGCACAACGTCAGAAGTTTTGGTTCATTATCCAAACAGCCGAATCTTTTCCAGCTGGCCCATCGCAGCTCAATAATCATATAGAGTTATATCAGTGGCACTCATTCATATTTCACAGGCTATAATAAACACAGCAAAAATTAGATGAGGTTCCATTTGAGGTTAAATGTTTCCATGAGATAATAACTTCTGTTTATAACAAGAAAAAAAAAAGAAAAAAAAAAAGGACCAGTGGTCTATTTTTAAAACCTAATTTAGTCACTGTATCCAAAGTCCACAACAGACCATGAGCGATACAGGATCCTGCTCCCTCCTTCAGAGTTTTAATGTGAATGAGGGCACCAGGAATCCCACTGGGCAGAGGCTGGAGGAGCGAAACGCTGGGCTTTGCGTTGCCCAATGACTCCCAGGGTAACAAATTTCCCTTCTTTCCTTCCTTGCCCCGTGTTCTTCTTCCTAAAACTGGAAATCGCCCCATGCAGAAGGCTGCGCTGCCCCCTGCTCCTTGCAGCCCCCTTGGGGCAAACTCCTGGGGGTGCAATGGGGCTGGTGGTGGGCTGGGATGGCAGCGTCACATTGGCACAGCCGGGGAGCGATAGCAGAGAGCCCAGGCTGGGAGGGATGCAGCCGAGGATGTGGCTGAGGATGCAGTGCCCACAGTCAGGGAGCGCACCCGGACACAGGTGGCATCTGCTGCGGAGAGAGGGCTCAGCACCCAGCGCTGCCAGTGCCAAATTTCTCAGAAAGGATCAGAGAGGTATCATTAACGGTGCCTTGTCAGGGTGTTTGTGTCTCAAATGAGGGCTGCACTGCGGTGAGCCAGGTTCTGCTCCAATGCAGCAGCCAAACACCACGCTGTGCTGTTCAGGACTACCTGGCCGGATCAGAGGGTGAGAGGTGGATCGCTCACCTTGCCTGGCAGTCTGGAAGCTACAGCAGGAGAACATCTGCAGAAGGCTTTCCTCAGGGCCCTGCTAAAAAAACCAGGCAGGGGCTGAGAAGACCTCGGGGCTCTGCTCGGTGCTGTAACCACACGGCCGCCCTTCCTACCTGGAGCTCGTGGCTGCGTTTCCTGGCCTCTCAGTGACTTTAGTAGATATTTAGGGTGCACAAAGAGTAAAATGTCTGTAATTACAGGCACCAATGTGTGAAAGAGCACTCAAAACGCTTTGCTCTGGTTTTGCATCGGCACAAGGTGATTTCCCTAGATCATGCAGCTATTTGCCAACAGAGCCGTGGGTTCTGGTTCTGTCCCATGCTGTGTGTGAGCTGCAGTCTGCAGCCTCTTTCCAATGAGAAAACAAGAAAGCGACTTGCTTTTGCTTCTTGAGAGATGCAGAATGTTACATGAGCCGAGAAGAGCCTGCTGGAAACACGGCTTGGCTTGGGGACTAGGCCTATTGCCGCGCCACCCCATCCTCCAGCAGCTGCAATTCATTGAGCCCCTAGCACCATGTCACCGGCTGATAGCAGAGTAACTAGCTATGAGAAAACGTTCAGGAAACTATGTGGCAACTTATTAAAAGTGCATCCTTCAGCCTGCCAAACACAGCCAAGACAATGGGAGCCGACTCCTCTGTCCCTGGGATGGTTGGGGGAATGCCCTGGTCCCACTGTGGTAAGGGAGGTCGGCTGCTGCCACCCCACGTGTGGGACAAAGCCAAACCATGGCAGCTTTGCTTCTGGTTCTTGCTGTTGTAGCATGAGATAAGCTCAGAAATCTGAAGAAGAGGCAGGCGGTCAGAGGTTTTCCAGTTCGCGATGCGGAGCCTTGGCTCCACAGGCTCCAACCAGGCTCCTGACGCTGGGGTCAGTCAGAAGTGCACGCAGGACACAGGCTGGAGAGTGGAAATTTGGGATTTCCAGCCCCTAGGCAGCACTGCCAGGAAAACAAGCAGACGAATACACCCTCTCCTCCAACAAACCTGAGTGGGAGGCCAAGGCCATTCCCACAGCCAGTTCCCCTGCTTATTTATCTGTACCATGTGGAAAGCCCCAAGCCCCTGTATGGTCTCAGGGGCAGGTTCCTACTGCAGCCAGCACAATGGCAGCATCACATCGGTGGATCCCAGGTGGGAAACGGGGAACTCCTCGGCAGCTTCCCCGGCAGAACGGCTTCTCAACTGCGTGGCACCGACGGCTGTCGTGAGGAAGCATGTTTGGAACAGGGAGACCACACAAAAGCATGAATGAAGATTAGACTTCAGATCTTTTTTTCCAACCCTAGAAAAATTTTAAAAGAGTTACCAGAGCGCTTGAAAATATTTTTAATAGTTTGGAACAACTAAATTTAGCTGAGCTGCAGATAGGCCTCTCTTTATTACAGCTAGAGTTACTATGGCAACATGCTACAATTATTTATCGCCATGACGATCCACTGTAGATTTTTTAAATGCATTATCTATTTTTGTTTGCATTGTCATTCCTGCCAGGGGAGGGAAGACACAAATTTGGTGCGCAGCAAAATGGCCAGCATTGCATCGAGGCGGCCGCAGGGAGGAGGCCCGGGGAGAGTTGGAAACGAGCAGCAGTGAAAGCCAAGGAACAACCACTCGTGGGGTTTTTTGTCTTATGCCATCTAAAACAAGTTGCTGTTTCTAGCTGACAAGTGAATAGGAACTTGTTCTTTGAGGGTCTTCTTTCCTGGGGCTGTTTGATAACCTGCGATTAGTTGTGCCGTGGGGATGTGCAAGCGAGTGCGCCAGCGGGAGTGTGGCTGAGGTCGCACTGCCAGCTGCAACAGGGGTGGCGTTAGTTCAGGTGCTGCCACCACAAGTTCTCAGTGTTTGCACTATATGCAACGGGTCAGGGGGAGTGGAGAAGCCTGGGCACCCCTGGTGTGCAGGAGGGAGAGAAGGAGAGCTGCTGTGTGCTGCAGCTGTTCCGCCGTGCGCACTGCAGGCTCTCCACCAGCTCACTAGTGCTTGTGGGTCATTATATTTTTTATTCCTGGAGCAGGCACTCTCTGGCCCAGTGGTTTCTGGCCCCAGCAGAGCAGGACGGACCTGTCCCATCCCAGGATTTGGTGCTGGGGCCCCGGCTCATGCAGGAGCTGCAGCCTCCTTCTCCTTGCACGGAGGCTGGGGTGAGCGGACGTGCTCGAGGAAGGGACGGTGGATATTGTTCTGACCCATCCGAGTGATGCTCTGCTGGTCTTGTCCGGAGCGATGGTTAAGTAATCCCAAGGAGGACTTAGAAAGAGCTCCCTGTGTGGCTCGCTGACTAATGAAAAGCCCTTTGTATAATCCTGCAATCAACTGCATGGGGCTGCTGGGACGGGTAATTGGGCTACAAACTGGCTCCATTTACAGGAGATTATGTAATTTACCGTTCTGTCATCATCCGCTCCCAAAACTGTGATTATTTCTCCAAGGCTCACGCTCCCAGAGATACAAGTAATGATCAAGGCCTGGCTCTTCACGTCT
Organism: Cygnus olor; assembly: GCF_009769625.2. Classification (NCBI taxonomy): domain Eukaryota; kingdom Metazoa; phylum Chordata; class Aves; order Anseriformes; family Anatidae; genus Cygnus; species Cygnus olor. The sequence goes on from NC_049179.1 coordinate 18,053,987, forward strand.
TGGGTCGTGAGCAGGATCTTTACAGACATGGCTAAAAGGGGCTAAACCCGCGTCCCCGGTGCAGTGAGGTAGCTCCTGATGGGAGATGCCAGATTTTTGCTCTCATACAGATGTGGAAGTGGTGGGCACCCAAGAAACAGACAGGGAAGCAACCACCGTGTTCACTGTGGATAAGGGAGCCAGAGGCAGGCCTTTACTCACTTTACAGAAAGCAGGGCACTTTGCTTCTCCTTCCTCCATTGCCAAACGTGCACACAGCAGCTTCCAGGCAGAGCCGAGCTTTGCGGCAGCCCATGGGCTTCCTGGTCCTTGTGGGACGAGGTCTGCTTTGCAACCCAGGCACGGCGCTGCCCTGCGTCCCGGGGCCAGGCAGCTCCATCGTGATAATTGTGCCCACCTCTGGGTCCCAACCCGCAGCCACAGGTGGGTCAGGGCTCCCCTGAGACATCCGTCCTATTTGAAACCCTGAGGGTAAGGAAGGCGGCTTGGAGGGAGTGGGATTTCCCCGATTTTGCAGGCTTGGCGCCAGGATGGGGGCACGTGAAGGTGCCCAGGGTGTCAATGCATGCGGGGACACACGGCCACTTGTGCGACGCATGCCATGAGCCAGCGGCTGCAGCACGAGCCAGTGCAACAGGGAGCTCTGTAGGTCACCTTGTGCCCCGGGTCACCCTGCGCCTCTGCAGGGAACTGAGGTGTGGACTGTGCTTTATGGGTTTTGCAGGACACACACAAAAAAGCTACGAGGAATTAGGCCCTCGTACCAAGTACTGCAAATACCCACAGTAAAGGACAATGTCTGTCTCCAGCTGCTTAGGAACTAAGCAAAGGGTGGGATTTCGACAGGGGACTGGAAACACGGGGATGTTCGGTGATTTTTTACAGGTGATGCACACAGCATAGTGTTTTCTTTGGCCAGACTATTTACTGGTGCAAAAACCAAAATCCTGCCTGCGAAATCAGGCACGCTCTGTTTGGGAAGGTGCTTTCTGGGAATTAAATCTAGTTAAAGTCCTGAACCAGGTTTTGCAGAGCCTGATGCATCAGCTGCAGGAGGATGGAGCTAGTTTTAGGACAAATCTGGGGGATTACAGGGAGCCCTCTGATGTTTCTCAAGTGACAAATTATTTCAAGACACAGCCTGGGCTGTAGCAGCCCCTGCATCACGGTGGCAGGGTGAGAGAGGAACACTTTGAGATGTTAATTAGCAGGGAAGAGCTGCCTTGCACACCAACCACAAAGATCTCCGGTGATCACAGGAGGCAAAGGAGAGCAATAGAGCATTTCATTTGTAATGCATGTTTTTATTTCACCTTGGAGATCAGCTCATTGATGGCTTTGGCATGCAGACAATGAAACTGCATTGCTGCAGGGTTCCTGCCTGCAAGGTGCTTAAGCACAAAGGGAAGCCCCCAGGAAAGCTCCTGGCGGGGGTGGGGGGGCAGGAAGCATGGCTTGGCAGGAAGCTTGTGGGAAGGGGTGGCAGGGAAGAGCTGCACCTGCGGCAGGCTGCAGGCGGCAGAGCCTGGGCAGGAGGAGGCCGGAATGGCAGGGGGAGGATGAGGATGTTCTGTGTAGGACCGAGCATGTGAGCTGGGAAGTGGGGAGTGTTTGAGGTTGCGTGCTCCTTTCCTTTTTTTTCTTTTCCGAGTTGACATCTCCTAAGCAAGTCCCACTCGTCCAGCATCACCACCCAGGCAGGAGCAGTTTCCAGCCCTTCTCCTTTGCTTCCCATCCATGTCCTCCAGCTGGCAGCGGTGCCATGGCCCTGCCCCAGCTCCGTGCCTCGCACTGGGGAGCACTGGGCAGGGGGCACTGCCTGATTGGTGTGGCCATGGCTCTCGGGCTACACGTACATATATCGGCACAGTGACGGTGTGTGCCAAACACCACACCAATGGCTCGGAGCAGACCTTCATCCTACTGCTCTGCTCTGCTTTTCTGCATGGGGTCAGGCCTGTGCTGCCACAGGGGTCAGCTCTGCCAGGGCTGTCCCCTGTCCCCCCCCAGAACAGCTGGGGGCATGCTCGGGTGATGCCAACTCTCTGCCATGTCCCACCTCGGTCATCCTTGGAGTGCAAAAGAGAGCACCCAGAGGTGTAAATCATGGGTGTAAATCAGGGATAACCTCACTGCTGGCAGCTGAGGGGCCTAAGGCAGCACCAAGGGTAAAGCCAACCCTTCCCCCAAATTCCACTTAAACACAAAAACATAAAAATGGGCCAAAAGTGATTGGCAACCACGCAGGTTTAGGTCTTAGGCAGGGACAGTTTCACCTCATTTACGTAGATCTGAAGGCTGGTCCTGTCTACTACATACAGATACAGCAACAGGGAAAGCAGGGGGAGAAAGGAGGGATAAGAGTGCAATCGCCACCAAATGTAAGGGCGTAATTAATCAGGTAATTGCAGTATTTGCATGGAGTGTCTGTAAATATTACCCCTATTTCTAAGTATAGTACTTTGGACCACATATCTTATCGTGGAACCAACTGTCAAACAGAAAACACACGCACTTGACTGGAATATAATGAATATTAGGTCAGCTGAAATGCAAACTGACTGAATTAATTTGTAGTTGTGTACTAAGTGATGCTGGTGCGATAAGTTAATGAAACCCTTCAAATAAATAATCGCTGGGGGAACAATGCAGGGGAGCAATGGAGTGCGTGCCACAGGATCACGAGGGCTGTGTGATTGCAGAAGGAGGAACCCAAGAGCAAGCAGGAGCAGGGGGATCTTGCAGGGGTACAGGGGCTGAGCAGGGACCCTGAGGTGCTTTAGGGCCGGTGATGCTCCGGGGACCTGCAGCTGCCTTGTGGAGACCCCGAAACTCAGTTTCAGTTTGGGCACCATAAAGAAAGAGAGTTAAAGCAAGAGAGAGAGCACGAGAGGTGAGTAAGGAACAGTCTGAGCTCTTCAGGCAGCAGTGAGCAGAGAGCTCCCCGTACAAGCTGCACACACGTCTCATCTCCTGGAGCCATGGCAGGACAGGAGCTAGATTTATTGGGGGTTTATTAATTTGCCCACAGGATGCGTCATAGGGCCGTCTGCTAAGCCTACACTGGCTGTTCACAGCAACGTCAGGTGCTCCTTATTGGATCCAGCGTTAGTCACCTCGCAGCGTAACACCAGAGGACCAACTGTTGAGGGCTAATAAAGTGACAGCTACGACGATAACGAGTAGCAGCAGCCGAGAGTCGTGTCTGGGCTGCTTGACGTCAGCCCGAGCCCAGGCAGAGCACAGCACGACAAACACAGGCTGGAAAGCTCAGGTCACAGGGGACAGACGGAGCGGGGTTGCCGTCGGGAACCAGCACTTGTCCCATCGGGATAGTCCGGGGCAGAGGATGCCGAGGAGGCTCCAGGTTACCTCTGCTCCTCCAGCATCTGGAGGATGCTTGCATTGATCCTGGGGGATAAAAAAGATGGAGCACACATGAATAAGGATGTAAGGAACTGAGGGGCTTCCTCAGCATGACTGCATGCACCTGAGGTGTTATTGCCTGTGCATCCTAAGGCACCACCACCTCCAGATGCTGCTGCACTGGGGCTGGTGGCTGCGGACATCCCTGACAGCCGCAGCCTCTTCGTTTGCCCCACTTGGCACACAGCTTCTGTTGGGTAAGCGCTGAAGCCGCGTTCCCAAGGTGGCCCTGGGTGTGGGCCGTGGGCTCTCCCTTCCCTGCGGCGAGCTGGGTGCTGCCCAGCAAGGTGCCGGGGAGGCTCCGTGCCGCCAGCCGGCTCTTCAGGCTTCGGCGTTAGCATTGCCATGACTTGAAGAGCAAGAGGAGGAAGGAAGCGCCCCGGCTGTGGGGGCAGGGAGGGGAGGATGCTGTGGAAGGGCTCTCCTGAAGTGCCTGGGAGGCAGAGAACCACCTCCGTGGAGAAACCTGCCCGCGCCAGCCCGGGCAGAGCCTCCCATGACATCAGCCTGCAACCGGCTTCACAGCAAGGCGCTGGGGGGAGACCGGCAAAACCCCCAAAACTCCCATGCCCAGAGCCCCTGGGACTCGTGTCCAAGCCAGTCACCACGTCAAATGGCATCAAATTTACCCGGCTGCAAGCACCTGTTTGTAAACGTGACCGCTCTGACCCTGCTTTGGCATCATTTCCTAAGTGCACCCGAGTGACCCCCGGCTGTGAGGACTTGGTCTCCCACACCAAAATCCCCGTCCTGCCACCTCCCATGGCCCCACCACGCAGCAGGGCTGCAGGATCAGGCCCGGCTGCCTGCCAGGGAGGCGCTGAGCCCGGCGTGGGCAGGGACCTGCAAGCCCACGGGAGCCCAGGACAGGTGTTTTGCTGCTCTCGCCTGTGGAGGCATTGCGCAGTGTGGGAGGGTGCCGGAGACTCTGTAATTATAGCCTGCGAATGTAAATCCCACAGTTTGCAGGAGTTCTGGGATATTTCGTGCAGCGTAAGCTCAGCAACACCTTTGTGACAACATGAAGACTCACAGGTTGCTGCCTCGTTGTGAGCTTTCGCTCATTAACCCTCACCCCACCAATGACTCCTTCTGTCGCCCTCTGTAATTGATGGGAAAAACGATGGAAAGGAAAGTGGTAAAGGTGAAGGGAAACCCCCAGAGCTGCCTCCAGTAACTGCAGGGCTCAGGGGAGAGCTTGCCTGTTCCTGGGTCCCTGCTTGGGTTTGTTTCTGCCTCTGAGCAGGAGGCAGCAAGGTGAGAGCTTCAGGTCTCACTCTGAATTTTCTTCACATGAGTTCCTCCTGCTGTGTACGCAGAGGCAGAGTTTCTATCACTTGACATTTTAAAAAAAACTCATTTTCAACTCCTTCTCCCAAAGTATTCCCTTTAGCTTGGAAGTGCTCAGTCTGGGCTCCCAAATTGAGGGACATCTGCTGGAAAAGGGAGCTTCTGCTCTCTCTGGTCTCAGTTTGCCTCCTGCAGGGGAGGCCAGCGGGGCTCCCAGTTTGCTTGCTAGTGTTTTAAAGCGCTCAGCAGGGTTAACAATTTTCAAGCAACAAGTATTAGTTATGCACATTGGCTCAGCATCGCCTATTATCTTAGCTCAGTTATTTAATAACTCAATCTGTATCCTCTACTTCGGAGGCAACACTACTCCGTTTGCCGCCCACAGCCTCAGCAGAGGCTGAGTGCCCTGCGGCACTTCACCTGCTCCCATTTGTGCCGCCTTTCCCCCTGATGCTCATGCCTTCACAGCCCCAGTTTGTACAAGCAAATTGGGGACGGGGTGTGCGGGGAGCAGCAGGAACACGACAGTAACATCTCGCCCCCCGCCAAACCCCTCGGTGCTGCTAATCGCGATGCTTCTGTGCTTTTTGGAATGGATTTAGCTTTGAAGAAAAAGTATAAAACCCATTTCCATCTGTCACTTTGCTGATTCCCACAGCTGGTGTGACAGTGGTGCTTGGCTGAGCTACACCTTTCGCTAACTGGGTTCTGCTCGCCCACCCTGCCATGAACGGAGGCTCTGCCTGCCCCAAAAGTCCATCGTTCACCCCTTATCATAACTCGTGCAGCCAGCAGGCTGCTTCCTCTGGAATAATAAATATGCTCTCAAACAGAGGTTAAAGAAAGGCCAGGGAGCGCTGGGAGCACTGGGCAGGCAGGAACGTGCTCGTGTCGACGTTAGCGATGCTCCTGCTCCTCTCCCTGTACCAGCAGGGCTCTTCCTGCTCTGCTGCCCCAGGTCTCGGGTGGGGGTGTGGGAGTGGGCATTTTTGGCCCTTCCTGGGCAGAGAGAGCGTGTGGGCAGAAGCCGTGGACAGAAAGTCTCCTCTGACCCATAAGAAAACCAAAGAGAGGGATTGCAGCTACGTCGCATCGTTGCACAAAGCTTTGCCGTAAACATTTTGCTCTCCCTGTCCCGAGTGGACGGGGGTGAGCAGCTGGTGCCAGATCCAACTGAGCAGGGGATCTTCCCCACCCCTAGACTGCTTGTAATTTGGGTTTTTACATTCTTAAATACCACTGGAAAATGCTTGTGACTAAGAACCCCAAGTGACAGGCGGTAATTCACACACCACAGCTTTTCGCCCAGCTGTGGGTTTTCTAACGCTTGCAGAGATGTAATGTCGTCACATCTCTGCTCCTCTCAGACATGTCAGTGAAGTTCAAAAAGTGCTGTGGGGAAGGAGGAGAGCTGGTAGGTGAGCAGGCAGACTTCTGTGTGTGACCACAGAACGGGGTCACAGCCTGACACAGGCAGTGTAACACACTGGGTGGGCGATAAGGAGTTTGTGTGCCTTTGTGTGCCAGTGTACACATGTGCATCCTCCTGTGCGGCTCTTTAATATCCCAAGAGACACAAAAAGTGCCTCTGAGCTTGAACTTCCTCAGGATCCCAGTGTGAGCACTCCGGCCTGGTTAGTCATAAGAATTTGCAGGGGAGCTTGGAGGTGGTGGGAGGTTTTTCCTCATGGCATGATTGCACCCAGGACCTCAGCGAGGTCGTGTCAAAGATAAATAGATTCTTTTCTTCCCCTCCATGGCTTGCTTTGGCATTCCTTGTGTCTGTGAGATAAGAGCAGTGGGGCTGAGCCTCCTGCCCGGGGATAACTCCGTTGACACGAGCTGTAGGGCTCGCACGAGTGAGGGCAGGGTTAGGCCTCTGGCTTTGAAGTATCCTTGTCCTAACAGATTTATCACTGGGGCCTAAGCAGGGCCTTGAAAGAAAGGAAGCCGTTCTGTTTTGCAGCCCTTTCCTCCACAAGTGTGTTTGCAGTTGTCCTTTTATTATTATTCTAGCTCCAGTGATTACACACGTGGGGCCCTTTCTGCTTTGAGGTCTTTTTGCTTTGTTGGTATCTCAGGGCTGTTAACGAAAGAATTATTTAGAAACAGAAATCTGTTGTTGAGTGCCTTTAGCTGGTTGTGGGCCTGGTATCGGGTTTTACCGTGCAGGCCTTAATTAGTCATTGCATAAGGACTGGCGAGTGGGAGGCAAAGGGTTAAGAGCGAAGGCCGGAGAAAGGGAAGACACATATCATTAAATAAAAATGTGACCACCCATGATTACAAGTGTTGTAGTCCTCCTTTTAACAAGCACACACCGTACTTTCATTAACCCGGGCCTGCCTGAATAGCAGCCTGTCCGGCCGCCGGGCGGGCAGTGATTTTGTAAAAGCTGTCCCTAACGACAAAGCCAGGCCACCTACCATGAACTTTCCTCTATGACTTTATTCTTCGGCAGTGCTCAAGTGTAAATAAACTTGTTTACTCCCATCAGGATGGTAATGATAATGAAGCCTTATTTGTTTCGCCACAATGACAAAGTAATTTGTGCGGAGCTGACGCAGAGAAGCGAGGGGGGGGAGGAATTGCAGTTCTGCTGGGTGGTTTCTCCAGAGGCAGGGCTGCTGCAGCCAGGGCTCCTCCGCTCCTCTTGTGTGCGGTGGGTCAGTGAGGGAGAGCTCAGCACCAGACTGCTGCGGGGTCCTGAGCTCTGCTGCGCAGGGAATGGGAAAGGAAAGAGGGCAGTGCTCCCCCAGCAGCGAGGTGGGGAGTCAGGCAAGCCCGTCTGGCAGGGCGACTGAGCTATCTGCTCAGCCTCGTGAGTCACTAGAGAATGTACAGAGCAGCACAGTGTGATGTTAGTGAGGGTTTTTTCCATTCAGGCTGGTACCTCCAAACCATTAATGAGTCGCAGCAGGGGGAGGACATGGGGAGAGGCAAGGGGAGCCTGAAGCAGGTGACAGAGAGCATGGCGCAGCGAGCGGGTGCTGGTGAGGGCCTTGCATTGCCAGGCAGTGGAGGATGCTTTGGGGTCACCCATGGGTGGCTCAGGCTCACCTAAGACTTCTGTGACAGCTTGCGTCCCATCGGCTCTGCCTGGCTTGGGCAGCCTTGCCATTGAGGATCCAATCCAGGTGGAAATGGCTCTCACCCGCTCTGTCCCGCAGGCTGCGATGACTGGCGATGGTACGCACCAGAGCACCACGGAGCTGTGGTGCCATCTTTTCTTACAAGTTCCCTCCATTTTACCCACATAGATCAGGGCATTGAGCTTTCCAAAATGTGCACCCCATCTGGCTGCCCTCGCAGAAGCAGCGATCAGCCTGCCTGCTGGTGTCGAGGTGACTTTCTGTGGCACAGAAGAGCTCTCCAGGAGGTTGCTGCTGACAAGATGCCCTCGCTCCCTTGTTCTGCCTTCCTCCAAGCACAGCGAACAAGCACAGCAGTGACTCCAGGGCAAAACAGAAACAGTTAATCTGAGTAATAACACTTTTCTCCTCTATAGCACCTTCTTCAAGGGCCTCAAAGTGCTTTTCAAACATTAATGAATTAAAGCTTTGCAGGCCTCCTAATGGAAGTGAAAAGGGAGGCGAAACACAGCATAGCAATGCTACACAAGCTTTAAAACTCTCCAAATTGTTTCCATGGGGACTGAAGCGCAGCCCTCTCTGCTAACAGCTGTGGGAACCAGCCCACCCCTCCAAAATGCTGCAGGAACGCAGCGCTTGCTTAGGGGGAGATGGGAACCAGGGAGGGAGCAAGCAAGTCCGGCTGGGAAAAGGCCTTTGTGCTGAGGAACATGTTTGTACAGCTCCATCTTTCTGCTCAGAGATGCCCCAAAATCAAATCACTGGATCCTCCCGAGCAAGCACCTGATCTGGCTCCACTGAGAAATTATGGTTCACATGAAGCTTCTGGATTTGTGAGAACAAAAAAGTGCAGGCAATGCTGTGGAGCTGCGCATGCAGCTTACCTTTAAAACCTTCCTTGTACCGCCAGACGCACAGCCCTGCTTGAGCACAAAGCAGCCCGGGATCCCTAATGACCTGGTTTTCTCAGCTCATCTGAGCCAGCACAGCATCACGCCCTTCCCCACACCACCTCCACTCTGGCTCAGAAACAACAACTCCGTCACATGTGAAACCTCTGGCACCACCTCACACGCTTCTTTGAGGACTTTCACCCCACGCCTGCCTTGTTTTGACACTGTTTAGCAAGGAAAACCTGTCGGGAGCCCAAGCATAGTGAAAGAGAGGAGCCAAATTCCCTTCCTAGGTCACCTTTGCTGCATGACTAAGGATGCAGATGTCCTCAGGCTGTAGAAGTAACTGCCCCGAAATCATGATGTCTTTGTGGCTCTTCCCTTGCTAGAGCTCTGTCCAGAGCCAACTGCTCTGTGTGCTCACCTTAGCTGCAGGCAGGGCTGGGGTCTGGGTTTCCAGTTCTGCACCCTTCATCCGCAGAGCTGCAACCTTCATCTGCAATGCTCAGACTGGCCTCCAGGGAAGGAGTATGTTGGAAGCTCTGATGTGATAAAAGATCCCAAAGCAGAAATCTGGTGGTTGTGATTTCTTTTCTTGATGTAGGTGAGCCCCAGCATTGCTTCAGAGGCGAGACAACAAAGGTGAGGTAGGAACCAGGGGACTTCTCTCACTGTGATGGTCTCAACACGGGAGAAAATGATTCCAGGGCAAAAAATGAGAATTGGACTGGAACTCTGACACCTCAAAGCCAAAATAATTGCATGTGTTAATTCTTCTGAACAGGGAGAAAACATCACGCTGGTGACCCTAAATGTTAGTTCCTAATTCAGATTTGTTTCATGCACTGAACTGGAATAATATCGAAGATGGTAGGCCAAGCCTCAGGGGCAAGCCTGGCTTTCTGGTACCAAACCAGAGCTAAATCTGACAAGCACCAGTAAGTGAAAAGGCCAGATAGATTACGAGAAATTAGTGTAACATATATAATAAGCACCAAAATCAATAAAAATAGCACAGCGTAATATAATTATGGGGCTCTATTATAGATTATTGAGTTATTTGTGTTTTGGAATTGATTGCTGCAATGTCTGTCTCAAAGATGTTTCTGTTGTTAACTCTCAAGGCTTCAAGCAGGACAAATGGCTCTGTTGAAGGATGCTGAATTTATAGAAACAACCCCTTTGAAGGCTTTTAAAGCTTGTGCTTAAGTATTGTCAGAGGTGATATACCTGTGAACATATTTATGCTTTCTCCCTACATCAGCCTGCACAGATGCCTGGTTGACAGACAAGAAGAGGAGCACCATTCCTGAGGTTTCTATGAATATTTCAGGCCTGATCGAACTCCGAAAGCAAATGCTCTCAGCAGTTTCCTTCAGGAGCTCTTGCAAACAACCAGGTTTGCTGCTGTTAAAAATCAGGATCAACGTTTGCCCGGGTGTGTTTTCTAGGATCTAAAATATCAGAGCAGCACTGCTGCCCTTCAGGGGTCCAAACAGGGGCAGGTTTCAAGGCCCATTTATTGCTGTAGTCCCAAATGCCTCGGGGACTGGATACCCAGGAAGTGGTGGGAGGCCGAAAAAGTGTGGGAGGCCAAAACAGAGAGGGAAGGCAAAAATATTTGTGGGTAGTTGAAAAAGAGGGGGTGACTGGGGAGATATGGGAGGTTAAAATAACACATAAGCTAGTTCTAAAAAGAGAAAATACTCGGAGGGATGTCAAGGAGCAGGTTGCAGGTGGAAAAAGAATGGGAGGCTGGGGCAGGGGTGAAGGCCAGAAGGGGAAGTTGGGGGTCGAAAAAGTGCAGGAGGCCAACTGTGAGCTGGAGATAAAGAGGTAGTCAATATCTGAAAGGGAGTGGAGGCTGAGACAGAGGTTTGGGGAAAGAAGGAATGGGATCGCATGAACTCAGGACCCAGCAATAACCAAGCCTCGGTCCCAGCAAGCAAACGCAGGGGGAGCTCGGCAGGAAGGCCTTTATAGGCCTCTCAGCATTGCTCTCTGTAAGCAGGACGAGCAATCTCTTAGGAAAAAAAAAAAAAAAAAAAAAAAAGCTAAATGAAAACATCTAGCAACACCCCACAATAACCACATGAAAGCACAATTCCTGTGCGGGGGCCTTTGTCCGGGCCCTGCGAGAGCGGCGCAAAATGTCGTGTGCTGCCGCAGAGCCGTGCAGGGCCAGCCCTCGCCCTGCTCGAGGCTGCCGGGGAAGAAAGCAGGGTATTTAAGTGGGTGTTTATGCACTGAAGTGTTCCTTCACCCTTGGGAACTGCGACTGTAGCCTCAGCATCAAAGATAACTTCATAATAGCCTTTTAGTGGAAATAGCTGTTATTTACAAGCTAAGCTGAGGTGTAAAATAAAAGCAGTGGATATTATTCATAATGCACTAGAGAAGTTGCGTGCGTGCAAAGCCTTTTTTGTTAACTTCTAAAAGCAACAATTTCAGGTTAGGAATCATGGGGAAAATCCTGGACCCACTGAAGTCAGCACGAGTTATTTCCTTACTGGTGTTATGAAGAACATTTAGCTTATGAAAGCTCACAGATTTTTGATCTAATTTCTTTTTCATTATTCCTTCTGTTTGATTACTTTCTGTGCTTTTCAGTTGGACACTGCAAGCAGATTGATTTCTTGTCTGCTCTCTGTTAATTAAACCATACCATTCCCATGTTCAAGAACAATGAAGACAACCACACTTTCTTACAATTTCTAAAAAAAACCAACGAACTCCACACACAACCAAGCAGCTTTTGTCCCTAACTCCAAACTGCTCTTTCTTTAAGTCCTCCTTGCTTCTTTTTTGGAGTGACCAGAACTCGGGGGTTAAATTATCTCCCGGTGTTCCTTCAGTGCAGTGAAATGCTGACATTCAGAAGGAAACCACTCGGTATTTTAAGTAAGTCACAAACTATATACTGGATATTTGGTTAACCAGGGTCTATCTTCTATTAGCATTCCCGGCTACTGAAAGGCGTTAGAGAACTAAAACAGAAGGATAACAGAAGCTGTGATGCTTGCTCATCTCACACACGCTTCTATACAATTTTTTCTCCAGACTATCAAATTGAGGTACAAAAATAGAATCACATGTCCTATGATAGACTGGATTTTTATTCTTCTAAGAGATTTCCATAGAGAAATTCTATCAGGTATGTAGTACAGCCCATTTCAACCCCACCTAAGTGTAACATGAACTGCCTGGTTATTGCATGTCCTACTGCAAGGCACATCCCTGCCTGCCGTCCTCTCACCATCCCCATAAGAATTGTGCCTGCTAAGATCCAGCTTCAGGCTGCAGGGAGTTATGATTGTCCTCCATGACATAGATGTGGTATTCTTCTTCCTCATTTTCTGCCCTGAACTCTGAACTGTTGTACTACACATTTAGAGCAGCTGTGATGTCCTGAAAAGGACCTGGGACATGAAGATCGTGTTGGGATCATTTCATCTGTCTCATAGCGAGGTTCTAGGTCTCAATTAATTATTATCCAGAGAGTTCTTTAGCTTTTAGGGCAGCATGCCCCACAGAAACCGTGCCACAGCAATCAGAAATCCGCTGCCCAGCAGCTTACAGCTCTCAATGAGCTTCAGAAGTTTGGGGAATGCTACACGCTTGCTAAAATACATGTTTTTCCCCCAAAACTTCATAGTTCCATCCTGTGTTGTCCAGAGGGGGAAAAAAACAAAACAAACAAAACAAACAAACAAAAAAAAAAAAACCCCACACTGTTTATGCAGTTAATTATTACAAAAAACATCTTAACCTTGTGGTATTATCAGTCTTTGTTCCTTCCCTCTCTCCTTGCCTTTAAGTACAAGAGCGAAGACATTGTACTAGAAATAATATATAGATATATAGATATAGATATAGATATAGATATAGATATAGATATAGATATAGATATAGATTTTGTTTTAATTTAGTTAGCACAGGCAGGAACCAGGAAGACACGCAATACTATCAATTCTGCAGTAGATACATCACATGTCCAACTACATGTGCTGTATGAAAAACTTTTTTGAAGCATCTATGCCCTATATTTTTATCATCTTTGCGTTATACTGCAGTCATATTCTCACCATAAGGAAACAAGGAAATACTAAAATCTGTTTTGTTTGGCTGGAGAGCTCAACCTGCCTCAGACAAGCAAGCAAAAGTTATGTAAAGGCCCAGGAGTGAAGTTCTTCTGGGTAAAACACACCATCTAGAGGCGGACACCACTTCTGCAAGTGCTCAGAAAAAATGCACGGGCTGAAGTGATTGAACTGCTCACAGAAAGAAGAAAACTCCCCTCTGTGGAGACAAACAAAACCAGAACCTAAGGCTTTTAGTCTTTGCAATATTTTTTTTATTTTTATTTTTTTTCTGAAAAAGGCACTTCTGTATCAAGTCAAATAAGGCTCCTGTTCTCACAGACCCTTTGAAAAGAAAACCAGGTTACTGCTCATGCTTGTAAGATTCAGAGGTCACAAAAAAAAAAGGTGCTTGCTCTCCAGGGCTGCAGCACGTATGGAGAACAAAACGCCTCTGCAGATAACTTGTGCTTTGTGCTTTCAGTTTAAGGCTCTGCAAAGTTTTATCCAAAGGGGTGCAAATATGGCAGGGTGACATATCTGAAATCGCTTTTCTTTGGTATGTCTCCCAGAAGAAATCCATAAACTGTGAAACTCCTGCTGAATCCAGTGGAGATGGGGGAGACACTGCAGGGAGCATGGGAGTGCAAAAGGATTCCCCTGGTCTGGAAGCACAGAGCGGATCCTGTGGAAAAACATCGTCTCCCATATTTTAGTGAGTTTTTGAGGATTTCCAAGCTTGGTGAAGCCTAGCAAATGGGATGCAGAGAGCCAAAGTCCATCTTTCCCCAGTATTGCGGAATTAACTGGTATTATTAAAATAGCAAAGGGCTGGTGTTTGCTTTATTATCACTGTTACAAATGCGGGGTGGCCACGACAGCCAAAAGATGGAGATGGGGAATATTGCACGTCACCCTCCTTCCCACCCAGTACAGAGAAATATTCCTCCGAGGATCTAACAGAAGGAATTATCTGTAAACAAGCAGGTGTTTTGAAGCTCCCATGTAAACAGGAATCACAACGTCTTGAACCTTTTTAATAAACGATATGTTTTCTTTGTGTCTATCTATCTCAGGAGTGTCAGAAGCAGAACGTTTCCCCAGTGACAGCTTCATCCTTTAAACTTCACAGATGAGACAGCATGCAGAGCAATCTGTGCTAAGGCAGGATTAAGAGTTACCAGGGTGACACTTTGTAATTTGTAGGATGCTGACAATGAACCTCGGAAAAGCACAAGACCTTTGCTGGAGCTCAAGAGACCACAGAGACCCAGTTTGCCTCTGCTATCACCGAAGCAGCAATGAAGTTTGTGAACTCCCTCTGCCCTTTCCCTCCCCTGACCTTTGCTACAACAAACTGTGATTTAGAGCTGATTTTCTAGGGGCAGGATGAGGCTCCTAGCAGTAGGGATTTACCTCGGGAGGAAGGAAGCTTCAGGCCATTGCTTGTCTCAGTTGTGCCAAAGATCTGCTGCTGAGAAAGTGATCTGCTGGGCTCTGCTGCAGCCATCTTCAGTGTCTGTAATAGTGAAGCTGCGGCTCCACCACCCCTCTTCCCCAAAGGAAAGACAAATAACCAAGGAAGCAGAAGCCTCTGGGTGTTTTTCATTTGCCCATCATTGGTAGATTGCATCGGGTTGCTTTTCCCTTCCCTTCTTCTGCAGGCGCAAAGTATTTCATTAAAGTCTTCAGGGAGAACGATGCCAAAGATGTGTTTCCATTTCAGGTATCTGCACATCTGGGGGCTACGGAAGGCTGGAATCCAGCTCAGACAACTTAAATTCTGCTCCAGCAAGGGCCTAAATTTTGCCCATGTCAGTTGTTCCCTATCCTAGACCACAAATTTCTTGCCCAGTTGCTGACAATCCTGCAGGCCCAGGCCCAGGACCAAGCTCCAGGCTGTTTAGCAGACATCAACAGGCACAAGTTTCACAACAAGCCGATTCCCCAGCCTGGAAAGCTGTTCAGCATCTAGGGAGAAGTTGTGGTGTTTTCTCAAGAGGGATAAAGGCAGAGCTTCAGTACCTCCTGGGTTTTCCACAATGTAATCATCAAAATTTATTAATGCAGCTGCAGCAAGAAATCAGTCAAGTTGTCGGCAAGAAAGAACAAGCGACCGCTAGCTTGACATTTGCAGGACATTTACAGCGAACCCCAGAAAGCTCGTTTCAACCAGCCACCCTGCTCCTGTCAGTGCAGCAGCATTGCTGTGGGCAGCACGCTGCTTGCCAGCCTGCTCTTTATTTGGGGTTTTTAGGCTAACAGTGACATCAGAGGTAGAAAAAGCCTGTAAACCACAGGAACCTACCTCCTCCCAGAAGCACAGTGGTTTCCCTCATAAAAGAACAGCAGGTGTTAAAGCGTCACCGAGGGACTTGATTTTGACCACAAGGCCAAGAAAAAGCAAGTGTCTTTAGTAAATCTCAGCTTCCCGGTGACCTCTGACAGAGCAAATCTGCCAAGGCTGAATTGGCTCACTTTTAGGCCAAAGCCAATGATTTATCTGCGGTGGTTGGGCTCAAATCCTGGAGGCTTTATTGAGATTAAAAGGGAACTCACTCTGCGGAGAGCCAAGCAGCAGCAAACATTTGGCCTTTTTGAGAAAAAGAGAGATGGGCTGCAGAGGTGAGGGGCTTCAGGAAGGGGGGGACAGAGCAGAACAGGGGATGCTGTGCCCCCAGAGGGTGGATGCGGTACGACTGTGCCCCAGTCCCCAGCTTCACAGGGCTTGTGCCAAATTCCAGCTGCTTCCCAGTGTGACTTGTGTTGGGAACCACCCAGGGGAATAAATGCAGTGATGGTAGAGGTGCGGGGGGCTTGCCGCCTTGTGTGAAGCAGCAAATCTCTGCAAAACAGCGCTGCGTGAAACTGAAGTGTGTGCGTGAGAGGGAGCGAGAGAAAGAGTGCCTGGGGAGATGAAAAAGGTTAAAATGAGTCACTCCTCATCTTTTCCTCTAATTTGGTAGATTATACAGGGAGTGCTGCTTCCCTGCCTCCTTGCCGAGCAGCTCATGGAGTCACAGAGTCACAGAATCGTTAGGGTTGGAAGAGACCTCCCAGATATCTGGTCCAACCACCCCCCTTCCACCACTGTCAACCACCAAACCATGTCCCCAGGCACCACGTCCAACCTTTCCTTGAACCCCCCCAGGGACGGTGACTCCACCACCTCCCTGGGTGACCCGTCCCAACGCCTGTCAGCGGGATCCTGCTGTGCCCACAGCCCAGACACGGTGCGGAACCAGGCGGTGGATGTGGGGACACGCTGGCTGCGGGCACTGCTGCTCTGCGTTAGGCCCAGGAAAGGGGGGGGGCACGTATGGTGTGCCAGGGTGAGCTGTGCCACAGGCTCAACCTTGGAGGCTTTCCAGCGGCTCCCACGCCCCAAAACCGGCGTCCTAAACCAGCTTTTGCTGCCTGAGGTGAGCTGGGGCCCAGCACCGGTACGGGTGGACCCCGAGCTGCCCAGCAGGAGCGGGCCGGGCCCGCCAGGGGACGCCGCGGGGCGGCGGAGCGGGGCCGGGGGCGGGGGCGGGCGGCTCCTGGGGGCGGTGCGGGGCCGGGCAGGGCCGGGCCGAGCCGAGCCGGGCCGGGCCGGGGCAGGGCAGAGCAGCGGGCAGCGGCGGGGCCGGGCAGAGCCCCGCGGGGAGGCGGCGGGAGGGGAACGGCGCCGGCAGCCCGGGGACCCGCCGCGGCCCCGAGCCCGCAGGCCGGGCAAGATGTGGCGGCGCTGGGAAGCGGGCTGGGACGAGAAGAGGGAGCTGCAGGAGCTCAACTCCCGGCTGCGGCTCTTCGTGGGCCGGGTGCGGGAGCTGGAGGAGGAGAACCGCTTCCTGGCGCGGGAGCTGGCCGAGCTGCGGCAGCAGGAGCTGGTGGGGCTCCGGGTGCCCGAGCAGGAGCTGGGCTGGCTGCGGGTGCAGCTGGAGGAGCTGAGCCGGGCGAAGCTGGAAGCGGAGCTGGAGCGGGACGGGCTGCGGCGGGAGCTGGCCGAGCTGCGGCTGCTGGGCGCAGAGGTGCTGGAGGCGCGGCGCCGCCTGGAGCCGGAGCTGGCCGGGCAGCGGGAGCTGCTGCAGAGGCTGCGGGGCGACTGCGTGGCCCTGGAGGAGCTGCTGCTGCAGCTGCAGGTCGAGCACGGGCAGCTGGCCGAGCGGCAGCGGCGGGAGGCGGTGGAGATGCGGGAGCTGCGGCTTGACCTGGCCGCCCTGCCGCCCCCCTTGTCCGCGCTGAGCCTGGAGGAGCTGGAGGAGACCTACGAGATGGTGCTCGGCCAGAGCTGCCGGGAGACCCTGCTGCGCTACCAGGAGCAGATCCGGGCGCTGCAGGAGCAGGAGGCGCAGCGCAGCCGGGAGGACCTGGAGCTGCTGCGGGAGGAGGGCCGGCAGTGCCGCCAGCACCTGGAGGAGCTCCGGCGGCAGGGCCAGGAGCTGGTCGGGCTGCAGGAGCGGCTGGAGGAGGAGCTGCTGGCCGGGCAGGACCGCCACAGCGCCGAGGTGGAGGAGTACGAGGTACCGTGGCGGGACCCGGCCCCTTCGCTGCTCCCCCGGGGTCTCCTCCTGCTCTCCCGCTCGCTTTTTGCTTTAGGTCCCGGCCCCTGGTGGGATGTGAGCCCTGGAGCCCCCTAACCCCTGCAGCAGGATTTCCCCGGGCTGGAAGAGGAGGTGGCCCAGCAAGAGCTGGCTGCTGCCAAGCCCATCCCTGGGGGCTGCAGGGAGCCCCCTGCCCTGCTTTAGGGAGAGCCCGCTGCGAAGGGTGGGGGGCCGCAGGGTGACGGTGACCCAGAGGAGACCCGCTGGTGACAGGTGCTCCCCTCCCGACGTGCCCTCGCCAAGTTCCAAGAGTTGGCTCGCAGCCTTGCCAGGGCCCTGCTCAGGTTGACGCTGGGATGGACGAGCCACGTCCCTGGGCGGTGGGACATGGAGCTTCCCTTCTGCCCGGAGACTTGAGGCTGACCTGTTGGGATCAGAGAAAGGATCCAAATTTACTTTCTGCTTTACATGCACTTCTGGACGTAGAGAAATGCTAGTAGTCCACGCTGTAGTTGAGAAAAGTTAGTCTTTTGAAGACAGGAAGATTTGTTACAGTGCAACAAATTAAAGCTGTGTGGGAATTGTTTGGAGATAAAACTTTAATGTTGTAGATAACTGGTAGCTGTTGCAGGTGGATTTTGGTGGTTTTAAACAGAGTTGTCATAGCGTCTGTAGCTGAGGATTTGTTTGCAGTCAGAATAACATTTGGCAGCACATATAATCACCCTGTGTGCATGAACTGATCAGCAGATGCCAGGACAACAAAATATCAGTTCATCAGATTTAGGGCAGAGAGCACATATTAGATCATCCAGACCATCGATCCATTTCCCGAGGGCAACATTTCTTTTGTTCATTGCTAGACCTTTTACTAACACTCTGCTGGAGCTCCTTGTTTGTCCGAACCCCGTGTGTTCGCGGTCCCGTTGGGTCGAACAGCCGTGGCAGGTCATGGAGGTGCTGGCCAGTGGGCGAGGACTGGGACCTGCTGCGGGTCTGCTTTTTGTACGCTACTAGTTTGTTTGCAAGTTGTGTAGCTTGCAGATTGCTGTGAACTGATGCAAATTAGGCATGTAAGAAGTAATCAGAAATGCTTTTAACTTTAATTTTTTTTCATTTTTGACAGGATAGTTTATTCTTCCAGTCACGTATACAAACTCTTCCAAAGCTTTAGAAGTTGTATGTAAATCTCTCACTAATTAAATCTATCTATTGGTCAAAGCCAGGTGAAAATGTAAAGAGGAAAAAGAACATTTTTAACCTTTTTTTTAGGATCATAAGTTTATGTAAATATACATATACCTACTAATATTTAGTTATTCTGATTTCCAAAATATGTTCTCTTTGCTATCTATATTTGTTATTAGTGATTTAAAATGAAAACGTCACTGACCTTTAATCATCGTTGCTTGAACTTAAAGCCTTTATATACAGTGTTATTTTAAAAGGAGCATTTAGTATCACTCGTTATCCACACTACAAATTTTTCTTCTAGAACCAGTCGGACTGGGTGTATTCAGATGCCCAACTCTTTCTTTAAACTCAGGTGTTTTTATACCAGTGTGTTGTCTCTGTATCTGCTTGCATTTTTAAAGAATTTTATAGAGAAGACCAAGTGGAGACAGTGCAACACATTTTAGAAGTCAGATAATCAAAATCAATGTATGCCCTGCAGTTGTTTTGTTTCAATACTCAAAACTGGATTGTAATTTTGCTACTAAGATGATAAACTCCTGTCTTTTCAGGAGTGTTACTCTCAGGAGCATCTGGCATGCTTTGTATTTTTACAGGAACAATAGCTAGTAAGTAATAAATAGTAATAAAAGAAAAAACAACAGTGCTTTGATATCCAACTTGAAAACATATGAGCTGTCTCATCTTTATATATATGGATAGATAAAAATATTTGAATTGTAGTGAAAATGACACCATAAGGTTTAAAACTTCTGAACAGTTCCTTATCTAAACTGCCTGGTTTCTAATGGAAAAGGTCTTTTCCAATGGCAAATCTGTTGTATGTGAGAAGGAAAAAGCCTTTCATTCACATCCAGTGAGGAAAAAAAAAGAGAATGTGTAGAAGTAACTTTTTCAGGTTTTATTCTTGTGATCAAAGCTTTTTTTTTTGCCTTTTTTTCCCTGTCGTTGCTTCTTTTATTGGCAGAAGTATATTTAGCATGGATTTCAAGCTACTCTTTAAAGAGCATCTATTCTGTGGTTATTTATTGGGAAGTGTCACATAGAAATGATATGTATGTACAGATTTTAGTCAAGTGATTATTGTCCATTGCAGCTGCAATAGCAAGTAGATTTATTCATACTTTCCATACATCATCCAGTCGCCTTATATGTCCGTCCTTGTCTCCTGCCCCATCCCTATCCTCGCTAAGGCTTTTAGCAATGTTAAATAGAAATATGTGCTTGGAGTTATAACTCAGCTGAACCCTGCAGGCCGTAAATCACGCATTGTTTGGAACATTTTCACTCATCCTGGATGCCGAGGGATGAAGTCAGTAGATCTTTTATGTCTTACTTCCATAATTTTAGCTGTGTGCTCTGACAATACTCACGCAAAAGCTCCCAGTGATCTGAGTGCCAGTTCTCATATGGAGTGACAGGAGAAGGAAGCCCCGTATTTTTCAGATGCAAAAAGAGGCCACAGCTCATCCTGCTGCTTTGGGAAGAGGCAGAAATTCCTCATTAATTCAGTGGGTTTAGGATTAGTTCCCGTGTCAGTGATGCTGGGTGCTCCAGAGAAGAAAACATTTTGTCAAATTAACATATAATATCAATATTTTATGTGCATTTTTTTGTGTGTACCAGTTTCTAGCCAGCTAAGCAGAGAGTGTCAGTTCCTCCCCTTACTGAGCCCCTGAGTGAGTTGTGGGATTGGTGAACTGTACCAGATGGAAAGGGCTGGAGTTTGAAACCCTGGTTTCATTCCCTCAGTAGGTACAGTTTGGACACCCCAAGTACATTCTTTTCCTGCCACTGCCCTTCTAAAATTTTCCCACTGCTGACTGGAAAGGGACATCTGAAGGATGAGTATCACGTATGTTCAGTTGTTCGGTCCTGGTAGGACCTCACCAGGACTTGGAGGACAGTTCATGTAGATGAGAAACAAATCTTTGCAAGTTAATCCCTTTGAGGAAACTCCAGTGTGAAGCAAACATGGCTGCAACAATACAGATTACCTTTGACAAAATGGAAGTTGGTCAGCTTGCAGCCTCCCAAACTTCATACACCTTTTAGCATGCTTGGAAGCAGTACGTAAGACCAATTGTCCTCTGCATCATGTTTAAACATAAGGGAAGGCCAGGCGGTGGCTGTCTGCCATCCAGTCTATACAATGTCTGCTCCTGCTGGAATGAATTCCTTCGGAGCTGTTGCACAGTTGGCTAAGGTATGTAGCCCCTTATGGTAATCATTAGGACACTGTATTTAACTCAAACTTCTGGATCCCATGTGGGTAGAATCTTGGTGGTTTTTCAAAGTCAGACCTTTGGGGTGAGGAACCAAAGTTCCTATGCCTTAAGCACAGGCATGCCTATCCCCAGTCTTTTGGAATTGCACCCTTAGTCCAGCATACAGACTCTCTGTATAGGTTCTCCTGGGGCTTCGGCAACACCTATGCATTGTGAAGCTCTTTTTAACATATGCATGCAGATGTACATTTTAGTCTCTGTTTAATGGGGAGGCAACAAATGCCCAAATCACTTCTTGTATCAGAGCTCTTACCACCTTTGGTAGTCGGTCCCACAGAGATGCAGTCTTTCTTGTCTTTTGGTCCTTTTGTTGACTCTTTTGGTTCTGGCAACATCTTCTCCGTTCTTTTTTGATAGCCTTTTCCTTCTAAAAGCAGGGCCTGGCACTTTTCTTCCCTTCTCATCTTGAGATTTTCCATTGTGTCAGTTCTTGAATAGGCCTGTTGCCTCAGAGCTGCTGAAGGTCAGTGGTTCTGCTTGCCATCATGCACGACCACACAGGGCGTTACCTCCACTGCAGGCTGGATGAGTCTGGGGATGGTTGATGGTATTGTTTTAGATATTATTTGCTATTATTAGCTGCAGATATTATTTGTCTTCTGACATTAAAAAAAAAAAAAAAAAGGAGTTTAACATACACTGAAGACTGTAGGCAAGGTTTGTCACATCACCTAAGTTTAATACCCAAGCATCAGTGTAATTGTATAGCAACAGCTGCAAATGAAGATGAATGTGTTATAGAGATGTACCTACATGTCTGTGAAGATACAGGCAGCTTCCTTCATAAAGCTTTCTTTTTGCTTAAACTTTTAAAAAAGGCCATTAATGTTGGCAATGCCAGCACTTCGCATTCTTAATTCTTAAACCTTACTTCTGCCGAGAGTGTATCATAGTGGCATTAACCAGAGTGGGGAGTCCCCTGCTGTATCTTTGTTTTTATGCTGTTGCTCACGCTGTGATACTTGAACACTTGATGCATAAAAGTGAAGTATTTTGAATTTTTGAAAACTAGACCACTAGTGTCTTGATTTTGCAGTTTGTATTGCAAAGGATTTGTTAAGATGCATCTAATATATGCTGTCATGAATTCCTCTTCAGTGTTGTACGTGTGTATGAGATTTTGTTCAGTAAGTGGCAGTTTGGTGTTCCTGCCTAGTGCAACGTGCTGTGAACCAAATGGAGTCAGGCCTTTGCTGAGATATCCTTTCTGTCTTCCTAGCTCCCAGAACAAGGTGTGATCTATAGCATTTCTGTTAGCATCAGTCTGCTGGCTGAGGAGGACAGATTTGAGTTAGTAGATTATATCCGTAGCAAGGAAACAATTAAGAATCACACTGAGCAGCTAACATCAATACTTTGAGTTCTGAGTCTGCACTGAACAAGCTCCTTTCAATTATGAGAGGAGGGTTTATTTTCTGGAGATGGGAGTTTGCCCTTCATGTGAGATGTAACACCAGTGATTAGAGTACTCGTGTCCTGCAGTGTTTTTTCAAGAGGAGTCACTTGCCTTGGTCTAAATCAAATCTTAATGTTCTGTTGAATAAGTCTTCGCTGCTTTTTCTGTCGGGTGCAGTTACCCAGTATTTAAAGTTCCATTTAGTGTTTTAGAGTGTGTTCAAATTTAGATCAGTTTGGATCCTTTTTCTGCTTATCAGCTTCTGCCTCCATTTTCAAACTTGTTAAAGGAGGGTGGACAGGTTTTTCATTAGTCCTACTCTCATCATTTATAGTCATCATGTAAAGGTGCAAAGTTATTTTTAGGTATCAAGATGAAAATGAGTAATCCCTTCTATGTCTTCTGAGTAGCAGTCAGGAGAATGTTGGGTGGTTTATGAAGCAGGCATCCAAGTACTGTAGAAAACCAGACTGGAAGGAACCTCTGAAGGTTCATCCTTTACCTCCTAGGCACTATGAATATCTCCAGATACTTGAATCCAAAGACTGGCTTGGGTACACATGTCTATGGACCTCAAAATACTAACAAAGAGAAATCAGCCAGGTTGTCTTAACAAAGAAATTGCCAAAATTCCTGATCTCAAGTATGATTTAAACGCGTATACCTAAGCTCTTAAAATGATAAAATAAATCACATTCAAGTCGCATTTATAAAGCAGTGTATTTAGTGTACAGGGCATTTGAATGGGTTTTGCTTAAGTATTCAACTAGCTTCAAAAGGCATAAAGTGAAATCTTAGCATAAAATTCTGCTTTAATAATAATGTATATGGGGAGGTCACAGAGTTGATTTGTTCTGTTTTTTGAAGTGATGGAATATGTTGATTTATTGCTCTCTCAGAGTTTGTTTTTGTTTTGTTTAATTAAAACTTAAGTTATTAGGCATGCAAGTGTGACGGATGTTGAAGTTCATTCAAAACTAAAAATCAATATTTCTGTTTAGCGGATAATCGACGCCCTAGAAGAAGAAAAGCAGATCCTGACCATGTCGATCACAGACTACCTGAAGGACTATCAAGAACTACTGCAAGTGAAAGCCGGCCTCATCCTTGAAATTGAAACTTACAGGTAAGAGTTGCAGTCACACTCAATTGTCTAATCGGAGGTAATTTAAATCCCAGATATGGGAGTCCCACTCATCTTTCCAGCATTTAAAATACCAGCAGTTAACTTTAGAACCTCAGATCTAGACTCCTTGTATGTATTCTAATTTTGTTAGAACAGAGTGAATGGATCCCTGGTAGCAGTTTTTAGCTTGCCATTGGCTTGTTCTGTGATATGGTTACCGTGCCATTTTGTGCTTGATTGTGCAAGCAAGATGACACCCCTTCAGGAGGCTGTTAATACCTGTGAAGTTGTCTGAGGTCTTTGGAAAAACTTGTAAGAATAGTAAAATATTATTTGTTAGTAACACTGATAGGCATTACTAGTGTGCAGAAGTGAATGGAATTTGATCCCTTGAGCAAAACTAACTCTTGTAGTAACCCATTCTATTCTGCTGTCTGTAGAACATGTTAGAGAAGCCAATATAAACTACGGGAATCCTTTTGTACCTTTGTACAAATATATTGGTATGTAAGAAACCTTCTTATTCCTGATCAAGTTGATGTGAATTGTTGATGCTGTATTTGATTACGAGCTGAGGAGCCAATATCTCAAAATTGCAATCAGTAAAACGTGAGGCGGTGTAGCTGCCATCTGTCAACTTACACAGCACACTTCATCATTTAAATATGTCATCTACTGGCCACTTGCAGCATCAATGTCGGTAGTGAGTTTCCCATTCTTGTTTTGTTTCAATCGCAGAATAGCGGGAAGATCACAGAAAAGTCTGTTTACTAAATCCTGGCTTTCTATATCCTTGGTTTCTTAGGGAAATATGTTCGGGTCAAGAATGAGATATTAACAACCAACTTTTCTGCTAATAAATCCTCAGTACTGTATGTGTGTATTTATATATATACATTTATATATATATATATATATATATATATATACACACATATATATAACCACTTAGTAGCTATGCAGCTGAAAAGCCAGAGTATTTCTCCTGTCTGAACAGTCATGATGTATTGGTTGGCACGTGGCATAAAATTGATTCAGAAGGCTAAGAAAAACAAAACCAAAAACATATGGATTGGAGGTAGATACTTTTATTTTAAAGATCGTGTTCTGTTCTATAACTTGCACAATATCTTAAATTTCATGGAGCTATTGATCTTCAAAAAGAGAGAAGTGCAATTCTTACTGAGCTAAGTAATAATTTGCAAACATTTAATGTCTTTCCTATCCTTTTTTTTTATCCTATCCTTTATCCTAAATACTTTTCTATCCTTTTTAAGGAAGTATGCCTCAGTCATTAGCTCTTTTATATAGTGTGCATTTTTCATATTCAACCTGCGTAAATGTTTAATTGTATTTTAATTGTAATTATTGTATAATAGAAAATTTGAGGAGCTTACAATAGTAACTTCTGAATAGCTTGGTAACAAACTAGAGAGCAAAAGATGTCTGTAGTCCATCAAAAAGTAAAAAGAGTCCCTGCAAGGTGCTTTGAGTATTGTATGCTGTGATGCACAGCCCCAGGCTGGCTCCTGGAAGGGATGCAATCACAAGCAGCGTGTGGGACAAGTTCTTTGCTATAAATTGGTGAGGAATGGTACCTGGATGTTTTGTTGGTGGAGTGGGATCGCAGTGATCCTTGGAAAGCCAGTAGTGTCTACAGCATCACTAGTGGGAGAGGCAGACTCTGGAAAAGGTAGCCAATAGTGATCCTTATCTGTGTGCATTCTGTTACTTTTGCCAAAAAATATGATTTGTCTAAACTTAATCCCATTTGTGATGTTGACTACTTCTGGTTTCACTTAAACTTTCCCCTTTTGGTTTATTCATCTGCAAAATGGGCTTAGCACTTTCACAATAACAGAAGTTTCAGAATTGATTCAATGATTAGTATTCAGCCAGAATTGGGAATGATAATGCCCAGATGTTTAGCTGTTTTGACACATTCTTAGTGAATAAGTGAACCATCAGTGTTTCGGCTTTGCCTTGAAAGCCTAGGAAATTCTGGAACTTCTCCAGAGGTTTTATCACTGATTATCTGAACATTATTGGTTTGTCTAAGGATTTCCAGCCCTTGATAACAGAGAACAATCCATCTGCAGCATGTGGTTGTTGCCCAGTTGAGATGCTTTCTCAACGTGTAGGGTTTCTTCATCTGTTTGTAGTGAATGTAACTGGTATCACTGATAGTCTTGGCAAGGCAGACTTCAGTGGACAAATGAGTATCTATCCACTGGACAAGATCTGGAGATGAATACAGAGAAATGGGCAGTTCAGATCAGAAAAACAAACAAACAAAAAACACAAAAAAACTAATGCTTGCAAACAAAATTCTTCTAAAATCTCAGAAGCTGGAAAGCATTTTTTTATTTGTTTTACACGTATGCAGTTTTACCTTTTTTGTTTGTTTGTTTTGTTTTCCTCCCCTCACTTAAGAAAATAATGCCTTCCCTACTGGATGGCCTTTATCAGCTCTGCTGTCAGAGGGTAAAAGCATGGATCCAGTTAGTAAGCTGCTTAGTAAGACAATTCTGGAGTGCTGATCTGTACTTTGAAATCCAGTCTTTCTGCCAGGCCTTTTAATCTGTGATACCCATGGCACATGAAACCAGCTTCCATTCATTTTCACATATACCCCTGCTTATGCGTATTGGAAACGAAAGGCACCTATTCAGGCTCAATTCAACATCCTGAACTTTCCATTGAGAAGTTTCCATAAAGGTTTAGGCAGTTCCTTGCTTCTTGGCATTATAGGTCAAGGGTGTGGTGTCTGGTCTACTTTTTGGAGCTGTCTTTGTACCTCCCACCTATATTTTCCCTTTGTTTTACAACTCCTACAGGTCCCTTTTTAAAGCTAGTTCTTTCCATTAGTCAGTGCTGCTTCTGAACTGGCAAGAAGGTTCCCTGTTGCAAGGAACACCCTTCCCCAAGGACCAAGTGTACTTCCTCTAGGGTTCTGCTCAGACTTTCTGCTCTGGGCGCTGAGGCCCACTCAGGAAGTGAAATCTTGTATGGTTTTATAAAGTTATACCACATGGAAATATTCATTCCCAATCCTTTTTCTCCAATGCTTAGTAAATGTTTATCAAGCGCCTTTTGATTTTGGTCTGTGTTCTTGGAAACCTGCAAAACCACAACTACTTAAACTATTCTGAGTTTTATTTCCAGAAAGAAGCGGTGAACTATTCACTGTTTAAGACTCTAAAATTAAAAGCAGATAGAAAACCAGCTTAAGATTTCTCCCTAAATCTCCCTAAACTGTATTGTTGTTGAAATATTTTATTTTGAAATCTTAGTGTCACACAAATGTTCTGTTCTAGGCTATCACCCTGCATTTTGGAGCAGTGGAGCCTACAAAGCATGTTTTTTTGGTCATGGTCATTGTCAAGACTTCCCAAAAAAAAAAACTTGTCAGGCCTACTTTCCAATCTTTCTTAGGGTGGTTTCCTCCATCAACACTTCTTCTGAACCTTTCCAATCCTACCTCTCATGAAATCATCGCCAACATTAAGGCCTCCTCAGCTCTTCACCATAGCTTCTCCAGTCACTTGCATTACTGTCTGTTTACAACTTGTGCCATCCAATACCTTGTATTTGTCTTTGTTTTCTTTCCTGGAGAATATTCTGAGCCTTTCATGTCCAAGGATTTTCATGTGCAGTCAATCACCTGATATTCTTCACACAGTCCTTGTTCTCTCATCCCACGATGGAAATGAGATGTGTGGGATTGGCCTTTACCCCCTAAAAATGCTTCCCTCATTCCATTTCCCAGAGAGTGGTTTTTTTGTTTGTTTTTCTCCACTCCTTCTCAAATACCTGGGGTGGAGAGGATGAGTTTTTGTGGCCTGTTGGCTAACTACCCCTATCTCAGGTTTCTGTAACCGTTTCTGTAACTGAGACAGAGCAAGCTATTGCTGTTGTGAATGACCACAATAACATTTGCGTGGCATCATTTTACATTTGGTAACTGCTTTCTTCCCACCCCAGCCAGTTTATCTCATCCACCTGCTCTCCTGGACTAATTTTTTATCATCCAGCACACAGCAGGTCTTTAGGTTGGCCACCATGTAGCTGCTTACCTTAGATAAATGGTATTAATAATGAGACGAGTTAAAGGTGCAGTTGTAGTATTTTCTGTCAACGCTTAAACTAAGTCTTAGCACAGCGTGGATATGTCTCATGTGGGGTCTGACTTCAAGGAAGTGGCTGGCAGTTATTTTTTAGAAGAGTGCTGCTTGGAAGAATTTGTTGTTGTTGTTATTACTGTAAATACTTAGAAGTTTATACAGTTAAGATTAATCTATTATTCAGGTTTAAAATAAGGTTTAAACAGTCCTTACCACAAAGAGCTTATGACTTAAAGTTAGTATTAAGAAGATATGCAAAGGAACAGAGAAGCAAAATGCCCTGCATAAACTAAAGCAATGGTGAAGCTGATGAACAGAACCTGACTTTGCTGGCTTCCCAACAAGTGCTCAGCACATTGCACTGCAGTTTCTTATGCTGGCTTATTAAATTAAAGTCAGTTTAATATTTTCTTGTTTACCTGGTAAACTTGAAGAAATGCATTATGAACTGTGTACAGTAGAACACTGTCCAGTTTTAGAGAGGTTTCATGAAGTTTTGCCTTTCATTTTCAATTACAACATATTTTCAGTAGTAATATTTCAGCTCCAGCTTTTCTGTGTGCTGTTGCCCTTTGCCATATACAGTTACCTCTTGGAACTTATTTTTAGTGACTTCATACGTTGCTGCAGCAACTGAACAACTGTTGTTTTAACAGCAGCCAGAAATCCTTAGTCAAACTACCCACATTCCTAGTTTCCTTCATCATGCTTAACGCTTTCATTGCCAGCTCCTTGGTACTGTTCTGTAATGCCACCAACTTTTCTAGCAAGTCTTTCAGAACAAATTTTTTGGCATCCATTAACTTCATCAGATAAGATGTTTGCTCTTGGGAACGTTCTCTAGAAGTGCTGAAGTGATTTAATTCCTAGCAAGCCTCTCTTGACATGCACAAAGACAAGTTGCTTTTACTTTGGTTTTACCTAATAAAGGATGTCCTAGAGTTGAATTGACCAACAAACTACAAGTAAAAGCGTTCATCTGAGCCTGTTCAAGGGGGAAAGTAGCCTGTAAATAATGTTAGGTAATTGTAATCTGTCTTTTCTTCTGAATCTAGGCAAATTCATGGTTGCAAAGAACAAAATTGCAAATGATCTTTGCTGGTGCAGCATCACCCTACTGGATCTAGGAGCAGTCAGAAACCAAAAGAAGCATACAATGTCCAAAGTGATTAGTCATGTCATGTAAAATCTACAGGTGTCTAATCTAAAATGTCTGCATTATTCATTTTTCTAGAAATACCCAGCAAATGTGTTTATCCCAAAATCTTCACGTACTTTCAGCTCCCCCCAGGGAGTCAGAAGCCTCAGCTATCAGAGTCCTCCAGCCTCCCTCTTGACAACTTTCACGTTGCGGCTCTGTGTTATCAGTGCAAACCATCTGGCATTTCCAAAACTGGAAATGATGAAACAGTTACCTCAGCAGTGGAAGCGACTATAAGAACACCGGAGTACCATGCTGATTATTGCATTCAGTTGCATATTTAAAGAACCTGCCGTAGGATTTTTAGGCTGCTGCACCACAACGCAGCAGTTTAGCACTATTTCAGGGTATAGCATAGCTCATACCTCAGCAAAAGTGGAAAAGGGACACTTGTTTTTTTCCTCTTTTCTTGAAGAGCAGCTGGAACATCTTCATGTCAGACTGTACAAGCATATGGGTAGCAGGAGTGAAGAAAGCACACACAGATTTCCAGAGAATTTACCAGGAATTCTGACATCCAGTCTTATCAGACCACCATATCTAACAATTCCAGGACTGAATAAGATGTCACCCAGGCATCTATTTTTTGTACTTGGTAAATGGAAGAAGACAATTCTATTTTTATAGGGCAGTTTGGTAATTACAGAGAATGGACTTAGTCCTTTTTCCCCCAAGGCGACATAAGTATGTTGTGTGTCTGTATGAATTTTCTTAATGTAGAACAGTTAATTCTGAAAATGTTCTGCCCCTCAGCTTTGCTAATATCTCTGGGAAATGTACCTCTGGAGTATTTTCCACTGCTGTAGAAAGAAGAAAATGGAGGGTAGCAAGTTATTTAGGAATTGAGCGAGGCTGTGGCTGCTGTCAGGTTGTTCTTGAGGGGAGGTGTTGCCTTTGCTCCTGCATGCTGTATAGGGAACAATGTTTGGCATAAAGGTAGGATAGCAATAGATTGGGTGCAGTGTCTCCCAGAACAGATGATGTGTGCCAGCAGCACAGAAGAGGCAACCTAACGGTTCCCTTTCTGTGAGTTAGCACACTGAAAGTAGGTAATAGGCAAAACTAGGGAGCAGATTATCAGCAGTTGTTCCCTGCTGGATCTTTTATCCAAGCTCTTTTGCTTGTAATGATATAATCTCCATAAAAGTAAACAATTTAGTTTGTCCTGTCCATTTCTGAAAAAGTGCACCTGAGCTAATATGATGTCTGGGTTGGTCAACATGAGGAAGCCTTGACCACAAGGCTTGTGGAAGTGGCAGCTTCCTGGAACTGTTAGAGAGGTGCAGCAGCAAACAAATAGATGGAAGGCTGATGAACACAGGAGACAAAGAGAGGTGCCACTAAAAGAAACCGAGCAGTTTCTATCACAACTTTTTTTTCCAAGTTCTGTGCTGTAAAATATGTTGTGTTGATTTCAGATAGAATAAGATCAAAGAATAGTTACTTCAATGCAATTTAAAACTGTAAGCTGTTTCCTCCAGCACTAGCCAGCATTTGACAGCAGTAGTAATACTTTTCTTCCCTTTTCATTTGGAGAGGATAGAAATTAGAAATCCTGGGTGTAGCAGTTCCCTTATATATCATCTGCACCACTTTTAGTACTATATTACCAGCAGGAAAGCTCCTGATTATTTACTTGCTAATATTTTCTCATCTTTGCCTTTTCTTTATAAAACACTTCCATGTGTTTCTCTGAAAAAGCTTTACTGAATATTTGCTAAGTTTTATTTGGCTTCATTTTTTTCCTAGCTCTCTTATAAGACCATCATTCTGGAAAATTTTGCAAGCTTCTGTGATTCCATAGTGGAAATTGGTGGATCTTGCCCATGTCAAGAAGTAGTATATTGACTAATTTGGAAGTTTTAACGTAAAACTGTATGGTTTCTTTGCAATAACCTACTGTAAGATTATTGTATTGTTCTGAAGAATTGGACTCAGTAAACTAAGAATCTGGAAGAAGCTAAAGATTTCTCATTCCCGCTGATAAAAATATGGGATGTGAAAAACACTCAGGATCTGACCTACCTGCAGAATAATTATTTCAGTTTCTAAGACTTATACATTTTAAATATTATGATTATTCTTCCCAATATTTGATGGAATGCATTCTATGTGTTTTGCAGAGCTTTGTTGGAAGGGGAGAGCAACCAGTGGATTATTACATGGAGAGATCAGCTTGCAGGGCAATTGTCTCAAGGTAAAAAATTACTATTAAAAATGAAAGTTGAATGAAATTAAATATAACTGGAAACTATTGCATTATGGTGTTTCTGAAGCATATGTCTTACCAGTGTACAGCAAAGTGAATATTGAGTCAGTTTTGAGTTTCAGTATTTTAAATCAACATAGTGCTATGCTATATGAGATAATTTATAAAATCATGAATCAGGTGGAAAAGGTAAGCAGGAAGTGATGTTTTGTAGCTCTAATAGAAAAATAGCTCTAAAAGCAAAGCTTTTGGATGCACGTAGCTCTGAAGAGAGTTTTGAAGTATGGAGCAAGAGGTATTTAACAAAACTTAGCTAAAACCTTGGCATTCATTATCACGAGATATTGTGAGTGTTAATAAGTTTGCGTGGATTTAAAGAGATCTTTAAACAGAGTAACGAAAGAAAAATCCAAGACTTACTAAACATAAAGATACCATTTCTATCTTAGGAGCTGCAAATCTCTGGAGGCTGTGAGAGTATACCAGGGAAGTATCACTATTTACTTGCCCTGTTCTTATACTCTTCCCTATGTATCTACTGTTGGTCACTGAAAACAGGACACTAGATGACAGGACACGATATGGACCTTTGATCTGACTGTGATGGCCACTCTCCACTCTCATGAATTAGTCTAGATAATACGCCTGAGTTTTATCTTAAGTGTTATCTTAAAATCATCAGACTATCATAGGCAGTAGTCCCAGAAGAGGCTTGAAGGCTGTATCTGTAGCAGCAAATTAAACAGAGTCGGGCCTAGGCCGAAACACTCGCATACGTTTGCATGTGGTGTTAAATTGTTAGCAGTGCCCCGGCACAGTTTGATCTGGACTAGCTGGTCCTTTTGCAGACAATGCTCAGGTGTGTTCAGTGGTTACCGCAGGCCAGGATGCACTACAAAAGTCAGAGCAGATGTGGCTAGCTTTTTAGGAATAGTAAATTTGAGTCAGTCTTAGAGCCAGGCAATGCTTCCTGGTCCATTTTATTAGCTTGCACAGATATGGCCTAAGAGGTTCTTTATTACTCTCTTTTGTTGTAGTTTGTTGTATCTTGTGGCAACAGAGAGTTGTATTTGTGTTGTCAATTTCTGCAGATATGCCATTCGTTCTTCATAGAAACTGAACAGCTTCAGGCCACTCTGACTAACAAAGCAAAAAAAAAAAAAAAGCCTGGGATATTAGCAGACATTGTTTAATAAGAAGTTTTAAATGTAAACGAACCTTAATATGAATTTGAAATGTGTAATTCTTAAGTAAATATCATAAAAACCAGTAGATTACAAAACATAAAATTAGCAAGCACTTGCAACTTAGTAAAAAGCTTTGCTTTCAGCTTTAATATATTTTATACATAGACATAATTATCATGCAAAACCTACAGGAATGCCTTGCCAAAGTTTGACAGAAAATGAAGAGGCATTGTTTCTTTCAGAATTCTAATATTACATTTCCTAGTTCTCTATATTTTATATTCTTTTTAGATACAAGCCATTATTTTAATGTTTGGTCACCTATACTCTTTTTGCAGATATTATAAACACTTCATATAACTACACAGATATTTACTCTGCTTATCAAGAAAGAAATAAAAATCAAGCTTCACCAGCTATCAGGATCACTGATACAAGGTATAGAATACCTGCAGCAAGTATAAGCAGTTCTGCACACTATTCAGCTCAATCAACACAGGCTGGATCACAGACATCAGCGAGTGGAAAAGCTTTTGGAAGAGATGTACTTGGTTCAATGTATCGCCCTTCGACAACTGTTAGAACGGATGAAAGGATTGTGACAGATCACAAAGAATTAAGAGCGTTTACTCCATCCTACAGCAGCTGGAGAAACACTGAGATGCAGCAAAAGACAATACCAGAAAGAAAGAAAACAGAAGTTACAGCTTCATCCACAGTATCTTTTTCAAAACAATCAGCACACACTGAAAGATCAGACAAGGACAACAAAGCTGACAAAAAGCCAGAGATTACTGAAAATATAAGAACAAAGCCAAGCTTCACTAAATTTCCAATTTATGAGCTGAATACCAATTTTAAACCATCTACATATGAAGAAACCATAACCGAAACTCGGGCCACGGTTAAAGAAAAAAGAGAAGGTAGCAAACCAACTGAGGAAAAAATATCTCTGCTGAAAGAAAAAGATAAGCTGGAGAAACAAACAAAGGAGGAGAAAAAGAAGACAGATGAGAAGACTTTCGTACAAGAAAGAAGTGCTGATTTTGGAAGGAAGACTGAGACAAAAACAGGGGTAGAACAGAGAAAATATGTCCGTGAGGAAGTCATTAATCAGAAGGTAACAGGGGCTGATAGTTCTAATGCAAGAACTCTGAAAAGCGAATCAACCAAAAAAGATACAGACGTATCCAGAAGCAAAGATGTCATTGAGATACCCATCACTCTTGAAACGCCTGCTCCTGACAAAGTATCTCAGAAGAATAAAGAAGACATAAGGTTTCAAGGTTTTAAAACTTCCACAGATGACCATGTAACCAAGCCTGCTGAAATTCACAAAGTCAATGTTACAGAATCTAGTCTGAAAGATGAAGAGAGAATTAGTGACAGAAGTCATAAAACGGGAACTCTGTCAACTGAAAATATTGCAGAAAATATTGTTGCTGACATTCTTAAAAGTTTTACACAGTCTTCTAGTTCCCAAATATCAACAGACACAAAAGTCACCTATTTCAATAAGCAAGAACAACCAGATGATGGGAAAATAAAGACTAAGACCACAGTGCAATCTCGCGTTCAGGAAAAGATAGATATTTCTGATGAAGCTGACCTAGGAAGTCTTTCAAACCAGGATGTTAGAAAAGTGATTCGAGAGGGCATTGAGGGAACTCCCTCCAAACAGAAGATAGAAGATATAGTACATCAGGGCCTGAAAGGAAGTGAGGGCAAAAAGAATTTGTCTGTTAATGTAGAGATTGTAGAGGAACCACTAGATTACGCCACTGATGAAAGGACTGATTTTTCAACACCCTTTGAAGTAGAAGAAGTGGAAGATACATTCCCTGAGAGAGAGAAGCGCTATGGTGATGAGGAACAAACCGTAACATTTACACATGAAGATCTTAAAAAGAAGAAACAACGCCACGAGAGCTTCACTCATGTGGAGGAAGTCACCGAGGAAGATGACTCACCTATTGAACAAAAATATTTTGTATCTGTTCCCGATGATCATCCTATTATTAATGAAAAAGACGATGACTCAGTATATGGGCAAATACATATAGAAGAAGAATCAACTATTAAGTATTCTTGGCAAGATGAATTCTTGCAAGGCACACAAAGTAAGAGGGATGAAGTTGTAAGCTCTACGGAAGAAACATATCGAGTGGTAGGAGAGGAAGCAAGTGCCCATATTTTAAAAACAGAGCATCCCAAAGCCGGAACATCCCATGTTGAATCTGTTGTTATTGAAAAAGAAATAAAAATACCCCAAGAATTTCAGACTTCAATAAAGGGTCTTTTATCAAAGGAAACTAAGGACCCTAAACATCACTTGAAGGAAGCTTTGGAGCAGTTGGAAGGCAGTCTCCCAGAAAGTGTGAAAGAAGAGCTGTCTGCATTAACAAAAGAAAATCAAGCTGACTCTAGTAGCTTAGAATTTGATATCAAAAAAGTTGACAAAACAGATGAGGGAGGCTCGGTGACAATTGTTGCTGAAGTCAATCTATCTCAGACCCTTAATGCTGATGAGTTTGATGTAGCTCAGCTTGGTGAAGTAATTGCAGGTGAGAGGGAGAAGACAAGATTGCACTCTGTGAAAAAAGAGAGCTCAGAGAGAGTTGTTGATGGTAAAAGCGATATAGAAATAGATGTTTCTTCACGTAGTGATAAATACACTCCTTTGGCTGATCAAGAAGTCTACAGTTCATCCACAGTGAGGAGGAGTGGTGGCACAGGCTATCATACCACTCAAAAAGTTACTTATGATGGTTCAGTTTTGGAAACTGCAGATTTTGGAGAAGTCTCCCACTCACCAGAATCAACTGATGAGAGCAAATCCATCAGGCGTATTAGAGTTGGTCCAACAGAAGTCCAGAGATTTGAGCAGATCATATATGAACAGCCTGGTTCTGAAACATTCGGGCTCAGTGCTACGGAAGATGTTGTTCAGACAGAAGGCTCATCAGAGATGAGCCGGTCTGTGAGGCATTTTAAGCTGGGTCCTAAAGAAATCCAAACCACAGAAGAAGTAATTTTTAGAAGCCCCAGTACTACAACTATTGAAGAGATTGATTCTGGAAATATTTCCCAGCAGAAGTTTTCATCAGATTTCAGCAGGTCCACAAGACAGGTTACAGTAGGATCAAGGCAAGTAACTGAAGAAATGTCTTTTGGAGAGCCTGTTTCAGGCTCCCTGGAGCTCAATAGCTCGGAGAATCTTTCTCAGACAGAAGGGTCTGTGGATGTCAGATCAGCAAGGCACTTCAGATTAGGTCCAAAAGAGATTCATACAGAACAAGTTATCTTTGAAGGACCAATCTCTGGTAAAGTGGAGGTCAGTGACGCCAGAGACTTCTCACAGACAGAAAGTTCAGTGAGACACATTCAGTTAGGTCCCAAAGAGTTTATGACAGCTGAAAAAATCATCTACCAGGGCCCCATCACTGAGCACATAGAAATCAGTGAAGTGGGAGACGGAACTCTTTCAGAAGGCTCGGTAAAGCATTTTAGACTAGGTCAGACAGGAGTTAAAACCACTGAGCGTATCATATATCAGGGCTCCCTTTCTGAAATCCCAGAGTTTATTAATAAAGGAGGACATCTTTCAGAGACTGAAGGTAGTTCAGATATCAATACATCTTTCAGGCATGTTAAAATAAGTCCTGGGGAAACTCACACTGAGCAAATAGTTTTTACAAGACCCATTTCTGAAACACTGGAAGATCTTTCACATACAGAAGAGTCATCTGAGAGCGGTAGGTCCGTAAAGCATTTTAAAGTAGGATCCAAAGAAACATCTTTTACTTTTCAAATGGATGTTCCCAATATGGGTGGAGCATCTACAGTGGCAAGTGGGGAACAGCAAGCAACGATGCTCATATCTAATAAGCAAGACCCTTCTTTTAATCAGTCACAGATTACAGTTGAAAGTGACCACACTGTAGAAAATGAAAGTAAAAGAAGTGGTTATATTCTCTCCAGTTTTTCCCAAGGTCATGGTGAAAAGGTAGTGGAGGAGTCTGCTTTTGATAAAACTGTACAATTGCAAAGAATGGTAGACCAAAGGTCAGTTATTTCAGATGAAAAGAAAGTTGCTCTTCTCTATCTGGACCATGAGGAGGAAGATGATGATGAGAATGATGGACAGTGGTTCTGAAAGGACACTTTAATGAAGTCTACTTGGTAATTTGCTTATACAGGTTGTGATTATCCCTTTTTTTTTTTTTAAACAGGAAAAAAAAGGGATGGGGAGACATTCAATCTGTTTAGATACTAATAGTGGACTGAGAAGTATTGAATCTTAAGCCTTTGCCTATTCAGTACACTTTTTACTTTACTGGAAATTTTATTTTTGGGAGAAATCATGCTGTTAATGTGTTTTTCCCCAGATGTGTTTCCAGTGACTTGAGATTTTTCCACCTGTAGAGACAGAAATTTACTAGTGGGGAATTGAAAGGATTGTAATTTTGTTTGTTTTATAGCAGGTTAATTAACAAGTGTGTATTTGAATAGGATTTTTCAGTTTTTGAATACTATATTCTTCTTGGTTACTAAAATATTCAACAATTCTCTCTTAAGCTACTAACCACAAATATAAGAGGTCATAAGACTAATGAAAGTGGTAGGTAGCTGGTTTTGAGTTCCATTTCTGTGTACTTGTATGCGATACCTAATGAAATCATTGTAAGATAAGATAAAATTACTACATCTATAACTAAAAAAAATTCTTAGAGTGAAACTATGCACAGCAAGAAATGACAAAAATGGTGTTATTTGTATAGCTACAATGTAATGCAAAAAACAAAAACAAAAAACAAGAGGTAACGCTGAAGCAAGAATTTCTCGTGATACTCCTAGTGAGAAATACTGATTTTATGGTTGCAGAGTACATTTAATATTTTTGAAAAATCCAATTTAAAAAATAAGCTAGATAGTATTTCCACTGATGTAAGGAGAAGAACTCTTTACAGCTTCAGTGTCTACACAAATTAACAACATCAAGTTATTTTGCAGTATATTGGTTACCTTGACACGAGGTATTGCTAAGGATAAGAGCGAAGTGTTAAACATTACATAGTGCATAATTTCATAACAGTGGAATTAGCTGATACGTTTTCCGTTCTGAAGAAAAAATGTAAAAATTATATTGATCACGTCTATGATCATCACGTGTCAGGTAATTTCCAGATAATCCTTTCTTTGTTTACAAATGAGATGTCCTTTTTTTCGTAGCCCAACCTGAGATTTTAATTCCCCCCCCACTTTTTTTTTTCCTTTTTATGGTTATAACACTTTTCTCAGGCCAAAGTTGGTTTCTACTTAAACCATTTGAAAATAGGCTAATTCACTTGGATTGCACATGGGTTAAGTGAAGGATATAATTCAGTTTTACGATTGCAATTCAGTGACTTCAAAGTCCGGATCGGAAGCCAGAACCAGTAACTGTACTGAACTGTGCAGTGATAGCAGAAACAAAAATAGCAGCGAAAATATTTTTGTCACTGGGGTAAGAAGATACGATACTGGACACATACAAGAAATATGAATCATAGAGAAATGAAAAGCTGCTATATTTGCTATATTCACATGCACACACGCACATTCACTCACTCACTCTCTCACACTTTCTCTGCAGAGCATACACACCCGTATCCGGATGGCTGTGGTGTGCCGGTCTGGTAGTCTCAGAATTATTTTCCTGTGGTTCTGTAAACATAGTTCTGTGTGTGCTAACCCAGATTAGAATCTAGTGAAACTATCTTAGTCTGGCATGGATATTCACTTTTCAGATTCTTTAATATTAACAGAAGCTAGATTTTTCGAAACTGACTGCTACTTTATAATATGAATGTAAATGCAAAGCTAAGGAGAAGCTACATGCTGACTGACATATCATTCTGTTCCAGATATGGGACAGATTAATCGTTGTGTGCCTTAGTAACTAAATTTAAAGCTGTATAAAGTATATTTAAGCTGTTATCAGTGTTCCAAAGACAAACTCAGGAGGTTTGTCTGCATTACAAAGTTTTCTGTATATTTTCCTGGCTTTATATAAATGCAACAGCACAAGTGCCAGTGTTGGTTAGGATTGGATATTTTTTCAGTTACATATTATGAAATCATTTGTTGAAATTGGCTGTGTAACACACAGCTGGAAAACGAATAGGAAACTGAGGTGTGTAGGAGCACTAAAGGCATGTATGCTGAGCTTATTTATACCATTCACTGTGTAATAATAATAATATTTTTTAAAATTATTCATACGTGCTTATAAAAGATCCTGTGCTTCTATTTATAAATAGGATGTTATTAATTGTCATACTTCTAATATCATCCTATACTTTTGTTTCCTTAGCTGACCATCTACTTTTTAAAAATGGTAACATGTTTATTTTAATAATATCATATAAACCAGAATTTTCCAGCTAGATGCATAACCGTAAGCAAGCAAATTCTGTACTTCAGGTAGTAAATAACTAAATAAAGAAATGAGTCAGGTCTATAATAAGCAACAGAGTTTAAAAAAAAAAAAATAATAATAATAAAAAGTGTTAATATTCTCAAAGTTTGATTCTAACCTATAACTTAAACATTTACTGTAAAATAAATCTAAGAATATCTGCAGAGAATGTATTTTGTAATCAACAAAAAGCTACTTATAAGGTCAATCCTATTTATTGATACCTTGTGGAAGCTTTGACAGACATTCTCCTTAAGAACAACTCTACCAACACTCCATTGTGTTTATCTTCACCTGCGCAGCAGATTATGTCAACTGAAGGAATAAGTCAGTAAGGAGCATATGAATCACAAAACAAGGTGTCTCTAGTATTGCAGGAGGGGGAAAAAAAAAAAAAAGTATTTCCATTGAGGCAATAACACCTCTTTAAAAATTCCTATTAACATCACTGTCAGGTATAGTAGATTATACCAAGATATAGTACTAGTTTGATTGTCTGGAGAGACAAATTTCTTCAGTGTACTTTCTTTAGTTCCATTTAAGATCAGGATTTTAGTGAGCTGTTGGAAAGTTAGTTTAGTCTAGGGAATTGTCAATGTACATTAGCATAACATTTGAATACATGCACAGTTCCTTTGCAAGAATACTTTCAGGCTGTGAAAACAAAGAAATCTTATACCTATGAAGAAACATGTATGGATGGTATAAGTTTTAAAAACTTTTATATAAGCAGCCAATTTTCCATTTAGCTCTCATTAATCTGTGACATTTTGACACCATGACAGCTTTTGGATAACACTACCTCCAGGCAACGAAACGTAGTTAGGTAGACAATCACATCCTGCAAGCCTAATAGTTACATTTGCAGAATCAGGGCCATAGGTTACTAGTAAGAGCAAATATACCTTACTGTGTAATGTACTAACTCACCCTATATAATCACTTTCTGCATAAGTATTATAACATGGCTGAAAGGATTGGTGATATAACCTCGGTCAGCATGCGCTTCTGAAGCTTGCTTATATAAGCTGTGCTTTTCATTAAATACAAAAAAGAATTTTTATGCTGTTCGGATTAGGAAAAAAGCTTTTAAAATAATAATTACTAATTTGGGGGGTAAAAACTATGTATTTATATGCTGAAATAGATCAGGAGTGGGGGCACTCTTTTCTAAATGTGTAAACCACTGGTCTAGGAATCAAATCTAGAAAGATGTGTGAGAGATCTAGAACTCTGTATTGACTGTTTGTGAATAGCAGGTGTTTAAAAAGACGGTAAGAATGTTGAAACTGGGTTGTTGATGTCAGCTGTATGAGACTGCAGGCAGCTTGTGTTTTGGTTACTTGCAATGAAACTGCATTTTTGTGGTGGTATAAGCTTTGTGATTTTACACTTTTTCACTCTTGAGTATTAAACAATCAAAATCAATGGAGATGTTTCTGTTTCTTCCTGTCTGATATTTTTAAGGCTGCATTGCCCCCCCCCAAAAAAAAAAAAAAGGAATTTGCATTTATAAATATCTTGTTCTAAGGTCTCTCAGACTGATGAGTTCATTTCAGTCCAAAGAACGAATATAATTTTTATTTCCAGCAAAGCCATTCCTCTTTCACATCAATAATAGAAAGGATGGGAAAACATAGCATATTCTTTATAGCAACTACACATAACATGGGGGGACAAGCAGCGGTTCTTGAGTTCAACAGCTGGTAGCAGGAGAGGAAGAGGCTAAAACAACACAGAAAATGGAAATCGTAGAGTTTCCAGCTTTATAACTTGACCAAGTACTAACTTTTACCCTTTTCCAGCAAAAGAAAATCTTTTTATGCATGCTTAGACTTTTAATGGCGAAGAGATGTGTGTTTTTGTTTTAGTTTGCTAGTTTGTTGTGTTTTTTTTTTTTTACAGTACCACTCTATATGCTCTAAAGCTTATCTTTCTCTTTAGCCACATACTTTAATTGTAATGAAGTAAAATATTAGGCCTTTAACTCAGTTTTATGTTGACAGAAGAAATGGGTCATAATGAATTTTGTGTGTGTGAAAGTGAGATTTTGTTAAGAGATCAGCTAGTTTTATCCCATTGAAAAAAATCCATGGTTCTCCATTTCTCCAAAAACATGAAAAAAGTATCTGAAGTTAGTGACAAAACACAGCATATTTTGAAGATGGTTAAAAGATCAGCAGCATAGTTTCCGTTGAAACTGGCCTCCGTCAGAAATATGTTTTCAGCGTTCATCTACGAAGTTAAGAGGTATTGCTGCTTAAACCGTCAGTTAGGAAGATCTGATTTCTCTGAAACTTGAAGCGTGGCTCTGAATAGCAAGGAATGGCTCTCATGGTGGATTGGTGTTGATACACTAGTTAAGATTTCTTTTCAGTTTCCTGTTTTTGACACACTTGTCAGTTGTGATGACACTTCAAAGATGCAATGAAGATAGGGTGTTAAATTCTATAAAGGAGTACTTGAAATTAAATGAGGAAAAAAAAGGTATTTATTCATACTCCAAATTTTGAACAGTTTAAAAGGTGAAACTGACTTTTTTTTCCCTGTAACAAAACACGAGCACAACAGAGAGCAACATGCCCAGCACATGAGGAAAGGTTTTTTGCAGCTAGGAAAAACTCTGTTTTTTGAATGGTGCTAACTTCAGCAGCCTTTATTATCTCAGTTTATCACAAACCATGATACTGTTTTTATTTTTCATTCCTAAATCATGCTGTGAATTTGCTGTGGTAGGGATTTACAGCTGGAGTCAAGCCTAAAGACTCTTTTTTTTTTTTTTTTCAAGTGAGAAAGTTATGAGATGCTGAATGCTGATACTAGGCAGAATTTGCTTCGGGTTTTATAGATTTGATAGGAAAAACTATATGCTTGAACCAAAATGCCTCTGAAAGGATAAAATTTCTACTTTCCATTTAGTTTTATAGTTCATCCTACAATAAAAAAAGTGCCTTGAATAGATCAGAAAACTAAAGGTATAGAAGAAGGTAATAAGTTGATTTGAAGTCCAGAGGCAGCTATGTCTGCCTGAATTTTACTTTGATTTTACTTCTTCTGTACTGAATTTCAGTGCATTTTCTTTTTCTTTTTTTTTTTACAAAAGGAGGTAGAAAGACAGTGACTAATATTTTGAAAAGACAAAGTGTAAGACATATGCTTATTTGCATTAATTTTTCCTATACTTACCTATGCAAGCAGTCTCTCCTCAAAGAAATTAATTTTTATTCAGTATTTCATGCAAAGAAGGGACATTGGGTCTTCATGATGAATAAGAGAAATGGAACAAATACAGTCACCTTTGTTAAGAAAGAAAAGCCTGTCTTGTACTGGCCTTGTTTCCTGATATTAATGTTGTGCCTAGGGACAATAGTCGGAAGGAGACTCATGGTGGGTTGGTGCTGTCAGTGGGTTGGTCTGTCTGATTCAACCTCTGTTTTGTCAGCATTTTTGTGACTCTGAAGATGGAATAGATTATAGTTAATTATGAGGTCCACGTTGTTGCTATTTTAATTTTGTAATATTTACAAATGCTGCAGAGAGGGTATGCTTGCAAGATACTCATACGTTTCACATAACTCCGTAAAAAAAAAAAAAAAAGCACATTCTCTGTGTAATTGGAAACATGCTTTTGCCTTTTTTTTTTTTAAGGCCATAATTTTGCCTTAATTTTTATTTAGTGGTGTTGCATCATCCTGTCAAAACAATGAGCTGCTGTATGACCAACTCTGTCACTATTTGCTGTTATCACTAAAGCAGAGCAGTTAGCCAAAAGAGTTACTGAATTTCTTCATATGAATTAGGAATGAAGCTGAAGGTGAAGATATTTGCTTCTGATTTTGCACTTGCTGCTTTGATTAATCAGGAAGGTGGCACATGATCAAATCTTTTCAGACGATGACTGTTAGACCAATGACACGTCTCACATTTAGCTGAGGAAAAAGTCTGAAGAGTTCACTATCTGAACTGCTGCCCTGGGAACTTTCCAACAGTTTGACTCATCTGTCTTCTCCTGCAGGCATTTTGTGACCGTTGTGCCTAAATATCTCTGAGAAGTGCAAAGGAATAGATTCTAATAAGATGCAAAAAATGCTCAGCTGAGAAGAGATCTAATTAAAAACTCACTCTGAATATAAGTCAGCAGTTTCTTGAATTTCTCTCAATCTTTTTCTCATTGTGGATGCAAAATGAGATTTATAACTGAAGGCACTGCACCATATAATTCAACAATATATGTTTCTTGGACTGTCACTGGAGTAAACATTGATAAGGTAGATCAGGTTCTGTTTAGCAAGGGTTTTTAATGAAAGCTTAACAGAACTTTTCTATGGTATTTTATTTTAGGCAAAAGGAACTGCTCTTACAGCAGAGCATTAGAAATTTGCATTAGGATTACTCTAAAATCCTTAGATTACCAACCAAAGTGACAAGAGAATGCCCTGAAAATGTGTAAATAACCTCCATATTACTTACTACCATGTTTTTATTTTTGCTATGAACCTATGAGTTAATATTTTTCTTTTCCCTCCTTTATCATGGTGATTTTATGCAAGCCAAGGAATGCTTAGATGGGCTGAATAATCTGGGGTCACAATATTAGAGGGGACAAAGTGTTTCGAGGCTCAATGTTTTTGAGCAAAGACTGCATTTACTAAATGTTAAAGTAAAGATGGGAGGAAAATACACCTTTCCAGATCAACTGATGAAGTTAGAAATAAAACAGAAATGTTTTCAGGTGCCTGTTTTTCCCCTGTTTCAAATGACCTGTTCTTGGTTTACTGATGAGATTATTCATTCTCACTTAAGCAATACTTTCCTGTTGCATGCATCATGTGCTGGGTGCTGTACCAGTAGATAATATGAAACTATTTTTCCAGAGCCTGCTTCATAAACATTTTAAGAAAATAGTACAACATATTGATTTCTAATAACTAGTTTTATAGTTGGCTTTCAATGCAATACTATAAATTATTAACTTTTAATTTCACTGTTACCAGTAAGATATACTTCTGAGTTTTCAGAGATCAATTGTTCAAATGCAGTCTCAACTTCCAATTTGCCTTTTATACTGAAGAGCCGGACCATTTCATAGACTCAAAGCCACATCTGGAAAAACTTCTATTCAAAGGGATTCCATACAGCTATGCTGGAAATGACCCCTGCAGCTGCTGCTATAATGCAGAATGGAAGTTAAAACAGCCTACAAAACCAGCCTGTGCTAAGAGACTCTTGGTCTCTTTTTTTGAATTCTGAATCGGGCAACTTTTGTGGCTTGTATTCAGCTCTATAAGTTTTATCTTTTTGTTAGATGTTGCAACTCATCTTCAGATCAGTTGTTATAAAGGAACAGTTTGCACAATTCATGCTGAAAAATCTTTATAAATTGGTAAAAGTTAACAAATTTCTTCCAATTAGACCAATAACAGCACATTACTAGAATTTTCCTGCAGAAGGAGAAGATCTGAGCAATGGAGTGTGGAAAAAAAAAAAGTTCTGTACTTGCTTTTTAAAATGAAGCAAGCCATAATATTTCTTAGACTGCTATAGAGACTCTTAAAATAAAGTCAATGACTGTGCTTTTATAAAATCAAACGGCTACTTTCATTTTTTCTGGGAAATGCTTGTAACAAGTGATTGGTACTTGAAATACAAGATTTACCAAAGGGAGGAGGAGGGGAAGGGAGTAACTAGCAGGCTACTTTCTTGCTTTCTTTTACAGAAGAATTAAGAATATATATATATACGTATACAAATTCTTATACTAATTCTGTAAAGGGTTATGTAACACCACCCATTTCTTCTTTAAGAACTAGCTTTACATCTTATTTTTCACCATGTTTCAATTAAGAGCGAACAGCATAACAACGGGTTAAACTGGTGCTATAAAATCTAATTTGGAGATATTTGTTGTATGTGACACCAAGTACCGTTTTGCTTGCTTGTAGTTGAAAATAGATTAAACTTCATTTGAAGCATGGGAATTCACTTGAACTGTACTAGGGAAAAACAAAAAGATAAGGAAAACTTGTTTTGCTAGCATTCCTAAGTGAATATAATTCTGTGTCAGAACAAAAGGTAAAACAGAGTGTTCTGTAATAAATGTAATAGTTTCCTTTTTTTCTGGAAACTTACAGAGAACAAGCTCATTATTAAAATCACCCTACTGAGTTGTTATATTAAAGTACAATTGCTTCATCAGTTGCTGGTGGGCCATTCAATATATTGATGGCTTACTGATCCCTCTCTTTATGCTGGCACAAGTATTTTCCAGCTTAAGGAAGAAGGAAAAAAATAGAAGAAGAAAGTAAAAGCATGTTTGTTAGCAATTATTTGAATGTATTATCATTTGCAAAGACTGGCTAATAGTTGGGCCCTGATTCTACACCATTAAAGTAAACAGTAAGCTGAATATTAATTTAATGCAAGAGATGATCAAACCC
Source organism: Cygnus olor (assembly GCF_009769625.2). Lineage (NCBI taxonomy): Eukaryota > Metazoa > Chordata > Aves > Anseriformes > Anatidae > Cygnus > Cygnus olor. The sequence continues at coordinate 18,098,915 of NC_049179.1, forward strand.
TCAGCAATGTAATCTGGTGACTCCCTTTTAGGACTTGTTTTCAAAGGAATAAGATTTAAACTATTATTTTTGGAAGGCAAGCAGCAACAAACCCTCTTCTTTCGTCTTGAAGCAGAGCAAATATTTTATGATATCATAAATAAAACACTTCCTGCCGGCACAAGCAGAGGGGAGGAATCTCCTATTATCAGTGCTTGTGAACCACCAGCCAAATTCCCAAGAGTGTAGGAGGGCTCTGGCAATTGGGCTCTGGCAATTGGACTCTGTCATTTGAGGAGATTTTTGCCCCCAGTTATCTGCCAGCAATTAAGTGACACTTAATCAAGGACAACAGAAGGGGATATGTACAAGTTCTTCAGCTTCTCCAGTTCACAGGCCTGAGTTTTAGTGCAGACTGAAATAGGTAATGGTTAAATTTCTTTTTAAACCATATAGCTGGCTAGAAACCATAAACCATCTTTTTAAACCATATAGACAGCAGGGAAGTTAGAGTTCATAACAAAGTCCAGTGTCCCGATGGAGAAGAGTACCTGGCTCCTACCATAGCCAAGTTCTGGAAATGCTGACAGGATAAGTTAGTTAATAATACAGGTTGATAGTAGTTGGCAGAACTGAAAAGCGTAACTTTTTCCATGAGTGTTGGAATGCAGATGCCAGCATCACATCCTCCAAGAGGATCAGTCAGCAGCAACTACTAATATGGGATTTAGCTTCTCTGCTTGCTTTCATACTGCCCTAGTTCTGCTGATGATTCGGATGAGCCAAGTTTCTGTTACTTAGATGAAGAACCCTGGTTCATTACAAAGAGCCAGCCAGAGTAAGATCTGCCAGGGTATAACTTACCTATCTGAAAAGCATCTTTATAACATTGCCAACCCTCAAGCTAATGGTTTTACCTGCTTCGGTTTCATTTGTGTTATATTTCTGTGTCCTTTTACCCATTCTGTCACTTCAAGGCACCTCTCTGGCTTGGCTACCTCTGGGCTGAGATCCCTGGGCGTAGCTGTTTTCATTCCTGGCCCTTCTTCGGGCAGTAGAGTTGATTTTTGTTAGAGAAATAATGATCAAAACATTTTAAAACTTGTGGTCAGGGAAGAGAGGGAAAAACTATCAAGCCCTACATGAGCTAAGTAACCTCAATTTTTGTTATGAAATAAGATGAAAATAAATCCTACATACTCAAAAAAAAAAAAAAGTCGTCTCTGTATGTGGGCTAGTGTCAAAATGCCCTTAATTAAAACCTGTCTTAATTATAAGTGCAAAGTAACATCAGGTGTTCCCACCTGAATTTCTTTATTTTATCACAAGAGAGCCATTCAAACAAACAAACAAACGAAAAACACCACCACCACCAAAAAACTTACTTTCTGGAATTTAACCAAGATAGGTAAGAGTTTCCTGTGTTTCTGACAATTTGTTTTTGCAAACTGCCTCATCCAAAGCCTTCTGAATACAGTGCAGAGCCTGCCATTGTCTTCCATGAGCTTTAATATGGTATTGCAATAATTATCCTTAAATACAATCCAAATGTATTCATCCAAGCTTTTGCCTGTAATGCGTTTTGATTCACTGCGTTAATATCTGCAACCTCTAACATTTGGAAAAATGTAATCAAAGTATCTATTTGTAATGATTAACGAGGGAAATTGTGGCTAACAAAGCAAACATATCACTGAAAATTTTCCACTGTGGAAATGCTCTCCTAGCACGTTGAAAATCTGCACAACGTATCCAATACCCTGCTCTTGCTCATGGCAATAGCACAGTGTGACTGAGGTAGCCCACTGCCTTCAACTTGCAGGTTGCTCACAGCATCAATTTATGAGCAAACTAGTAAGTGATGTCAGTATCAGCTACGCAATTAAATATGTTGAAGAAAGAAGACCAAGTTATTACATATATTTCCCTTTGTTTTTTCTTTCTTTAGCACTACTCATGGTAAACTGGGTGAAAAATTACAGTATTTCTACAGAGAGACTATAACCAAAAAAAATTTACATTGATATTACAACCGGATTACAAACCTAACTAAATTATTTGTGCATCTACATCTGATATCCCCTTTTTTCTAACTGAAAATGAAGTAAATGAACTTGGTCCTGTTCAAAAGTAAGCAATCGAAGTGTTGCTGCTTTCTGTGTTCCTGTTACTGAGTAGCACTAAATTCCCTTCTTGACTCATGAGAGTTACCTAATATATATAGTCCTGTTTAGAGCATTAGCTCACTTTCTAAACCTTTGGCATTTGGGCTAGTCTGTAACTGGTACCTCACTAGCAGCTATTTTAATCTTTCCTATGATCACTTGTTCACTACCTGGTTAATTCAAGGAGCTCTTTCTCTCGTTTCACTCAGGTGCTATGCAAGGGGAAGGCAGTAGTACTGCTGCAGCTCCTTACTTTTATCTTAATCCTGGGAACTCAGCTCAGCGAAGAAGGGGGTAGCTGCTGTTCCAAAATACTCTGTGATATTTGTTTGTACGTACAAATACATGTATCAGAAGTGCCTTCCTGCTTCGTTGTACTCAAGCACATGCTATTTTAGGCTGACATTTTCAAACCGGGCCTGAGGGAGTTAGATGTCTAAATTAAATTCAGTTTGACTGATTTGGACATTGAACATCTCAGAACTAAAATCCTAGCAATAGACAGTGGGTCTGTGCTCAAATGACATTATTTAGCTCTTCAGCAATGCACGACATGTACGTCTACATTTTTTTTTTCCTTTTAAATTAAGATGGCCATATAATTTAATTATTAATGCAAATATAGAACTTGAAGACTGGGTAACATTTTATTAAATTAACGTGGTAGATAAATGGAGTGAAACAGCTATAGTGTTGCCTTGAGCTGTTTTAATTTGAAGATGATAAAAGCACTACAAAAACACTAAAGTCTTGTTGATCTAAATACTCATGTACTTTATTGAGTGACAAATAAGAAATTCATTACAGCTGGTTCTCTTGTGAGAGAGAACTTGTATTTTTCATGCTTGACTTCTGATGGTAGAGATTAAATGTTGAAAACCGATGGCATTAAACATGATTCTTGTTAAAACTCTGATCATTGCCTCAGACTGGTATTGCACAGTGATATTTCTGGACAGAGGTGTGAAAAAGTAGGCTGTGAGCAAGAACTTGGGTTCTATTACCAAATCCTGGCTTATTTTGTATAAGCATTTTGAGCAAAATGACATGAGCGTTCTGAATTCCAGTTTAATCATCTCTCAAATGAGTTTAAACACACAACAATAGGTTAATGAGGTTAAACAGGTTCTGATGTGTTTTGAGATTGTCCTATCAAAAGTGCCATTAAATTGTAACACTATGATAAATTAATAGGGAAAATGCTAGTGTGTTTTACATAGCATAAGGGACAATATATAAGCATGAAATATAAATCCAGAAAGTTTACAGCAAATAGAACTGATTCCAAAATAACTGCAAATGGCTGAAATTCAGTACGATTATTTTTGTACTGAACCGTGACAACTGCAACCTGGGGAAGAACAGCAGAGTTAAAGACGTGTCCTTTTCTCTGGTGCCTGCTGTGTTTTGCAGACTGTATTCAAATGCTCTTTAAAGAGCACAGTCTGGAAGGGGCTCAAGCATTGAAAAGCAAAGAGGGAAACAATTCCAAACAAGGCTGCCTGTGTGCAGCTCTGTTTCTGGTATCACCCTTTGAAGGTTTACACTGAAGTACTCTTTGTCTCACAAGCTACTTCAGATGAATATCATTTATGGGAATAGCTATAAACAAAAAGCACATGTCTTGAATGCTTCTCAGTGCTGGGGAGAAGTGTTATTATAAAAGTCTGACACCAGCTGATGCTGGCCACCCTGGCAAGGCCAGTCTGGCTCATGGTTATCACCATTTTGCAGGCCAGCATAAGAGAACTACAAGGTTGTTCTCCTTTGATTTTCTCTCTTCAAACTGAGTGCATCCAAAAGAGCTGTACTGGAAAAAAGAGCTAAATTTGTCTGATATAGATGTTTCAGCAATCCATACCTGTACGGAGCAGTTACCCAAAACAGCCTGTAAAACTTGGAATTGAGAAGAAATGTACTCAGGTTTGAAATGCTTAGGGAAGATGATTATTTGGGATCTGTGTGTCCCTGGAGTATTAACAAGTGTACTACAAGTAGTCATAGGAAAACACGAGAACCTTGGTAAGTGACCCCAGAATGGGCATCTATGCCCTGCATGCTGACCTGTCATTACACCCATATATAAGCATTACAACTTGCTTTGAAATGAACAGAAAGTTAGGAGGGGTAAACTTGCCAGCATATCCCACCTAACGTGCACTATCAATTTGCTCTTGGTGCAATTCAATCAAAATTTTATAAGCCCTGAATGTTCTGAGAGCTGGCTTACTTGTGTGATCCCTTCTCAACAGCAATGTTTATCGTGAAAACCAGGATGTTCCTTTTAATGTCATCTACATCTGACTGTCTTTTGGAATTGACAATAAAAGTCTTTGCAAAAAATTCCCACCTCTGGGAATGATTGTTCATGGGACTTCTGTGCTCTAGGACACATTCCCACTCTTTTTTTTTTTTTTCACCCTCTTTCTTCAGTCAACCTAACAATAGGACAGTCTGACTGCAGAAGCTTTTCTGGCTGCAATAAGAGCAGTGGCTTTTCTTCCCCTTTTAAGGAAGTTCTCTCTGTGTTCTTTAAGATTTGTAAATAGCTCCAGGAAATTAAAGCACTTAAAAATCTCAAGTGGATAAATCAAACGATCACTTGCAGTTTACTGGGAAAGGAGCTGACTAGAAATCTGTAGCTAGAATTTATATGGCAGTGCAGTCATCAAATATTGCTAACCTTATCAGTTGCACTGGTGAATTTGACTTGGGATTGTGCGTCATTTTAAAATGTTTATCATTCTCCTTTCACTGGAGATTCAGTGTAGCTGTGGAGGCCCAGCAATGTTACAGTTCTAACCCAGGGCTTATCTATATTGATGTATTAGCCTGAAGCCCACACTCAGAGCAGCACAATGGCCATATATGTGTTCCTTTCTGCTCCTCCTGGGAGGGTTAGACACAGAGGAGGACTTGTACCCAAGCCCTGTACCTAAGGGTTGTGTGGATGCCAATAGCTAGAGCTGTACAGGGCAGTCAGCATGAGACCTCTTCTGAGAATAACGCAGACAGAGTCAATGGTAGATCTCCCCAGAGCTGCAGGTTTGTAGGAACAGAACAGGAGTTGAAGGAGTTGAAAGGTGCTACCTGATGAAGGGACAGCCCCAGCTGGAAAAAACAAACAAACAAACAAAATACAGGAAAACTCTAGTCTGCATTGGCAGGTCAGGTATGACAAAGCAGAGACAGATATTGCTATTCCATTCACCGTGGACTTGGGGCTAAATCAAGGCTGTAGCATCCTGACATAATCAAAGCTCTTTTCTCTGATGCAATGCTCAGCAAAATTTGAAACATTTTTTGCTTAGACAGAAGATATTGCCGTGGTTTCTTCCCAAGTTCTTGAAGCACGAAAGCAAAACTAATAATCCAACTGTTAGGTGAAAATAAGAAAGCAAATACACAGAAAAGCACAAGGAATCCGTTTTCTTGGCTAAAATACTGATAGGACTCATATAAACTTAGATTAACAGCAAGTTTGCTTTTCTGATTAGTGCGTATTTCTACTTCTGTAATTTCACTGGACTTAATACCTAAGCCTGTTGACGATAATATACCTCTTCGTTGAGGGGTGGGAAAGAAGAAGACTCCAAGGGGTCTGAAACCAGAGGGGAATGCACCTAATCGTTATGAGCAAAATGCTGTAAGTCTGCTAATGCCTATCACATGGTGGGTTGGGCAAGTCAAATACTGCTGAAAAAGGGTTTTTATTTTCCTTCTGTTTATTTTCCTTTTATAAACTTGCTATCCACAAATCTTTCATTGCCTTCCTGTCTCTGGTCACTTGAAATAGCCTTTTAAAATATGCATGAAAGTACTTTGCTAGCAGCATTTTTATAAAACAATGAAATACTGAGCATAAATCATGCAATGGAAATATTATCTTCTTCCCACACATTGCATTTAATTGATCTGCTTAAACCAGATAGCTAGTCCATGTAGGAAAGTTAAGGACATGGGTCTATCTGTATCGCTGAGTGACCCTCTCTGTCTGCAGCAAATGTTTTTAGAAATATTTTTAAATAATTGACTCAGCCCTGCAAAATCCCTATTTTATCTTGGTTCCCCCTTGATTCCTACTGCTAATAAATAAGCATAGTTTCTTCCTTGCACTAACATTCACTGGAATTTCCTCTCATTGAACTTTCAGAGATGAAAGTCTGTACAACCCTGTGGTCATTTCGTATTATTGCACTTAGAGCTATAATTTGGAGTGCAATAGATCTCTTCACTGAGCTGAATTTCAGTTTTACTGAGTAATGTCCTTTTGCAAAAAGATCCTACCCTTTTCTAGCTTTGTATGAGTAAAAGAATAGAGAAATACTACTAGCTTCGGGGTAATATTGCAATCTTATGCTTGCAATATTTGCATATTGCTGAGTACTGAGTGCCACAGAAAGAATTCAGCACAGGAAGATAAAACTGAAAAATCTCAAGAAAATAATAAAAAACAGAATAGGACAATGTGCTCCTTGTAGAAGAATCCTAAACAGATATTATTTAAGATGGTAAAATGTGATGGTGCAGTCCCTTAAACCAAGTTATTGAACTGAAAACAGCAAATTCCTTCTTGCTTACTGAGCCATTCAAGAGAAAGTGTATATATTGCAACAAGAACAACAAAACTTGGCAGTAGTTTGAAAGACTTAAGTCAGCAAGATGAATAGCAGTGATAATTTTTAACTTGTTACAGATCTTCTAAATCTGCCAGATTCAAAATTACTTTTAAACTAGCATACAAACTGTGCAAAAGTACTCTTCTTCCAGCATGGAAACCAAGCAGTTCAACAGGGCTCAAGATTACTGTGTTAGAATTCACAGCAAAGACTGGAAAATAAAAAATATCTCCTTGACGATAGCGAGGGAATGTACTTATGCATCTTAACATAGAGCAACAAGACTAAATCTAACAGAAAACCTTACAGCAAATGTTTGTTGCTAGTCCTCTGGAAGATGGAGCTTCCAGCTGAAAAGTCCTGTCTCTCAGGGCATAACTTCCATTCTTACTGGAAAGGGAAAATTCCCTTTATATGCTACACCTTTTGTGGTTTTTGAACTCTTCCATCAGGTGCAGAACAAACTCAAACGCTTTATAACTGCAGCTGAAAGCAGAACACTAAGACTCATCTAAGCACTTACCCTGTGTTATTTTTATCTACTAAACTTTGCTCCTTTCCCTTTTTGCTTTTATCTTTCAATATTGCTGTTATGCATTGATCCCTGACTCTGTCTCTCTGCAAGGAGAAATATCTTTAGAAGTTATTTCATGTTCTTTCAGTGAAGTCCTTCCCTCAAGGAACCGAAGGAAAAGGTTTGGAGATTTTTCAAACATAAAGGGCTTGCCATTCACCCTGTACCACTTTGAAAACGACTCGTGTGGTAAACAGGTCAAGGAGGTAACACCTGCAAATGGAAGAAAAAATTATTTGCTTCACTGGCACAGTTTTCTCTGGAAGTGGGATGGCCAAATCATTGAGATCTGACGTCCTCTTCAGGAAAATAAAACTTACGCTGTCATCAACCCATACAAATTTGACGAACGCAGTTAAATGCTGGCATACTACACCACATAAATCTTCCATGGAAGCATGCCTCTCCATTTCATAATATCACAACACCTTATCAGTTTTATATCTTTTCCCACTTGTTGAAGGGTATACTATGACTGTTTAGGTGGTGTCTATGTGCAACCTGAAGCTGTCTTTATTTTGTCTACCCAGCAAAATTCCTCAAGTTAGAATTCAGTCTGAACTGTGCCTCTATTTACATCTCAATTCTTAAAAAAAATTATTTACTAGTGTGATTAGTCTTTAATATAGGGTATAGTCGTGCTCATGTACAAAAAGATTATTGAATACTTGTGTGTTTGTGGTACTGAGTACAAAAAAGGTTACCTGATTAATGCAAGGACTAAAAATCTTTTAGAGATTTTTAGCACACATTTGATGATGATGATAGAAACATGCACAGAAACAATATATGCTCTAAAATATTTGTATTCACAAATGTATTGGTGAACTCAGATCCTTATTTATTTTTTTTTCTCTGATGCAATAAAAGGAAAAATCCTTTTAACTTTACAATATACTTTGTAGCCCTGATTAAATTAGCATTATATTCTTGCTGAAAAAAATAAAATAAAATAGGAACAACAAGGCATATTTCTAATTAGTTTTCTTTCCTGTTGTTCCAAGAGATCCTCAGCATTTCACAGGGGAGACACTGGTTTACCAAGCCACCAATTCAAGGCAAAATAAAATGTAACAGAAACAAAAGCCCAGCTATGAAAATTCCTTTTCAGTTGCACAAAAGGACTGCAGCGTTGGTACATTGACAGGCGTGTACTTTCCAGCAGCCAAATTTTGTAAATGTTTTGTGTGCAGTTGTTGGCTGGCTTCCATTTTATAAAGAAACAAATATTAATTCAAGGATTATTATAAAGTTGCCACTGGACTTCTTTTGTAGGCTGTGTTGGTATGGCTGGATCTAATTCGTAGCTCTATGTATCTATGGATTATAGTTTTAAAGGTGCAATCACTCACTAAAGATAACTGGATAAAGTTAAAGGATAAGCATATCATTGTGTTTTCAAGAAACTTGAACTAACTGAGCATGATTTCAGTTCTAAGAGCACTAGGTCACTAAAAGGCTTTAACAGACCTAAATACATCAGTGTTGCAGAATTACGGGGTATTAATCCCTGCAAGAAAGTAAAAGGCACATGACTCTTTTTCCCATGCCATTGGTAAAAAACAAGAATGAGTTTCAGTGTGAGGGTCTAGTGACAGTCAGATAAAATTACTTTGAGTCTTCATTTCTGATTTTGAGTGGAGATGAGCTAGCTTTTTTTGTCAAGCAGAACATTTTAACCTGTTACAGACAGGGTTCAGAAGAGTTCCCTAGGAGCAGAGTTGGTCCCAGACACAACACCCTGTTCTCCCAAACACCTCTTACACTGAGGAAAATGGGAGTTGGTAGCTAGTATTCGGTCAGGATTTTTACCAATGTTACCATGCAAATATGACAAAACCAGGAAGGAGGCTCAAAAAGAATACATGTGCTTAGCAGTCACTACCGTAAAACTGTTACTGACCATGATCTCAGAGCCTTCTCAAGCCAAATTAGACATTATCTTGACTTCTGCTACCTGTTTTAGCTCAAATTTTGACTGTCAGACGTCTCACGAACAAAGTACTCAGGAATTTACATCAAATGTTTCTGAGAGGATAAAAAGGGCATTAAATGAAAACAAATATATGTTCTCTTTGACTCTTCTGGTTTACTCGTGAAAACTAAGAATTCTGCATTTAACAGATCACAGTCTATTGAGTGCCTTCCCAATGCGTGGAAGACCCAGGCAAATATTTAACTATTCCTAGTGTGTTCAATAAAAAGAAAGGTCAGACACCAGCTGTAACCAGAGGGATGGCGTACACAAAAAGGAGAAACCCTGCAAGCTCTCTGCAAGCAAATCTCCCACTGGGCTCAGGAACAGAAGATTTCTATATCTGACTTCACTATAACAGGTTCCACAATATGCTTGCATAAATCAAAGAGCTGTGTATACACCACGCTTCCCCCCTTCACTATTTATACTCACCAGGAATGAAAAATAGCTCACCACCTGCCTCATTTCTATCATAATGTAACAGGCCACAGAGTTAACACCCTTCTGATACAAATGGCAGAATAAAATTACAAAAACGGTCACTCTTACTCAGCCAAGACGTTTGGCACCTCACTTGCAACTTTTCCATAAGAAATTGAAACATCTCATAAATATATGAAAATATGTTATTCCAAGTCTGTGTATTATGCGAAATAAAAACCCATGACAAATGCAGCACACTTCAATTCAAAGCTTAGATGCACTAAACTTATGGAACTGTGTGAATGAGAACATAACGATTCAATATTCTGGACAAATTTGTAAGTAAATTTATAGGACTCATGGATCTTTACAGACAATATGCAGTCTCTCTATAAAGAATGTCCTTATTCTGACACATAGAAGAGCATGGAACTCCTCCCTCAGAAAAATAAATATCTAAGAGGAAAAAGAAAATGACATTAGGCAGCAATAGTCGTATCAGATTAAAGAATTGGAATAAGTTTGACAACTAGAAGTAGGAACAGCTTCAGAATAACCTTAAAACCATTGCTTTCAGGTGAATGAATAACAACTTCTGCTCTGATTATATCCAATGAATCATTAAAAACACTCAGGAAGCCTTTGGCGATTATTGCAAGCTCAGCAAATCTGTGGGTTGAACTTGGGGGAAGAGCAGTGAAAGTGAAAAGGAAGCAGAGCTCACGCCGGACAGAACGGAGAAATAACCACTGTACAGCCTCAATGGCAGCAGAGGGCAGTAGTAAAAAAATATATATATAATTGAGGTCATATAAAAATAGACCAAAGAACATTTCATACCATTTGCAGCCTGAAACTAAGAAACATCCATGCTGCCTGTTTGTTATATAAGATTTACTATTTTCTTGTTGAAAGAGAAGCAAAACCCTGTAGACAACTTTATAAGTGGATTTAATTAAGTCAAATCACTCAAGTTTAAGAAGCTTCATAAAGTGAAACCCAAATAAAAAGAATTTTTTTTTCATTAATGTATTTGTGATATACAATGCTGTTGACAGGTTGAAAAATAATACAAAGTTAATTTAAATCAATTTGAAAGTCTAACTTGTCAAGAAGAGGTCACACAAAAAAATCTCCGTATATGTTACTTGAGTCTTTAGCAGTTATTAAAGAAGGTCTAATAATGGAATACGCCATGGAGAGCTGGCTGATTTGTTAACTTTGTGGTGATCTCATATTGAGATTTCCTGATGGATCAGTGGCAGAAACATTGATTCTGCCTATTGTTTTATCTGCTTAGTGCATTAACAGGGTTTCTGGGGCAGTCAGTGAGGCATTGTTCTTTTTCCAGTCGAGAAAAATTATATCAGTGCGAATTTAGAACGAGCAGAGACTGCACGATCAGGGCCAAAATCCACTGCTTGCTTATTCTGCATTAGGGTTGTTTCATTCAAATTGCTGTTTGTCCAAACTGCCAGTAGTTTCCATTACTTCTTAGGAAATTCATTCAACAACATAATCAATGTGGTCATCAGGATTTTTTCCTCAAATACTGAGCACAGCCCAACTTAGAAAAATAGACTGTTTTAAAAGCTTCTACTTTGAGCAAAGCTGATTTGAACCATAGCAGACAATGTAAGTAAATTTCTTTCAAACTACGGCACTTGAGCTTTTTCATTAGTATCGCTGTGTCACTGAGACAACCCAGAGTGAAAAAGGAGCCAGTTAAACTTTAACAAATACAATAACAAATAAACTGCAAGAAAAAAAGAGACTTACGCCAAAGGTGGATGATGCCTACGCATCAAATCGTGGCATGTTGGCACTCGGCATGCAGGAGCTCCATCTGCCTTCCAGTTCTTGGTACTGCTGCAGAAGGCAAAGTTTAAAAGGTTTAGGGAATTGAAGTTTGCAGTACTGTGATGAGTCACTGTAATTTTGTTCCACTTAAATAAGATCATTTTGTCACTACATCAAAATTAACTGGAAATTAGGAAAGATCTAATAGGAGCCAGGACTTTCTGGAAAGCAAATTACTTGTGCATTGCTAAACCCAGAAGGTTTTGGTGAGTTTATTTCTTCATATGGCTGAAAAATCAAAGAATTCATGAGTAATGCCAAAAAAATAAATAAAAAAAAAAATCCTAAGCTCTCAAAAATTTTCCCAATTGAGATCTTGTATCATTGTGTACAAGAAAGCTGTATATACAGAAAAAACATTATGTAAGACACTGTAAAGTGAAAAAACGAGTAAGTAGAATTAATAGATATGAAATTAGAATTAATCAATATGAAGTACTGGAAGAAATATGCAAACTGAAACATTCTCAGCAGTCACAATCCGGCAGATATACCAGAGAGTCTGCTGGGTTACTACTCCTTTTCACACTCGTGTGCGTCCTATGCTAACACACGACTACAGACCAACCCTTCAGCAAGCAGAAGCTGAAGAAGGATGAAACTGCATCTGTTGAACACAGGATTCATATATTGGTTCTTTTGCCTAGAAGATTCCTCTAACCCACAGGACCTCCCCTGTACCGGGTGTAACTGCATGAGCCTGGTGTTTAGTGATGGATTTTTGCTTCGTCAAAACTCCCAGCGTATAGTGATGTCTAAGAAAGCCCCTCTGGTAGTGTCAGTTAACACACTAAAGAGCAAAGGGTCAACTATTTGCTAATTATCCGACATTAAAGGAAGACACACTACCTTCCTGTCATGTATCAGTCACAGTAGAGTTTCCTGCTGAAACAGCTGACCTTTGTTTGATTGCTCAGTGAGTATTTTGATCTTACTCTAAACTTACAATATCTAATTTAATGCACACGATTCAATATAAGTGGTATCCACGGTTCTAGGTGGGAAACACTCACTGATCATTAGGGAAGCCGAACCTCAAAATATTTACAGCTCAAGTTCAGAAGCTCAATGATACATTTTGTTTTGGACCTCCTAGTTCTGCAAGATAGAGTTAGAAATCATCACAAGAAAAAAAAAAAAAAAAGATTCTTCATGTTCTGCCTGTCTTGTCACGGCAAAACAAAAGAAAATGGTTGTGTAAGACTACTACGGAAAGACTTTTTGAGTTGCCTTTTCTGAAAGTTTAGTCTCAAACACTGACTTTGTGTAATGTATCTGATAGCAAATCATCATCCGTTTTTATTCACACTAAATACATTTGGCTTGTACAGGTTTGGCAAAAACAGGATCGCCAGAGGAGCTGTACCCATTTGCTCCAGTTACTGGATTTGTTCCAGTAAACCAACAGATGACACTGGCAACTGCAAACAGCTTAAATAGATCTACTTTTATAAAGCTGCTGCACTTCAACACAAGCTTTATTAGTTTCTCTATGTAGGCACAGATGAGATCAGTCATACTTCTGGGAACGATGTAAATTTTGAGCCCCTTGGTTTACCTGCTCTCAGAAGCACAAAATTAAGAATTAAACTACGGTAAAGAAACAGTACCTATCTACTTAGTGAAGGGTTTCCCACTAGTCTCACTCATGGGATGGGAATGACTTGGCAACCATGCGGCAAGCATTCTCCTTAATGGAAGAACAGATTCCAATGCTCCTGTTCTGCTCATCATTTTTAGCCTTGTGACTACACAGGCAAGACTTTACACCTGTGCTGTGCAGGATCAGAGCTTCAAGGATCAGATTTCAGATCTGAGAGAGCAGCGCTTTTTAGAAGCATGGCACAGAATTTGATGACACAAAGTTGGGAGACTGTGATCACAACAGTTGAGAACAAAAATCAGACTGAGAATGAGTGAGCGTGACAATTGCAGGCTCTGCAAGACAATAGAGAATCCTGAGTCACTGCTTCAGGAGGAAAGGCAGAAGAGAGAGTGAGATCTCATAGCAGATAGGAGGAAAATGTAATATAGTTGAGGTGGGTGAGGATGTTCGTTTGTTTGTCTTGGCAAAGAACAGTTCATCTTTTTCTACAAAGACTCTGCCAACTGAGAAGCAGTCTGGAGGGATTCATGTATGTTACTCTTTTTTGTCAAATGGGAGAAGACATTTTAAAATACTGCTAGAAGGAACCGTCTCACACAGAAAACAAAAGAGACATTACAAAATACCATTTCAAATTCTCAGTTTTAAAACTCCCCTCTGGAATATTGACAAATCCAGTGCTTTATATATATCGTCAACATCTTTAACAGTTTCATTGATCGCAAACTGATTCTGCAGTTTACGTTGAATCCCAGTGGAAATTGTTTTATAATGACTGAAGAAGCAGTTTGAGAACTGAATTTGTTTTCATGACAGAGCAGAACCAAGGACATTTTAGCATTGCTCTGATCTCTGTAGCTCCTTTGTTGCTGTGAGCAGGAAGAAAAAAAAAAGAAAAAAAAGAAACAGACAAAAATTTGCTGTAAAAAAAATGAGAGTGGAGTAATTTTATCTCCTCCCAGTCACTGATTCAAAACCAACCACCCCCAAATTATAACATATGCGTAAAGAAACACACTAAGGATCCTAGCTGTGATAAGAGCAGGTCTCCAGAATAAAAGCTTTATTTTCTCACCTGCAGTTTACTGGAAGAAGGCAGAAACACAGTTTCTGTTGTTATCATTGACTTAATATCATGAATAGGAACATTTGGTTTGAATTCCCTCAGAGGAAGGTGATGCCAACTGTGTTCACAGACAGCTTCTCCTCTGGTCTGAATCATGTTTAACTTCTAACTTCTCAGAAACTTAGCGTGGGACCAGTGTGTGATGTAATTGTTGTCTTTACTGCCCTGGTGGTATGAAAGCAGGCCCCTTCCTGAAATTTAACATCCAGCTGAGAAAAACAGGCAAGTACTATCAGCCACAGTAAAAGATAACATATGCAGAATAATATGATAAATACGGAGGATGTTGAATTTTGAAGGGTAAATTATTTTGTCTGAAATTACTTCGACAAAATCCAATTTATTTATCTGAAAAAAACAACTCCAAAGAAATTGCAAGTGGCAAATAAGACTGAAAAATATACTTGTCAAAATCATTTATTCCCTTCCCAAGTGTAGGAAAATGATGAATGAGCAATAAAGGATTGCTGTTCTTTGTTTAGACACAAAGAAAAGAGAAATGTGTATGCAAGAAAAAAGCTTTCTCTGCATTTTGTTTTTGCTTCAGGTGAAATTTCTGTGGAGAAAAGAAATGTTTTTTGCAAGGTATTCAGCTTCTACATTCAGCTTCTTGGTACTGCTGCAGACCTGCTCTGTGAACCTTAAAATGAATTTATGTTAAGTAGTCTGTGGGAAATAGAAAGAAACCAGGATTCCTTTTTTTGACAGCTTGTGGAGCTAATCTTCAGCAAACAAGAACTTTTAATACCCAGTAATATTAAATATTCTGAATATTAGGGAATTTGCTGGCATTAGAACACTGATGTAACAAGACCTTCCTAAGGATAGGACTTATGTAATGGGACATCTCTACATGTGCATTTAAAACCAAAACCAGGTGAACAGTGTGTAGACCCACATCAGTTTCATCTGGACCAACTATCAGAGGTTAAAATGGGGACAATGTGAGGTTGGGGGCGTCCACAGGATTGCCTAAGGGTCTCGTCTGTTGTCAGCAAAATAGCATTAGCTGCAACAAAATTTAGGGGGGAAGATGGACTTTTGCCACAACTTTTGCTTGCAGGTGGTATTTTCCTTTGAAAGCTGTTAGGAAGGGATAACCGGTGTGTGCAACAACTCGGCCAGGCGGCCAGCAGCAAAACCAAGCTCCCCCACCTGCAGCCTAAACCCCCTCTGCCTTTCGCAGCCCCGCCACAGCAGAGGGCGGACCAAACGCTGAGGCGAGCCGGCTCCTCATTGGCCTCTGCAAGAGCTCCAATCCCTGACAGAACCGAACTTCCCATTGGATGCCGCGCAGCGGCACGCTTTGTGATTGGCTGAGAGGCGAGTGCGGGCGGGAGCGGGCGGCGAAGGGAGCGGCGCCGTGGCCTGGTGGCGTCTCGCGAGAGTTGCGCGGCGCTCTCGCGCGGCCGCGGCCCGCCCTGGTCCGCCCTCAGGTGCTCGGAGCCGGCGGCGGCCCCGAGCGGAGCGGGCTTGAGGTGCTGCCCGCCGCCCGCCGGTGAGTGGCCGCCTGCCGCCGGGGAACGGGGCAGGGCGCGTCGCGGTGGGGACGGGGGGACCCCCCGCTGCCCGCCCCGCCCGCTGCCGGCCCCCCGGAGAGCGCGGGCTCGGCGCTTTCTCCGCGGTGTGGGTGCGAAGCCTTCCCCGGGCCGAGGCCGTCGCTGTGCCCGGCCGCAGCCCGCCTCAGGCGGCCTCTCCTGCCTGTGGAGGCTGGGGGTGCCGGTTCCGCCGGGCACTGTCGTGCTGCCTCTGCGGGAAGGGGATTTAGAGGCAAAAAAAAAAAAAATAAAAAAATAAGGGTTGGCTGCCGGTGGAGGCGGCTCGGAGGGTTTTCCTTTGGGGTAACAACCAAAATAGAGCTGTGTGGTGATGGCATCTGTGGGCTTGCACGGGTTGTAGCCGTATATCCGCGGCTAAACGCGGTCCAGGCGGTTCGTGGAGCCTCAGCTGCGAAGTTCGGCAAGTTCAGAGCATCGAGACGTGATCCCTGGAGAAAGTAGAAAGCTGTGGCGTGTTTGCGTGGGTGCTCTCTGACCTAATAGGTCTTTCCTTTAAAGACAAAAATCAAAGCTAAAAGCCATGCTTTCAAATGGAAAAAGTGGGGAGTAAGGTGTGATCCGTGCAGAAACAGTCAGCGTGCCTGGCATTGCTTTGTTCTTACCAGGGAAAGATGAGCTTTCCTTCATCATTTCTTGTGTAGCAGCAGGTAGTGCTTAAATGCTCACAGACTTAAAAATTCTGATGTTCCTCCTTGGGTTACTTTAAGGCTGATCACAGGTACGGAGTTTGTTTCCTCTACCCGCTGAACTAAGAGCGCTTTAGTGCAGCTAACGCTGCAGGCCAGCGGTGCCTGCATGCTGTCTCCTGAAGGTGATAGCCGATAGAGGCAACTGTTCCTTACAGTGGTTTTCCTTCTCATGAACGCTGTTTAACCTAAGTTAGGGCAATACTTTGTAATCTTAGAAAGGATTCTGAAAATGGTAGTCCTTTGCTTACAGAACTGATCTTAGCGTTTCCTGAGCTGGGGATAGCTTAGGACTAGAAGAGGCATGCAGGATATTACATCTCAGTTGTTAGTAGTACGTATAGCACTCAATGAAAAAAATTGCTGTATTTTTCCAGAAGGGCATAGGACATTGCTAAAAGCCACTTATCTATGAATCAAGAGAATTACTGGAACTGATAAAGTAGTTTGGTCTACATGGATGGTCCGGTTCTCAGTCTCCAGCTGAGTTTTATTTACAGTGGCTACCTGATAATCAGATGGGCTTCCTTGTCAATAACCCTATACTTCTACTTCCAGTAGATGTTATGTATCTCCTTAGTGAAAGAATAAACTAAAATGGAAAACTTTATTGGTGGGAAACAGTTGCAATTCCTTTTCTTTCATGGAAGTGAATTTATATGCACAAGTCTGCAGCAAACCTCCAACTTGAAATTTATAAATGGTCTGGATATATGATGTTCTCTTGAGTCCTGAGACAGTTGAAAAGACATAACATTGCTCTTATCCAAATCTACACAATGTAAGAATGACTAGAATTACAGTTATATCTGCAAAAGAAGCTAAATAAAGTCTGGTGTTAGATACAGGTTAATTTTTAGCTTATATTCGAACTTTGGTTTTTGGCTTTGACGTCAGTTAAAGCTTGATGCCTTGTTCTTTCTGTTTTTAATTTTAGTTAAGGCAGCTGAAAGTCTGCAGTCACATCTAGCTCTTATTAAATTTTCTTGCTGTAGAATTTCCATTATGCTATTTCAAAACGGTCGTGCTTGCTGTCCATCCTCAATGTCAAACGCAACTAATAAATATTCCTGGTAGTTTTATATGCAAAAGCTTAACAAACTTTTGTAGCCTTTTGTCAGTCCCTCTTAAAATCTACATGAAGTTGTTTTAAGTGATCCAAACGTGAGTCCTCTTATAAATGGTTCATTTTGCTTAAGATACGTGGATTCTTCTTTAAGAACTCGTTACAGAACAGATACAGAACATCAGTAGTGCTTAGGGGAGAGTTTTGTTTTTTTTTTTCTATTTTGGTGATGTCAGCTTTGACAACACTGTCTAAAAAGGTCAGCGGAAAATGACTGGGGAAAAAAGAAGCATTGTGTGATTATGTATGTCTTAAGATCTTGTTAGTGCTGGTCTGAATATTGAGGCTTTATGCAGAAAACAGTCAAAAACTTGCTTCTGGCATAACTGGTGGTGTGGAGGTTCTGGGTACTTTATGTATTAACAGGAACAAGTGTGTTTTGATAGACTATCAGCTATAATAACTATTTCCACAAAAGAATGTGTGGCATAAACCTTGATACTGTCTTTTTTTGCTCCTCTTGTCTCCTAGAGATGGGCCTGTTTTCAGAAGATGCAGCGCACTAGATGCAGTGCTTGGAACAAGATTAGTCATGGCATCAGAACTATGTAAAACAATCTCTGAGGCAAAGCTGGAAAGGCACAAGAACTTGTTCTTAAATTACAGAAATCTCCATCACTTTCCTTTGGAGTTACTGAAGGATGAGGGGCTGCAGTACTTGGAGAGACTTTATATGAAAAGAAATTCCCTGACCACATTGGTACGACAACCTCTTTATTGCGATGTTTTCTGTCTGTGTGTTTAGAAATTCTGGGTTTGGAACAGAAAAAAAAAATAGAGAATTTAAAAAGATAATGATCTTTTAGCAAATCTGATCCTGATTGATGTCATCTATTGTGCAATATAAGCATGTGGTTGTATTATGTTCTAACTTGCACGGGTGATGTAGAGTATAATAAATGAAACTTTATGCCATTCCCTGTATACCCTTTTGGAGCTCTGTAAAGACCTGCTTTTTTTTGGTGTTTTTTTTTTTTAAAACTTTTGGAAGTCTTGCTCAGTGTCAGCGGTCAGGTCTTTTTACTGTTAGATACTGTGCAGTCTAGCCTGCATTGCTTCATTAGGTTCAACGTTTGTCTTGGTGTGTGCCTTATTTTTAAAGGCAATGCCAACCCCTGGGTCTAATTTAAAGCTTGCTGATAAGGTGCCAGTGAGCACTTAAGTCTGTGGGCTGTCACTGGTGGGAAGAATAAAGAGTTAATTTAAGGGTTGGGGGGTGGTGTTGATTTTGAGTGTTTTTTTTGTTTGTTTTTTTTTTTTTCCCTGAACTGAACAAATCTCGCAAATGCTGGGAGCTTGGAGCTCAATGTGGGGTAGTTACAATTGTGTGAGCTGTTTTGGGCTGGCAGAACTCTAGAGAGACTCAAAGCTTGGCACTGTCAATACACTGAACTTTCAAAGTAATTCAATTTCTTTTTTCCTTGGGCTTCTCCATGGTAGGGTAGTTAATTTAATAACCAGGGCAGGGTTTGGAGGGCCTGACTACTTAAAATTCACTAAAATGGTATGTTTCTCAGTGCTTCCTGGAAGAAGTCCTGTACTTGCCCCTAAGGAGTATTTTTTTTTAAAGCTTGGACAATGACGCATTAGAATTCCTTAATAAAGGTTTTGCTTCATATGGCAAGAGCTGAAAGGATTCTGAAGATTTTATAACTTAACTTCATCCTGAAAGTCACTTGTTTTTGCATGTACTATAGGAAATTATTTTGGCACTTCTCAGGAATGTCCTCTGCTTAATGATATAACGGGCATATAGCATTTCATGGTTAAAACTGCTTTCAAAATTAGCCTGATGTTGTAAACATTTCTGCCTTGATGCTCAAATTCAGTGATTGTTTAGTTGGAGTGGAACAAAATAGATCAAATCAGCAGCATGTTACAAAATAAGGCAGGTGTCTTTTTGTGTGTAGAAAGTTTCGCAATCTCCATTAAAAGCAGAAGATCATCCTTGGACGCTGTTAAAGCATGAGCTTGAGCAAGGATTGTAGTCTGGGGCTTCATACTTAGGGAAGACCTAGGTAAATCAGAAAGAAGAAAGGAGCAACAAGGGATTTTTAGAGAACAGACTCTATGAGGAGAAGATAGAGAGATTTAGGTTAATTCCTCTTGTGAAAAGAGAAGACGGAGTTAAAAATGGAATTGGAGGAAGGGTGAGAACAGAGGTCATGAGTTTTTTATGAAGCAGTGCTTTCATAATGAAACTTTATTATTTTATGTCCGTTGCTGGTAGGACAAGTAGTACTCGCAAGTTCAGTATAGTAGTAGTTAGTTACACAGGGGGGAAAAAAAATCTCATTTGAGAAGAGCTGCAGACTGTAACAGGTTATTGAGGGAAGCAGTATTCCTTTCACTGGAGACTTTAAAAGAGAAAATGTACCAATTTCTTTGAAGGGTGATCCTGTCTCAGAGGTGTAGTTGTAATGTCTCTTTGAGCCTTGTGCTTCTCAGTTTGTGTGAGATCAGCATTAGCTTATCAATAAATACTTCTGTGTAGATTATGAGCAATCATCAAAACAAAACCTTTGCTGCATTTCTTGGAGGTGGTGCTTCCTTCTGTCTTACCAGCTGATTTTGAGTTGAAAAACATTGACTAAAGGAAGCTTTGCTCCTCTTTTCTCTTCTAAAATTGCTCCAGTCCTTGACAGATGATTTGGATGAAGATGTCTGGAGTAGTTACGCTGTCAAAATTTGCATACACCTTGCCTAAGAATAACTTTGTTTTTGTCTTCATTGGCAAGATAAAATGATAGAGGACCGATGTAGTGGATCGGGAAGCTGTACAGCACACCTGCATCCCCATGTCAAGTCTTACTGCTGCTCCTCTTTTAATGCTAGACTGATACCATTAGCCTTCCAGTGATCCGATTTCCTCATCTATAACAAGGAGATAAGAGTTGGCCTTCATGGCACTGTCAGAAGCATGATCTAGCTGTATCAAACAATAGTTGTTCTTAATTTACTGACTCAGAAAGTGCAATGCTGTCCTGTTGAGATGAATGAGCAGGTTCACTTGCTGAAATATATCCTGCAAGGATGAGGCAAGCTTCCCTAAAGTGGTGGCAGAAGTGATTATTCATTTATCGTCGTTTGTTGTTGTGTCACCAACAGACCGCAGTCTGTACGTCGCTGACTTTTTACTCCTCGGTAGACGGATCGTGAATAGTTCTTTTTCATCTTAATGATATCGTGGGATGTCATATTGAATGAATTTGATTCAGAGCAGTTGGTTTTGCCATACTCAAGAAGATGAGCAGAATTTCTGTGATAGATTTCCCGAACTGTCAAATTTTCTCTTGAGTTTCTCTGTCTTAGAGAATGAAGCAGTTAAAAATAAAAGTATAAACCTCATGTACCATGTGAAAATAGTTCGTATTTCAGATTAGTGGTCTTACTCTAATAAAGGGCTTAGAATGAAAGAGCATTTTTTCATATTCCTTCATTTTTAATTTCAAGTTTTGATTCATTTTTGTGCTAAAGCATGTTGCAACCGTTTATGTTTTCCTCAGATTAAGCTGTACCAAGTTATGTGCTGAAGGTAAGTGTACTGCAGCCAACATGCCAGTAGGTGGCAACAGCTGATTAGTTGTAGCCTGTTTCTTGAGTCTTGATACCAACTGATGTATTTATTACGGAGCCAACATTTGTGGCTCCCTAGTTAAAAATAAATCATTTTTTGTACTCAGATCTAGGATGTGGCATTTCTGTTATGAAAGAATATCATGACATTACTTCATCAGGTTGGCGTTTCTTCATAATAAATTTATAAATACAAAGTTAAGTATTTTAGGTAATAGTACAGATGAAATTTACATGACAGTGCAAGTTGCTGGGCCTCTCTGAAAGGAAACTGACCATTTGATCAAGCTGCTTTTAAAATTTTTGCATATATGGATAATGTAAAAAGTGGTCTTGTTCAGATAAAATCTGTTTGACGTGCATTTTTTTTAAGCAATGAAACTGTCTTAACCCAGGGTAATGTTAAGTGCCATTACCAACATGACATTTGGAACTTGGCAAGCCCATTTCGTGGTATGTGTTCCTGGTTATTAGAGCCATCAGGGAGCAGAACTGCAGCTAGGCATCAGCAGTTGGAAAACGATATGCATTTTAACGTCAATATGGAAATCTGCTTTGTTGGATTCAGCACTTCTGGCTTGGTGGTTATTGATCAAGCTACACAAGTTTGTCAGCCTTACAGAACAAAATACGTTATGGTTAGATATCTTGTATAGTTCCTGTTCCACTTAGTCTGTAAAGGTTATGGCTTTTAGTCAGTCTCTCAGCCTCAACTAATTCATTTTAATATATTTTCAAAAGTGAGGTTTTGTGTTCCATCTTTTCAGCCCCAGAAGTCTGCCTACCATTTGTGTGAGGGCATGTGAATTTCACCTTTAGGCTGTAGTTCAGTTTCAGGAATAAATTGCTCGCCCTTGACACATCCCAGATTGCACTGATGGAGAGTACGTGGGGGTGTGGAGGTAGGGTATTGTATGCCAACTCCTCATTGCAGCTTTTCTCTGACTAGCTGCTAACATGTTTTAGTGTGGTTATTAAAATGAGTTGGGTACTCAATATGTCTGTTCTTTGTTTTAAAACCTAAAAACTCTCTTAACTCTTTTTCAGCCAGAAAACCTTGCGCAGAAGCTTCCAAACCTCGTGGAATTGTGAGTTTGTGTAGGAGTTCTAATATATTTTTATTATGCTGATCCATCTTATCTTAAAATAACTTCATAATGTATTGCTTGTAGATAACCTGCCTCTTAAGTGTGAAGGATTTTCTTGGAAGGCAAGAAAGGGTCATTTTGTGTTGGTTTTCTACTTTTTTTTTAAATGGGTACATCCAGATGTACTCAGTCATTTATTATTTTTTTTATAATTTCTAGTTTGTTGTATAACAAGAATTGTTATGCAAATGTCTATGATGTTAAGGGAAGAAAAAAGCCTACCCCCAGCTCCCGTGCAGAGTGTTGTGACCCTGGTAAAGCACTGAACCTCCAAAAGCAATGGCCGTGTGCTTGTGACAGCGCCAGAGCAACAAGTTACTGCCTCTAGCACACCCCTAGTTGCTCACTTTCAGCTATTATGGGTATTATCACTCTGGATTTGCTGATTGTAGACTTTTTTTGTATTGGAACCTAGTCAGAGTTTGTCAAATAGGAGCAGAAGTGAGCAAGCAGGGGTAGTAAGTACTTAATGGTGGCTGTAGGCAGAATAGTTTATCCAATCCTGTCCAAAGAATGGGTGTCATATGAACTGTTTTATTTTGGCGATTAATTTGAAGTTGTAAGCCCTGAGCCAACAATTTGTTCCCTCCCACTTTTTTTTTCTTGTCAGGCTCTGATTTCTTTGCACAATAGCATTTGGAGGTTAAAAGGGACATCCCCTGATAACTCATTTGGTTTGCTTTCAGTTGGTAATTGATGAACCATTGATTCTGTTTATTTAAGGGAAAGCTCCAAAGAGGAGGAGGTGTGTATCTGAGTAGGCTGATGCATTCAGGTGTTTGATCTTGTCATCATAATTTGGCCCTTGAAACCACACCTTTCTGGTACACACGACCATAATTGAGCAGTTTTGTAGGTCACTGCAGCCTCCAACTTGCTTAAGAAACAGTCTTGTCTCATCATGCCTGAGTCTTGTGAGTCTATTTATGCTCTGAAGCAGTAAAATAAATATTTTTGTTCTTGATATGCTTAGTATTTAAAGATTTGCCACAGGGCATCAGGAAATCTCCATGATATCTGATGAAGCCTTTAGTGAAAACCTGTGTAAATTATGGCTTAAAATAATCTCTTAGAAACACTGAACTGTAGGAGTCCGACCTAATAATTTGGGGTTCAGCAAGCTTAGGTGTATGACCATTATCCCATGCATTATAGTGGCCTACAGAGAGCTGTAGTGAGCCTATGATTTGTGTAGCTCTAACAGTATGTGTAAATTTCACATCAGTCAGTAAGAGCTCTTTGTTGTTAGAGAAAGGAAGAGACCACAAAATCAACGTTTCATTTAAAAAAATCGTTTGTTAATCTGTTACAGACAAATGTAACTTTCAGGAAAAAGAAAATCAGTTACATGTTCAGCAATTTACTGTATGTTTTTAAGAACTTCGCTATTGTTTGCTTCTATGTGTATTGTGTCTGTCACTCTGGGTTACTTGTAAATCCTTGTAATATACATCTTTTAACTTGCCTGAATGAAATAGTCACAAGTATTTTTTAGGAGCTGCAGATAAAATGAATAGGAGAATTCTCATCCTGAGTTTATATGTAAGGATTTCTCCGGACAAACCTATCAGCTATCCCCGTGTTTCCTATATTTTTAGGGGACTTTGAATGTCTGCAATTTTTAAAGGAAAAGAAAGCTCGGGTGCAACATGTAGTTTAGATGTTCGTGTCTTTTTCCTTGTTCTGCCTCTATCTCCCTGAAAAGACAAGATCCTGCTCTTGGAAATGCTGTTTGAATGGAACGGAAAAAAATGTGTTGTGCAAACAAACCCCTTTGTGTGCCTTAAGCAACTCAGCACTGAGTATTCAGTATTTCTTCACAAATATATATATCAATACTTGAAAATTGTAGCTGTTATTTTCCACACAACCCATCCATTCGTTTGCAGCAATGCTGATTTTAGAGATGAAAACGAAAATATGTGAAATCATGTAGAAATAGTTTTTAAGTTACTAGTAGTGCTGGAAGAGCTCCAGCAGAGGGTGCTGAGTATTCTTAATGAGAGATTTGGTCGCCCTCAGTAGCTACCTAAGTGACAATGGTAAGATAAGGCTTTCATCTGGAAAAACGTACTCTAGATTTGAAATGCCCAATTGAGGTGAATAGATCGTGTATGTTTCTTCAGGCCATTACGGTGCGAGATTTTTTTCATGTACAGGGAGGAATGTTTGTAATTGGTATTTCGTGTGTGGGTTTGAGTTTTTTCTTGTTTAACTCTATTTTTGGTGTGGGATAACCTGGTGATCAAGTATGGTCCAGTGTGGTTATTCTTTGTGCTGTATTTTTCTTGTTTTCTTATGACTCTCAAAACTCAAGCCCGTTATTCTAACTGTGAATGTTTTGTTTTAAATAATTATTGCTTTATTTTTATGTTAATCATTTAATAGTCTAAGTGAAACTTAAATACTTGGCAGTTGCCAGTTTATATAGTTTCCACAGCTTTTGTGGTTATAGAGAGGTTTTGAGGGCGCTCTTTCAGTCTGAAATTAGATATTTTGCAAACCGATTATGAAGCAGAAGTCCTTGAGGGTAACAGGTGGTATCCTCTGCTTTTTTCTCCTCCCCCCAGGTACCTTCATTCAAATAACATAGTTGTTGTACCTGAAGGTAAGTAATCTACCAGCTCACACAATAAGTGGCAGGAATCATAAAATATTCATTTTTCTTCTTTGATGAGGCCTATTTTTCTTTTATTTTCCCATAAAACATTAAAGATTTTTTCATACAAAACATACCATTGTAGCCCTTGCTTGATAATATCCTTGTTTATGTTTTATTACATTCTTTTAATGAATTTTCAAATGCATTTAAAGGCTATTTGCTTCAGTTCTAATTGAAGAAACTGAAAAGGCTAATGGCACTTATCTACAGAAATTAAAATCCAGAGCATCTTGTGCTTTGAGCCATCCAGAATAATCTGCTGCTTTAGGTCTTGATTGTTTTGAAACCTAAAGTATCAAGACTTTGTACTGGTTTTCCTTCCTTGCGCTAACAGTAGAGTTCTGTGTCTATCCTCAGGAAAGCACTTGCAGCTCTGTCTGAATATGTAGATTGGATAGACTCAAAGGCAAGGAATGGAAAAAATATTTCAGAGCAGAATCATCTGGCGAAAATCTAGAATTGGGAGTATTCTGTGTACATCCCTTTCTTTCTTTCTCCCCATCTCATTGCCACCACTGCCGTTTGTTAGACAGGTGAGCATTTCCACCAACTATGTCATTCAGTTGTCAGACTGGCTTTAATGCATCAAAATCTGCTCAGACTTAGGTGTTAGGTACTGTGGCTTTTTATCCCCTCATAGTCCTATTAAGATGTTAACATTACTGTTGGGTCACATTCACGTTTTAATCTGTTCTCTCACAAGCCATTGGCTCCCTCGTTAAACTGCAGTTTCTGGACCTAAGCGATAATGCCCTCGAAATTGTATGTCCAGAGATTGGTCGCCTGAGATCTTTACGTCATCTTCGCTTGGCTAACAACCAGCTGAAATATTTACCCGCAGGTAAGTACAAATGCGTGAGGGATTAGAGCAATGACAAAATCCATTTGAACTTAATTTGCACAGTGATCTGCTCTAGGTTTATTCAGGTCTTAGAGCTGAAGCATGGTACAACTTGGGTTTAAAGAGGAGGCAGGGATTGCTGTTGTACTTCATTGTGCCAAGTATGTTTTATACTTAAAAAATAATAAGACATGCTGTATGGACTTGAGGTAAAGTCCTGAAAAATGTCTCTGAAGGGGGGAAAAAAGAAAAAGTATTTGTATAACAGTGTTTGCTGTTGTAACAAGAAAACATTGAATTTCTTCAAGAAGACACAAAATGCTAATGACAAATGTCATTATGATAAAATGAGGTTTCTTCTGATTTTACAGAATATGAAGTATTCCAGTCCTCCTTCTGTCTTTTTAGCCAAACAGCCTCATACTTTTTCTGCAAAGACATGTGTCTAGTAGCTTTGCCTATGGCAGTTCCACCTCACTGTGACAGTAGATAACAAATGTTGGTCTTGCTAGTTTATAATAAAAAAGCAAAATTTACTCAAAGTTAATGTGACACAAAGTCAGAAAGAGTTGGCCACAGGCAGATTTTGAATTATTTTTTTGCCTTCTAAATACTTTGATAAGCAGAAGTAACTGATTCCTCTTCTTCCATCTCCCCTCTATCTTTCCAGACAAGATGACAATGATTTAAAAATTTCTTTTCATTATGTTATTTTTAATCTTGCTCTGGGATATTTGAGTTTTCTGATCTGTAGAGATGATAAAATACAAGGTCATTATTTCAAAAAATAAAGCAAAAAATTGTGTAACTTAGTCTAACAGGACTAGCTTTTGGCTCGAATTTTAACTAAATTTTTCAATGTGACTTTCATGTGTTTCTAAGTTCACATGGCTTATTCTCAAGAAATATTCTGCAGTGGTTCCTTGAAGTCGTGGTTGCAGAAATCTAGCTGTCATTTCCTTCTACTTTTCTAGGCGTAATAAGCTTTGTAGAACAAGTCAAAGAATAATTGTGATTAAGGAAAAAAGACTATATAAATGCTCTGGAATGAAATTAGATAAACCTGTTAAACGTTATGACCCAAGGCCAGTAAAATTTCCATCAATTTTAAGATGTCCTACATTCAAATGAAAGGAGTGACTTGAGTGCGCTTTATGTTCCTCAAAGATAATTTACCTTATGGTGCTGTACCATGAAAGAAAGACTTGTTCAAAGAAAAAGTGACACATTTGCTGCAAAACTTCACACATTAACTTAAAAAGGTTCCAAAAAAGACTACTTTCAAAAGGATAATTTACATTACTAAAGAGTTGATTTCAAGTCTACCACATTTGATTAGGAACTGGTATCGGCTGCATAGAAAAGCTGCATTAAATTTCCCCTGACGTTTACACGAGATTTGGTACTCAGCATCATCACTAAGCGCATTTCGTTTTGGGTGCATGAAAATTTTTTGTGTTTAGAAATACTACTGTAGCTACTTTTAAATTGGAGAATCTAGGGATGTCTGGTCTTTGTTGTGCTGGTAGAGTACCGTTGGTGTATACATTTGCCATCACTTCTATCATGACTACTTCTGTCTGTTCAGATGCTGTCACTGTCAACGTGGCTGGATGTCATACAGCTTACGTGTTATCAGTCCAGGCAAGATTAATCTTTCACTTACGCGGGAGAGTTTGCCCAGCTAATCTACTGCATTGAGCGTTTCCTAAACGTAACGCTTCCTGAAGAGGGCTTTCATGTATGTTTTCTTAGTTTTACTTAGATTGTGAGGGTTTTAAAGATGACTTTATAAAATGTATACTCAAGTTTGAAAATGCCACTAATATTCAGCAATTGAAAAATAGAGCAAAATAGTGAGTTTTGGTGAATTGTTCTCAATTTTATTGGTAGCATTAATCTTCATAATAGAGTGTTAAATAGCATTCTGTCAGGAAAACTAGCAAAGCTAATAAAACAAAGCCAGATGAGGTGTGATTTTACTGGGTTGTTGCTAACTGCTTTCTTTACAGCAGATATGGCATTGCAACACTTAGGGAAAAACAGCCCTTCATTCCTCTTAGTGATTCACAAAACAGTAAGTTACCACTAAAGATATAATTGAGTTTCTACAAATGCAAATGGTGCAGGGTTAAAAAAGCTGCATTAAAGAAATGACCATTGCCTTTACCTGAAGGTTACTTGTGGAAGTAACTTGTCAAAACCTGTGACCATTATTTTACCTCAGACTTAGTCCTGCACAGATATCACACAAGTGGCAGTGCATCCTTTATCACAGCAGAGGATCCAGTTAAGAGAGGCTGATCACTGTTCACCTTGGGTAACCGGCTAGGCCAACTTGCAGCACAGTGATGTCATCCCATAAAAAGCTTACTTGGGAGTTGTTGACCTGTCATTCCTCTCATCTTTCCTTTCCCAGTGCCTGGTGTTCCAAGTACCCTCAGTTTTTGTTGAAACTACCTGGATATTTAAAAAGATGGTGCCCCCTCTTTGTAGCAGCTGATTAAGGATACAACTAAATCTAAACATAAGGATACAACTAAATCTCTTCAATACATCCGTGGAACAGTTGGATGGTAAATGGTGTTCAGACACTTAGGGCACTCTGCTATTGCACTTGATATTTTGAAGAATGGTTTCTTTTGTTGTCATTAGTTGTGAGTAAGAAAAGAAAAACAATGAAGCTAATAGCACGTGTTGATTTATCTTGTTTTAATGTTTCTGTTCCTCAATTGTGCTGTTAACATTCATTGTTAGTATTTGTTTCTTTATAGAAATTCAGTATAGCTTGAGTTTTAAAACATTTGAAACAGGCAATTGTGGGCATCCTTCAGAGTCTAATAAAGGGTGAGTCTGTACTGCAGGCTACCTTCAATGTGATGGGCACGAAGGTTTTAGTCTTTATGTACCTGTTTTTGTACAGCTTGTTGGAATTGAGTAACTTGAAGACCTCTGTTCTTTCTCAGGTTTGGTCATGTCTGTCCAACTAGTTTGAAGAACTTATTTTGAGAGAGGATGTGGGGGAGAATGACGAAAATACATGCAGGCAGCATGAATGCGTTAGCCTTGGTTTCCTCAAGAAGTCAGACCGCTTGAGACTGATGGGGGAGAAAAGGGTGTGATGAAGCATGGAAACGGTGTTGCTTGGAGATCAGAAAGCACCTTCTGTACTGTAGCACTCATGTAGTGTAAATAATAATCCTACCTTTGTGCTCAGCAAACACTACCAAATCAGTGTCACCCGTTGATAACATCGTGCACTTTGGTCTCAGAGCAAGCACCTTGTTGAATTGCATACAACCACCGAAACCATGTGGCTTTCCTCACACATCTACACAGTGGTGTGAGAATTTTGAAAGATGATGGAGCTGAACTTGTTGAACAGCAAATAGAAAAAAAAGGTCCAGAATAAGCATGTTGAAATAGAAATTCTCCTGAGTGCTTTTTTCATTAAAACGCTGAGCATTTTTTTGCTCTGTGAACTGTAAATCTAGTAGCGTCTGTCTCAAACAATTTATTAATTCTTTTATATGGTGCTTGAATCTGTAACTCTTTAACATCAAGTAAACTTTCGTGAAGCCTTCTACTATGTAACTATAGCACTTAACTCATCTAAATTCTTGAGGACCATTTGGAAATGTGTAATGCCAGAAATCCTTTTTGAAAAGCCTTAGTTGTAGCGTAAATCAGGATTGATGTCATTTCTTATTATAACAGTAACTTAACTTCTGTTGTAGCTTGACTTTTAAAGATTTCTCTGTATTCAGAGAGTTGATGTTTAATTTTAATTTATAATTGTAGTTATTCCTATTTCAATGTGTCTGAAGTAAATTTCTGAACCTTCTGACTTAGAAATGACTTCTTGGCTCCTTTTTTTCCTGACATTTATGAAGTGTATATATGGTATATATTACATATTCAACTCCTTTCATACTTGAGAAATTATATTTATTTTGCCTTTTTCTGTAAGAAGTACTGTATCATTTGCAAAAAAAAAAAAAATCCAATAAGTTGTACTGGAACAAAGATTATTGAGGAGTCCCAAAGCTTCAGTTATCTCAGTTTTGGTGTGGTTCCATTCACACTTGGCTTTACTTTAGCCTCAGAAACTTTTGATGTGAATTGATGGTTCTTCAGGTTTACGTTTTGGTCCTGTAGTTGGTGAATGCATGTTTGAACAACAGATGACTGAAAAGAAGGTGGGTTATACGGGGTTGGACTTAAGTTTTGTGTTTGACAAGGATTAGTCTTTTGATTGCACATTGCTTGACAAACACTTCTCCTTAGAAATGGCAAGTCGTAGCATCTTGTTCTAAGATTTAATTAAAAATGAGGTTATGTTTACTCAGCACATGTTGGAGTTAATTATAGATTTACTAAAATGAAAAGCTTAATGTTTTGCCAAGTCAAGAGCAAAAGCTAAGTAATTAAGCAAAGAATAGGGTATGGTTTATGATCCCAGCACATCTTTTGGCAAAATTCCCGTTAAGATGGAAAAAAATACACGTGTCAGCGTTGTCTTTATATGGGCTAGACCAAGTTTCCATTTGTGTTTGTTGTCAGGGAACAACTCTTAAATGCTGCGAGCTGAGTACATTGATCAGGCAAAAATAATAATAAAATGCAGTCAAACAATAACAAATTTTACATAATCTGTGTGATGCTATTTCTTTGATCTGCAGAGTGAAAGTGCAGGTGACAAGGGAGCACTAGCGGTTGTGGCTGCAGGGAGGCACAGATCTCTGCAGGACTCAAATGCAGGTTTAGCAGATGCCCTTTCTTCCCCGTATAAGGAAACACGTTGCTTCCATTTCAAGCTGACATTTCTGTGTTCTCCTGAGACTTCTGCATATTGCATCCACTTGTTGCCATTTTGCTTCGTTTAGGTTGAATCTGAAGGAAAATTTGTGTGCCTTTGCTGTTTTTAAAGTGTAGACTGCAAAAATATTTAGGGGAGGTTAGAAATATATGTAGTCCTCATTTCTGTTGAAATTCTTTTTCTTTAAGGCAAATTGTTTTAGAAATGAAGTCCGTTTAAGCCTCATTAAAATACATTTGTAGACTTATAAAACTTCAAAGCATTTGAGAAAGATCCTGTGAAGCTGATAAGGGAGTGTTATCCTCATTTTACAGATGGAAAAAAGTGTGTTTAACAGAAGAGATTTGCTTCAGGCCACAGCAGGAGTCAGTGTTAGCCAGAAATAGAACTTGGGTGTTCCCATTCCATTTGTGAAGACCACACCTTTTTGAGGTTGGTTGTATTTAATATTGGGGAGGACTGAGTCTTCCTACCCGTTATTAGGAAATGAGTAATTATCTCTCCATAACTAATAACCCTCTAAGTTAATAGGAAATACAGTGGTAAGATGAGTGCCTTTTTGTAACTGAAACAGCTTGTGTTTCTAGAAGGCTGGAAGAGTTCATGAAGATGAACTTGGAAAAATATTACTTAAATACAATACCATTTTCTCTTGGATAGGTAACTTCAGGGGTAATGATAGGAAGGCTTCAGTCACTATTAAAATTATAAATCAAACTATAATTGTTGATTACTGCTCTGCCTGTTTAGAAAGTAACTCTAGGAGTGTTATGTTGGTTGATAATTGCGAAGCAAAACAGACTTAGCAATATGCTTTGCTAGTTGGGGGCACCAGAAGCTTTGAGATGTGAGAACTGCATGTTCGTTTTTCTTTTTTTTTTCAAGTCACCATAAAGTACAATATCTGTATTTACTATTCATACCAGTA
Organism: Cygnus olor; assembly: GCF_009769625.2. NCBI lineage: Eukaryota > Metazoa > Chordata > Aves > Anseriformes > Anatidae > Cygnus > Cygnus olor. The sequence goes on from NC_049179.1 coordinate 18,130,590, forward strand.
TTTCACTGGTAAAGACTTATTGAACACTTGGCTTAGTAATTCTGAATAGAGCTCAATATAAGGTATTTCAGTAAATCTTAATTAAGAAGTTATGTTTACATGCCTTTCCCTACCTCCCTTTTCACAGTAGATTTCCACTGATCAGGGCTACAGCATGCCAATAATGCTATTCTTTTTCTGGACCTGACATGAAAATATGTAGTCTAACTCACTTTTTAAACTTGTTTTCCATATTTTGTTTTAGAACCTTCAAAATGAGGGGGTGGAAGAAAGAATACATCTGTGGGTTTGTTTTTTTTCCTCCTATATTTCCATTCTGCTTTTATTACTGTCTCTGATTAGGATATGTTGCTTTGATACATATTAAAGCTCATTTTTAAATAATGATTGGGACTTTAAAAGCCAAGGCACAAACTGATGCAGACCCTGTTCTTTTTTCAGAGTTGGCATAACCTTAGTCCACTCTGCTTTCCTAATTTAGTAACATGTATAAAAATATGCACGACGGGACAGGTTTGGTACGCCAGGCACCAATCCAGGAGTGTGGTGTTTTTAAGTAAATGGACTTGTGGGGATTTGAGGAAAACATAGATTAGGTTACATGAGCTTTGCACTTTGTAAGTCTGTGACTATTTAAAGGAGCATGGGCTCCTAAATAAAAATTTCTCTCAGTTCTTATCATAATATATTGTTTATGCTGAAGCACATGATGTCTTAATTTTTTATTTAAAACAAAAATTTTTCTTAGCACAAATTGTTTTATACGATGAACTAAATTCAGCAATGGTCTATTAAACAGAGCATATATTTTACCAGTCAGTTTACCAACTGAAATTAACACTGACTGTTATGTTCAACAAGAAAAACACTTTATTTAACTAAATCAATGTAAAACTTAGCAACACTTGCCTGTTACTATGGTTTTAACATCAGAATTAGTAAGGTTTCAGTATTTATGCTGTATTAATGTAGAAGTGCAACAAAAATACCCAATTATGTCTTAAAGATACTCTCTGGTTTTCCAGGAGGAAAAGATTTTGACATATTTTGATTTTGCTGGCTACCATACAGCTCTGTCTTGACAACCCATAAGAAAGATATTTTTTTAATAAAAAATTCCGCTAGGAAATGATAGAAGAGAATCATCTCTGAAGAGCTGAGAACAAAATGGCCATGTGGATGGTTACTGACTGTTGTTGGGCTTGGTGACCTAAATAGAGGTGACCAAAGCACAGGGTAGGGTATTGTACCAGTGGTGTTCCTTAACAGATTAGCTTTCATGCATGTCCAAACACAGTGGTGCCTATTTAATTAAAGGATGTTGGTGGTGTGAGATTTTGTAACAGAGTCTGCATTGCTCAAACATTTGGTTTGGTTTAAATTCTCAGGAGGACTACTAGTACTTCTGAGTGCTTTAAATTTATGGGGAGGGAAGTGAAGACAGATTAAAAAAAAATCCATTAAATTCTTGGAAATTTTTATTAACTGAACTTTTTCTGTATACTCTAACCTGTGTAGTGTCAGAATGAGTCATCTGTACATACAGACCTGTTCACTATTCTCTATTTGTCTGCTTGCCCCTTCTTAGGTATTTTTTTTGATACTTCTGTGCCACTTCCCTTCATTGAGGGTCTTCTGAAAGCCTCTTTGTTAGTATTACACAATGTTTTTTAGTACACTGTGAAAGGTTTATAATGTTGCTGGATGCTGGTAGCAAAAACAGTAGTATAAACATACGGTCAGAAATTCTAGAGCTATATTTTCAGTTTTAAATGTTGTTCTAACATAGATTATTTTTTTTGTTCCAACTCTTCTTCTAGATAGGCTTGTATTGGGTGTACTGGAATTGAAATATTTCTCGTAACTGCATCAGAAATGACGTTAAGAAACGAGAAAAAAATACCCAAAACATCTCCTTCAACAATGGCCTGTGGTATTGCTTACTATGGTGTTGCACAGCAGGTTGTCAGAAATGCGTGTGCTAAGTGTGTATGTGTTGTAATTCATTAATCAGGAAACTAATAGGAAACAGTTGGAAGAAGCCATCACTGTAACATTTAAATCGTGTGTTCAAATATTGCTTTGTGTACGGGTGTTATTGGGCTAGCAAACTTAACTTAACGCTTGCTATTGTCATTGAGCTAAAATACTGGAAAAAACATTTGGAAATGAAGCTATTTTAATGGCCATGTTGTATTTAGTTATAAGAAAAAAAGAAATTTTGGTGTGGCTCAGTTCATTTCCAAATACCTGCAGCTTTATGAAACACAGATCTTAAAACAGCTGTGGTCACTTCATGTCTGGAAAAATGAAAAATGATCAAGGACAAATTGAAATTGGTGTCATGGTTTCATGTCAATAACTTGAAGGTTTAAATCCTATTGAGGTAAAAGCATAGAGACCAAGGTTCTATCAAGCATCAGGGTTTTCTAATACTAGTTTTACAATATATAAAAGTTGCTCAAAATGTACAACTCTACCAATCTCAACTTTTTTCTTTTTTGCATATTTTAGCAAGATAATTTGTGTTCAGTCACACCTTTTTCTTAGGTGTGAAAAAAAAATTGTTTTTTTGATGATCCTTTTATTTGGAATATCTCTGTCAGTTTGAGTTTGACTATTTAAGAGATGAAGAGCGTGCATATGCAATTGCTGAGCTTGTAAATAGATTTGTGAGTGTCTGAGAGAAGGGTGCAGTATCTCACAATTTCAGAGCATGTTAATTACATTTAAATTCTTCATCTGATACGGGCAGAGGATGATTGACCTGTAAGGGTTCCCGCTTCATCTGATGATTCGTAACGGTCACAAATCTTAATGAAAGTTTTGGTCTCATCACATCTCTGGAAAGAGACATCTCTCAAAATGACACCATTCGATTCCTAATCATTAAAATTTTTTATTATATTCCTGGTAGAGCAAACGTGTCTTTAAAAGATAAGAATATATTAGTACAAGACTTCCTGTGATTTGATGTTGTCCAGTTTATCATCAATTTTCATTTACAGTGAAGCATCAAAATCTCGTGTTTGTGTATGTTTTCATAGACCTAGAAAAGTCCATTGGTTGCCATTTGTTAGTTACTATTTCACTTGAGGTCCTTTTGCGAAGGATCATGCATCAGACTTGCAGAATCTGGCCCCACCAGTCCCATGCTTCCCCTCTGCCAAACGGTTCCTTTCCATCTCTGAAAAGCAGTTGGTAAGAAACGTGGTGAGGTGTAGGTGAAATCAGGACGGAGGAGAGGAGAGCCAACCTAATTATTACCAGTGGTGCTCTCAAGCCTGTTGTGCTTCTGGCTTTGCAGCACTCCACTTGTGAAAATCAAAGTCTTTGCAGGAACATGTATGTTTTCTAAGCTTTGGGCCATGGGCTTCCCCCCCCGTAGCCGCCCCCCTCAAGGGCTTTTAGGTAGTAGCTGAAAGAATAGTGCCAAGATAAAGGAGTCTGAATGCTGCTTGTAACATTGAGGTACTTGGACGATGCGTGCATTCCTGAGAGTATGGGAGCAGATTTAGCTGGATCCTCTGTTGTTAGGAGATTTGGTTCTGCCTCTTGAATCCTGGCTCGCCTTCGGTTCAGCGGTCGCTGGTTTCTCAAGTCACTGTAAGCCTTGTTTCTCCAGGGGTTTTCCTCCTGTCTGTTGGGGGTGGGCTGGGGTTTTGAAGATGTTGAGAGTGCTTTAACTAATTGTGACAAGCACTGATTTAAAGTTTAAAACTTTATGAAGATGTCAGATCTTACAAATAACTGTAGAAATATAGTAGTTATGTTGCATGTTCTTAGGCCTTTTGATTAAATAAGTCTCAAGTAGAATTCATTTATACACATTTCACTAAACAAAATCCCATTGTATTCTTTTAGTAAACTGATTGCTCAGTAAACTGTTAAAATACAGATTAAGAATGTCACATCCATGTAACCTCCAAACTTTAAAAACAGTCTGTCAGTCACACAGCATATGCAAAATATTAAATGGAGAAGAATTTAAAATGAAATCCTGATTTTAATACACGAGTTGAGGTGTCTTTAGGTGGTAATGAAATCCATAATAGGTCAATATGGAAATGCTACTCCGACGTTCAAGTAGTTCATTCAGTGATGTACTAAGTCGTCTATCAAACGTCTGACAGAAGAAATGACAACGTGAATGTCTAGGGTACATGAAAAGAGAATCCTGATGGAATTAATCTACCTTGCTCTACTCTCCACTGTTACCATTGCTGGACCTGCCACTTAAGAACAGAGGACTTCTGGAAGTCTCTTGACCTTTGAGTATGCTCCCAATGACATGCTGAGGTGGAGGCCACAAGGCAAAAGTGGGAAGTTTTATGCAGCAGTATATAACTTTACAGAACATTAAGTTGTCATTGCTGCTTTGATCAGTGATACAGTATAGTTCGATAAAACTCAGATAAAGGGCTTCAGGCTGTACCATCAAAACAATGCATTCTGTTCCTTTTAGTTTGGAAAATGTGTTTCTACAGTCTCTTAAAAAGTAGAATGTGCTTGTGATAACTGATTAGACCTGGCACACAGACCTAAATAATGAAGGTCAAATAAAATTATTTGGGTTTTTGTGTTTTGATTGTTTAAAAGCTTAGATTCAAGTTTTATGGAGAGGACTTACTGTGACACAGCTATATAGAGCAGGAAAAAAGCTTTGAAAGTGGTCGAGCTTACATTTGAATTCAGTATTTATTCCATTTGTGGCATTTGTTTTGCATGAGGTTATTGACTGTAACAGAGGAGGTGCAGTGGAGGTTGTCTGGTTGGCTTTGGTCAGTTTTACTCCAGTGGAGTTGAATCCAAGATGTAGAAAAAGCAGGCAACCAAGAATTAAATGTTGTAGGTATGTAATTCTCTGTTGCACTCTTGCACTGAGTGATTGAAGGTATTTTGTATATAAATGAATTTGGAAATCCATTAAAAACTATCAAAACTAATATTCCTAGTTCTTTGAATTTCATGCAGTACCTGTGTGGACCCCAAAGCTCTACAGATCATTATTGCAATGATAGCTCTGGTACATCCTTTTCCATCCCCCAAATTCTTGGTGGCATCTCTGATATTTTTCCTAACTGAGGAGATACGAGGCTTCATTGCTAGGCTGGCTCACTTCCTGTACAGTTGTCTCCAGTGCTGTGGAAAATTAATGTAGTCACCATGGAGTATTATGATAGAGTGCTTGGATCTGTCTTAAGATGTTGTGGGGTCTGTTATTTGTTTTTGTGCTTGTGTTAAATAAAAAACAAAGTAATTGTTAGGATTTCTCAAATTAATTCTTGCATAAAGATAAAAAAAAAAAAATTATAATGTGTAAGTTACTGTAATTTTTTTAAGTTATCATTTCCCTCCCTTTGAAACTTCTTCCCTCAGCATGCTGAATCTATGACAATACAGTTTCTATGGAATTTGATAAAAGGTTTTTTCCATGTGATCGCTGGCCACAGTCATGCTCAGAGCAGCAGACCTTAAGGCTAGCATGAGCTGGGTTCTCCTTCTCGCACAACGCGTGCGTTAGCCTGCCTTTATTTTGTGAGGGGAAGAATAAGAGACTTAATGGAAGTATTTCCTGTTTGAGTGACTGTTACTGGAAAAATTGCTTATTATTGAGAGTCAACGTATTCCAAGAAGTTAATCTGGAGGTGAGCGATCAAGTTGTGCCTAATACCAGGCTAACTTCCTAAGTAAAGGAATTTCAGAAGTTGATTTGTAACTCATGTCAGCACTAAATTCTTCTGCTGATGACTCTGATACTGAAGATCTGACTTTATTGATTGCCTGGTTGAAGACATATGTGATGTATATGAAGTTCCCTTCAGAAACTTCATAACAGATGCTCTTAAAAATACTTTTAAGAGTCTGCCTTTTTAGATCTGTTCAGTGAAGCTGTACTTAAAGGGGTTTTTAAGGTGCTCAGGGCCTGTCTCAAACATTTGCCAATAGCCATTCATAGGGGTGAAGACAGATGTGTACTGACAAGGCTGAGACTTAACCTCCAAGATTTTGAGAGCTGGATGTATGCTGAGAAGGATGCTTCAATGGTGTGTGTGTGTGTTTCTGTAGAAAGAAAACTTCTTTAATGCACACAATATGCTCGATGGCATTTAGTCAGGCTTTTAGAGAACTTCAGCTTTGAACAGATACTGAACTGTGGGTCGTCTTCCTCTGAATTTTTTCATTACTTTGTAAGTGTAAGAAAAAGGATATGGTAACAGTAACCGATGGGCAAAGTGCAGGTTGACAGGAGAAATTCCATATTGCGTTCAGTGTACAGCATTGCCAGAGGGCTCCAACTTGGTTTTGCTGCTCTGACCTACTGCAGGAGGGTCCGAAGCAAAGGCCAAGTGAGCCGTACAAGCATACCCAGCTTTTCAGTAGGGTTATGCCCATGCTTAATGTCTTTGCCAACGTGGTTTATAAATAAGTGGTGAAAAACTGCACTTCGTTGTATCCTTCACCACCGTAAGAAGATGAGTGAAAGTTAAAACAGCGTGCATCTGCTGTGACAGCACATGGCTGAGGCTTGCTCACAAAATTCAGTAGCTGTTAGTTCACAGACCCTATTCAGCTATTTAGTTAACAGGTAATTTTCAGAAAATGAAATCGTCGCAGTCATTTGCTACTCACATTTCATGTAAAACCTCTTACTAATTTGAAAGAAATTGAGATGATGTTGTAAGAAGTAAACATTTGTGACTTAAAAATAAGCTCTCAACCCTAGTTTTAGTCGTTTTTGTAGGGTTGGATGCTAAAAGTATAAAGACTTAAGTCTAAAGGGGAAAAAATTTTAAGTTGTCTATGGATGTAGTTTTCCCTTTGATTCTGGTTTTCTTTCTTTTACATTACTTAGCTTAGGGACAGTGATGAGCTATATTAACGGGTAGTTGATTTTATGTGTGCATTAAGCAAATGCAATTCACCGGTAGGCCATGGGTGGTCAGGGAAGCCTGGAGAAAAAAGCCATTCAGTCTTTGGAAGTGAACAAACCAAATTGTTAGCGCTGTGCAATAGAAGAACTTTAGCATGTATCCATTTTCATTTTGATCTTGCTGGCCAATGTCATATATGTAACATTGTGAGAAGTTAAATGAAAATACTACTTATTATCAATATCTTTGTTCTTATTCAGCTAGTCTGTTAAATAAATGGAGGCAAAATAAAATGCGTCATGTTAGGGCATCAATGGTAAATGGGAAAAGCCTTTAAAGAGAATGCGTATAACTGGAGGTATGACATAAGGTTAACTTTCCTGTGGTTCATGTCACACGTGCAGAGTTTGATACCTGTATTTCTGTTAACTTAATTTTATTGCCCTAGTATTTAAAATAAAGAGCCATGTTTAACTTAGCATTGTCCTAACCTGCATTACATTGCCATCCTTTATGGAAGGCTTTTATACAGAACAACTGCAAGTATACTCTGGTTGGTAATTATTTAATGTTTGAGAGCTTTATAGACTAGGACTGCTTATTTGTGTAGCTAAGGTAGTGCAGTTGAGAATGACTGAGCATGGGGTTATTTGGAGTGTAATTGCAAGCCTTGTCTATTTTGTGCTGCTGTGCAACGCCTAGCAGTACGAGCTTTCACTGATTAAAATAAGGCTTGCAATTTCTCTCATCATTTTGAAAATCAGAACATGTCTTTGTGTTTGAAGTCAGATGTCTTATTTGGTACCTGTCCTAGTTAGAAACTGTTAGTAGTGAGTCCGTACCGTTTCCCCTGTAGCAGCTCTCCTGCCTGCACATGTCAGCCGGTCTGCAAGGTGGCCTCAGAGCTGGGAGGAGCAGGAGAAGCTGCCGCCAGACAAGGGCTTCAGGATCCAGAGTTCTCCTGTAAGAAAGTTGCACCTGTATGACAGCAGGACTTCCCTGTGGATGTTCAGCCAGTCCCTCTCCTATAATGACTGTTGCAATTTGCAGTAAGTGCTCTCCTGTTGAAGTTTCTGCTGTGAAGTGGACTAGAAGAACTCTGGTTTGCATGGGACTCGAGTTGAGGCAATCCCATCCACTACTATTCCTTTGGAAAACAAACTTGGTGACTTCTCTGCTGTAATAGTGGTTTGATTCTTTTCCTTTCCCTCTTCCCAGTCAAACTTGTGGTTCGTTTTTCGTTGTTATGGAGACTAAGGTTTACCTTTGGGGAAGAGGCTGCTTTGGCATCTCCCAAGAGTAAGATAAAGGAGTGGGCTTAATTTGGCTTGATACAGCGTGATAGTTTTCCACTGAAAGATGAAAATCTAACCTGGACCTATTGCTTTTGTTATGCATTTAGCTGTTTCCTGGAGGGGGTGGTGAAAAACCACAACCTTAGGAAAAGGAAAGATGTCTGTGTTCAGATGGTTGGAAACGGATGATAGCAACGGTCACAACAGATAGGTCTTTGTTTGGATTATTTAGACACTGAAGTAGTAACGGGTCAGGATCTTCTATACTCTTGTCAGAGACGCCAGTCTTGAAGTCCTTCCTCTGAAGGAGAAAAACGGAAAAAGCTGTCATGGAATTTATGGCTAGGACTGGTCCGTCTCTGTGGCTTCCTGAACTATCCTTAATCTCTCTCCTTAATCTCTCCTTAGGATGCTCATTTGGTTTGCCTTGTCTTTAGGTGATTAGTGGTTTGTTGTACATAATCAAAGCATGTTACTGAAGTAGCCGTCTCTATCTGGACAGCATCTCAGTTGAAATCATTAGCTCTTCATTTTATTCACTAAGTCCTTCTGGAAAGCATTTCTTCCCTCTTTCAGTGTGTTGACCTTAGTACACGGTGAGTTGTAGATGATATGCACCAATAAAGATAAGGCAGAAACAAAACAAGAGAAGCATAACAGATCTCATGCTTTATTCATAGCAAATTTGTTTATGTTCATACCACCAGGAACACCCAGGGAAAGGTAAACAGCTGTTCTTCAAAGGGAAGACAATGGCAAAAAAAAATCACTTCCTAAATGGGACTTTTTTTCGTAAGGAGCTAGCAGAATTTTTCATGTAGTATACTTGACCAAGTGTTATTCTCTTGTTGCTCTGTGTCAGCTCCTCTATCCAAAATTTGGGAAAAAAAGTTAGTAAAATAATTTTGCATTTCTTACTTGTTTGTGTAAGAGCAGTACTTTGCTGTGGGGTAGTAAAGTACTAGGTAGAGTACACTAGCACAAAATAGGGTGTTTTCTGAGGAAAAAAAGGGCAAGCTGATCATTTCATGACCTTGAGTTACCTTTGTGCATAAACAACTTTTTTTTTCTTACTCCTGTTATTTTGGATGGCTTGTTACTCATTGCTCTAAACCTTTTTCCTTATCCCTCTTGCCCTGTGACCATCCTTTTCCGCTCTTCTCACGTATGTTAATTTCTGGTAATTTTATTGTCTGATTAACTTACTGAGACTATCAAATTATGAAATAAAACAGAATTCCTAACCTGCTTGCAACCTTGCATAAATCGAAGTTTAAGAATAACAGTTTAAAAATATTATCTTACATAAGGAGACTTGGCGAGGCATCTGTTTTAAAGAATTTGAGCGAATGCGTAGACCTCACTCTGGTAGCTGCTTCCGTTGGCATCGTGCTGAATCCTAACAGTATGTCTCCTCTAGTCATTTACTGCCTCAGAAGATTTGTCTTTGCTGGAGAATTGATTCACTTGTGTGGGTGATTTCCTGCAGAGGTTCACAGAGACCTGTGTAGGCTTAGGTGCGATGCCTGCACGTTGAGGGAGATGCGGGAGGCAGTCCGATAACCACCCTGGAGCTGGGCGCCCTGCCTGCTGCTGCAGGGATGATGCTGAGGAGAGGTTGTGAAATAGAGAAGGTGGCCAGTTGAAGTTTAATTGTGGTAAAACGTGGGGACCTTTCGAATGGTTTGACTGAAAGACACCCTCGTGCTTCATGTTTCTTTTCAGCCATTTTGCGGAACGGAAGTTAATGTTTTGTGAGGTTGGACTGTGGAATTTTGCGGAACGGAAGTTAATGTTTTGTGAGGTTGGACTGTGGAATGCCACTCTTCCCACCTTTGCTTGTGAACAAAGGTACACGATAAGGTTCAGTACTACATCGGCATTTACTGTGACATTTAGCAGTGACGTTTTGGATAAGAGATGCTATGTGGGTACGTTCAAAGTACATATTTGTTGCTTGGTTTTGAGTTGTCTGGTGCTGAAATGTTTTTGAGGATGTCAATATTGTTTATGGCTGAGGTAGGTGAAACTGACAATTGGGCACATCTTTGAGATGTTAATGACTGTCTTCGTTCACAAAGACAATTCTGCCCCAGAAAATCTTTCCTTCTTTCCAGTCGGGATGTTTGTGTGAAATGGGACTAAGTTTTTCTTAAAAGTGATGGATTTCAGCTTGATCAGCTGGGATAGAGGCTCTTTGCCATATAATTTTTATGGGTTTTAACGCATATTCAGCACCTTGTTTAAAAGACAGGTTATTCATGAAATAGTTGCAGCACTATCCCAACACATCTTCCAGTTGCTCTTTGTTTTGTTTTTTAAACTACAGAGCAAATAGTCTGCATCAGTAACAGACAGGAAGAATAAATCGTGTTTAGGTTTGTTAGGCATGAGGAAACAACACTTCTCACACTTCGCAAGCTCTCACTAACGATACACTAAAAGCTCTTCATACAGCAGTGTCAAAATGTATACATGATTATTTTTGCTTCCCCCGTCTCTATCTTTAATGATCCCAATTTTCAGTTATGGTCAAACTTCCTTGTTTGAAGATGGCACAGGTCTATCGTAAGCACCAATTAGTGCAAGAGGATTTCATTTTTATGGGCTGTGAAATGTGAGCTACTTAGTCGGACAGTTAATGTAATATATAATAGTCTATTTAATTTGGTTTAACCATCTTAAAAACTATTTAAGTTCTCCTGAGACATCCCAGAGTAGATCTAAAATACCCTTTCCCTCAAGCTCTTAGTAATTTAAACTTAAACTTGTGTTTCCTGTCCAATACAGTTTTAAACTGATAATAGAAACACATTTAAAACTAACAGGCATGCATAGAGACTTGCATTTTTTTTCAGATGGAACTGGTAATAACCTTTGAAAGTATGGAAGGCTTCAGACATCTTTCACTCACCATTGTATGGTCTGATAGGAAAATGCATCTTGCATTGAGGTTCATGAAAGGTGATGAAAATCAGATTTTTTTTTTGTAAGAAGGATGGTAGCCACTCTTAGCACGTCATATTTCTTTTCTGAGACAATCCACCGCTTTGTTTGGAACCCAGGACAGAAAGGGATCACTGCGTGCATGAAATCCAGTGCTTCGTTTGCAGCCAGTCCTCCCCGTGCTCCATTCTGTAAGGATTTGTAAGAATTCATCCCCCAGGGTACCAAAAGCTGGAAAAAAAATGACTGACCGTATATAGTGAAGACTTTTATACAGGGCACTGCAGCCGTGGAACAGCAGCATGCTGCTGGGGCTGCAGAGCGGGTGGCAGACGAGAGAGGATCACCTCATGCTAGGCTCCTTTGTAGCAGTATGCCAGATGGAAATGTTCATATGGTAATAGCAAGGCCATGGATGCTAACAGTGCAAAAGTGTATTAACATAGTTCCTTGCTCCTAAGAAAATGCTGGCTATATCTAGGAAGTGTCAGACTTACATTCACTGCTGGCTCATGACCCTTATGTGGTGAACCAGTGTACCCAGTCCCTCTCTTCTCTCGCTGTTTGAAGCAGGTATTTTTTGTTCCATCTCAGTCACTGAAGTTAAATGTCCTTGCTTTTCTTTCTGAATGGTAATTTGATTATCTGTCATGTTAGCAATGCTTAAAATGTTTGTCATCACCAAGCAAAACCTAACTATTACTTATCAAGGCAGAAAAATGGATTTTTTAAACAAAGTAGCTCCTCAAGGAGCACCACCACTGGTAATATTTCTCCATCCCAGTCATTTGCTATGAGATATGATAGCCATGTGCTAACTAAGAAAATTCATCAGAGAAAGATAAGCCAGAATACCTTGATTTACATTTGAAAAGATCTGCGTTGCATTTTCATTCTGCTTCCTGCTCGTGTTCCCGGCACTGGTTACTCCTGGTTGCTCTTTGCCCTTACAGTAAGATGCTGACGAGCACCAAGTTATGTTAACAGGGCTTCCTTGAACACACGTTTTATGTTTGTTCTCCAGCCGTAGGCTACTGTCCCAGAAAATGTCTTATTCATTAAGAATACTCGTTCCTGAGCTTGCAGTTTTGATATATAACCCATTTTTTCAGTTTTTTGTGGTGGAAATTTTCTGAGCAGCTTCATTTCATTTTAGCAATGGATGTGGTAATTTCCAGTACTTTGTCCTTGTTCCCATGAGGTATGCTGTCTCTGTCCTCATACAAAGCATTATTCTTATAGGAAAAAGATGATGCAAAAAGCTAATTTAATATTGGGTCTGTTCTCCTAATTTCTACCCCTTGTTGACACCAGTTCTTGGTTTCTTGCTCTGCTGTTCTTATTGAGAAACCTTTTGTTTGTTCTTAATTTTCTCTGTGAGTTCCCATTTTCCTGGTCTCCTGGCAGTTTTCATTTAATCTCTGCAGTCTGACCTCTAAGTGGCAGCTCTTTGCTGATGAGTCCCTTTTTCCATTCCTTGTAGGTTCTCTGCTTTCTCTTAATATCCTGCTTTGAGGTGCATACTCATGCAGGTAGGTCTGTAGCTCTTTCCTCTCCCCTTTTTTCCTTTACTTGGATTGAAAGGCTCGGATAGTGTTTGATTTAAAGTAAATCCTTGCCTTCCATTCACTCCGATACAATTGTGTATGTGTTTCATATATCTTTGAATGAAGTTTTGGGTTATGGCCCATCAGGGAAAGGTGGGACTGCTCTTGAAATGTAAAGAAAACTTAGTTATTTTTGAGTTATGCAGCTGGTGAGGCCTATACCCTCAGAAGGTTAAAGAAGTTTGAATTGCCTTTGGCAATTATTCTGTGTTGTATAATCTGGTTACTTCCAGATGGACTTTTTTTCTTTGGATGAAACCCTGGGAATTAATATTAAAAACTGGCATTTGAGCCACCTGAATCAGTTGTTTGTTTGTTTTTTGTTTTGCCAGATATGGTAATATAGATACGGTCCATTTTGGTAGAAGATCAATAATTTTTGAAACTTCCTACAATTCCTTGAAGTATTCACTTGGGGGGAAGTGTGCTGATGTTTCTTCACTCCCTGTGTTGAGAGACAAACCCATTTGGCAGCTTTTCTTTTGGAAATGCAAACACACAGGAGGACAGTTCGCTTGTCCCTTTCTCCAGGCTGTTGCAGTGAACGCAAGGGCTGCTTTTCAGAGCTGAAGTTATCACTTCTAAGTCCTCCTATTATCAAGGATAAAAAGTGGAATTAATTACAGGAGTGCTGGCAGTTCTGGAATACAGTCTGAAGTATTCGTATGTATGTTGGTGTCGCTGAAATCACGTTCAGAAGGCTGTAGGCAGGACGTTGGCTATAAGCCTGCGCACAAGTTGCTGTGAGGTAAGGCAGTATGTGAATTTACAGGCTGTCAGCTACTTGGTGTAGAAGTACCCCACGAGCACATTTGTACCAGATGGCCAAGCCACAGAATTGCCCAACTGTGTGTGAAGGCAGCAATGTGTGCAGATGGACACAGCTGAAACACTCGGGTCCAAGAATCGGCGCTTGGGCTCGGCCTGCCTCCACGTGTCTGCCTCGCTCCGGGTTAGGAGTTGAGCAGAGATACAGAGAGTTTGAGCCTGATGTCAAAAGGGGGCTCAGCTCACTGCCTTGTTGGTTTGGATAGTCGTCAAGTTAATACTAGAGCTAATATCAATTTCTAAATTACACACTTACGGACTTCACTTAAATGTAATTGCAACTCCTGCATGTGGTTTAATGGCGATGTATAATGCTTGTCTCTTTCTTATCCATTTAAAAAACCCATCTCTGAATAACAGTCCTTTCCCTGGTGGCTCTTGTTATTCAGGTATAGCTTTTTTCTGAGTCTACCTAAACTTTCCAAAGCCCACCCCTCATAGATGTCTTGGTGCTTGATGAGATGATGACAAGAGAGGTTTGTAGGCCTTTCACCCTTTGTCAGGTAAAGCATCCTTCAGTATTTCTTGAGAGATTTTTAAGGTATAAATAATAGTGTTTAGTTACTAAAAGCTTGAAAAGCTTATTAATGGACTGTTTATATTTTGTGTTATTCCTCTTTGTTTTCCTTTGCTTTAATGAGATGGAAACTAATTTAGTGTCATTAAGTAAGTATCTGAGCATGTTCCTCCAAATGAGCTTCCAGTGCTATGGTGGGAGACGAGGGAGTTGGGTCTTTAATCTGATGGCACTTTAAGTGGTTTGGTTTACTTTTTAACTTCATCAGGGGTTGGTGGGTGTTTTTCTAACATATGGCACTACGTGTTGAAAGTGGATGTTTACATCTGGTCTGCATTGGAAGATTAAGGTAGAGAGGATGAAGTTTTGGACAAGTATGTGTTTTTTGGATGAAGGATAAAGTGAGAATACTTTTATTTCCTCTTAGATTTGAAACATATCATTCTAGCAATGCCTTTGAAACTCTGCCAGCTTTGCCAACCGTAACATTTATGGGATTTTGGACCTAAACTGAATTAGAAAACTGTTTTTAGTGGCAGAGAAAAAGGTTAGTGTATGAAAATAGCTAGGCCTATTATTGACTGCATGTGGTCAGTGGTTTGGCTGGATGTAGGTGGCTCTCTTCCTGTCAGTGCTTTAAAGCATATGGCTTTGTTTGTGATGAATATAAAATGCTCTAAAAACTAGGCAAGCCTACTGCAGTTCTTTTGCACAGTAGTTGTTTGCTGTTTAGAAGTGCTTGTCTTGCTTTTGCCATTCATTTTCACTCTTGTAATAAAGAAAATTTTTCATAAAGCTTATGATTGCTGTTAACGTAGAAACTAAGAGGTTTGAAAAGTGTGGTAGTTATGTATAGCTGCTGCTTCTGTCAGTATTTCATAAAAGGATGCGTGTACTGTGTTGTTGATTCGTTATTCTAGTTAATGCTACGATCAGTTGTGGTGTGTAGCAGCTCCTTTTAAATGCACACACCAACTTTAATTATTATTTTTCTGAAAATCTCTAATAATTACATTATAATTTCCCTTTTTTTGTGTTTCCATTCCATAAAGTAACATTTACAGAAACTTCTCCCACAGTCAACTTCAGATATGCCATTTCTCTTTTTCCCGTTGCGTAAAAGACAAATAAACCTGAAAATATACCTTGAAAATAACCTAGCATTTGGTTGACTTCTTAGGGTGTACTATCCAAGATGCTCAGGGATGCTACCAGAGCTCAGGGAGCAGTGGATTTTCTAGCTCCTGATGTGGAGGGAGCTTAAGGGCACAGTAGGTTCTGTTTAGCTTTAACTTAAATAGTGTTGCCCTGTTTAGTACCTTAAAATGAGTAAAATTGGTGATAGATCTGTAAATTGTGCAGATTGCATAGACTGTGGGTTGTGTAGATTACCTGGTGTTTCCAATCTAGCTAATTCTGGGGCACTGTGTTAAGCAGCTATCAGTTGGAAGAGCTGGCTTCATTCAGCTGAGGGCAAAGTCACTTGGATCCCGCAGGGTGCTGTGAGTTGCCATGAGGATGGGGGGCACTGAGAGCTCCCCGAGTCGGCTCCTTTGCTGGGAAGTAGGGACAAACTAAGCCAAACTGCTTAGCATTTCCCCATGTTTGGGGAAAATAATTTATAGAGATATAGATATATCTAATTTATACAGTAATTGTAAGAGATAATGAGAGCTAATGTGTAGAGCTTCTTAATATCTTTGTCAGTCGGTCCTTAAAGAAAGGCATCCTGGTCCCAAAGGCCAGATGCAAGGAAATCACCCTTTTCACAAGGGAGGCTGCTTGTTCGATCGCATCTTGCTGACTTGGAAGAACATCACTTGTTACCTGCAGAAAAAGTTGTACAATGCTATTTAAAATGCAAAATGGGCTTCTGCTCTTAAAATTGCAAATGTTAACCAGATTCGTAAAAGGTTAAGAGAAAATCTCTAGAAGCTGTAGTTATTGCAACATTGTAGTTTATAGTTTACTGTAATAGATTATAATGTGACCTGACATAATTTACAGTTTATGAAGAAGTCTCTTTCCTAAATTAAGCTAGATCTTCTGACTTGTATCATGAAGACAGCTGTTGTTCCTAAGCATGCTTGGTGAAGGGCTGTCACTTACAGATGCATGCTTATCACTTCCTGCTTAGTCTCACTGCGAGAGAATCTTAAGTAAGGTGTATATCAGAGTTGCATCCTCAAATGTTAAAAATGTGTATGTTGAATTTGGGGTCATGCGAAATACTCTCAGTAACAGCAAGCTATGTAGTGTGATTATTTTACCGTTTTTTTTTCCTGCTTATTTTGATTTAGACCTAGGGAACTGCTTGATGTTGTTCATAGTAATTAACGCAGTTCAGCAATGCACTGTGAGTGTGTACATAAATATACTGCCTAACTGAGAACTGTTGCCTGTCAAAAAGATTTGAAATAAGATGGTGACGGAGATAATGAGTATCAGTTCAGAATGGATTGATAGAATAGTATCTTAAGAGAGAAACAGGACAGCTAACTGCTGACCTTTGTTTCTGATTTAAGTGAGTTTTTTGTCTGGTCTTGTTTATGAAAATAGTTGTATTAACGTATGTCAATGCTTCCTTTTTGATTGTAGAGGTTGGAGACCTGAGGGAGCTGCAAACGCTGGACATCTCAACCAATCGTTTGATAACCTTACCGGAAAGGCTGCATATGTGCCTTTCGCTGCAGTACTTGACTGCAGACCGCAACCACCTGTGGTATGTTCCGCGCCACCTGTGCCAGCTACCAAGCCTCAACGAGCTTTCTATGGCTGGAAACCGCCTTGCATTTCTGCCCCTTGGTGAGTCACTGCCTTTGCTGAGCTGGGGTGTTGGTCACAGAAGAGGCAGGGAAACAAGTTTGCCTTCCCCAAAAAAACATAGCAACAAATTTTCATCCGTGCTGGCCCCTACCAACTCTGTTTATGGAGCTGTTAACAGTGATCACATTATTGGAAAATAATGTTAATATATGAAAAAAAAAATAAAAATAAAAAAATAAAGGTTGAGGTTTCATGTCTGTTTTAAAGCCATAGGTCAGCTATCAAATTTGCTTTATTTTTAGCTAACTGAGGGGGAAAAAAGTTTAAATGATGTCGTGTTTAAATATAGTACTATGTAATCCGAGTGCCACCACTTTGGGTAATGACCTGTTTCAGTCTGCTGGATCTGATGGTTTAACTAAGATTCTTCAGCTGGGGTTTGGAACTTGCTGCGGAGTCACAGTAAATCCATAGAAATTATTTTACATCATTAGGAATTTCAGTACTGCATAATCTAGCTAAGGCTTAATTTGTGTGCAGGCATCCATCAAAACTTCTCCAGCAGGAGGACAAGAAAAAATTTATCAACCTCCTTTTCAACCCTGTAGCAGTTCGGATGTGGAGAACAGGAGGCATAGTGAGCGAGTGGCGTTTCGTTGTAGGAAGTAGTTGTGATTTTAGTACGAGTGGACTGTATAGTCTGTGAAAAGCAACTTGTCTTCCATGTGTTAGTTACTCCTTAGTCCTGCCAAGGAGCTAATCTCTGCTGAAATACAGACATGTATGCAGATTTGTCATGCCATTTGAATAGCCATTAATACTTCTTCTAGAATGCGCTCAGTTAGGCTAATTAGGTGCAGATGAAGCTACAATAATTACATAGAAAAGAGGCTTAAAATCGAGGTGGCAAAAAATAGGATTTCATTTCTAAATTAATTAACTGCATAGGTTAAACTTAATTTTTTAATTATTAGTGATTTAGTCTTTAAAGCAGTAGATGGTAGTTCCAATAATTTTAGCACCTTAGTTTATTTGCACTGACAAGTAAGTGCAAATAATGTCTCCAGACATAGTGTTTCAGTTATGTCCCAACATATGTCATTACAGAAATGAGAAGAGTTCCAGGATGCATCATCCAGATTTCACAGTACTATCAAAGAGTAGCTAGCCCTATTTTGGCAAATATTCCTAACTACATTTCATGAGCAAGAGAAGCTGAATATTTTCAGTTTTTAAAAATAAGATGCTGCTCAGTAGGAGAAAATGTGAGATATTAAAGGGTAAAAGTTTCCTCTGCTTCTGCACTAGTAGCTTATCTGTGAGTGAGCTATGACCTGGATGAGCCACAGATCTGCTCAAGTGTTTTAAGTTCAAAAGGAGGAAATAAATCTGTAGTATAATGACACACCTTCTTTTTTTCTTTATTTTTAGACTCAAATTCAAAACATTCAAAAGGAACTTTTAAAATAATGGGAAACATCAAAGACTGTCAATTGACCTTGTTCAGTAGTTCTTAATAGTGACTCACTGGTGAACATTTGGAGATAATTTGCTATCTGTGAATATGAAACTGAATCGTAAATCCTAGAGTTCAGAAGGAAAGCAGCACAGTATAAATGTAAATGTTTAATCCTTTTTTTTCTGAAGCATCAGAAGGCTTCGGAGTGGTCAAGATGTGATGAAGTAGAAGAGAGTGCATTGAAAAGCAAAAAGATTAAATCTATCTTCTGCTGTATGGGAAAATATTTTGTTTAGAGTTTTACTGATGTTAAGGCATAATTGTAGCATTATTTCTGATAGCTGCATGTGTTGGCTAATGGTTTTTTGTGTGTATTTTTACATCTAACTTCTCTTTAATAGTGACAATGACTAAGGAGGTTAAGTAGCAGCGAAAGGTACTGTGGAACCAAGTGATATTCAAGTAGTAATTGTCTTTTTTTTTTAATTTAGGGAGTCGTTTAAGATGCCTGCTCTCCTATTCATCTCCAAACAGAACGTTATTTTTATTTTTTATTAGACATGTTCATGTTAGCAGCAATAGTCACGTTTGGAATGTATTGCTTACTGCTTTTTCAAGTGTGATTTCCTTTTCCATATGGTGGTTGACATCCACTGTGGCAAGGTACCCATTCTTCCACATCTGATTATGTCCCATGTTGCTGCCTGTATGGCTCCTGTTATGTGTAGTGGAAACCCTTGTTTTCCTGTTCCTGGGCTGATAGGTGTTAGATTTGTTCTGGCAATAGCACTGCAATTTCACTGCACTGCTGGAGAGGTACCAGGTAGTATTTTGACCTGTACGTTCTTTTAAATGGTAATATTTACCCTTCCCGAGTTGGAGGGCAAATGCATCTAAAGGAAACAAGTTTAACATCTATCAGTTTCGCAAAATGCAATAAAAATACCTCAAGCCACTCTGACTTTCATAACTGGTACAAGCAGATGGGGTAAACAACAATGAATTAGTCATTTGTTGTGCAGAATATACTTAATTTTGGGATGTGCCTGTATTGGAAAATAAGAGTTTATTTGAACATAAACTGAAATAGCCAGCAGCTGAACGAAAAAGTGTGTGGATCTGAACCTTTAGGCCTTCCTAATAAATTTCTAAAAATACCCAAATTAGGTGTGTAAGTTTAACTGGAAACTCCTGGTCAGCCCCGTGCATTTCTTTTTCTTTTTTGTTTTTGCTGTTACTGTCAGGGTGGAGGATGTGGCTTTCCTGCTGTCCTAATAAATGCTTTAAGAATTCTGTTCTTGAATGGCAGATGGAACTACTGATCGTTTTATATCAATCTACTCAGAATCAAAATTACCCTTTGATAGAAAGCTAGCTTGAAACTTTCACCATGAGCAAATGTTTCAATGCCTGAAAGCAAATTCCTTTGCAAGCAGAAACTTGAATTTGATGACACTGCAAAAATAAAAATAATTTATGTAATGAAGTACAAATATAATTAAAATAGGCCATAAATTACGAAGTATACTGGCAGTACAGGGGATATTATGACAGCGAATACTCAGTGTTATATCACTTTATTGAGGGTTCATACATACTTCTTGTTTAGAAAATGGGTCTAGTAATTATCAGTGCACAGTAAACAAAGGTCTTATTCTACCTCAGTATATGCTGCTTTTGTGTCCTTGGCCTCACAGTATGGTTAAAAGAGCATCAGAGCAGACACACAAGAGCTTTTGTTCCATCTTCAGCCATGTGGAATGCATATGCCAGGGCCCTGAGGTTAAGAGAAGAAAAAGAAAAAAAAAAAAAAGGAAAAAGAAGGGAAAAAAAAATAGAATTGGGGTTTGTTCAGGACTCATGGCATTTGGTCATTTCTGGGAGAAAGGTCTTTGATCTGGGAGCCTGGAAGGAGGAAAGTGGAAATGTTTTAGACAGTACAGTGCTTGCAAAAGCCACATAAAAACCTCCTTTGTAGCTTTAGCCTTTTCAGAGATGGAGAGCTTCCTTATTTTACGAAGTTCTTAAGAAGT
Source organism: Cygnus olor (assembly GCF_009769625.2). NCBI lineage: Eukaryota > Metazoa > Chordata > Aves > Anseriformes > Anatidae > Cygnus > Cygnus olor. The sequence goes on from NC_049179.1 coordinate 18,150,916, forward strand.
GTGTTTTTAGGGAATTTTCAACAATATTTGTTGACTGATAGAAGACAAAAATTAATGGGGATGGGATACAAAGAGCTTTTTAAAGTGATTTATTTAAATTTAAGCTTTATGGATAGTGTTTGAAACTTGAAAAAAATCTTTGGGGGACTGGAAGATGCTTGGTTATTTAATGCAAAGAAACTATATCAAAGGAACATTTATAGTTACAGGCTATTTGGCTTTGGGAATCGCATTTTTCCTACTGAGATATTTTGTCTAACATCCAAAAATTTGCTTTAATTACCTAGGAAATGCAGTCAACTCAGAACTTAGAATCTAAACATAGCATAAGATAAAGACAGAGGGAAGAGATGAGATGCAGCCTACCCCTTCCCACCCCCAAATGCGTATGAAAAGAACAGCTTTAGGGCTTTTTTTCGACTTGCCTGATTTCCAGCCCATTTGCATACATCTGTGTAGAAATGAAGAAGATGAGCCCTCTTAAAATTTTCTTCTGTTCTCTAAATTAATGAGTTAAACACTATCACGTTCAAGCTACCCCAGCAACCCATAGTTTTCTGCTCTTCTTAGTGAAATTGGTTTCTGCAGCATGAGGCAATCTTCTCTCAGCTGTAGGTGTGCCATGCACATGCTATTTACTTTTAATTTTATTGGCTAATTCTTTTCCACTGTTATAATATTTTACGGTGTTAGTGCTTCAGTATTGCAATATTTTTATTCGCCGTAGGATAGTGATGTTTTTGTTTCATCTAAAAATATTCCAGAACTTCACTAAACTATTTTCAGTCCCGCAATACTGAGCCAAAATACCTCATCTTTTTTGAGGTGTTAGCTCTCAGCGATGCACAGCAGCATCTCACAGCAGTGCCGATCAGTCAGCAGAGATATTTGTGCTTGCTTCTTGGAGCAGGACAGTTGATGGATGCGGCGGATAGCTCTTCAAACTAGAATATCTTTGGGGACAGGGTCAAAGAAGAGTATGATGGATGGAAACATCCTGTGATGTCCGGTGACTCCAGTCTGAAAAAAGCCCAGGTCACGGTCCCTGAAGCCTGTGGCAAAACCTCTGTAGATTGTTGCAGGGTAAGGGCCTGTATTAAAAGAAAAAAAACAAACTCAAGTTTTCCATGTTAACGTTTTTCTCTCAGAAGAGGAACCTGTTAGTTTTCTGATGGTATCAGTTCTTGTTCCTTATGGAAGATGTGATGCTGTGGCACCCTTTGAAGCCCCCAGCATGTTTAAGGTCTCTGCTGCTTCCAGCTGCCATTCAAGTGGGTGACAGCTGAAGACATTCAGTATATTTTAGGATGGCCAAATGTTTGGGGAGATCACTTCAAATGTCGTTTGCTTTATCTGCGCTAAGTGGTGTCCGGAGCTCTCTGTACAAGTGAAACTACTCAGTGATAAAACTCAGTGATAAAGAACGGGTTGTATTACCTATGACTATTGTAGGGAACGATAAGAGATCATAATTCCACACAGAATAGCTGTACCTAGGTATCATGAAAAACATTTTAACTTTTATTTTGTTCTTGGCCACGGTTACGAAAGGGGCAGAAACTGTTCATTTCCCTGGTTAACCTGATCTTTGTGCCCATCAGGATAACTGCCAATTGATAGAGATGGGGAGTCAGAACTAGCTGCTATTACTAGAGGCTTCCAGTGTTGCTGATTCACCAAATGCTTGTTTGTCTTGCTTATTTTCTATAGCATACTCATAAAAGTTTAAGAAGTTGAGAGGCATACACATCTTTTCTTAATGCAATTTGTCTGGGTTGCAGCTATCTCCTCCAACGCAGAGAGGCTTTCAGACATTGGTGCTGGGTTTTATTAAAGGCATATGTCTTTCCCTAACCTAATATCTTGAATGGCGTAGGAGCGACGGATGAAATGGGCTGCCCAGATGATCCTACGTGTCAGCTTTCTCGACAGTTCAAAACTCTATTCTTTTTAGTTAGTTTGGTTTGTCTTTAAATGTCTCATTAACGTGTTTTTCACTTCCTTTGGTAGCAGACTGACCACATCTTGCTGATAAGCAAAATTTTGGCTTGAGAATTCTTCCTAGAAACCTAATTTTTCCGCCATTACTTTTGCTCTATTTTTACACCACTTTAATTTTCTAAACAAAATCACTCCATATCTACATGGTCATAGCGGGAGTTACATTAACATATTTAATATATTAACATATCTAAAGCATACCTTCATGGACTAGAAATACGCTGTGCTTGCTGCTTCTGATTGCCAGCAACGAATATTTTAACAAAAATAATAAGCAGCACGTGTTTGGATATATTGGTTGTTGTAGCCACAGCTTTTGCTGTGTAATATTCTGCAGTTTAATGGCTGGGTGTTTTTTTGTGTTCTGTAACTTGACACATCACAGACTTGTTTTGGAATGATCACTGGTTGTATTTAGTTATGGCTAATGTAATTAAGTAAGCATCTCTTCCTGAAGAAAAGAAACAGTGGGAAACACATTCTTGGTTATTTCTTCACCACTTTACAGATAACGAAGCTGTGATTTCAGTGATGCAAAGCCACTTAATGGAAGTAGACTTGACCTTACGAATTTCTCACAGGAGATTTGAAATGAGTTGTCCCTTTGCTTTTTCAAACTGGCTAGAGTTCATCAATGTCAAAATTTAAGTCTTTGTAGTGGGTTTTGCAGGGCTACTGAAAAAGGGTTTTAATTTATTATGGGTGAATTGAAAAACTGGTTAGAAATAGCATTAAAATTATTAAAATAAGTTGCTGAAATGTTACAACTAGGATGTACTAATTTGTTTGCTTAACATTGAATCTGATTAATTTATTTATAATTATGGAGAATTGCCTTGCTTAGAGTTGCCACTGTCATTCCTTCTCTCCCTTACTTTATTTGTTTTCTAAACCCAGATTTAGGTCGTTCTCGGGAGCTACAGTATGTTTACGTGGATAACAACATTCATCTCAAAGGCCTTCCATCCTATCTGTATAATAAAGTCATTGGTTGCAGCGGGTAGGTGTGAATTAATTGAAATGTTTTGCCTGCATTTTCAGTTTAGAATTTCTCAGATATACGTGTCTGTGTGATAGAAATGATTTTTGTGACTGATTCAGAACTAACGTTACTTTGAGGGGGATTGCTGCAGCTGCTAGTTCTGTTTCACTTCTGCAGCAAATTTTCTGTTAATCGCTGACTTTGTATTTTCACGTTGAGCCATAACAGTTGGTGCAGTTACTCTGAAGGAATTTTTAGTGATAATGTAAGTCCTGAAGCTGAATACTAGCTGCACTGAAAGATGGCCAGAAAAGTAGGCTTCACAGAATCTCCATAGCTGAAGAATTCACAAACTGTTTCTTCATGTGTTGCAGCATCTATCTAGTTCATAAGTTCTCACATCTCTGTGAGCTTTGGGCTGTATCTTGGAACGTCACATGCAGCTTTGCTCGTTTTTACATCCCAGTATCAGCTTCTTCTAAGTCTTGGTTACCTACTAACTAAAATAAGTAACTTTCTTGAGGAATTAGGGATTGACAGGTATATTTTTAAGTGTCCGTTTTAAAAATACCCTAGGCTGTCTCATGTTTGTGGTTACGATGTGAGGAAAAAGTGGTCTGTCTAGGACAGTAGCTTAATTCTTCCTGCACTGACACTAGCATAAATCAGGATCAGCACCACTGAAATGAATGGAGCATTGCTGGTATAAAACTGATCAGAGGAGGATTGTCCTCATTACCATCTAATTATAAATTTCTGGTATGCTTGCTCTCAGCAGATCTTGCATTAAATATAAATTCCCCCTTTACAGCTTGCGCTCTATTGCAATATGCGAGGTGCTGAGTCTTGGCATTTTAAGATTTTTTTTTAATATTCGCATGTCAGCTGGTTGTGTGATATATAAATACTTGCAGTTGTATGAAATGTCTGCAGTCTCAAACTTTTACTGACTTTGTTTTTCAGCAGAAATAATTTCTAGCCTTCGTTTTTTCAGGACTAACAGTCAATTGTAAAAATAGATAAAATTGACCTAACAGGTCGTAGAACTGTATTGCTTGTGTCCAAACCACCATTGATAACACAGAAAATGCTCCAACAAGTATGGTCCAACTATCCTGTCTGCCTAGTTCAGGTGATTTCAAACAACCACATGGCTAATTTGTATAATGTTCTAATTCCTTACTTTATGCTTACTCAAATTGTTTTTGTCTTTGTACTGATCTTTTGTCATCATTGAATTTCTACAAAATGTCTTTTAAAAAAAAGGGGGGGGGAGGGGAATGGGGGAAGAGGCTGATGGTTAAGAAGATATTAACAGTTCTACTTGCTCTCGTTGCTTGTACACTGCTGCTGAGGCTAGCTGCTAACATCTCTGAAATGTATTATAAATCTAGAGTAGAAGAAACCAAAAACGTTGCAGTTGCTACACTGAACGTCCTTTAGTGCTTCTGTGGAATGAAAAAATGTGACAATCCAAAAATCTCTTTTTGATAATAAAGAATCCAAAAAATAAAATACTTGGATTTTCATTATATAAAATAGTATGCATGCCAATCAAATACTTGTCTTTGTTGTAAAACCCTCTTGAAATATTGCAAATCATTTATGAGGAAAATTTTCAGTGTAGGGAAAGTACCCATGTGTAAGAAACAAAAGTTTTTATTTGGTGATGTGCTGCGTGACGCTGTTAAAATCATGTGGTGATGGTCATTTGAAGCATTTGTGTTCCTTCCAAGAAAGCATTAGTAGCCAATCCAAGTTTTTACAGGTCAGGCAAAATATTTGAAGCTCCTGGCTTTAGTACTGTCTGTTCATCCACTGGACAATTAAATCTGACATGTTGCTGTTACTAAAATAAAGCGAGATTTCTGAAAATAGAATATAAATTGCATTGTGTAAGTAATGAATCTCTGTCTGGGAATCCTGCAGTCAGGCTGACTGAGAAAGTCTTTTATATAAGAGTTGATGATCTCGGTACTCAAAATAAATTTTGATCTTATTTTTTCAGATTGGATTTCATAGTTTGCAGTTAGGTGTCTGTCACTCTTGTTGAAAGCAGCCAATAAGTGGCCATAGCTTTTTTCCCTGTTCTGATTTATTCAACAAGGGTCTTCTGCAGCATCGTTTTTCCCAGCTGGATAGACAATCTTTCTACTCTTCTCTCACCTTTTAAACCTCCATGGACTTCTTTTTTTAATTTTTGTTCTTGTACCCAGTATTACTCAAACATTTTGATTCTTTCCCTAATACATTCTGATATAAGGATGTATCTCTTAAATTATTCCTCTTGTTGGTCTGTTCTGCTTGCTTGCTTTGTTTTTAGTGTAATGGGAAGGCACAGTGGGCTCCCTTTGTGCAGAGTAAATCAAATAGCCCAGTTCTGAGCTATAGAAACTGTAGTGACTTTAAGGGTTTGTCTTCTATCTTCTGTCTAGGTTGGCGAGGGGTTGATAAGCTTGAAAATATGGTATTGGAGATTTATTGGTTGTGGTAGCTAATTGATTGGGTATTCATTGCTGGGGAATGGATTATTGGAATATTGGATCTTAGATCTCTAGATTCTTTTACCTGTTAATGGTTTGTGGGGAAGCATTAAATATTTAACAAGAGGCTTATTTACTTGCTGTTTGATGCTGCTCTTTGCTCGTTTCTCAAAGGTGTTTAATCAAAGGAGATGTGATTGTTATCAGAGAAGTTCCGTCAGATTGCTTCTGCATCTGATAAGGTTGAACGTGGTTACCTCAGTTTTAGGTCCAATATCTGGGAAGGCTCACAGACATGTGTTGGTTCTATTTGTTAGGACTGGCCCTAACAAGTTCGTCTTGGCTCCAAATTTAAGTTGTCATAATTTCAATTCCTCTGACTTCCGCAACCTCAGTAGAATTTTCCTATGCGTGTCTCTTTGGTATGGTAACTTGCAACACGGATCATGTAAAGAATTACTATTTTTAATACAGGCTAAGTTTCTCTACTTGAATCCAAATAACCTTCCTTTGTCTCACTATAATTTGGGAAGGATAAGGTTAGGACTTAGTAGGGGACCTTCACACTTTAGCTTAGGCTGGTTTTTTTCCTTTTTTTGTCCTCTCCAAGGGAATTCTGTGGATGGGGAAAGGTATAGTACAGAACCACCCAGTGACACTTGAATCAGACTTGCTTGCGGCTGTAGCTTGCCTCATATTGTAGTTGAGAGACCCATTATCATTCACCACTGATTGATCCAAGATATAGGAAACCAACTGTTATGTATGAAACTGCTCCCTTATGTAAAATACTTACTAATAAATGTCATTCAGATGCTAAATGAGATTACGTGACTGCTTTTGGTAGTGCTTGGCTCACCTCCTTGGGATTGTGTTCTCATTTCTCTAGCTTTTGAATATTAATTGATAAGACCTTCAAATGTCTAGTGACTAGCATGACACTGAAGGGGGCGATCTATAGAAAATTTGTGTCCATATGTATTCCACTGTGCAAGGAGTCCTTCTCGAAGGGTGCTGCACTGAAGAACAATGTCAAGTGTGCTATGGGTTGGTCATGTGGGTTTCCCCATGAAGTTAACTTTCTTAATTTTTCTTTCTTATTTTTTCTTAATGACTTCTTAAATGTCTTGTGTCCTTCTAGCTGTGGTTCTCCAATTCAAGTTTCGGAGGTGAAACTGCTGTCCTTTTCATCGGGACAGTTAACTGTGTTCTTGCCAGCAGAGGTAAAATCTATAGGGACAGAAACAGATCATGTGCTGCCTCTGCAAGAACTGGCCATGAGGACCCTCTATAACACCTACTACGTGTATTTAAAAGGTATGGGTTTCTTCTTTCTTCGTATGCCGCAACCCTAGAAATGTTCAGGACCAGGCTGGATGAGCTTTCAGCAACCTGGTCTAGTGAAGATACTTCTGCCCATAGCCGGGGGGGTTGGAACTATGTGATTGTTAAGGTCACTTCCAACCCAAACCATTCTGTGATTCTATGATCACAGAGAAAGTGGAAGTGCTTTTCTGGCAATGATAGGAACATTTCAAATAGCTCTTTAAAGAGATGGACAGAGATTAATGTTTTAAATGATTTATTTAATCAAATTATTTTTGAAATGCTGTATTACAACAAAAATATCGAATATCAAGAACAGATCCCAAGACTATTTCTAAAGTAGAGCAGTGCTTTACAAATGCTTTCTTGAGGACTGTATAAAGAAGGACGCTTTTTGCAGGAGAAACTCTAATGGAAATATGAGATGAGAAATACAGTTCCTGAGGCAAGATTAGATGCATCAGCCAACAATGCAGCTTCTTGCCAGGCAGCACACTCCTCAACTGGCAGGCTCGTTAAGCATAAGGCAAGAGAAATGCTAGCAGCCATTGGCCATTTCAGTACAGTGTGACAGCTGGGCTGTTTTAGTTCTGCCCCAGTTCAAACTCTGCTGTAAACTGGCCCTTGGCTTATCTGGTTCCGCATTATGCGGTCACATGAGTTAGCAATATCTGGTAATATCTGCGGATTCAGGTTTTGTCAGATTTGGATGTATTATGAATCTCCTCTGTTAGTGGTGTCTTGCAATACATCAGCTTTACAGGTGACAGTAGAAGGCAGAAGTATGGAGAGTTAGGGTGGAACTACTAGAGGGTTATGGTAAGGGGTCACTTGTACCATGGCCACAGGAGAAAGTCTTAAGTGCTGAGCTACTGCTTTGCCAGGAAAAGCATATTTGCTGCTCATATATGGAAAGGAATAAGCTTCATGTTAAGGGGTGTGGTAAACATACAAGCCTATGATCATAGGAAGCGGCTCTGTTTTGTGTGGAAAGTATTAACTGATCCATAGCACAATCTAATTGACCACTCTGGGGTAGTGGATATTTTTATATTTCTGCCTTTAGAAGGGAGGTGAGAGGTTTTGAGCTGTTTAGTATCAACATATCAGCTACCCCAAAACTACACAATGATGGGTGCTCTTTCATTTTGATTTTCAAAGTTCTAGTCTTTGAAAAGGAATTTGAGAATATAAGGCACAAAGAAAGAAGGGTTCTATGTCTTGTAAGTCACTCGTAACTACTTTACTCACCCGGTTGTGACTTTCACAGTTTCTGGAGTCTGACTTTGTGAATGCTCTTCAAGACATTGAAGTTTGGTTTGGAATAGCAAGATAGTATTTCAAAGTCAATTTAAGAAGGGGTTTGTGGATAACTTGTACAAGTTCATGAGGATTGTCTGGTTGCAGCCAAGGTGCAGAACCTAAAAAACATGGTGAAACTTTTAACTCTTGTGTACTTCCAGTTTGCTACACTATACTGTATAGTCTTTTAGTGTTTGTGTTTTTATGTGCATGCTTCTGTGTAACCTTATTAAAGGTTACGTGCATTACCACTGGAGACACCCACATCTCACTGAGGTGAGAGTAAAGCATAGTTCAGACAGGAAAATGATAATGTTGTCTTGGGGAAGTAGGTGGCATGCAATTAAAGGAGCAGATTTGATCTATCACTTGTTACTTAAGTTTGCAATTTCAAGGGTGCAGTTAAGTGCTTGGCTGCTGCTAGGTAAGCACAACAGAAGTGACCGGGCTACTTTTCCTCAGTCTTTGCTTGGCTATGGAATATGACCTTTTCTTTCTGACGCAGATGTACTATTTGTCATGCTGTCACCTCAATTGATGGTGTTGTGGAACATTGTGTATGGGGTTAAACTTTACAGTGTTTGAAAGCTGAAGCTAGTGTGATATTGCAAAACTGATTTATCAGGCACTGCATCTTGTCCTGATTACTCAGCACCTAAATTCATTCACCTCTCTTGGCTGTCCCTCAGTTTGTAGATGGAGATTAACATGTTGGTTTTAATTTATAAAATACTGCGTGACTTGGGCTAAGCCTGAGAACATGATTATTCTTCCCTGTGAAATGACCCTGGTATCCTGTTTGGTTTAAAAAAAAAAAAAAGGCATATTTTAAATATGGGGGCACGCTTAAGAGATTATGAATATATTGATCTTTTTTTTTGAGTGGGGTCTCTATATTTTCCGATGACGATTATGCTAGGCTATGATATTTTCACCTGGATATTTGGGCCAAGTTAGTTTTATGCCCACAGATGTTTAATTTACACATTGACCTTGTTGAATTTGTACGTGGGAAGCACCATATGCATTGCCTTAATTGCTGTCATTTGCTTTACCTTGCTGTTCTTTTGACCAAGTCATAAGAAAGCTAATGAGAGAGCTGATTTTCTGAGTTGGATCATACTTCTTGCGTTGGACTTTTTGTAACAAAACAATTGTATGATAGTCTTTTTTGTTTTTCTTCTCTAGATTTGAACTTTCTGACTCCAATCTCACTACCCAAAAGCCTTCTGGAATTACTGCACTGTCCCTTGGGACACTGCCACCGCTGCAGCCAGCCTATGTTTACCATTGTCTACCCAAAGCTCTTTCCCTTGAGGGAAACTCCAATGGCAGGATTGCATCAAGGGTAATTATACAGGAAATTACACTGGGGTTTCATTTAGGAAGAAAAACACCTATGGAACAAATGTATTCTTAAGGACTTCTTTTTAGTGCGCTAGCCTATTAGATGTAAAGCCCCTGTCCAATGAATGCACGTAGAGGTTGGCAAATCTCTTATTTACAAGGCAACCAGCATACTGCTGGTAGACTGCTTCACGAAGCTTATCACATTTGCCTGCTTCAGGTTGCTGCTAGATAGTGAAAGGCTTTGACATGATGGGATTGACTTATTTGTGGTGTTGCAGTACATGCATAGTACTTCTGTGCCTTGGAAAGAAATACTGCCTAACACCAATGCTTCCTCTGATTCTCTCAACCCAGACTTCAGGAGGATGCCACTACCACATAAGTGTTCTAGGATTAAAAGTAGAAAAAAGCTCTAAAGCCAGATCTTAATGAAAATATTCTGCAATAAAATACTTTTTCTTTTCCACGTGAATTAATTTGTGAGATACAGTGGAAACATTCTGCCTTGTAAAAAGATGGCTTGCTATGAAACATATGTTAAAAATATTTCAGTTATTTATCGTTGCAGCAGTTGTGTCTGCAGCATTCGCGAGTCAAGTAGACAAGGCTATGCAGACTTAGTGGCTTGTTGGAAGTACAGTCATAGGAGGGACTCAAAATTGCAATGTGATTCACAGAGTATTGCCCTTATGTAGATGAAGGTTTAAAATACCTTAAAGGAAGAAAAAAAAACTTAAAACTGATCATTTTGCAGTGATTGTTTCCCTATCCACTGTTAGTCTGAGCAGCTGATCCGGTGGGCTACCATGAGCCATAATATCAATGAATCCACATGCCGCAATGCAAAAGCGTTATCACAAACCTCAGAATTTTCAGAGAGGTTTGCTAATCTGGCTTAAAGTGCTCTTGAGTTTAGACATGAATTTATCAATATTGAGCTCAAATTTGCTGTGTGTAAATATCTGCATATAGTGGCAGTAGAATTTTTGTCACTTTTAAGGTTGATTTGCTTTATTTTTTTTTCTCTATCCCACTGACATAGCTGTGCCCCCTATCCTTTTTGGAAGGACTTGGGAGAGAGGAATTGTCATATTCTAAATAGAAAGCGGTGAATGCTAGATGCTAGAGATGCTGTGCGTCCAACAGTATTAGATGTAAGCTTGGTATCTTAACCACCTCCTTGAGGTTAAAAAAAAAAAGTGCTCTACCACAGAATGTTTCTGAAAATTATTTGTTGGTATATATAATGCCTAGGAATGCCACTTAGTTCTTGCCCTGCTGAAATCCATTTATTTGCTAGTTACCTTCCATAAAAATAAGGAACTGCTGTTCAATTAGAACATGTTAAAGATTTGTAAGCATTTCAGCTTTATGAAATAAAAACAACTTTATGCTAAATCTGGGCAGCAGCCAGAAGGCTGCATAAACGTTACTTTGGAAAAGCCATCTTTCTCAGATCATCTGATTGTAGAGACTGCATACTTCAACTTGTCTTTTCTGTTACAGTTAAGTTGGATATTGAAATTCAATGGGTTTCATGTTCATTCAAATATATTTCTTTCACATGACAGTCCACATTCTTTATATTCAGGGTGACATAATATCTTACGATCATGCCATAAAGGAATTTCAGCCATTGAGCTCCATTAGAATGGTATAACTCTCTAAGAAAGTGATGGTAGTCTGCATACTAATCACTGAATCCTTTTATTATCTGAAATAATCCAACAATGGGAGAGGAGAAAGGTCTACTTCCTAATTAAGTTCCATAATGAGCAACTCTAGGCAATTAGAATTATGAAATGATAAACAATAAGTGTCTACTAATATGTCTAGGAATTACTAAAATGATGACTCAAGAAAAACATACAAGGTTATTTTTGAAGAAAACTAACATTCAAAAATACATTAACTGCAAATAAATATTTCATGGTTTTCATGTGTTAAAAAATGATATTTTAATTACCTTATGTCAGTTGTCATTCCCTCCCTTAGAGAAGAATGTACTGTGCTCTACAAAAGGCAATAATGAGTACAGTCTTGAGTAGCTGACATTTGATGCAAATCCACAGAAAATGAGATCTAAGCGGGGTAGCCTGTCATCCTTATCTCTGTAGCTTGTACTTGACATGGTAAGATTATGTGGAAGTGTAGAGGTGTGAAAGCTGGTTTAGAAAGATGTGAAGGGCAGGGTTTCTATTCTGAAGAGCTTACAGTGACCATGAAAACACACAGGGTAAGGATCTTGAATATTTGAGCAGTGCTGATTAGCACATGCCACATCCATGCCAGTATCTTGTCTGGTTTTCTGCGTTGCATCCTGTATCCTCTCACAGGAAGGGGTAGTTAAGTGTTGAATTGGATTTCTGTATCTGAAAAAGCACCGCTGACATTAGCACTGGGTAAAGTGTGAGTTCTGGGTTAGTAAAAATCAGTTCTTAACATTTGACAAGTGGATATTTAGGTCCTGACCAGGATGGGGGTAGGAGGAGGGTCCCGGTGAGGCTGGTATTGCCCTCTTGTGCCTACACCCCTGCTGGAGTGCCCGGCACAACATGACCATGCTGTCCATTCGTTGTCCTTTGTGAAGGTCTGGGCCCGGTTTGTTCACTCAGCTGAATCAAACGACACTGGACTTCAGTTAGTTCATGCCTACAAGCAGTAATTTAAGAAACACATGAGCCAAGCAGAATCAAAGAATTACCCAGCTATTTTCCTCTTAGCTGTTAAACCTACTGGCTATAACACCCAGCCACACCCTGCACAGAGAGAAAAACCACATGCTGTTCCTTTAAACTGAGCACATAAGAAACCAGGAAGGTTTTTTTGAGAAACCCCTACTGTGCTTCTCTGGCTTTCTATCAGGCGCTCATATATATCAACTGAGTCTTTTTCTAACGGGGTGAGATGGACTAATCCTGTGTTTTACAGACCAGCATATTGTCTGCTGTGGAACGGGGCCAGGAACTTTAATCTTTACTGACAACTGTTTCTCCCCCCCCCCTTTTTTTTTCTAGGAGGACAACTGTTAGTTTTGTGGCATACTGCTGCTCCACCCAGTGTCTGCAGACATTTGACCTACTGAGTTGATAAACACTTAAAACTACCCAGGAGTGCTGCCAGTTTAAAGCTGCATTAGACGTCGTATCCCGTTGGTACTGGAATACTGCGCGTGTGCCAAAGCAGCAGAAGTGCCCAGTCGGGAACACTAAGAGGCACTTAAATCCTGCCCTATCAAATTTGGGTGAAGTGCAGAAACTTTTCGGAAGTGTAAATACCAAGCTTTTAAAAGTATTAACTTCTTTCTCCTTTAAGACAGCATACAAACCAAACAAATTGACAAGTTCTGACTCCAGATTTCCAGTGTTTCGCAAATGTGGCTGCCTTCAGGTGGATCCATTGTATATTTTGAAGCAGTTTTCATTCCTCTAACAGTGTTCTACCGACCTTTAATTAAAAAAAATAAGTGACAAAAGTTTTCACTTATTGCTCCCATAATCTTCACCCTATGGCTGGATTTTGGTGCATATAGGTCCAAGCCTCTACAAACCTTTGAAGGTTCCATTGATTATTTCCATAGAATTCTAACTTTTTCTTCTCATCTCAATATTTTCCTGAGTTATCCTAGTTGTATACAAAGTCTTTGACAGTTAGCTGTGGTATTTGAAGCTATGTATGAAAAGCAGGTCTTTCCTTCTGGTATTATTAAAAGACACACTGTTTCCACTGTAGTAACTAGGCTTTGTCTGGAGACTACAGATCCTGTTTCAGTAACAAAGGGTGGTACTGATATCTACACTAAGTGACCTTGCTCCAGTGTGTTTGGGGTTACGTTTTAATCATCTTTTAATCACTTATGTTTTATTTTTAAAAACCCTTTCCCTTTTGCTTCTGAGTTCTTCAGGAGAAAGACTTGAACTAGTCTTGAAAACAGTGTAAATATTTATTCATATTTATTGTTTTGGCACTTGCAGCCTGTAGACCCACAAAGAGTTGGGCTTCATTTTCCTAGATTCAGCATTTTACTAATTTGTGAGAGCTTGTCTGTGGAGTGTTAACCTCAGAGAAGGCTGGAGGAAGGAGGGGGAAGTATGTGTTTGCCCACGTGTGGGCATGCATGTTACACAGATACCTTCATGGAAGGGCTGTGACATTATTTTTAGGGTACTAATGCCAAATTTAGCACAAATTTCTAATCAATATCCTATTTGGGAAATTATTTTTTTAGATCATGTTAATTTTAAAGGACGAAGGATGGAAAACAGGCCCAAAATGTCTGCATGGATTAAAATTTAAAATTTACATTGAAACAGTTAATATAGAATTACTCCCTTTTGACTTGTTTTGGAACATATAATTTTTAATGTGTTCATTTTGTTTTAATTTTTTAAGGTGTAAACTATTTGTGGATTTAGCACAGCGTTCTGCTCTCCGGTGGTTAGTTATATGCTGAAATAAATATGAATGAAACAGTGTGTTATAAAAAAGGCAAGATAAAGAGACTTGGTAGTATATTAGCATATGTTGTGGTGAGGTGTGCATACTTTGAAGGGAGGAGGCATTAGAATGTTTTCCTATTGCCAAAGAAGCATTTGTTCCCGCTGCAGGCTTCCTGGCATCTCTTCAATAAATGGAGTATCGTAAGAGCTTAAAGGACTACCAGAAAGGCATTTTTTGAGGGTGGAATTTTTAGGTTTGTGCATGTCACTTGTGAAATCTTTGCTGGTTTTATTGGGTTGATTTTGGAGAGTTGAATTAGCATTAAGAAATGTTGAACTTAATCCTTCAGGAATGTGAGTATCATCTACTCTTTAAGAGTTGTGAAACTTTGCAAAATAAATCCCATTTAATAAATCTGCTTTGCAGTAGGGGAAAGAGCCATGTCCAAATAGACACTTTACTATTGGATTTCTTACTGTCATTTCACTAATTTATTTCAATGTTGGTATCCCCAACAGGCCTTCCCACCCAATGGGGTTTACCCCTGACGCAGCAAAATGAATCTTCAGCTGTCTTTCTTCGGAACTGCACAATTGAGATGTACATTACCCATGTACAGTATCTACCTGTATCAGAAATGTGCAAGTGTAGTACAGAATCCAGTGTGTTTAATGGATGGTAAGAGAACTATGGTAGTGTTAGAAATGCTACTTTTTCATATAATACTTTGACCAGGAGTTTTCAGTATTATTTTTATTCCTCTGTGTCCTTTGAAGGAGATACTTTTGTTGGAAGTTTTGTTCTCTTTTAATAGCAACTCATAGACTTTAAAGCAAAGTTAGTCTGAATTCACTATGTAAATGAAATTGGGAGTTAAATCTTCTCATTGGCTAAAAGACATCGGTGTTGGTTTTATTAGGAGTCAGGTGGTAAGAATGGAGCTTTCTTTTCGTTTTTTTCCTCCACGATAATTTTTGAGATCATATCAGTCTATTATTGTCTGCAAGTATAGTTCATCAGAAGAAATTTGAGTCTGTTCTATAAGCAGGATGAATCTTAACTAACGTTTTAATAGATGATATTTCAAGAATGGCATGTTCAATGAATAAATGACTTAAACATGCAGTTGAAGCTGAAATGTCATACCCTATTTTTATAAAACAAGGAAGAGGAAAGCCAATAGAGACTGAAAATGCAGCTGAATTTCATGTTTCTTTTTTTAATACAAACAGTGTTTGTATTCATCTGCATCTTTGGGTGATATTGTCCTAGATTAAAGTAACTCCATTCTCACTTGTCCAAATTTTTCTAAACTTGTTCCTCTGTAAGAGTACTTCATAACTAGTTAATGTGAGAGCCAGCTCTGCAGGTTGCAGAGAGGAGAGGGAGCTTGCTGCTGATTGAACTGTACCACTAATTTTTCAAAACGAGGTCAAATACTTCATGGCTTCTGTTTAAAGCATTTATTTCTGAGTAGTTTTTGATTATTCTCGTTGGTCAGACCAGTTCATGTTGAGATTAATTTCTCAACAAATTGGGTTCTAGCAGTATTTTAAAAGGGTGTGGTTTTTTTAATTTTTTGTCATAAAAATAGATTAAAAATAGATTTCAACTCTGCTTCAGGTGAGAGCAGGAGAAGTTTCTGATTTTTGTAGACATAAAAAAGAAGTGCAGGAGAGGAAATGAAAGAGGAGATAAATTGGTAACTCATTGATACTGCTGTGAAATTTCTGTGAGTAAAGGTTAACTCCTAATGTAATTAAGAAGCATATGCATAATTATATTTATGTTCTCATAAGAGACACCATGTTAATAAAACCGAGACCCTACTGGGTTGTGCTTATAGAGATGACTTCGTGTCCTGCCACAAAGGAAATGGGAATCTCTGGCTTTGTTTAAAAATACTACTTGAGCAGTTTTACACTGGACACTCTTATGTCTGGAGCATTATTCTTGGGAGCCTTCTTGCTACTGCCCCCTATAGAGTATCAGAAATATAGATGTCCTGTCCCAAGCAAAGAACAAGCTCTAATATCAAGAAATGAATATTTTCCTGTTCTGGCCTGGTGCTTCTCTTGGGTTCTTCCTGAAGTTCATTACAAATCATCTATTTACTTCGTTGTGGTGAGGGTAAGATCTTGCATTGAACAGAGTGGAGCTGCTTATTGCCAAGTTGGCTTCAAGTCTTATATATCGAATTCTGCTGAATCCCTTTTTCTGGCATGAAGGGAGGATGAGACTTAATGCCCATGTGGTAACAGCGTGTCAGGTTTTACTGACATCACAGCCAAGCTGAAGACTGGAGAGTGACAAACCTTTCACTAGAGAGGGTGACTTATTTTTTGAAGGCCTCTGTGGCCACATCAGTACCACTGATAATAGAAGAATTTTTGCGTTGATGTCAGTTGACGTTGGATCAAGTTCTAACTGATGAGAGAGAAGAATGCGTTTTACCATCTTTGTATTTCTTGCAAAAATGGGGACGATGTCATTGATCTCTGTGCCTACTGTTAGGCAACCTTTCTATCTGCAGCTGAACTTATATGCAATTACAAGATGTGATTCTCTTTGCCTCTTACCTCCCTCTCACTACTCCTCATGTTGTTGCAAAATGTTACAGTTAACTTGTGATGGAAGAGGATGAGTAAATTGAATCCAGAGTTTTTCTTACTTTTTGTATTACAGACCTATTTTGTAAGAGACCAAAGGTCTGGTAGAAAGAAATGGCAAGGTTCTTGTGAAGTCTTCGTTGTTTTTGCTGTATGTACCCATATTTGGATTACAGCTTGAACTTGGATTGCAGCTGAGTTCATTTTGTCTGCTGAAAACATATATGTATTGCTTTTTTTGCTCTGTATTAATCAAATGTCACTTTGTGTGAAGGTGAGCTTGCTAGCTATTTTATTTCAAGTTAGTGGTGCAATTTATTGTATGTGCTTGTTAATAAACTATATTTTTGGATAGAATTATAGTCCATTAAAGTTAACTGAACTATTGTTCATGGGGCTATTAAGCTGTGTTAGGAGATAATATTTAATTTACATTTCAGTTCATTTGCTTAGTAATTAGCTAATAAGTCTTCCTTCCCAAGGCGGAAGAGGTAGGGTGGGGACACTTCAGAACACTACCAAGCCCAAAACACCAATTCACGTAACCCTTTTTTCCCAGACAATGTACGTCACCAGATAGTGCCTAATAAAACCAAAAGCCTTACGAAAATCTGACTTTATCAGAGAATCACAGAACGGCTTGGGTTGGAAGGGACCTTAAAGATCATGTAGCCATAACCCCCCTGTCCTGTGCCGGGATGCCACCCACTAGATCGGGTTGCCCAGGGCCCCATCCAACCTGGCCTTTACTTTTAGGCCCTCCTACGGATTGATCAAAAGAAAAAAACTTTCAATAGGGCTGCATTACGTGCCACGCTAATAGTCCATAGACGCAGACCTGGTTCATGTATTATTTACTGAGCAGCATTCAGCAGTTTTTTCCCCTTGTCTAACATATCATTGGAACAAGATTGCCAAGAATAAGCAGAAATTAAGCATCTGTTTCTCGAGTTACTTCACTCCTAGCTGTGCCGTATTTTGATTTGGTCAATGCTGCTACTCTGTTCTGCTCTGTTCTTTGAGTAGGACATTCTCTGAATTATTGTACATGTATCTGGTGACTGCTAGCATATCCAGTCATAAATGAGACCTATGCTGATCAAGGTGACTCTGAACATCAGTTACCACTGATGTCTTGAAGGTTTTAAATACCATTCAGACTTTGCTGATGCTTGTTTGCTAGTAAGTTTACAATGGTATGCCTTTTGAGTGTTTTACAAATGATAATTTTTCCTACCTTTGTGATGGAGGTAACCTCTGTGTCAGCAGCAGGATGATGCAAGTCCCCTAAGAGATGAGAACAGCCCTTAACCTATAACTTTTACCAACCACTGCCGTGTCCCTTATGAATTAGAAAGAAACAAATGGGAGAGCTTAACATCCTTTTCCTTTGCAATTAAAAGTACTTGGCATAAATGCAAGCTAAGTGGAAACTTCAGTGGCTGAATAATGCTATTGTATGCAGGAAATGAGAGGAGCTGAGGATCTCAGTTGGAAAGGCACTGGATATTTTGTGACTTTGAAGCCAAGATTTCGGGCTGTGCTATGTGGTGACATTTTGGGAACTTGAGAACCGAAATGAACCACTGCATCCGTGTCTCTCAGCTTCAATGTTTGCTTAACGTTATAGTAGAGCCCTCTTTCTTCTGCACTGAAGAATACTACTGGTATTCCCTAGTGCTGGCTCAGGGGCCTGGGCGTGACCATTTATAACCATCAGATTTCTGCCTGCTACTTCAGCAAGAAAGAGGGAGAGCTGACCAAATGCTTTCTTTATCTTTTGACATTTTAAATATTAAAACCCTCATAGCATGTTTTTTGAGCACCCATTATGCCCTTCAGACATCTCCTACACGCAGGAAAAAGACCTTGATGTGTTTGTGAGAGATACTGAGTCTCAACGAAAGCAGTTCTGTTGTTGGAGGTGGTGATGAGATTTGCCTTTATGATGTCTCCCAAATGGTAATCAAGGGCTAATTTCTCAAGTACCCTGATCCTCTTCTGTACGTTCATGAGGAATGTAAATATTGACTGGCTCTTTCTGACAAAGAAAGTTGTCAGTCATTGACTGTTCTGTTGCTAAATATGGCTACAAGCATGGTATGGGGAGCAGTGCCCTGAAGGTGTTCTGCTGTCATTTTCTGGAAGCCTTAAGAATTTACATACTGGACTTTTTTTGATTTCATTTGGATCAATTGAGAAAGCTTTCTGATGATGTAAAAAGCAATACTGAGTTTGATTTTTGATTGTTACTCTGAATGTTCAGTTACTGTACTTTCATGACAGCAAATCAAGTTATTAAGAAAGCAAAAAATGTTAAATTCCATTTGGTTCAGGTAAGCTCCACTGGAAGGCTAATATTTTGTTGGAGACAAAGAAACAGGGCACGTAATCCTTGGTAAATTGGAGATGTGGTCTGAAGATGCTGCATAGATCTGTGGAAAATGTTTAAAAGTTAACTCAAGCTCTTTCTAGAGGCAAGTTTTATTATTTAACTTCATCACTTGTTGCTATCCATCTTTATATATTTCCTTTATACGTGTTAGTTCTAACCATTGATTTTTATTGTTAAGGCAATTAGAATTAAGCTGAATATTCTTGGGTCAGTTTCCGATAACTGTGATTACTTTGCTGGCACTGAAGTTTTGAAACAGGTTGAACGTGGACTTGAATTTGGCTGCCTTTGTTTCTGCACTGCTTCTGTTAGCTTTCTAATTTCATTTTGTAAAAAGCCAAAACGGTGCATATGATACATGAAGAGAAGGAATACAAAGAAAAACACTTTCTTCAGAAAGCCTAGCTTGGAAGAGGGCTGGCAACAACTCATATGTGAATTCTTGGTAAGTGCTCTTTTTAAAGTAGGATGAAAAGCTGAGTTGTCCAGGCAGTAAAGAATCCCATGTCTAAAATTATCAGGACAAATTATTCTTTATATTCACACCTTAGTGTTGGCAGTTTTTTTATAGAAACAAAGATAGTAGCTGCCACAAAAGGGACCTGGTTTGTATCTTACATCCTTGAAGAGTTAAGATGATCTATAACTTGCTTTTATACTTCTGCTGATATGCTCGTTACTCTTGCAGTTTAATACCTGCTTCTGTTTTTCTTCCTGTATAGCTGAAAACAGTCCTCCTTTTATTTCTCAGCCCTTTTAAGAATGATGCTCCATTTTGTAGTCAATACTCAAACCCTGGCTGTGGTCCCATTTTCACAGATACTGTATCTGTGTGTTACCTGCACAGTGACAGCAGTTAGTTCTTCAGCAGGCAAAAGCGTGTAATCACATTTATGTAAAACTATCTAGATCACAAATATGCCTTCTCTTCTGGCTGCAGATGAATAGAGGATATCTAACTCAACATAAGTTAATGGATTCATTTATATTAAATCAATGCTGTGTATCAGACCTTTAGATCTAGCTGTATCTAATCCTGGCTCCAGAGCCTCCGTTGTGAAACCTGGGGGCTCAAATTTCTCCAGCAGCTCTATCTAAACTGCAGCCAGACTTCTCATGTCTGATTCCTAGAAGCATACTTGGGAGAGGGTTTGAATTGAAAAGCTCTCATTAATTACCTCTATTTTTTTCCTTCTCCCTTAAGGAAGCTCAGATGGTGTAGGAGCTGATATCTTCTAGCTAGAAATTTCTTTCCAGGCCAGTGCTGAGCCAGTGCCCCTCCCTGCCCTGTGCTGGGTGGTGTGCTGTCTGACATCCCTGCCCAGCTCGCTGCTCTGTGGCCCCGAGCTGCAAAGAAGAAAAATATTGATTCTACTCCATCTTATTGAAGTATTATTGTGAGGTGTTCATAGACATGCTGGGACTAGTTCTTTACTCTCAGGAACATTTATCCAGGGGGATCAGGTGTGGAGTTGTAGCAAGAAGCAGCAAGAGAGAATGAATTTACCGTTCTCATTTACAGCCAGTAGCCCGAGACCTTACTATGTCTTTAGGTATTCTCGATTAATTTCATGTGTGGATGCTCTTAGTCAAGCATGAAAGTGCCTTGTTACAAAGGAATTTAATTCCTTTAATTTCATTTTGGAAAAAGTACATCCACACACCTGGAGTTTAAATCTGAGACAATTTCTTTATGAACACTCTTCTCTGTTCTGGGTCACGTCTCATGTGTAGATAAATTCTTGCATTCGTCTAACACAAACAGTTTTATTGTTTAAAATTCTTTCTTTTGGGAAGTACTTGTTTGGAAAATAAAACTTGTTTGGAAAATAAAAATCTGACTTGCAAGGATAAGGTTTTTTTCTGACTATAAGAAATTCTGAAAACAATTGATTTGGAAACACTGCGTTGGAAAACATTGTTACATGTCAGATCTTATTTTGCTGTTTTGCTCTGAAACATCTGTCTTTTGACAATTTGAAAAATTATTTTGAACTAACAGCTCAAATTGGGAAATGCAGCTCTTAAGCATGGCTTGGAATATTTAACGTTACTGCAGTGAGAATGTCTCACGTCTCACCCACCATGAAGACGTGACTGGCAGCTGTGCTTTGGACTGACTGGGCCCAGATGTCAAGGTAAGAAGTGGCACTCAGAAGATGTTCTTGTGTTCAGCGCTCCTGCTTGGATGTGGTTTGAGTTCCCTAGACGTAATTGGAGGCTGCCACAGGGTCTCAGCAATCACTGTTATCTCTGTCCCTTGTGAGGTTGGTAAGGGAGGAACTGTTTTCTTCTGTGACCTGTCTTCCTCCTCTGGCTCTGAAGAGCACAGCGTCCCTGTGCCTGCTGAGTAGCATCGTGGTGATGGTCATGTGTTCCCCTTTGTTAAACACACCCATGTTGTACGTTGCCCACTGGGACTTGCTGCTCTGGTGCAATGCTACGATTTAAAGCTTGCTGTTTTTGTGCTGTGTGGATCTGGTGCCGCTGCCAGAGGAGTCTTGCATTCAGGTCTGCCAGCTTTCCAAGGAAGGATGTGCACTTCCACAGCACAGCTTGCGCGCTGTGAGCGCATAAGCACAGGGAGAGCTTTCTTATGTGTTACTAAGCTCTTTAAGATTTAATACTCTCTTGAAGTTCAAATCGGTGTAAGGGAAGGCTTAAGCAGCTTAATGGGTTAAAATGATCCGTGACTGTGTCCTTCAGACAGTTTAAAGACCCTGCAGCAACCCAAGCAGGCCACCTGTTCCTCTCCCAGACAAACAGGTTAGCCTCCTGACCTTTATTCTGCCACCCTTCAATTTTGCCTGGCCTGGCTCCATGTGTGGAGTGATTGTTCTGAAGTTTGTCATTGTTTAAAATGCCACTTGCCAGAGTTTAATGTGCACAGCTGCAACCTGAGCCATCGCTGTGTGTTAATAAGACTAAAACCATTGGACGGACACCAAAAGATCTGCTTGCACTTGGCATGTCATAAATTAACATCATTCTTACCTGCCAGGGATGATTCACTGCTGGCTCAAAGCATATTTAAACTTTAGAGGATGCCAACAAACTGGGCGGTGGTTTGACCTGCCACGTGGCCTGAGACTGCTGCTTTTCTCTCTCCCTCCGCCTTCCTTCTGTTGCAGTGTCGGGAAACAGAAGCTCTTTATGGCCTTATGAGAGCATGTGTTTGTGTGCCTTCCTGGCCCTCCTGCCCCCGTCTGCCAAAAAGTTGGCCTGTTTGTGGGAAGATACTCGCTGGCTTCCAAATTCCTAACTGGAGTGTTGCTGCCTCTTTTGGGGATGAGGGGAAAGGTTAAGGCCTGACTAGACTGCAGCCTGCCATTGCAGCAGCTCAAAAGGCTTCCTTCCCATGAATCCTGTCTTACCCTGGGCAGGTTGGGTGTGATGTCCTCCTAGCATCCCAGAAACCACATATACATTTCATGTCAGAGGAGTACACATGACCAACGAACAGCCCACAGCAGGTGGATGAAGCTCGTGCCCATGCTAGGCAGCACAGGAGGAAAGGGATGCCCCACGTGGAAGTGAGGGAGATCGTGTTGCAGGTTATATGCCAGAGGTTGAGCGTGCTCCTCGCAGCCCAGACTCACAGGCTCCAGCACTGCAGCGATTGCGCAGCAGCAGGGTGCTGCTCTGTCCCGAGGGACATGCTGAGCACCGGGCCTGCTGCAGCCACGGGCGCGACGTTTGTGTGCTGGCTTCCCTGCTGTCGGTGCTGGACTGGGAACAGGGATGGTCCCCTAGGCTGTTGCAGGGTAGAGAGGAGTAGGAAAATAAAGGATGGGAGAGGGTTAAAGACCCTTGTGCCCTTTCTCAGTGAATTTCATGGGTGGGGGAAGAATGGGTGAGTATCTCTGGTGGACAGGATGATACTCATTTGTCTCCTTCTAGAGACCAGCCCTTTTTATAGTGACTGGAGATTCGTCACATCACACTTTTCCTTCAGGGCTAATGTGCTCCTCATAAAATAATGCGAGGGCATAATGTGCTCCTTCAGTCAGAACAGCTCCTTTGCTTTCCATGGTGCCTATTTACCTTGGCTCATCCAAATCATTTGTTAAATACCAAGGTCACATAAGCAGTTCTGTTTGCACTTCGGACCCTTAAAAGTCATGCTGGGGACATCAACAGGGACGGAAACAGGCCCTGCATCTGTCTGAGATGTTTGGATCTGATGGAAATCCAGTGTTGTATGGAACAGGGTGTAACCACGATTTGGTTAAGGATAATTATGGTAGGCAATGCCAGCAGCAGGGTGCAGTCCTTGTGTTCCCCTCGACATTGGCGGCTGGCTGGCAAATTAACTCCTATATAACTACAGCTTTATAGTCATCATCATATCCACTACCTTTTGTTTTCTTTTCCATCAGGGAAAAAAAATCAGTCAACTCTGAATAGATAAGAATCAAGGAGCCCTGGAAGGGAGTGATCCTATTCAGCAGGACAGACAGGGGACCTGGCCTCGCAGCCCCAGCTTACCTGGTGACACGGCTCACCCTGCAGCACGCTCACCTCCTGCATCAGCACCGCTGGAGCATGATCAGTCAGAGCAGGAGCAGAGGTTAGAAAGTGTCTGTAGGACAAGGACTGCAGCTCTGCTCTGCTCAGCTTGCAGGCACATGGTGATTGCTGCCCCAGCTGCATAAATTAGGCTTGTGTTGTCTATATTCTATTTTGTGGGTAGTGCGGGTTGTTGGGTTTCATTATTTTCTCTTTATGCAAGGTTAACATGGAGTGCAGTGCTGGTTGCTGGGCAGTGGGGATTGCAGTTGGTAATAAAGGTCTGTTTTCTCACTTTCTCTATTTTTGTCTCTGGGCAGGATGAGGCACATCAGGGGAAAATCTGACTTGAAACAGAAGCTCAATGTTAAGTTGGAGTTAGACAGTCCTGCAGAGAGGTTTGCTTACGCCACAGCTGTCTGTCATCTCAGGGCACACTGCTGTGACTTCTCTTGGCAACCCCTGGGGTTCAGTGTCACCTCTCTTTCAGACAATTGCTGTAAAGTAGAGTACAGGATTGCACCAAACCCTGATCTCCTCATTACTGTCCGTAGTGGTGTATTGATGCCTGGGGCGGGATGTCTGCCTGGCTGTTGCTGAGCTCCCAGAGGTCTTGTGAACATACTGAAAAGGTGACATATATTATCCTGTAACGGGGGAATGGTCTTTATCAGACGCTGGAGTCATGATTCCTGGGTCTTGCACCTTTCCCTCCTGTTTGGGGCATGTACAGACATTCTTAGTGTATGCTTTCAGCACAGAAATGTCTCTTTCTGTGTGTGACCTTGCTGGTGGTCTGTTGTTTGCAGAAGGATTATTTGCTTGCGAGGAGAATTTTGCAGTCACCAAGTGAAAACCGTTCTTTGGAAGAGCTCAGGTTTTAGTACAAAGCTCTGAACCTCTCCAGGTGAGCCTGTTTTCAACAAGGTTACCGGATATCCTCACATCTGCTCAGATGAGGAGATGAGTGAGGCCAGCTGAGTTGCATTTTCCATGTGCCCTCTCTAAAATGAACTGCAGAGCTGATAAATTCTTTACCCCTTGCCACTGCCAGCTCTGCTAATTGCAGTTTCTTTAGAAGCTTGAGTGAAAAGCCAGATGCACAGGCTGGACTCCACAGCACCATTGCGAGTGTCAGTCGAGAGATGGACTGCAGCAAGCCTAGACATGTGCCAGAGCTGCTGCCCAGCCTCAGAGGGAGGATGCCAGCCAAACTCCTCCATGGACAGCACCAGAATGTTTTTCTTCTTGCAGCTGAAGCTTGAGGCCAAGGAGAACTGGTGCTGAGCACTTCTGGAGGTGGCAGGAAGGGCTTGCTCCCTCTGAGTTGCTGGTCAGTAGATGTTAGGGCAGGAGTCTGTAGCAGATATTACCAGGAATAAAGATGATCAGAATCTGGCTTACAGTAAGGACGTTTGTGCTTTGGCAGTGGGTGTAAAAGGAGAAACTCCGGAGGGTTGGGCGGCAAATGCTAGCTCTGTTCTCTTCTGTAGATGGCCTTCCGGAGACATGCTGGGTGAATGGAAAATGTAATGAAATTCCCAGAGCCTCCTGGTGCGCTACCAAGGTATTCCTGCCAGCTTTCCAGCCCAAGATGTTGGTGTGGCTGTAGGGACCAGCTCCACAGATAGAGCTGTTTGATTAGAGCTGATTGCAGATTAACCCCCACTGTGGAAGGAGGGTAACTGTGATAGATGTTTGCTTCACCTGTGAAGTAGCACATGCTGTAGCCACTGTTGCCTTTGGGGTAAAATTAGTTGAATAAAAGGCTTGCACTAAATCAAGCTCCTTTGAAATTGCCTTTATTTTGGAAAGTTCATTTGTTTACTCTGGTTCACACACTGAGCAGTACAAACAGCAGTAAAAATGTGATGCATCCCAAATTCTAGCTGTGAGAATGGTTTTCATGACCACTGCAGCTTGCAGAAGGTCTTCTAGATCCAAACCATCTATGGAGTTCAGAGTATGTGAACTACTTCTGTTGTCTCAGAGGTTGACCAGGGAGTGGGGCCCTCATGTGCCAGAATCTGTCAGAAAACAGAGACCTGCACCACTGGCAGTCCTGAGGGTCTTGTTTTAGGCTTCTGTTGAATAGATTGATCATTGTCCTGCAGCATTTAGTGTGGGAGAAGAAAGGAGGGAGGAGGTCTAACAAGTGTGTCATATGGTTTGTGTTGTCTCTGCTGTTCTGAACCTCTCTTTCTGCTCACTCAGCAGGGTTTTTCTTTTGCCTCTGTTTCCTTTGTGCAGATGGTAGCAATAGGTTTCATTTCAACCCCCCCCCAGCTGTCAAATTAATAGCCTTGGCGAGTTTTCATTTGCTGGGTAGTTTTGGGTGGTGCTGGAGGATCACTCCACTCAGTACATTTCCAAGACTGGCTGTTTAACCCAAGCTCTGCGAAAACAAGTGTTTTTTTTGTTTATTTGTTTGAGAGAAGGGACCTTGGGAAAACAGATACAAAATTTGCTCTGACGCTGTTGTCCACTGAAGGAACTGGCTTTGAGTTGCATTAGAATAGCAGATTGGTTTCTTGCACAAATCTCCCACAAGCTATGGGCTGAAGTGGGAAAAGCTGGTGGGCAGAGGTACTGGAAACAATCTTCTGTTAAAGCATCTGCAGGAGGCAGTAAAGAAAACTCTGGCCTCAAGTCTCCAAACTCCACAGCAAAGCCTTCTAATCCACCCAGTTACACTGATCAGCTTCAGAGTGCAGTATCCTGAGTTTGTGAATTTGCAATGTGTTTCTTTGCCCCAATCATATTAGTCTAGCATGATGTGAAAGAGCCATGATACGAATGACCACATCATTCTCCAAATGACAACCCCTCACCACTCTCCTGTGGCACTAGTGGCAATATTTAGCTTACAGAGAAATTAGTGGTCTGAACTGTTCCATTGATAGATGCTGATGTAAGTGGATCCTAACCAGAAACAGGTGAAGAATTACTATTTTTGTTCTATGAATGTAACAAAGCAACCTGAGAGAGATGTACAATAGGTTTACTAGAACTTTACAGAAAGTGTATGGGAGGGACATAAACTAAGCCAAGTGCTCCTAAGTGTAGGTCCTTGTGCTGTTTCTATTCTGTATTTTATTTATATATGCAAACATATATAAAAATATTTATAAAAATACCAAATAACATTCTATAAAACTATATACATGTATTTAAAAAATATATAGTTTATATGCTAGGGGACAACACAAATTTAAAATTCTTTCATTGCCTACCTTTCTAACTCAAAAAGCTCTTCTCTTGACATCTCTGCGTAGACGGGAAGTGTGCATGAGCACATCTATGTTGGCAGCTTTGTGCATATGTGGTGCATCTTCACCTTTCGGGGTTTACTTTGTGGCGGAGATCTGCACCATGCCAGAGACTGTAGGACCCAGACTTCTGGCTGTCTACACTATCTTGAGGATGTAGTTTGAAATATTTACCTATCAGGTGTTTCATTTCAAGTTGGGCCTACGTGAAAAAAGTTGTATATCTAACACACTGCCATGCCAGGAACAACAGAAGATACAGAGCCACTGCTCAGCCTTGCATGTTTCTCACGTATGTTACAGGACTGCTCTCCTTAACCCCCCTCCCTGGTTGTTTTCATCTGCTGCTGGAGCCGTATGTCTCCTAAGGAAAGACTAGCTCTGCTGTTTGAACAATTCTGCTCCATCTGCTGCTGCTATTGCTGTAGCTGTGTGCGAAGCAGCAACGTGGTGACGCCAGGCCTGCAGGCATTTCATCAGTCTATCTGTCACTGCTTGTGTGTTTCCAAGAACCAGTGCTAGGTGAGGTCATCACAGATGTGAATTGTAGCACTGGGCTCCGTTGATAGAAGTAAGACTACTGCCATCAGCAATTAGGTCAGCTAGGGTGGAAATTTGCTGGGCATTCAGACCTGCTACTGGGGAAATAGCCATCTGCGTTTGCTGTGAGTTAGCTTCCAGGTGTGTTCTTTACAAGCCTCCTCTTGCTGTGAGGGACGACACAGTGGTCAAAAATTAGTCAGACCTAGCTGGTAGTTGAGGTTCTCTATAGGTTTAATTCCATCTCCAGCAAGTTGGGTTTATTTCAGTGGAAAGGGTCACCTCTGCAGCTGGCCTCAGATTTCTCAGGGGGTAAGCAAAAAGGAGTCAGGGATGCTCCTGAAGTTTTCTCTCTCTATTAATGTGCAATACTAAGAGTAAAACCAGGCATCTCCTAGAGCATCAGAGAGGCCAGAAGGTCTCCTTTGGTCTGTATTGAGTTTTATGGAGATGGATATGTACTGCACAGCCTGGAACACTACTTGTTTGTTTTAATTAAATTAAAAATATGATCGTGTTTATTTGCATCCGTTGAGGGGTCTCTTTCTCACAGCTGCTTGAAAAGTGAGCTCTTGCTGCCAAGTAATACAAGGTTTAATGTTACAACGTGCACTGGGAAGGACAGGACTGGTAATTACTCTGCAAGCAGCAAGGCACCGGTAGGTATAACATACAGAAATAAAGAAATCCCCGCCATGCACAGGACCCATCTGTGGCTTGCGGCAGACACAGGACTGAGCTGCAGGAAGGTGTTGCAAAACGGAGCCACCTACAGCAAGTAACCCCTGTGACCGTGTAGGTGAGGAAGCTCTGTCCTTTGGGAGGTTCTTAAGAGCAATTTCCTCCTGCCACACGCTAGCTGTCAGCCTGCGTCTGGCATTTCCATTGTGCAGAGCTAGTCAGGAGGTGGCTAGAGTCCCTGGTTTCCTTTTAGCCCTGTCTTGCTGAGCTTTGTGCTCCGGCAAGGGCTGGAAGGCATGTTGTGCTGGGCAGTGTCTGCTCCCAGCAGCTGCTGAGGGGAGAGCTCATCTTTCCAGGTCTGCTTTCTCCTGTGCTGCGTGGACGTGTGCGGTCTTTGGGAGGTCTGCGTGGGCTTGGTGTTGGCCACTGCTCTTTCCCTGTGAGATAGCCACAAGCCTGCAGCGCTGGAGGACAGTTGTCAGACGGGGATCTGTTTTGTCATCTCCCTTCAATGCCCATGGAGCGGTTTGCGGGGCAGTGGTGGCCAGTGTGGTCTCAGCTGGTTTCATCTGACTCATCTGGTACAGTGGAATAAATGACCAGGATCCAAATGTTGTTTTACTGTGGCTGAATTTGAAAGCCCAAATACCAGTACAAGTGATGTGGTGCTATGTACCGTATGTATTTATAGACAGACTTTCCCTGCCTTTAGGGTATAAACGCAGGAAAAAGAGAGTAGGCAAGGAAAAAGGAGGCTCAGAGAGACTGAACTGTTTGATAGCTGCATGCAGGGGGCAGAAGTTCAAGTCAGGTTTTCTGACGCCTGCCAGCAAGACAGCCTTTCCTCTTGTTAATGATGGGAACGTGGAGGAGTCTGCCTGATAACCCAGATCACATGGAGACAGCGTCCTTCCCAGCTGCCCAAGGGTCTCAGGCTGGCAGCGTTGACTGGCCTGGAGGAGCGAGGTTTCCTGCCGAGCAGCGTACGGTTGTTACCTGCACCTTGCTCCGTGACACAGCATCCGCCGCCTCTGTGCTGGTGCAGCCAGAAGCCTTCTGTTGCTGGCCCTCCTCAGCTCTGGATTGCTTTGTGACCAGAATTTCACAAGGCGGTTTACAATGGCTTTGACACCATTTGAGTAGATGAAGCTGGCTCAGAAAGCATCCACCCACTTGCCTAAACAATGCCTCTGGCTCTGCACATTCAACTGTTGCGCTGCTGCCTACATGCAGCTCTCCAGGTGGGCTTTGGTTTTGGTGTTATCCATCTATCCCCCCCCTACAGCCTGTCTGCTGGCTAGCTCTGACTCCACCTCTGATCTCTATCTATAGTTTGTATTACAGTTCTTAAGAGCTTGCTTGCATCAAAGTCTTTGATGGACAAAGAACAAAAGTAATGCTTTTGTTTCAAAAAGTCTCTACCCTTTCAGTTGGGTAGTGAGCCAAAAACCAGGAGCAAGAACAACTTAATAAAAAAATAAAGGATACTGTACATAGTTGTTGGAATGCTTTGAGTCCAGTTAAGCACTCGTCTCACTTACTGGAATGCTGAGAAGGCCCCGGTTATTGTGAATTCTGGCAGAGTGCTGTCCAATACTGGTGATTTGCTGTAGTATTTGACTTACTGGAATTGCAGAGGCATGAAATTTTGGAGAAACCCTGAATTAAGTTCAGTTTGATGTGACCAAGATTCCAATTCTGAGTCAAGCTTTAAAAAAAAAAAAAAAAACAGAAAACAGAAAAACAGCACAACAACAGTGCCACCAACAACTACTTTCTTTTTTTAACCAGGAGCATATAATCTTCCTTGGAACTCTTCTGAAGCACCAGGAGGGTGAAGAGGTGGATGCTGTGAGCTAGCGCAATTACTTGCAAAGACGGTGCTTTTCAAGACTTGTCTGAGGCAGATCAGCAAGTATATGTACTGAAACCTGCAGTGTATAAAGAACAAGCAGCTTTCTGCCATACTGCCACAGTTGGGTGGGAAGTGGCCCAAACACAGAAAAGTTTTTTTTTTTGGGGGGTGGGGTGGAAGAAGAGAAAAAAGTAGCTGTCTTCAAGTGTGTTTGAAATAATGAAAAGAACTGATGTGCAAAGCGATTAAGAGATCTTTGAGGATCAAAAGCCTTGCTTCTGCCAATGGAACAAAACTTTTCATCTGTTCTTATGTGGACCTTAAAGTAGGGCAGAAGGGTGTAGTTTTTAAATGATTTCATTTCAAAATTTACTTTGGGCAGGGGGAAAGGGTTCTTTCTGTTTGTTCTTGCTCTTGTTATTCAGTGTCCTTAACACAGAAGGCTAGCCTGGCTCTGAAATGAAGAGCAGGGTCGTTCTATGAACTGGTGGTTCATTAGTTTGCTTTTGATATGTCGGAGCAGTAAGGGACCCTTTTATTTTTTCCCTTTCTAGTAATGTCTGTGTTCTTAAATCAAGACATCTTCCCTCATCATACAGCAGTGGCTGAATCTTTTTCAGAGATCTCCGAAGTGGGTTGCACCAATAACGCTAATCCTGTGCAGACAGAGCATGCAGTCAAAAGTTAGATGTAGAAGAAGCCAAAAACAGAGGTTTTGATTGCTCCATACAGCAATTCCTACTTGCCAGTTTCATGTTTATTTGGAGTTGGAGCCTCTCCCCAAGGCAAATCTGTGTTTGTTTTCCCTGGTAGCTTCTTGCTAGCAGGACCATAGAGCAAGCGTAGCCTTGGGAAACGTGCAGTACAGGAGGCTCAGAGGTGCAAATTGCTGGATTCCTGCACTGTGATCTTGTGAGCAGTGTCCCCGTTCTTGGGCAAGAGGTGATGGAAGTAGGAACAGAAGGTGGTGAAGTGATCTGCAGCTGTGAGAGCAAAGACGAGATGGGGAAGGAGAGGAGACAAAACTCCCAAATATCCTTTTCTTTGGGTTTCTACGGGGGATAGTGGAAGAGCTCCCTCTTCCTGTTTCAGCCTGCTCTCACCATTGCCTTCCTTGCAGTCTGGAGCATCTCAGTGGTCTGAGCATGCACAAGGCAGCATATATTAGCATGGATTTGCATACTGGAGGATCTGCAGGATTTGCTTTATATGCTCCCCAGACCATCTCTGCTGCACTGTACACTGTCACTAAAGGGTTTTCAGAGCACTCATGGCAGAATTGCAGCATTTTGGGGTTTAATGATAGAAATCGCATTAATTGTGGAAGCTGTGTGTTGGTCATGTCTTGTTGCAGAAGAACTGTTGGCAGCAGGGAGTGTGCATTTCTGTTGCCATTGCAGATATTATGCTCAGTAGGCATCTGGTGCCACAGCAGCACAGGTGCTTCCTGTGACCTGGAGCTAATGTACTTCTGGTGAGTGCTTTCCTGATCTATCCTAACTCGAGGCAGATGGTAGGTGTGCGCTAATCTATTCAGTAGGGCATTCGTGATACACAGCTTAAAAGCCTGGTTGTGCCTCTAAAACCGAATTGGTACAAGTCACTTTGTCACCACATGTATGTTAGTGATGGCAGCTCCCACTGATGCTGTTAAGGGAACCATATGTGTAAGCTACACGTGCTCTGCCATGCTCTAGCAACACACCAATAGCAATAGTGGAAGCCCAAAACCAACATCAGCAAAAGCTAAAAACTGTATATTTCCATGACAGAGCAGCATAGTCAGCTGCAGGCTGAAAAAGTTCTGTTTTGTTGGTAAAAATTTCTGGCAAGGTGTGGACTACAAAGTGAATTAACCTTCGTTCTTCTTGGAATATTTCTAGGTTAGCTCTCCTGGTCTGTTCCCATGTCCATGTGAGTGGCAGGAGCGAAATGTCACCATTTATACAAGCCTGGTGTAAAACTTGGTAATCGCAAGCTGTTTTGTGAGCAATATGATGGGTTAAATAAATGACCTTCTGTGGGGCTGGCAATCACCACCCCGTGGGACTGGAGAGCAAGTATACGTTAATTTCCTACATGATTTTTATACTGCTCTAACATCATTGTAAGCATGCGTCACTTCAGCATATTATCGATTCTAATACAGTTGTGAGCAGCAAAAGAGAATAAAGAGGAGTCTTCTATGCCTGTCTCTGGGGGTGGGTGGAGATGAGACTGTCCACGCATTATATTTTGACAGTAGCTTCTCCCTTGGTGTTCATGTATATAGTTATTTTTAGGAAGATCATATATTTCCTAGTAATTGTTTAGAATGCATCAAAGAGCTCACAGATATAAATCCTGTGATTTATGGGTTCCCGCTACTTTTTAATAGCTGAACTTAAATCCTGGATTCACTGAAGCCATTTGGAAAATTGGGATTATTCCAAGCTGGAGCAAAGGGAGGGAGACTGGTATTTTGCCAAGATCAGCAGTGATTCATTCCCACATTCATGCTCAGCATCCAGTGAAGGGCAGAAGCTGGGAATGCTGTAAGGAGAGCTAGCAGGAGATTATCATGTTGAAGGTGAATCTGCCCTACTCGCTCCCTCTGTGGCCAGATAAGACCTTTTAAATCAGAAGGACCAAATTCTGTCATGTTTTGCTTTCATCCACGCTAAGAGCTAATTTATTCACATAAGCCCCAAACCAGCTAACTGTCCTCCTGCCTGTAAGGCAATAACACCGAGAGAACCAAATCTTGAAGAATATCCCCACAGGGGTAAAGGACTGGGGAGCACCACGGGATAAATATACTTCGGAAATCCCTTACAAAGAGATGTTTTAATGGCTGCTTGGAATGAATCAATGTCTGTATCAGGTTAGCCCAGCAGTCTCTGGCAGTGTGAGGAGCCCTGAGGGACATGTAAAGGGAGAGGGTAGATCCAGGACTCGTTGCTGGTACATTCTGTCAGGTTCCAGTGATATTTGGCCCCCAGACACCAAAGTGAGAAGTGGTCACAGCGTAATTTAGATGAGTGATAGTATCATTTAGATTAGGTGATAAATCTTGAAGTAATATAAAAAGTGGAAACTTGCCCTGCCCTAAGTTTTGCTTGCAAGATGGAGGTTTGTTTAGGCTGTGGACGTTTATGCTTTTGGTGCCTACACCAGGGTTGAGACTTAATCTCGTAGAACATACAGCTAGACAAACAGCTGCTAATACACGGGTGTGAGGGACGAAACGGGCTGTCTGTCCCTCCAAGTGCTGTCTTTGCTCTGTCCCTCCCTCATGTGTGCAGGGGCTGTCTTCCAGCTGCATGTCCAGAAGTTGAGGCTCTGCTTATGGGGAGAGCGAGGCTTTTACAGCAGGGCAGCTGAAATGCTGCTTGGTTGTGAGCCCCCTGGGAGGTGACTTTCTTCAGAGAGATCTGTCCTCAGGCCAGCTGACAGCGGAGTAAAATTTCTCATCGTGTTTCAGTCCTCCCAGCCCTGGGAGAGACGCGCAGGGAGATGGTAAAATAAATGGAGCCAAGTATCCCAGCATGGTTCAGTCCAAGCAGAAAGGAAAGGATTTTTTCTTTTTTTTCTTTAGAGCAAGGGCAAAACAGTGTTTTCCTTTTCTTATTTTTTTCCCCTGACATGATCATCCCTGTTGCTTATG
Organism: Cygnus olor; assembly: GCF_009769625.2. Classification (NCBI taxonomy): domain Eukaryota; kingdom Metazoa; phylum Chordata; class Aves; order Anseriformes; family Anatidae; genus Cygnus; species Cygnus olor. The sequence goes on from NC_049179.1 coordinate 18,184,304, forward strand.
CCTGAAACATAATAATTCTGAGGGCACTGCTGTCATGACAAGGAGACAAAAGTAAGCAAATACGTATTTGTGGATAAGAGGCAGTAATAGACCCCGGAATTTCTGAACACATAGAGGAGCATTGACTTCTAAATACCAGAAATTCTGAGCCCTTACCTTGCTAATTCATGTGGCATTTGGAGGGGCTGTGGATTTTTATTTCATCCTGGTATTTGTGGTATTTCCTGCCATTAGTATAGGAAAAACCTTGTGTGGTAAATGCTGGCTTTTTCCTCTGTTGGTGGCAGCCACTGAAGCTTGGGTTCATGAAAGGCAAACCGTCCTTTTCAGTTCTGAAGGTCCTTAGAGGTACCTGGGAAGGAAAAATCTCATTGGGGTTGAATGAGGATTTTGGTACTGTGATTGCATGCCAGCTGAGCAGCTCGAAACAGAATCAAATCTTGTCTCGAGATCTGAGTGGGTTATTTCAAAAGCTGTAGCTTGGAAACAGAGGTTGTGATAAAATTAACATCAATAGGTAAAAGTCATCTGGATGTAAAGGTTTCAGGTACAAGTATTGGCCCTGAGTCAGTAACCCAGCCTTCAGAATTTGCTGGTTTTATTGCAGATTAAACTGTAGATTGGGACATTTAGATTTGTAATGGAAAAATATTAGCAAACGTACTTCCCCCCCTCCACCCTCTATCATCGGGGCATATATCAAATTGCACGATCTGGCAGGGAGTTCCAAATGTTATTTGAGAAGAGAGAGGAATGCAAGCGATGTCAGCAGAAAACAGCTGAGTAGCAGTTAAATTTCTTTGGCCTGAACCTGCTCCACGGGGAAAAAGAAACGCAACAACTGGCCTTGTTTCATTTCACCCCAGCACAAACCATCCTTTGGAAACAGGCAGTGTTTGTGAGAAGCCTCTCCACAGAAGCTGGGCTTTGGGGATGCTGCTAGGTGGATGAATCCTGCTGTGCTGTGGATGTGGCAGGTCTTGGCTTGTTGAGGTCAATGGGAACAGCCTGTCTGTGACCCCAAGTGACAACTCTGGACCTTGCAGGATGGTGGCTGCCCCTGTTCCCTCCTGTGGCAGGAGCTGGTTATGTTAGAGGGGCTGCTTCAGGTTGCATCTCCGTGGCCTGTTCAACTTTTTATCCATGCTTGCTTTATAGTTAAAAGCCTTAAGTGCTGGCTCAAGTGAACTCGCTTACTGCATGGAAAAGAGCAGTGCAGGATACTGTTAGCTGAGAAGTTGGGCTGAGTTAAATGGTACCCTTAATCCCCTTGATGTCTGGTAGAGTCAAGTTAAAAGGTCTTCCCCACTTGGGGTGAAGGCTTTGCACGTGTAGATGCTGGTTCACTTCAGGGCAAGGCTCTCTCGGCAGCAAAAGAGCCTTCTTCTCTTTCGGCATTTGCTTCATTGCTGAGGGAAGAAATAACTTTTGCAGTGTCTCACATCACAATCTGGGGATCTGGGTTGAATTTTTGGTCCAGAGAGTCTTTTAAATAAACAAGGGGAGAGCAAAGGGCTGGAAACAGAATGGGTGAACAGGAAAACTGAAGTAAACACAACCCTTGTTTCTCTTGTGTTGCCACTCTACAGTGTCATCCGATTTCTTGGCCTTGCACTCCCCATTTCAGCTGGATTTGCCGGGTTGTTTGCATAGCAGAGACCCACATTCTTCTTGTCATCCTCCCAGCTGCTGCAAGCAACAGGAGGTTGCAGTTCCCTGACATGGTCCCTGTTGGTATTTTGGGGTCTTTCTTGCCCGACGGGGATTTAGGGTCCCTTTCCTTGCTGTGTTTTTTGGTTTGTGCTGTTTCTTGGCTCCATACTATGCTGCTGGGACAGTTTGGTTGTCTTTTCTAGGAAAAAAAATTCAAGTGAGCAGGGAAACAGGAGCTTGCTTCTCTGGTCTCCTTCTCAGCTTTGTTAGAGGTCCCAGGGAGAGATTATCAACAGCTCCACAACAGTCTTACTCAGGTGTCTGAGCCAGAATTTTTTCCAGTCCCTGGTCTTTAGGCTTGTCTCCAGCCTAAACTTGCATCTGTGTTTCACCAATGATGCCTAGTGAAACATTTTCTAGGTGTAGTGGCCAAAGCACACCAGGTACTTAGGCCCAATTCCCATTTAGTTCAGTAGGAATTATGCAACTACTGCTGCAGAAAGTGTGTGGGCTTTAAGGTCAATTTTAGAGGATTTTGTAGCTGAATGCAGGAGGAGCAAAACAGACCTTTTTAAAAAAAAAAAAAGGCAGACCTAAAGCTGTGGTTTCTGCAGTCCTGCTTTTACTGCAGTCAAAGGAAGGTCTCCCATGAATTTAAATAAAAGGAGAAATGAAGTCTAAATCCTATAGAAATCTAATGGTTCCAGTCGAGAGCTGCTCGACTTGAAAGATTTGAATTTCACCAGATTGTTATGGGAGAGTAGCATCTTCAGCAGTACAGATACTACTCTTTTCGGCACCGCATGACACTAATTCCTTTAGTAGATGAATGAGAAAATGAGGCAAAGCCGCTTGACACAGCCCCAGTGAATGTTCATAAGATATTGTCAAGCAAATCAGAATTTGCCCATAAGTTTATTTTTCTGAGGGGTACAGAATAATTTTGTAAAATGAGGAACTATTTCTGACAGTTGAGCCTCTTTATTCTACAGCAGAAATAGTATGACCAAGTTAAGTATATTCAAATGCTACATAAAATTCTTCAAAAATGGAAGGGTCAATAAAAAGCTACGAATAGCTTTTCATTAGCGATCGCATGAATGATACTGCATTGGAACAGGATATTCAAGATCGTAAACAAAATCTTAATTAGTGCTCTCAATCTTTTGTCTCTGTACTTCCTCTCTTTTTCAACCCAGTTGTTGGTGCACTGGTTATATTGTCTGGTATGGCCTTTTAAAACAGATGTATTTTTATTTGCATGCAAATTGGCAGAGGCGGCATCTCCCCTGTAAGTACTGTGCTAATGATTACAGGTTCTGTCGTTCATCAGGACTTAGATTCCTAATTGGCTGCGGGATTGTCTGTAATTCTCAATAGCCTGATTCGGAGCAATAGGAATTGTTGAATCTACATAATAAAGTGAGTGTGATGAAAGGTGAGTGCGCACCTACTTCGTGTCTGTTATCATTCTCATCAAGGTCACAGAATTTTTTTTCCTCCCATATATACATATTCATAGAGCCTGTGCACAATTAATGAGTCGGAAGATTAAATGGTGGTGGATTAAGAACAAACCTACTGTTCTCCTAATTAGACTGAAAGTTACTTAGTTCACCTGATTAGAATTCTGCATTCAAACCAGCTAACACGCAGGCACGACACTTCTCTGCCACTTGCAAAATCGGAGCATAAGAGTCACTGTGGAACAGCCTGCCGGCCCCTTTCCCCCAGTCCCCACAAATCTCAGAGGCTGATGCAGCTGGGGAAGGATCGGGGGCCCCCAGGATTTCCCCAGGGGGAGGCAGGGGGGCTGTGCTGCCAGGGTTAGCTGGCACGTGCGATCTCAAGCCAGGGTGAATTCTGTGTCAGATTTTTAACATTAGAGCAGAGACTTTGCTTCTAGTCCCTGGTAACAGACGTGTTACCTAAGATACTGAGAGAAGTCCTTGCTCTTGCAGCTGTCATGCATTAAAATGCCTGTCTTTTTGAAACATACTAATGTATATAATTAGCAGCCATGACTCAAAGGAGTCCTTGCCCTAAGCCCCGAGTGTCACCCCTCTTCCCCTAAGCTTGGAAGCGGTTTGTGCTGGTCCCAGGGCTTGGAAAGGGCTGCAGCATCGTCAGGCTTAGAAAACCTTGGGAGACAAATGGCTGCGCCTAACAATAGGCATGAGTCAGTTTCTTTGCCGTTAGGTGATTTGATTTCCTGTTGCTCTGCTGTCTGGGCTGCTTGTTTTGGGGAACAAATCCTTATTAATGCTTTATCTATAACATCCTCGCTTCCACCAAAAGGATCCCCCGTGCATTATTTTCCTGACTTGGGCTGTGTATCACTTCCTCCTGCTCCCCAGCCGCACAGCTGCTCGTGCTACAGCTGCCTGCGTGAGGACTTCTGGCAGAGCTCCGTAATGAATGCTGCTCCAAGATGCTTGGCTTAGCTGCATGGCACCCATGAACATTTGTCCTTTCCCTCTAATCCCCTGAATTGTGGGAGTGTTCAGTACTTTGGCTTCAGATCCTTCCTGTTTTTATTCAGGTGTAGAAAAGGGGAGAAGGGAGGGTGACAGAGCGTTTGGTTAAATGTAAGGAAAAAAAGTAATGATTGGGGGCTACATTGTCCTAGTCTTTTTCTGCACATGCATCTATTTTATTTCTTGTGTTTGAAGGGTGGGAAGGGACCGCAGGGACTGACCTGTGTATTTAATAAAAAGAGAGCACTGAATGTGAGAATTTCAAGAAGTTTTCACAGGTGTATTAAAATAGCATAAGATTCCTGTTTCCTTAATGAAAATGGGAGGAATGTGTATCTTTCCACAACAGATATGAAACAAAGAGAACTAAGAAATGTGTTGGCATTCGAAAGAGCAGGAAAGTAACACTGTTCCTGTCGCTGTTAGAAGGTTAAAATCCTGCCTGGCAGCCTATAAACTATTTAAACGATCCTACAGAAATTCCACTTACTGAATCATTTTTGGGATTTATAGCTAAATCCTTCACCCCAATTGAAGACCTAATGTACTCACAGGCCTGCCGGAAAATACACCTTAATGAGGGGGAATTGTAAAACCGGACTGAAAAAAAAAAAAACCTCTCTAGCAAAGCGAGGTCCTTGCTGCAGTCCTTGCTTCACATGGCCATTGAGAGTATGGCAGCTGTGCTGCTGTGATCATATGTGACCTAGATTTTCCTCACAGTAGTCCTGTGCTCTCCCTGATCTTGTGTAGGCCCGAATGAATTGAATAGAAACGTTTCTGGATGCTTTCAGAGCGCAATGATATCTTTTTCTTTCTCTCTTTTTCTTCAAACCGCAGCATCTGTTCCCCTTGTGGCTTTCTCCCTTTGCGCTCACACAGAGCTTGTAAAAGGGGACAGGGCTGGCGCGGCTTTAATTTGGCTAATGGTGGATGGGGAAATCAGGGCAGGTGCAATTCTTTCTCGGTGTACTGCAGCACAACAGAGTGAAACTGCACTCCGTGGGTTTTACCCCTGGATGCAGGTGGAGGAAGAGAGGAGGGCTTTGGGGAAGATCGGAGGGCGAGCCTCCAGCATCAGGAAGCCCTGGGGTCTCCGCAGGGACAGCGTGGTGCCTGGCATCAGGACTCTGAGGTACCCTTCACACAAAGCTCTCCTGCCTGGGCTCGGAAAGAACCCTAGGGCAAGCTCTTAACTCTTTGGAGGTGAATAATTGGAGAGGCTCAGCTCCTCAGTGCTTGTTAATGCCATTTGCCTGGTTTAAGTGTGGACAGGAATAAGCACGTTATGTGACAGCACCCACAGAAAGTCTGAGACCATCCCTTGCTGCCCACGTGGAGGCGGTGGGCCTGGACTCCAGCCAGGTCAGTAAGGTGCACAGCAATGTGCAGGGACCACAGCTCAGCATGTTTCAGTTCGTCCTCGGACCCGCTCTTCTGAACAGAGCTTTTGATGTCTAACTTCGCAGCTCTGACACTGATGCCATCTGTGTGCAGGAACAAAAGTCGCAAGTAAAGACACTCAGAGGAAGCTACAGAGATCTGCTTTGATTTCCCTAGAGGGGAAGGCAAGGCCTTGCAGAGAGGGGAAAAAAAGGAGGGGGGGGGATTGGAGCAGTCTGCAGGGCATGCTGCTAATGTTTCCTTCCTTCCATGCAGATCCTGTGAAGTCTTTTGAGAATTCAAATTTCTAGGATCAGATGGAAGAGTTTTAAACTTGTACCAAACAGTTAGCACTTAGAGTCTAGTGGGGACTCTCAGATACTGTCCTGATAGGAGCAAAAAGAAACACTCATCCTGTGCCTCAGTTCGTATGTAAAATGAAATTGTGGTGATCCTATCAGCTACTTTGCAGAAAGCCAGGAGGACAACTTCTCTTCAGTGCTGTCTTCAGTTACAGAGCTGTTCTGACAGTGGCGAGTGAGTGTTGCAGGTGGTGGGTGGGGGTTCCTTCCGAAATTTTATATAACTCCAATATTATCTGTTCCTGTGATTGACTTGACACATGAATTCAAAACAGTTGGAGCTTCTCTCCCACTCTTGTGTAGCAAACTGGATGTGAAAATGACACTTCCTCCTGGGAGCTGATAGTTTGCTGTTCGGTGCATGGTGTTGTGTTCCGTTGTTCGCTGAAGGTGGCACTTGGCAAGTGGTTTTTGCCACTTCAGGGTTGTCGGTTCTGTCTGCTAAAGGCCAAGATAAAGCTTCACAAAAACCCTTTTGCTCCAAACAGAGCTTCTCCGTAATGCGCTGACTTGATGACAAAGAAACCAGGACCTTAGAGGTGGTTTTGATTTATTTTCATTTTTTTCTCCCCCGAAGTCCGCACTCCTCCCTTGTCATGCTTTTATTTTAATTTGGTATTTCCTACCCTGCTGTAAACACCAGGCTGGTTTTTGTCTTGTGACTCGGCAGCACTTTGCCATGACATTCCTTTCCTAACGTGTTGCTGATAGCACTAGATGTGCTGCTGGCTGCTTCCAAGGCTTATCAGGAGGGTTTGTACCAAGAGCACTTAGATAATCCCCAAGGGGATGCATTAGCAACAAGAAACCTGTATGAAGCACTGTTGTGATAGATTTGCTACAAAGCCATATGGAGTACATGGGAATAAATCTGCGGCCCTCTGAAAAGTCGTGGTTTTCAATACAGCACAGTAAGGCAATGTGTAGAGTGTCCCAGTCCATAATGTCACTGCTTAAAGTGACCTTAGATGTTGACAGCACAGTGCCAAGGGTGCAAAGCTGGCCAGCAGCATCTGTCCTTCTGAAGCCCGGAGTGAAGTGCACGTTAGTCATTAGAAAAGTAAAGAACAGAAATGTGAGTAGTATTCATATCGATGGAACTTGCTGGGCTCTTGTTTTTACTTAAGACCAAATTTGTCATGTTCAGACACATTTGTGCACCCTATTTAGGAGCTCCTCCGCAGTGACGTGCGCCTTGTTAGTGGTATTTGCGGCTCTGGGGAGGTGAAGCCTCACAATTTTTCATTGAGTTTCATTGTGTTACATATTTCTTTATATTCAAACAACAACGGGAATCCAACAGGAATTCATAATTACTGTGCTTTCAAATTATATGCAAATGGCCTGACCCAAGCCATAAATTGATGGGTTGGCTTGTTTTTACTGGCTTCTGTAACACAGAATACAAATCACAAGCCACCCAAAGGTACTGGATCCTATTTCCATGCACCATGCTTTTTCCCTGCAATTGGGCGGTTGTCTGAATGTTCTGCCCCTAACGGGGGGAAGGGGAGTGATATACATATAGGGAAGAGGCTAAAGCCATGACTGATGTACAGACAGGAGCACAAGGGAACTTTTGTACTGAGAGAGCCTCTCCTGTGTATTGTCAGGACTGTTGCAACCTCCAGCTGCCAGAACTCTAGGGCAGTGGGATTAAAACCTAAATGTAGGAAGACAGCATTAATAGGCAACAAATCTACGGAGCTAGAGACAAAATATGTGCACTCCAACAGTGGATCCCATTATAACGAACGGTGGTTGTTTTAGGGACTTTGCAGAAACCAGGATTTGACTTCACAAGATGACACGAGAAATTTAGCAGGGATGAAGAAAGGTGTTACCACACGTTACCACACTATTCATAATGCTCCTCGTTAGAAGCTGCTAGCATTTTCCTGCATAAAATGAAGGAAGCTACAGGTGATGGAAAAATAAATTGGTCCCTGTGGGCACAGTGATTTGACTACATATGTAGATACGAGGCGGCTGTGCTTGGAACTGCAGGTGAAATGGCAACAGCGCTGCATGGAAACCTGGTACATGAAAACCAGTGATGATGAGAGCTGCTCAAAAATGGTCAGTATCGCCATGTTTCATGCAGGCTGAGGCAAAAATAAACCCGTCCAAGAACACAGAAGTTGCTTGTTGGAAGAGTAAATGGCAGATTGTGTGTATGATGCTGAATTTTCTTCCCCCTTCCCACAGTTTTATCTCGCTATGTGGGGCTTGCTGAAGCTATGGGAGAGCATGGTGGTACAATGAGGAATTGGATGTAGTTTCCTACATACTAAGCCAGCACCTCATTGCTGGCTCATGTCC